>NC_077234.1:215875760-216601385 GCF_027887165.1 Monodelphis domestica
GCAGAAGTGGCCCCTTTCAGGGCGCGGCTTTAGGCTTAGAGCCAGCTGCTTTCAGAGCCACCCCACTTCAGCGCCCCTTGAGGGGCCCTGATTGGCTAGTGAAGAGGGATGGGTGGGTCCTGTCCCCAATTGGGCGGGAGCTTTACAAATATCAGGGGGGAGTGCCGCGCCCCTTGGCTGGCAGGCTGGAAATTTAACTAACTTGCTTGCTGTTTTCATCTTCAGCACCCGGTGCCCCTCCCTACCCCACCCTTGTCCCCTTGTTCTCTGGAAGAGGCGCGTTATCTCCCCCTTCCTCTAGTATAGGTCCTCTGAGCCCAGAGGAGACTAAAGAAGCCAGTAAGCCCACTGACAACAGCTCGGTTAAACTTCTGAGGACTTGAGTGAACTTTCTAGAGCAAGAGGACCATGGGGCGCTGGCCTGGAGTGCCCCTTCTACTCGTTCTTCTCGTCTGCTCTCTGGCTCCAGCTCGAGGTTAGAGGCTCTGCTCGCCCAAACTTCTGCCAGGGTTGGGGTGTGTGGGGTTCATAGCGTGGGCTTTTAGGAAAAATGAGGGAGGAATTTAAAGACGAGGAGGGTGGGCAATCAGTTCTTTTGGGGAATTCTCTTAACGCAATTTGTTTGCTAAGAGATTCTTCGGTAGACCTGGGAAGGCCTGTACAGTTGGGGTTGGGGGGAGGAGACGCGATCCTTCCAGCGCCAGCGGAGTGCCCAAGGGGATCCGAAGAAGCTGGAGCAGAGTCTCTCATCCCATTTGGGGGAAGGGAAATCATAAATCAGTGAGACTCTACTTTAAGTTCTGTGAGCAAACTAGAAAGAGAAGAGAAGTCGGGCCTGTTTTTTTTTTTCTCCATTATTAAATAAATGATAGTAGGCAACGTCAGCATTTTTTTTCTTTTTTTTTGGACTGTTGGAAAAATTGTTTGCCTTATGTGGTTTGCAAGCCTCCCGCACACAATCTGTACTCACTGAAATTAGTTCTGCTATTTCCTAGAGGGCAAATTGCAACTTACCACTAGGTGAAAATGTCTGGGTGGCATGTTTAGCGGCAAAGTAATTAGCAAAGGACTGCTAAATCTTTATTGGTTGCATATGAAGTTATTAAAGGAACTAGTAGACCATTAGATCGATGTTTGGCCATTGATCAGAGATGGTTGGTTTTTCACTAGCAAAAGCTTGGGACTGTAAAATAGAGTGGATATCTTTTCAATACGAGGACTATATTTTTCTTCCAGAATGCTGTGCAAAAGGTTTAACATATTTGCATCAAAGGAATGTAGTAAAGAATCAACTTTTAGTTACCCAAAGATGGCCCTTAATTATGTGTATGAGGCATACAGAATTGGTGGCTAGTTTTTTGAGAAGTGGAAATAACAGGTAATATTGGTTTTTTAAAGGTAGCTTATGTGTATATATGTAATATATGAATATATAAAACATATATAGTATGCATATTCATATATCCATATATCCAAGTATGGGGGAGAAGACAGATAGACAATTATATGAAGTAAGAGATAGTTTTACAATTATTCCTCTGTCTCTCTGGAAGTAGTTTATACTTCCAAGTAGTGTTTTTAGAAATCCAGATGGCTTGTAAATTTCTTTAAAATATGTGCATGTCTGCTGCATGAAGATAAATCTTTGGAGAAAGTGTAGAGAATTTTTCAAAGTTTCTCATACCTGGTAATACCTGGTACTAGGTATTTAGTCTTTTTAAAACAGTTCACAGAATATGAGGTACTCATTTTGCCTGCCTTTTCTCTTTTATAGAAAGCAATAGGTTGGGTGTTTTAAGATTTATGGAGAATGGGGGGGGGGGAGTGGAAGGAGAGATATGGTGCTAGATTCACAAAAACTTTAACATTTTCTTCATAGTTTCCAGCCCTACCTTTTATTTCCCCCTTTGGGCACTAAAATAAAATTGAAGATTGTCAGATAGTAAATTGTAATATCTACTTAGTGTCCTCTCTCTCTTTCATATATATGGTGGCATGTTATTGTTGAACTATTTAATCCTTTCCATGTGTCCCCAAAATAAATTGCACTAGGGCATTTAAGGAAATGATTTCTTCCCTTGCACTCATCTGTAGTAGTGTCTGTAGAGGTAAATAGAAACATTTACTGTATATAAGGAACAAAGTCAACTGCAAAACATTTTGAGCTCCTTAGAGCCTTATCCCTCCTAAAATTTAGAGATGAACTGAGTTTCAGGGAATTCCCAAGTTGCAATGAGCATTGTGCCCCAAAATATTTTCTAATTTTTTTAAAAATAGGAAACATCATCTTCCATAACACTTATAAGTGGTGAGTAGGATGTCAGAGTACCCTACACAAGTCTATTTCACTATTAATGCAATTTTATTTTGTTGCTAATTGTAAGTACTGTTCTGAGTTTTGGATTATGGGAATATGGAATCAAATGGTCCAGGATAACAAAAAGGAAAAGAATATAATAGATTTTCATTCATGGATTTTTTTTTTTTTTAAGATTTTCTAGTGTTGCCATGGTAAGACTCATGGCAACAGTAATGAAAAGTTTTTGGGTTTTTTGGTAGTAAGAGGTGGGAGTTGTAGACTATTTGTAAGTATGAATCTTTGTTAGTGTGTGGGTGGTAGCTAAGAGACAGTTTTGTTTTGAAGCCTGCTTAAAATAATATCAGAAATCAGCAAACCTACAAATCAGAACTTGATTTATTGTTATTTTTAATTTATTATTATAACAATTTAATATAATCTTTATATAATAATAATGTAATCTTTATTGTTGTCTAGACCTAACAGAGTGAGAATAATAGTGTCAATTAAACTTTAAAGTATGTTTTTCCTATGAATGGAGAGATCCAGTTAAACTTTTACCAGCAAAGTGCTGGTTGCAAAATCAGAAAAACTTCTGTGAATTGGAATTTTACGTGGTTAATCCATGGTCACTCATTGATCATTGGTTAAACTTGTGACCTGATTTCTATGATGTGTCATTTGGACTAGACCACACAATTTAAGAACATCTATTAGTTAAATAGAAATTAATTAAACAACATGAGGCCCCTTTTGTATGTTTTCCTTACTTTAATATTAAGTTCACAATCAAGTTCAGTCATGTTTTTAAAATAGTCTTTGTTTTGTGTCAGAAAAAAATGGAAAAATACGAATATGTGATGGCAAAAATGTGATTTCATTTTTGAAAATGAAGAAGAGATTTTAAAATATTGTAATTACCAAAAATTTGCTCTAAACTATTAACATAACTTGTATGACTGGTAAAAATTCATATTTTAACTGTGGTACATTTCCTTTCTTCTCCCTCCTGAGTTTAATTTCTTCACAAGTTCTTCATGGAAATGTATTTTAGTATTTGTAAATATTTGCTATTCAAAAATTTTGGGTTCAATCAATGAAAAAACATTTGTAAACATTGACTGTGGCATTATGCTAGACAATGGGGATAGAAAGATAAACAAGAAACAGTCCTTAGAGAAGCTTAAATTCTGAGGGGAAGGGGGTACAATTGTGTGTGTGTGTGTGTATGTGTGTAATTTATAGATATATGTATATATGCACATAAAAAGTAAATACAAGGTTTTAGGGAAATAGCTGCTGGGATGACAATGGGAGGACTTGTATAGTAAATAAGTCTTATGTTGAGCTTTGGAGGAAGCCAGACATTTTCAGAAGGTGTACATTCCTGACATAGCAGGCAACCTATGTAAAGGAAATGAAGATGTTAACAGAAAGTGTAAAGAATAGCAAGAAAACAAAGTTTGACTGGTACTAAAGTTTGTATAAGGGAGAAATGTGATCCAAAAAAGTTTGAACTTTATCCTAGAGGTAATAGAGAGCCACTGGAATTTATTAAGCAGAGGAGAGACATGACTAAAGCTGCACCTTAGGACTGTCCCTAGCAGTTAGGTGGAAACTGGACTGGAGATAGAGGGAGACTGTAGCTTGGGAGGTCAAATAGTAATCTATTGCTATATTCCAGGCAAGAAATAAAGAGGAGTTGAATTAGGTGAAAGCCCAATGAGTGGAGAAAAAGTGTGATGATTGTGTGAGTGGAAAGAGGGGTGACTGATCCTAGAGATGTGTTGATAGAAGTGATTTCTTCTTTTGAGAAGTGCTAGATGTGAAGTCAGGAAACCTAGGTTTGAGTCTTTATTCTCACAGTTATAATCTATGTGGTTTGCTTAATCTTTCAACCTCAGTTTTCCTCAGTAAAATGGGGATATATAATTTTCAGATAAGTCCTATGTAAGCATAAATAAAAATAGTGACATTATTTGTGTTTCTCATGGGATCATAGATTTAAGATTAAAAAATGCCTCAGATCCATCAAATCCAGTAATCTTATTTATAGTTAAAGAAATGGAGACCTACAGAGTTTAAATAATTTGTTCAGTGTCACATATTAAGTGATAAAATCAGGATTTGAATCTGTCTTCTTCTTCCAAATCAAGTGTTCCTTTACATTTTATATAGGGCCTACAATGTTCCAGAAACTTTTGCAAATATCTTATTTGCTCCCCACAATAACCTTGCAACCATTTTAGAGTTAAGGCAACTGAGGCATAATGTGTCCAGGATCATACAACTAACTAGTAAGTGTCTGAGGCTAGATATGAACTTAGGTCTTTCTGTCTTTAGGCCTAGTGCTTTTATCCACTGTGCCTATATCCACCAGTTGCCTATAGGAAATAAAGGGCAACATATTCTAGTAGAAAGGACAATTAAGGGAGATGAGTTCCAGTTACACCTCTTCGATTAACTCTATATCACTATGCAACTTTTACCTCTCTAGCCCTTAGTTTCTTAAGGGATAATTGGACTAGATGGTTTAAAAGTTTAAATAAGACATAGTAGAGAAATGGAATACAATATTGGTTAATAATCCTTGAGCCTTAATTTTTTTAAACCAACAGTTCTATTACAAAGGATAGCTAAGAAAATTATATGATTAACACTTGATACAAAGTATGTTAAGGATGGTATAAATATCTCCTTTGTTTCCTAATTAATGGTTTTCATCTTCCTTCATACTCAAAGAGGACCAAAATGACATCATGATGTTGAGGTCAACGTAAAGTTTCTGACTATTTCTGATTAATATGAAGAATATAGAGAAGCATGAGAAGAGATATGGACTGATGCAAAGTGAAAGAAGAAAAAAGCAAAAATATATACATAGTTAACTTCTTGTTGCTGTTCATTTGTGCCCAATGCTCCATGATCTCATTTGAGATTTTCTTTGCAAATATACTGGAATGGTTTGCCATTTCCTTCTCCAGCTCATTTTATAAATGAGGAATTGAGACAAATAGGGTTAAGTGACTTGTCCATCACACAAGTATGTACAAGAGACCAGATTTGAACTCATGAAAATGAGTCTTCTTCAGTCTAAGTAGAGTGCTCTTCCCAACTGTGCTTATTGGGATATATAGGACTTGAGCTGCATCTTGAAGGAATAACATATTTTAATATCACCTATGGGAAGGATGAATGGTATTCCAAAACCCAAGTAAATGGTATGGAGGATATTGGTTAATTACAACAAATGAAAGGACACTCTTTTGTTGAGATTAGTCGGAGAACCTAAGTAAAAGTCACATAGGACTAAACAGAATATATATTTTCCTGATAAAGTATGAATCTAGGTGTATACATAGTGTGATTATCCAACTATATTTTGTGTAGGAGTCAGTTTATCAAAGCTTGTTTAGTAGCATAATTCTAAAGGAATATCAGTTAAGCTTTTGAGACTAGATCTCCAGTGAGTTAGAGTAGGCAGCTGAATCAGCTGACCTCATGATGTTTTAGTTCATTTTCAACAACATTTTTTCTTATCTTTCAGGAATTGTATGATGGCTGTTACAAAGTATTGCTTATAAATTATTGCTTACAAAATATCACTTATAAAGTGTTATTACAAAATACTATAGTACTGATGTTACAAAGGAAATGATACTCAGAATATGCCATCATGAAATTTGAGGGCTTTGGGTGTGTTTATTTTTTAAAATCCTTATCTTCCATCTTAGAATCAATACTGTTTATTGGTTCAAGGGAGAAGAGCAGTAAGGACTAAGCAATGGGGATTAAGTGACTTGCCCAGGGTCACACAGCTACGAAGTGTCTGAGGCTAGATTTGAATCTAGAACTTCCCATTCTCTTGGCCTAGATCTCAATCCACTGAGGCACCCAGCTGCACCTTGGTGTATTTATTACACAGATATATTTTAGGATGACCTTTTCTCTGTATTTTTTTTTAGAAAGCAGTGTACCAAAATACTCCTTTCTCAAATTAAATGATTGAGTTATAGACTGCACTTTGTATAATTGGAAAAATTTGTAATTTGAAATTTTTTGCCTTTGAACTACATTACTCAGGAGCCTACTCACTTCCTGTCCTTATATGCTGACATAGACAGAAGATAAATTGGGTGGAGTTCATGTTTAACCCTCTTTCCTTCCTGGGTTGAGACTTTAGTGCAGTGTTTTTTTTTTTGTTGTTGTTTTTAATAGGCAATGGGGCTTAAGTGACTTGCCCAGGGTCACATAGCTGGGAAGTGTGTGAGGTCAAATTTGAATTTAGGACCTCCTCAATCCACTGAGTTACCCAGCTTCCCCCTGGAGTGGGTTTTTAAAAAAATATATTTTATTTGATCATTTCCAAGAATTATTCGTTAAAGACATATATCATTTTCTTTTTTTTTAATTATTTTTTAAATATATTTTATTTGATCATTTCCAAGCATTATTCGTTAAAGACACAGATCATTTTCTTTTCCTCCCCCCACCCCCCATAGCCGACGCGTAAGTCCACTGGGCATTACATGTTTTCTTGATTTGAACCCATTGCTATGTTGATAATATTTGCATTAGAGTGTTCATTTAGAGTCTCTCCTCTGTCATGTCCCCTCAACCGCTGTATTCAGGCAGTTGCTTTTCCTCGGTGTTTCTACTCCCATAGTTTATCCTCTGCTTATGAATAGTGTTTTTTTCTCCTAGATCCCTGCAAGTTGTGCAGGGACATTACACCGCCATTAATGGAGAAGTCCATTACGTTCGATTATACCACAGTGTATTAGTCTCTGTGTACAATGTTCTCCTGGTTCTGCTCCTCTCGCTCTGCATCACTTCCTGGAGGTTGTTCCAGTCTCCATGGAACTCCTCCACTTTATTATTCCTTTTAGCACAATAGTATTCCATCACCAACATATACCACAATGTGTTCAGCCATTCCCCAATTGATGGGCATCCCCTCGTTTTCCAATTTTTGGCCACCACAAAGAGCCCAGCTATGAATATTTTTGTACAAGTCTTTGTGTCCATTATCTCTTTGGGGTACAGACCCAGCAGTGCTATGGCTGGGTCAAAGGGTAGATATTCTTTTGTCGCCCTTTGGGCATAGTTCCAAATTGCCCCTGGAGTAGGGTTTTGAGCAGGTAGATTAGCCATAGGAACTTGGTTTTATTTTGTTACTTCTAGGGTTTACTAATAAATCGTATAAAATATAATATTTAAAGTTATTATATACTAATTTTAATTTTTACAACTTGAACTGGGACTTTGCTTCAGGCTAGGCAATTTAAAAGGCCACTTCTGACACTTTTGTCCCCTGGTTTTAGGCAACATGCCCAATATATGGGGATATGTAAACAATAAGATAGTGAGAGTAGAGGCTTTATATCTAATTACCTTTAGTGGGGAGAACCCTGGATGGCTGGACATGAGTATTGTCCTCTATCATAAGAAGAGGAAGGCTGGACTATGGTCCCCTCTGTGAGCCTCTCAGAATTGCTGCTTTTGTTGAAGAAGTCTGTGTAGCTGCTAGGCTGCCTAGAAACTCGCAATCAGTTATGGCAGGGCAATGCTTCAAGTACAAAGAAGGCCAAGGAAGGGAGCTAGAGCCATAACTCTTGTTGTGGTTCCCCAGTGCCCAGCTACTTTTGTATTTTTATATTCTAGGGTCTTTAGATTTCTGTGAAATTTTCCTCTCCCAGGCATTACAGACTTTAAGCTCAGTGTGATGCCTGAAGCAGGAGAGCCTTTCTCTTTGGGAAGCAGGGGGAGGACTGTCTTTGTAGTAATTCTCTGTAGAGGTGGTCAGGATGAGTAAGGACTTTAATTGGACAAAGTTACTATGGGAGCTGGAGGACCTTTCTGTCCCAAAAATATTGCCATTGGCATTTTATTCTTTGTCCTTAAAGTTTGTCATTCCTGATTGCAAAAACTTTCCTATTGATCAATGATGAAAATAAGTTCGAGAATATAATGGATGACTGTGGGGTTAAGATGTGACTGAAAAAAAAATTGAGATTTATGGGTCGGTGATTCTTTGCCCAGATCTTTGTCCTGAGTAATGAGAACAAGGGCTGCTTGCTGCTTTGAAATACTGCTTCTCCAAAGGGAGGCCTAATTTCAACAACTTGGATGAGTGATTGATGTCTTAGGATTTGAGACTCAGGGTCTAGTTTCTTTCTTTCTTTTTTAAACTTTTTATTTTTTAAACCTTTGCCTTCTGTTTTAGTATCAGTTCTAAGACAGAAGAACAACAGCAAGGGATAGGCAATCAGGGTTAAGTTTCTTGCCCAGGGTTACACTGATAGAAATGTCTGAGATAAAATTTGAACCCAGGTCCTGTAGACTCCAGGCATGGCACTCCATCCACTGTACTTCCTAGCTGCCCCTCAGAGTATAGTTTCTCTTTTAGTAACTATGCAGGGCTTCTGTTTCTCTCCATATATAATATCAGGGGGTGGGTTTATGAAGTCTTTTAAAGCTCAATCAATTCAAGTTTGAGGTTTGGACTCCACTTAACTCTATTTAAGCTTAATCTCAGTTCCAAAAATAGGAACAAATATTGCGCTGTGAACTTGGGCAAATCAATTTCCATCTCTACATCAGTTTCTTCCTCTATAAAATAGATTCAATTAAACAAACCTTAAGGTCCTCTCTAGCTCAAATATGGTACTTTCTTCCCTTCTTAACATTCATTTTTTTTCCACTTTGGGATTCAGATTCTCTCCTTTCCTATAGCCCACTCTCCCACCATTAGAGGAAAACAGTGTGATACCTATTAACCATGCAAAGTCATGAAAAAATATTTCCTTATGAAAGCAGAAATCTGGGAGAAATTTTTACAGAAAGTTTCTCTGATTAATGGCCTCATTCCTCAAATAAAGAGAGTCAGATTTATAAGAATATGAGTTATTCTTCAACTGAAAAATGGTCAAAGGATATGAACAGATAACTTTCCGATGAAAAAATCAAAATGGTCTATAGCCACATGAAAAAAATCTCTAAATCACCATGGATTAGAAAAATGCAAATTAAAACAACTCTGAGGGACTACCTTGCAACTGTCAGATTGGCTAATAGGACAGAAAAAGAAAATTAAAGAAGTTAGATGGGGAAATGGGAAAACTGAGACACTAATGGTGTTGAGTTGTAGACTAGTCCATCCATTCTGGAGAGCAATTCAGAACTATGCTCAAAGGTACCTTTGAGTGTACCTTCTGACCCAGCAATACCACTATTAGGTCTGCAGACCAGAAAGGTTAAAAAAAAGGAAAAAATGTTTGACCTGGGTGTTGCCTCCAAGTTCCATATTTCAAGTTGCCTCTGCCCTCCACCCCTCATAAAGCATCTATCATTTGTTTGCATGTACACTATTTGCACCTTCTGGCTACTTGAATTCTTAGATTTAAGTGTGAAGGAATAATTGGCCTTAGTACCTAATTATGAAGAATAATTGTTTAAAATAGGAAGCTACCAAGTAGCTTTTTCCTCTGGTACATATGTGTGGCCAGAGAGTGTGGAAATCTTCCTAGCAACAGGCTCTATTTTCTGCTTGTTAGAGTTGGGAGTTGGTGTCCCATTTCTGACTCTTTCCTCTTCCCTCACACCCTTATGTGGGCCAAACCATGTTACTCCTCTTCTTACTTAAGAGTACTTTTTGTTCTACTTGTCCAGAGGGTTATTTGTAGTACTTGCACAAGCTTTTAAAAATATATCTTATTTGTGACTCTGGTTATTTGACTACCTTAGAAAGGAGTACCTGAGGTTTCTATGTTTAAATGTAAATGTAGAAGCTTATGTATTTTAAAGGTTATTTTGGGAAGCCCTGGGACTTCATCAGTCATATCACCACTTAATGATTACTTGGGTTTTGTAATATGAATATTATAGATTTAGAACTGGTAAGGATCTTTGGGGTCACCTAGCACAGTAGCACAGTGATGGTGAACCTTTTAGAGATGGAGTGCTGGGCCCTGTCAGCACTTCACACCCCCCAGACTGAATGCTATGCCCACCTGCCCCCAGAGACTATGACATTCTAGTTACCCCCAAGTGACAGGTACATCCTCACCCCCCCCCCTTTGCCCCACACAGGGGAGGGAGGAAGTGCTCCTGTTAGGCTGCTGGGACAAGGGGTGGGTGAAGTGAGGAATGTCCTCAGCAAATGTAGAGAGGGGGAGGGGAGTGACCCAAACACTCCACTCTCCTCCAGCTCTGCAACATGTGAGCTGCCTACCTTGTGCACTCTCATTAGGCTGCTGAACAGAGGGGCAGGGGATGTGAAAAAAGGTTATCAGGTGTGGTGGAGAGGGGAAGGGAGCAGCTCCACTCCAGTCCCTCTGCTTTTCTAGTAATGAGCTGGGGGAGTTGGGAGGGCAGCTCCGTGCCCACAGAGAGTGATCTCTATGTCATCTTTGGCATCTGTACCATAGGTTTGCCATCACTGGTCTAGCAAAACCCATTAATTTTGCAGATAAGCAAACTTAGAGGTTACATTATTTTTCTAGGACACAAAGGCAATAAGTAGCAGTCAGGATTTGAATGAACTTAGGTCTTCTGACTCCAGATCTAGCCCTCCTTTTGACATTATTAATAACCATTAATTGCTGGTATCTTTCTGTGACTCATTTTCCTTATTTCTAAAATAAGAGAATTGCCATTTATTACCTGAGTCTAAATCTGTTAAACTATGACCCTATCAAGCTAGAGTAATTTAATGCTCTTGGTCCTACTCTGCCAGAAAATATATATTATAATATTAACAGCAACAACTAGCTATGAGATAAAATCACCTAGAGGGTAGGGAGCTGGCCTAATTTTGAAAGACATGGGTTTAAGTACCACCTTGATATCTCAGGACTCAGGACTAAGACACCCTGTTAACCTGAAGAAGAGATCTGAATCAGTATGGGGATTATCCTCACTGGGATTATCCTCACTGGGATTTCACTAATAGCAATAAAATCTTTAGTTTAAAGGGGAAAAAATAAAGCTCTGACTAGTTAAATAATGCTTTAAGATGTTAGACATGGGGGGCAGCTGGGTGACTCAGTGGATTGAGAGTCAGGCCTAGAGATGGGAGGTTCTAGGTTCAAATCTGGCATCAGACACTTCCCGGATATGTGACCCTGGGCAAGTCACTTGACCCCCATTGCCTAGCCCTTACCACTCTTCTGCCTTGGAACCAATACACAATATTGATTCTAAGACAGAAGGTAAGGGTTTAAATAAAAAAAAAAGATGTTAGACATATTGCACATGTTAAAAAGAGTGCTTGTTTTTGAGTCAAGAGTCAAGCATCTCAGCTAAGTATTATAATTCTCTTCTAATAAGCTATTAGATTTTTATTGCTATTGTGAAATCCCAATGAGCAAATGCCTCTTGCTGTTCATACTGACATCAGTATTACTAGTTATCAATAGAGTTGCCTGGAGCCCTAAGACATCAAAGGACTTGAACTCAAGTTTACTTGAACAACTTCATGAAGCTTCTCAGTAATAAGAATAACATGAATTGTTATTATTATTATTGGGTAATAATACTGAGAGTTAGCATTTATATAGCACTTTATAGTTTGCAATGTGCTTTATAAGTATTATCTTATTTTCACAACCACCTTATGAGGTAAGTGCTATTATCCCCATTTTACAAATAGGGAAATTAAGGGTAGGAGACCTTAAGGTTATATAGTAGTAAGTGTCTGAGGCTGGATTTTAATCCTGATTTTCCTATCTCCACATCTAGCCCTCCATCATCCACTGTGCCAACTACAGTCCTTTTATAGTCTCATTCAGAAGCCTCTTAAGAATTAATCTGACGTATGCTCTCACAAAATGAATACTATGGAAGTAGGTTTTGGGTGATAATAGATGTGTAACCTAGAGGAATTGCTTGGTACCTCTGGGAGTGGGGAGGGGCAAGGAGAGGGAGACAACATGAATCATGTAACCATGGAAAATTTATGTGTAAATTTGTTACTGGAATAAAATAAAGAAAAAAATTAAAAAGAATTAATCTAGCATACTCACTTTACAACTAATTTTTAATAATGAATTTCACAAATGCCCAAAAGAGAACATTCTCTTATATAAAGTAGAATAAAAAAGAGAATTATCTGTGAAACTACAATTCTCTATCAGTAGAGCTTGCTTTTAAAATGTGTATATGTATGTATAACTTACACATACATATACATGCATATGCAGCATACATGTAATTTTTACATGTATATAATTAAAATGCATATATATTTTACATTCAATATATATCAACATATTATTTTCAAAGCTATTGAAGCTATTCAAAGCTAAAACTTTTCACTCATTTACTTTTTAAATCCCATTAGAGAATACTAGAGTAGAGACTGGCTTTAGAAATCATCTAGTATAAACTTTTGTGTTTAATAGAATCAGGCGACAGTCTGTTAAAACCTATGGATCCCTCTCATGACATGTTCTTAAAAAATTGAAGGAAATATTGAATTTCAGTTAGGATGTGAGAACAACAATATTTTAACATTTCTCTTCATATAAGTTAGGGTTATTATTTCCTTTACAGATCTTTGAAGGGGCATCTAGACTGCTCAGTGAATTGAGAACCAGGCCTCTTAGAAAGGGGGGTTCTGGATTCAGTGCCTCAAACACTTCCTAGCTCTCTGTATCTGGGCAATTTTTTTAAAAACTCCCATTGCATAGCTTACTTTCTTTTGCTTGGAAGTAGTACATGGTACTGATTCTAAGAGAGAAGGTAAGAGATTAGGGGACAAAAAAAGTAATTGAAACATTTCATGTGATCTGGTTGTCTTAAGGGACTAAAAAATCAGACTTTTGTAAGGAAGGAAGCCAAGAGGAACTCAGATGCTTAACTAGGAGGTCCCAATGAGAGTTTTGCTCAGCTGACTCAATTTTGAATCATTCAAGGGATTCTTAATGTCTACTCTTTCTTGTTGGATATTCCTTTTGATGTGGCTAAGTAAATATCCTTTAGTTAACTGTTGAATGACCTATGGAAGTCTAATTTTGTTCTGATATCAAACCTGTACTACCAAAAGAATTGTTTGAGACAAGCCCAGCCTAGAACATAGAAATTAGCAAAAATAAAAATGGCATATTTTCTCCCATTGAAGGCACTGACTCCTTGAAATTAGGATTATTATGCACTCCTCATTAAATACCCCTGCTTTAGATTGAACTCTGTGGGTTTTTCAATCATTATCTAATCATTTTCTATCATAAATCTACCCGATAGAGAATATAAACTCTGTTAAATAAAAGAGTTACTTAAAAGTGTATTTTGATTTTTGATACAGTTATTTAGCAATATGGCATCACAGAGAAAATTAACCACTTGGCTGCTTGATAGATCTGAATTTAAGTCCTGATTCTTCTATTGAAAACCTAGTTTAGCAAGGCACTTTACCTTTGAAACTTTGTTTATTCATGATTAAAATGTAATAATAATACTTGTATTACTGGTCTTACAGTCTTATTGCAAGGGAATGGCTTTGTAAGCCTCAGGGCAGCACATAAAAATAAATTATTTGCAGTTACTATTATGGCAAAACAGAGGCCCTGATACCAGTATCATCTGCTTTTCAGAGGCACTGGAACAAGGGGTCTTGGTAACTGCAAAGCACTGCATTCACACAAAGACAAAAAAGACAACATATTTTCATGGAATAACATCTATACATTGTGGTCTTTTAGGATATGATTTAACCCTAATACTATGCTATGTTTTTGCAACTGTTGGTATACAGGAAAAAATACTTCCTTATATTTGTCCTCTGGGCTGGGAAAAATTAAATTGAGAAATGCATCTAACTCCAGGGCCAGAGCTTCTCTGACCTCGTTTCCAGGGATGTCAATGTACCTTCTTCTGCTTCACCCCCTCTCTCTTGGAATTGATACTCAAATCAGTTCCAAGGCCTAAGAGTGACAAGACCTAGGCAATTGGGGTTAAGTGACTTGCCCAGGCTCACACAACTAGGAAGTGTTTTTAGGCCAGATTCAGGATCTACAATCTTCAGATGTGATGCTCTGAGCATCCTAGCTGCAATTGCCTTTTTCTTCACTTTATAATCATGCTCTCAGAATACAAGTATTACCCAGAGCCAGCTTCTTTTCTTCCAGGTCAAATATACAATTTTTCCTCTTCAAGAGAGAGCCCTTTTTTAACTCTTCAGTAAGTTTCAGCCATTTCATTATGGATATTTTTTAAAAGTAAGAAAATATAGTTCTTAGAAACTTCAGGGGATTCTAATCTGTTGGGGACAGATAAAAGTGGTTCAGTTAATTCAAAGTAACAAGAAATAATTAAAAAGTATTAGCAAACTACTTATCACAAAATATATAAGTGTAAATGGCACATTTAAATGACATGATTTTGGGATAGAAATCTGGGAAGCTTTTCTTTATTTTTAAAGGAATTTTTCAATGGAATCTTCAGAACCCTTCCACCACCTCCTACCCACAGACATAAGAAAAATAATCTTTACAGAGGTGATTTAAAAACAAAACAAAACATGGCTGTTAGATTTTAGTACATACAATACAGAGTGTTGGCTTTCTTTTTTAGGCAGTGGTTGTGCTAGTGTATTTAAATTGGTAGTAATTGGGGTTGAAAGAGAGAGAAAAGAATATTTTAAAAACAGAACTGGCAAGAAGTCCATTTTAATTTCACCAGGGATTCACATGGTATTGCTCACTGAACTTCTTAAAATGGCTCTGAAACTGGCTTAGACAGTCTTGTCTTGTCAGGGATGAGTCATAATCATTCAGGGCTACTCCACCCTTTGTGAGTCATTGTGACATTCTTAAAACACGCAGCCATGCTCCTGAAGTTTGTGCAGAAAGCTTCAGAAACCACGGTATGACTACTTAATGCTTGCATTCCAATGTTTTCACATTTTATTGACTCTCAGAATACTAGTGCTCCCTGCCATGGTTACAAAATAGATACCTCTACTCTTCATTGAGGAAATGTGTAATACAAAGAATTTTGTATGTAAGAATCAGAAGACTTCTATTCAAATTCATCTCTGCTTTTTGCTGGATTTCTGACCTCAGGCAAGACATTTAACCTCATCAATTCTCAGTGTCCTCATCTGTAAAATGAAAGAAATTGTAGTATGTGGCATTTAAAGCATCTTCTACATATTTTTCAAGAAAGGCTTATACATAAGAGCATCATACCTAATTTCCTTAGTGCCATCTCAAAACTTTTTTTTAAATGACAGATTTCTTTTTGCCTTCTCCTCTAATCAAACTGAGAGGGTCAAAAGAGCCCCAGAAGGGAAAGAAAGATGACTCTGTTTCAATATTTCGGCCACTCTGGGGAAATTATAGCTTCATTAGCAAAGAGGTATGAGAGGTGATTGAGAGACGAGAAGGATGTTGTCATATTTGTTTGTAACTTAGCTTTCTACTGCTGAAAACTTCTGTTGAATTATAATTACTATGTTTGGCTATTTGTGAAGCGCTAGAGAAGAAGCATGGCACAGTAGGGAGAGAACAAGACAGGAATTAAGTGTTGTGTTTGAGAAATTACAAGCAGACTAGATCAAAGTCATCATGGAAGGATGTGAAATATACAAAATTAGAAAGGTTAGGATGGTGTAAGGTAATGCAGAGTTTTAAATGCCAGATAGAAGAGTTTATATTTGATGTTGGAGGTCACAAATTGCTATTGAATCTCATTGATCAAGGGTTAGGTGACCTGGTCAGACCTGTGCTTTAGGAAAATCATGTTGGCACCTGAATGGAAAATGGATTGGCGTGGGAAAGATGAGGCAGGGATCCTAGTTAGAAGACTGTTGCAATTGTCCAAGTGAGAGGTAAGGAATAGAACAAGGGTTTTGGCTATGTAAGAAGAGAAAATAGAATATATATGAGAGATACTTTGATGGTAGATATGACAAGATCTGGTAACTTATCATATATGTGGGTGTGAATGAGAGTCAGTAATAAAGGATAATAGCAAAGTTGCAAGCTTGGGTTATGGAAGGATCATGCTTCCCCAAACAGTAATAGGAAAATTCAGAAAAGGGAAAGGTTTGAAGAGAAAAGTAAATCTGTTTGGGGTATGTTGAGTTTGAGATGCTAATCAATGCCAAGGAACTCAGAGATCCAACCCTTATTTCTATCCTATGAATTATTAGAATATTTTAGAGAAAATATTTATTTACTTTTGAAAATCTTTTATAATGCATGTTTTACCATAATACTTTAGTTTTGAAATTGATTTACTAATAGTTGAAACTGTTTAGTTTCCAGAAGATGATATTGTTATACTGAAAGGTTGATCAATCATTTTAGTGCCTATAATACAGAAGTATGGAATATGTATCAAAAAAGACATAATTCATGTCCTCAATGAAATAATAACCTAATAGAGGAAAAGAAAGTAAGTAGGAAGTAAATCAGCCAACATAATGTGAATAGAATAATTTTGAAAGTGCTTTGAAGAGAAAGGACAGATAAGTAATTAGCACTTCCCAACCCCAGGATAAAGGCAGAATCTCAAAGGCATATGATATGGTTCTCTCTTTTCTAGTCAGTTCAGTATTAGCAAAATTAGAAAGTTAAGAAATAATATGGGATCTATTGATATTTGACTTTAAGATTTGATTTTTTTTTACCTCTAGAATATTTATCTCCCTAATTGTTTTAGATTAACACTGGAATAGTTTTGCATTCTTATGCATGAATTGATTGATAGCAGGTTGAAGTAGACCAGAAATATACTTACTGACTAGTAAGGAGAAAACAAATTCAGATGTCTCTTCAAGAAAATGTAAAAATTAAATTAGTCTCTAGTAATAAACATTTATATTTTGAGGTTTATTAATGGTTATTAGAAATCAAGGAATAAAGAAAATGCAAATAAGAACTGATTAGCCCATTCACAGTTTACTTACTACATCTTGCAATGGCCGAGTAGAGGAAGAGGCCGAGGTAGACATTACAGTCAGATTAAATACTCATTGTGATCTCGCCCAGGTGGAGACTCAGGTGAGATTATAGGGAATTTTGGGAAATACCAAGGACTTCTGGGGATTGAAGTCTAGGGTTCAAATCTCCATTTTACAAAAGCAATTATGGAACAAAGGATAGCCTAGAGGTATATGTGGTAAATGTAAATATGAATTAGTAATTATTTCTAAAATTCTAATGTAATGCTTACTTTATTTTAAAGTTTATTTATTTAATTAATTAATTTAGAATATTTTTCCATGGTTACATGAATCATGTTCTTTCCCTCCCCTCTTCCCACCCCTCTCTCTTAGCCAATGAGCAATTCCACTGGGATTTACTTGTGTCCTTGATCAAGACCTATTTCCATATTATTAATATTTGCACTAGAGTGATCATTTAGAGTCTACATCCCCAATCATATCTCCATTGAATCATATGATCAAGGGAATGCTTACTTTAGATAAACTCAACTTTATATATAACTGTTTCCCTGGTTTGTGGCAAAATGTTGAGCACTGAAATTGGAATCAGATTACTAGATTTTGAGTGCCATTTCTGAGATTTACTAGCCAGTAATTGCTTTAGATAGGTCATTTAGTTTCTCTGAGTCTTAGTTTTTTTTTTCTACATCTGAAAATGAAATTATTATAATACTTGCATTATTCACATGGTTACTATGAGAAATTTTTTTTGTAAACTGTAAAGTTGTCTATAAATGAAGTCCTCTCTTTTTTCAAAAGATTCTTGGTTAGAGCTCTAAAGGATTAGATGAAAAATACTATCCACCAGCAGAGAAAAAACTGATGAAGTATGAATGCAGATTATATAGCATTTTCACTTTGTTTTCTTCATGAGATTTTTTTGTTTGTTTGTTTGTTTTTTAATGTGTCTTCCACAACATAATGAATGTGGAAATTTGCATAACCTATGCCAAGTTGTTTTCCCATCTCAAGGAGAAGAAAGGGAAGTAAGGGAGAGATTTTAGAACTGAAAACCTGAGAATGTCAAAATGTGAGGAAGTGAATGTTAAAAATTGTTTCTTCATATAATTAGGAAAAATAAAATAATGCTAAAAACTGATTCTTGGTTAGGATAAGTATAGCAAGAAGATTACAAGCCCTTCATACTTTAGTGGATGGTATTTCATGAGTCTCTGGCCAACTTTTTATTTACATTTGGAAAGATTTACATTCCTATATGATTGACAAATATTCCCTGTACTTAAAGATTTTCCTATTGGGTAGACTGTGTTGTGCTAGAATTACCTAATGCATTAAAGGACTGTAGTGGAGGAAGCTGTTAAAATTTCTGTAATTATCACTATTTGACTTGTTAAATTTTTTTTACTTATTTTTATTTTTATTTTTTGGTCTGAATCTGTGACTTCATCAGCATAAAGAACTGGCTATTAAGGAAATCTCTGCTAAGATTTCAGATCATCACCTCTTTTGTGACTTCCAGTTTCTAAGTTACCTGAGGCACTGAAGTTTAAGGTGATTTGCTCAGGGTTGAATTTTTAGTTTGAGTCCAGAGGAGGAATTTAACCTAGGTCCTCCAGACTCCAAGGCCTGATCTATCTCCATTACAAACTGCTGCAAATAGTAACACTGACAAGAATGAGGAAGAGAAGAATGAAAACAACAAACAGAGAGAAGATAATGACAAACAGTAACAAGAATAATTTGATCTATGGATTTGAATTGATTACCCACTGTACTGAGAACAGAGAATATGTGTTTTTTACACTTCAGATTATATACTCTATTTTAATTTATACAAAACTTTAGAGTTCTTTTGTTTGATTGGGAGCTATTGGTTGTTTATTCCTTTTTTTTTTTTAACATAACCGAGTAAAATTTCCAGATTTAGAAAAAGGTTTGTCCTTTCAGGACGGAATAAGGAAAAAAAAAAATCAAAAATGGGATGACCTAATGAAAAGCCTTTCAACAGAAGAGCCTATCTTCTCCCCTACTCTTAGTTCCAAAAAAGAGAGCTTAGTGTAAGGTTAAAGAAACCAAGGACCTACTCTTTGGAAAAGAGATCTTCCATCCTTTCACCTTTCAAAATGTTCGTTTACCTCTGACACAAACAGGAAATTAGCTTAAAACTAATACCAAATAGAAACATGGCTAGAAGAATGTTCTCTTTCTCTTTAGAGTTTCCCTGAAGAAGTCAGGGGAGTGGCTCAATTCCTCTCATTTGGAGTGTTATTGTTCAGTCAATGCCTGTCATCGTGTAATAGGTCAGTGATGGTGAACTTTTCAGAGATGGAGTGTTGATCCCCACCCCCATCCCATCACAGACCAAGTGGCCATGCTGCCTCACCACCCAGAGACCATGTGCTGTACCCCCCTTCCCCTCCACCTTACCACACAGAAGGAGGAAGTACTCCCATTGGTTTGCTGGGCAGAGGTGTAGGTGAAGTGAGGAATATCCTCAGGTAGTATAGAGAGGGGGTGGGGAGGGGCTGGAGCACTCTGCTCCCCTCTAGCTGCCCTGCCTATGAGCTGCCCACCTTACCCCCGCATTGGACTGCTGGGCAGAGGGGCAGGTGATGTGAAAAAATGTTGTCAGGCACAGTGGAGAGGGGGAAGGGGAGCAGCTCTGCTCAAGTCCCTCTGCCTTTCTAGTAAAGAACTCTGGAGGAGGGGAGAGTGGTCAACTGCTCACAGAGAGTTCTCTGTGTGCCATTTTTGGCACCTGTGCCATAGGTTTGCCATTACTGTTATAGGTGGAACTCTACTTAGAAACAAGGTGAATTTTGAAGGGAATTCTTAGTTCTTGTCCCCTTCTTTCCATAATCATAGTCTCAAGGGATGTTATGATTTGAACTAGCTCTTAATTTCTTAAAATTACTTTGTATGAATGTATAAATATATAATATATTCATACATGCATATCATTTGTCTGTCGGTCTAGTTTATATACTCATTTATGTATATGTTGGATGTCCTACCCATTAATCCCTGGGTTGATTAATAAGTTTCTGGAAAGCAGAGGGAGTGAAGTGACTTCTCTTCCCCTAGGAAGAGGAGCTTGCTGAACCAACCTAGTGATAGAGGGAAGTAACCTGGCAGGCTAGGTGAGGGGCCATAATTAGGGAAGGATGAAAGAGGAAACAAATAGACTCACCCTTCTCTTTCTGGGTCTACCTTAACAACAGATTCCCTCCTTTGCTTTGCTTTGAGGGGGAAAGCACTCCATTCTCTCTCTCTGATTCTTTACCACTAAAACACCCTCTAATACACTTTTCTACTAGCAGCAATGTAATGACCCAGGACAATCCAGAAGAATTTAGGAGAGAGAACGCTATCCACATCCAGAGAAAGAACTGTGGGAGCAGAAAAACATTAGAAAAACATATGATCGATCATATAGTGCTATAGGGATGTGATTAAGGTTTTGATGTTAAAGGATCACTCTATTGCAAATATAAATAACATGGAAATAGGTTTTGAACAAAGATACATGTCTAATCCAGTGGAACTGTTTGTTGGCTTTGGGAGGGGGGAGAAGAGAGCAGTGGGAGGAGCAGGATCATGAATCATGTAACCATGGAAAAATATTCTAAATAAAAATTAAAAAAATTAAAAAATATATAATTCCCTCCTTCTTTTTAGAAATGGGGCCCTATGAGTATGTAATATTTTATTTGCTACAGACATGGTTGCTATATTACTTGGTTCTGATTATCTGCTTTCCCCCTACTCCCCATTTTATTCTTTGTTACTTACTATGGCTTGCTAGGTACAGGAAGGGAATGAATATATTTGGAAATGAAGGTATTGTAAAAGCAAAAGATTTCAAATATAAAATGTAAAGATCTAAGATAAAACAGAAGTGAACATTTTTTTCTAACATATTATACTGATTCCCAAAGTGAGAGACTATTAAAACTATCTTTAGTCATATGAAAAATGCTTTAAATCATTATTAGAGAAGTGCAAATTAAAACAACTCTGAGGCACCCCTTCACACCTATCAGACTGAGTAATATGACAAAAAAGGAAAACTATAAATGTTGGAGGACATGTGGAAAAATTGGGTAACTTAATACGCTATATGTGGAGCTGTGAACTGTTACAACCAATCTGGAGAACAATCTAGAACCACACAGAGCTATCAAACTCTGTATACTCTTTGATCTAGAAACACCACTACTAGATCTGTATACCAAAGAGATCAAAGATAGAGGGAAAGAATCTACTTATACAAAAATCTTTATAGCAATTCTTTTTGTGGTGGCAAAGAACTGGAAACCTAAGAGAAGTCCATCATTTGAGGAATTGCTGAACAAGTTGTATATGCTTGTAATGAAATATTATTGCACTGTAATAAATGGTGAACAAGCTGCTCTCAATAATACCTAGAAAGGCTTCTATAAAGTGATTTAATGTGAAGTGAGCAGAACTAGGACTGTTCTTCACAGCAGTAGCAATAAAATATGATAATCAGTTTAGAATGATGCTAGGATCCAGGACAACTCCAAGGCATTCAGGATGGAAAAAGCTATGCACTGCTATAGAAGGAACTGACAGAGTCTGAATACAAATTGAAGCATACTATTCTTCACTTTATTTCTTTCATGAATTTTTCTCTGGTATAAGCAATATCTATATTCTTTCACAAAATGATTATCATGAAATTATGCATTACACAATAACACATGTACAACCTCCATTATATTATCTGCTGTCTTTGGGAAGTGGTAAGGCTGGGAGGGAGGGAGAAAACATGGATTGAAAAATGTTAGGCAATAATTATTGAAAATTGTACCAACATGTACTCTAGTAAAAAATTAAAAAAAAAATGGGAAACTGACTATAGCTAAACTAAGTTGGAGCAAGCAAAAGGAGGAGAATATGTATATTACATATATATACGTAAGTATATATATGTATGCACACTTCCACTCATATATGTTTGTGTGTATACATGTATGTATGCATGAAAGATCTTTGAATCTCATTTCAAATCCCAGCTCTGTAAAGCGTCCATTTCTCTGCTTCAAGTCACTTGTTCCCATATCAAGGAAGTTGAATCAGTTGAAATCTGATTGTCCTTGCCAATTCTAACCTTAAACCTCGACATGGTCTTCACAGTGAGGCAAATGCAGGAAAAATGTCTTGAGCAGAACCTGGGTCTCTACACTGTCTTCATAGACTTGACAAAGGCGTTCGACACAGTGAACAGGGACGCATTGTGGGTGATCCTCAGTAAGCTCGGTTGCCCAGCAAAATTCGTCAAACTGATCCAGCTCTTTCATGTCGACATGACAGGAGAAGTCCTATCTGGTGGAGAGACTTCCGATCGCTTCAACATCTCCAATGGCGTGAAACAAGGCTGTGTCCTTGCTCTGGTACTATTCAACCTATTTTTCACCCAAGTATTACGACATGCTGTGATGGATCTAGACCTGGGCGTCTACATCAAATACTGACTGGATGACTCACTATTTGACCTTTGCCACCTGACTGCAAAAACAAAGACAACAGAGAGACTCATCCTGGAAGCTCTCTTTGCAGATGACTGTGCTCTCATGGCCCACCAAGAAAATCATCTCCAAACCATTGTGGACAGGTTCTCCACCGCAACAAAACTGTTTGGCCTGACTATCAGCCTCAGCAAAACAGAGGTGCTGTTCCAACCTGCACCAGGGAGGCCAACGAACCAGCCATGCATTACAATCGACAGCACGCAGCTTTCTAACGTCAACACTTTCAAGTACCTGGGCAGCACCATCGCCAACGATGGATCCCTAGACCACGAGATTAATGCCAGGATCCAAAAGGCCAGCCAGGCACTCGGGTGGCTGAGCTCCAAAGTCCTCCAACACAGAGGTGTAAGCACTGCGACGAAGCTCAAAGTGTATAACTCAGTGGTGCTCAGCTCGCTCCTGTACGTTTGTGAGACATGGACACTGTACCGGAAGCACATGAAACAGCTGGAGCAATTCCACCAATGTTCCCTCCGGTCAATCATGAGGATCCGAATCACCAACCAGGAAGTCCTCGACAGAGCCAACTCCACCAGCATCGAAGTCCTGGTCCTCAAAACCCAGCTACGATGGTCTGGACACGTCATCCGCATGGACCCACAGCGAATACCAAGACAGGTATTCTATGGTGAACTGTCAGCTGGACTCAGGAAACAAGGCCGACCAAAGATCAGCTAAAGTCCAACTTGAAGTGGGCTGGCAGGACACCAAAGCAACTAGAACTTGCTGCCTCTGTCAGAAGCAGCTGGCGAGCCCACATTAACCATGCCGTCACCTCCTTTGAAGATGAGCGACGTCGACGTCTTGCCGCTGCGCGTGAACGCCGACACCAGGCCACAACCGCACCTCCCATAACAACTGGCGTCCCATGCGCCATGTGCCACAAACTCTGCGCCTCAGCCTTTGGACTTCAAAGCCACATGAGGGTACATCAATAGATGATAATGCACAAAGACAATAGTCATTTTCGATCACCGAGAGACTACTATATATATATATATATACCTTAATCTGTGATCTCATTTCAGTTCCTTTTTCATCCCTTCTCCCATACTCTTGAGTAGGGAGATTATTGTTTTTCAGCTCCAAATCCCTGAAATTTTTCAAAGTACCTTATAAGAGGTAGGTACTTAATAAATACAGTGACGTTCCTCTCCTTGGAACTTACGTAGCACTGATTCCACATCTTTTAAAATATCTTTCTGCGTTACCTTTTAGGTAATAGCTTTTGTATATCAAATATATATATATATGTGTGTGTATATATAATATCTTATTTACATAAGATTATAAAGTCTAAGAGGTCAGTGACCATATTGTGTTTTTCTTTTATTTTCATTTATTTATTTATTTATTCATTCATTCATTCATTCATTCATTCATTCATTCATTCATTTATTTTTTAAAACCCTTACCTTCTTGGAGTCAATACTGTGTATTGGCTCCAAGGCAGAAGAGTGGTAAGGGTTAGGCAATGGGGGTCAAGTGACTTGCCCAGAGTCACACAGTTGGGAAGTGTCTGAGGCCGGATTTGAACCTAGGACCTCCCATCTCTAGGCCTAGCTCTCAATCCACTGAGCTACCCAGCTAACCCCTGCATTTTTCTTTTAAACTTTTAACTTCATCCATTACTTATCATAATCTTCTATGTAGAGGAGGCACTTAATATTTGTTGAATTGAACCTCTGGATTAATCAATAGAAACACTACTTGTATTTAATTTGTTTACAATTATATTGTTGTCAGAGAGATCTTGGTAAAGCAAATAAATGGAATCCAGAGAGATCTGGATTAAAATCCCAAATTGAGCAAGTAGCAAGGCATTTAAATATTCCAATCCTCAGGTTTCTCATTTGTAAAATGATGATTGTCACACTTAAATGAGCTATTATGAAAGGTTGTTGTGACAAACTAATTTTGAAATCCTTATAGTGCTATATTGTAGTTCTATGGAAAGAGCCCTTACTCTAGAATCAGAGGATTGGGTTCAAATCTCAACTCTATTGCCTAATATCTTTGTGATCCAGGGAAAGACCCCATACTTCCATGGGCCTCCATTTTCTTATCTATAAAATAAAAGAATTGGATAAATAGCCTCTGGGATCTCTTCTAACTCTAGGTCTAAGAGCCCATGATCTTGTAAGTATTATTACTTAAAGACAACAATAGCCTGTAATTCAGTTATTCTCCATTTTGGACTGGGAAATTTTTTTACCTTCTTAAGCAAACATGGTGGAAGTAGTATCCTTATTCACAAAATCACACTTCTTGGAGTAGTGAAGTTATCATTTTTTGTTATATCTTGTACCAAATGGTGAACAGCATGAGGTAGTAGCGCTTTAACC
Organism: Monodelphis domestica; assembly: GCF_027887165.1. NCBI lineage: Eukaryota > Metazoa > Chordata > Mammalia > Didelphimorphia > Didelphidae > Monodelphis > Monodelphis domestica. Next base: position 215,900,874 of record NC_077234.1, read on the forward strand.
TGGACATCAGTGAGACTCCAGTTTCAGACCTGCTGTGCAAATCACTTAACTTTTCTGATCCTCCATTTCTTCATCTATGAAAAATGAGAATTGACTATATATAGTTCTAGTTGACTTATATAAGCTACCTTTTTCTTTGAAAAAGAATGATACTTTTTATTGTCATATCATATTTATTTTAAAATATATTCCTTTCATTTCCTCTATCTAGTGGGCCATTTCTTTTAATTAGAAAAAATTCTAAAAAGAAGGAGGCAGGGGAAGCATTTCAGTAGAACCAAGCAATCTTTCAATTGTGCCTGACATTAGATGCAAAGTTCTAACCCATTATATAAACTACAAAGAAGAGAGGAATGTGTAATTTCTCAATACTTTCTCAGAGACAAATTCATATTGGTCATTAATTTATAATTATAGTAGCTTGCTCTTTAAATGTAACATCATAGCATCTTGGGACCTTAAAGAGTATGTTCACTCCTCTTCAAAGTCATGAAAGAAAACAGTAAAAATAGTCATTTTGCATTACTAATAGAATCTTCTTGTGTTTAGAACAGGTTTCCCAAGAGTATCTTTGGAGTGTTATTTTCCTTTATGGATACATCCTTAAATCTACCTTCCAGATAGTTTTTTAGCTTGAGCATTTCTTGGGTTGGGATTTGGAAGCTGTGTCATAGCAATGGAAGCATTGGCTATTTGGAGGCTGGAGTTTCAAAAGCTCAGAATAGCTGGCAGTTTAGTGACAGCCATGTCAATCAATATAGGCTATAGAAATAGGATGAACTGGCTTTTCCCTGCCATGATCATTTCATTTGCTTTGAAACCCTGAAATTCCCATCCATTATACTGGTAATGAATATAAGAGAAGACCTACATAGCTTTGTGTGATGGGAACACCATCTGCATATAGTAGGGTTTTTTGTTGTTCTTTGTTGAAGGCAGGAAAGTGTTTTGAGTGTCAAATTTATTATTTGTGATTTGTTTTGAGGGAACTTATAGAAATACCCTGAAGGTGTAAAATCATCATCACCACTGGTCTTCTTGAGCTCCAGGACATTTAAAAATCACTTCAGAAATAAAAAAGATGAATCTGTTCTCAAATGCTAACTGATCTCCATGGTTAGAATGTGTTCTTCTCTATTGCTCTTAGAATCGTTGTTGGTGTCATTCAGTTGTTTGAGTTGTGCCTTACTCTTTGTGACTCCATTTGGAATTTTCTTGGCAAAGGTATTGGAATATTTTGCTATTTCCTTCTCCAGCTCATTTTATAGATGAGGAAAAGAAGGCAAATGAGGTTAAATGACTTGTCAAGGATCACAAAGCTAGTGTTGGAGGCCAGATTTGAACTCAGTTTTTCTTGACTCAAGATCTTACACTGTAGATTCTGTGCTACCTAGCTGCCTTCCTAGAATCCTTAGTTTTTCCTAAATCTTAGCTCTGGTACCAGCTAGAGCAGCCGTTCTCAACCTCTCAGTTTGTAGCAATGAGAATACATAATGCATATCAGATATTTACATTCCAAATCATAACTGTAGCAAAATTACAGTTTTTTTTTCAGTTTTTTTAAATTTTATAGTATTTTATTTGATCATTTCCATGCATGTTTCATTAAAGACAAAGATCATTTTCTTTTCCTCCTTCCCAACCCCCCCCCCCCCCCCCCGTGGCTGACGCGTGGTTCCACTGGTATCACATGTGTTCTTGATTCGAACCCATTGCCATGTTGTTAGTATTTGCATTAGAGTGTTTGTTTAGAGTCTCTCCTCTGTCATGTCCCCTCAGCCATTGTTGTCAGGCAGTTGCTTTTCCTCAGTGTTTCCACTCCCATAGTTTATCCTTTGCTTATGAATGGTGTTTTTTTCTCCTGGATCCCTGCAGATTGTGCAGGGGCATTACACCGCCACTAATGGAGAAGTCCATTACGCTCGATTATACCACAGTGTGTTTGTCTCTGTGTACAATGTTCTCCTGGTTCTGCTCCTCTCGCTCTGCATCACTTCCTGGAGGTTGTTCCAATCTCCATGGAACTCCTCCACTTTATTATTCCTTTTTGCACAATAATATTCCATCACCAACATATACCACAATTTGTTCAGCCATTCCCCAATTGATGGGCATCCCCTCGTTTTCCAATGCAAAATTACAGTTTTTTTTAAACCCTTACCTTCCATCTTCCAAGGCAGAAGAGTGGTAAGGGCTAGGCAATGGGGGTCAAGTGACTTGCCCGAGGTCACACAGCTGGGAAGTGTCTGAGGCCAGATTTGAACCTAGGACCTCCCATCTCTAGGACTGGCTCTCAATCCACTGAGCTACCCAGCTACTCCCAAAATTACAGTTTTGAAGTAGCCACCAATATAATTTTTTGGTTTGGGGTCACTGCAACATGAGGAACTGTATTGCGGGGTCACGGCATTAGAAAGGTTGAGAACCACTGAGCTAGAGCTTTACTTTCATCCCATCACCTTCACTTTTTTCTGCCCCAACCTTGTAGCTTGTGTGTGTGTGTGTGTGTGTGTGTGTGTGTGTGTGTGTGTGTGTATAATCCACTCAAGATGAGGCACTGTTTCATTCATTATATTTATATCATCAGGACCTAGCACAATGCCTGGCACATAGCAGAGGCTCAGTGAATACTTATTAACTGATTTATATTTCTCATCCTAATTCATATATGTAATAGGAGTATTTTTTTTTTCTAGGACAAGATTTTGACTTGTCTGAAGCCCTTGATGATGGTGGTGAGTTCAGATAAATTCAGCATTTTAAACTGTTTACCCTGTTTAATATAAGTCAAGTTTCTTCTTAATAGAAAAATAAACCATATGTTGTAGAATTTGTCATGATCCTTTGTAGTTGTGAATGATATCAAAATAAATGACTGGAAACTTAATAATTTGCCATAGTGATACTGCACCATGCACATACACAGAATCCATGTAGAGTTATCAACCTCAAATTCTATTTAAGGTACAGAGGAATAATAGGGAGCAATACTCAAGTTCTGCCTTTAATATCTCTTATTTTCTTATTGTACTTATAAACATAAAAAGCCATTTGTTTTTCTTCTTATCTACATTTTTCAATTCTCCCTTTTCCCTTTCATCAAAAGTCTAAGATGGCTGAGGTATTGTGACTCTGTGATGATGGCTAGGGTTTGTGGAGAAAGATAAAAAAGAATATACTTCGGGTAGATGAGGTGACATTCTACTTCTTTTCTATCTTTTAGTTTAAACCTTGATTTCAGACCACCTGACGTTATTTCTTTGTCCATATGACTTAGAAAAAAACAGGCTTGAATAAGAGACTTTTTACTTGGGTTTAGCTGGCATTACATTTTGTAGCAGTGAAATGTTTATCCATTTTCACAGGAGAGGTAAGCCTATCCTTATTTACTAAAAGAAAGACAAGCCAATGAACAGTCTTGACTAATTTGGAAGCAAAATTCTTTCTTGGTTTTGGTTTCATCTGAAGAGCTTCTTTGGAGGGTAATGGGAAGCTGGGAGTCAATTTAACCCCAAATACTTCACCCCTAGGCATATACCTTCATCTCCTTTGGGGGATATATAATGATCTAGTGACTTGAGTTTCCAGAAATAGTTTTAGAGCTTTAGGTTCATATTTTCTAAGAGCAATGAGTAAAAAAAGCTGCAAATTAGTAAATTTAGGATTAATTAAAGGAAAAATTTCACTAAGAATTATATAAAAAAGTAAAAACCTTTTGTGAAATGAACCAAAAAAAGAAAGAAAGGAAAAAAAAGAAAGCCTAGGTATGTTGGTAATATTTTGTTAGGATACCTGCATTTTCCCCTCATTCTCACTACCTACTTTACAATTTTCTTCAAGTTCACTCTTAATGTATGACTTCATATCCATGCTCAATCTCATTTCTTTTATCTTAAACACCATGGAACATTGAAATTAATGGGGCATGCTCAGAATCCAATCGAATTTTGATTAAGTCAAAATTTTAAACTGTAAAAACATATTTGTCAGTGTTTTCAGGGTCAACTGAATAGATTGGCTTCAAGTATACTTTGTCAATATTAATGTTTCCTGGTAATAGTGTTTCACATCTGACTTTTAATTTGTGTTCATTTATTTAATTTTTTTATTGATTTGTATTTATTTGTCATATAGTGAAACCTACAAAAAAAGCAACTCCAGTTACCAGAAAGCCAGTTTCTGGTGAGTAACCAGGTTAATTTTATTAATTATGCAATAGAATGTTATTAATGTTTTAATGGATTGTACCTATTTTTTTAAGAGTAAGAACACTGAGGAAGTTTGGACCAAAAATTGTCAACAATAGGACTGCTTATGCTGTGATTTCAGTAATCCACACTTGAAATAATCTAGGAAGTTGACAATCTTAATTATTAGGAGATTTATAGAGAAATTTTATTTTAGATATTATACAGTATTTTTTTTAGCCCCCTAGAAGAAGGATACTTCTGAAGAGGCATAGTTAACTGCTCTTGAGGGTGCTCTACTCAAGTCTGTTAGGGACTCTGGAACTTTCAGTAATTTGCCATCAGAGAATCTAGAAAATGGACATCACAATTAAATAAATGCCTGTTAACTTCTAAATTCAAATACAAACTGAAAAGCCAACACTTATATTTTGTGTTCTTTTTAAACAGACTTTTAAAATTGAAATATCAAGTCTGCTCATAGTTGGCTACAGTGGTCATGATCCTCCAGCCCCCATTTTTTTTTCATCTTGTTTATAATAATACATTATGGAAAAATTTGCTTTTCTTGATTGGGCCTGACTCAGGTCTTTATAGTTTATGTTCAATATTGAAATGAAATGAAAAATTCTTGGTTATAGATAATTAACAAAAAGAGAATGATGACCACATCAGGAGAAAGATAGCCATCATGGATATTCATTGGGGAATCATCTCAAGTTGATTCATCTCAGTGAAATTCCCCCATCTCTTAGTTGTCTGTCATAGTCTACCTTCAAGCAGCATGTGGCTATATCCTTGTGGCTATTATGTATTCCAGTGATGAGCAATTTATTTCAGCATCCTGAGTCATTAGTTCCTTAATGATTTTAAACCTTCTAAGGAAAAATTAGCTTATTACTACAGAGAGGGCATTTTGGATATTATTCTCACTACAGAAGACTTACTGAAATCCAGATATGCTTAGTCTGTGGTTCTCCTTTGAACTCTTTTTCTTGTAACCCCAAAACAGATCTTCAAAATTGTTCTGGTAGGGACAACCCTCATTTGGCTATTAGCATATTCTGGTGTGTTACAATAATTTATTTGACTATTTTTCCACACTTAAAAAAGATCTTGTCCTCATGTTTCTATCTTCCTTTATAACCTAATTTGGATAGTGAAATAATAGTGTACTATCTTAATAATAGTAAATAATAGTAACTACATTTTTTCCGTTTTCTTTATTGTTACATCTTGGCTTTTCTTATTATTGGTGATTATCAATTGTTTCATCCACAATATTAGTTGTCACCAGGGATTATAATATTAATAAGATTAGCAGAGATTTGATGTTTTAATATGTGAAGATCATTTTATATACCTTATCTTATTTGATCCTCACAATAATCCTGTTAGGGAGCACCTACAAATAACCCCATTTTATAAATGAAAAGCCTGAGGCTTAAAGAAATTAAGTCACTTGTTCTAATCTAAGTTACAAAGTGTGTAATGGAGCCTATATCGACTGATGACAAATCTACTCTTGTATTACTTCTAAAGTGATTCCCTCTTGTATGAAACCTATTAAGCAGTTCAAATGTGTAAATAAGTTGTTGTGTACTAATTGGAAATTTGAAGGAATACCAACTGAGAAGGTTAATTCTCAAAAAGCTACAAATTAGATTGAGCTTTACCTTAACATTAAACATATATATATATATATATTTTTTTTTTTAAATACACTGCAGCCTGATGATAGTGATAATGATAATTAGTGAATTATCTTAAATGATGTATAAACTTATTTATTTTCTTCTAATGCTTCTGGTGAGATTAGGAGCAAAGTTAGAAATTCTACTTCAAATTCCCACAAATGTTGTTCAATAGAAATTTACAACAAGAACTAGAATGAGACGAATGTTTGCCATGTCCAATTACTTAGTAGAGTTTTTCATTTATTTCTTTGTATTGGATATATTGTTTGTATTTATTATTCATTACTTTCTTTGTAGACTCTGACTTGAATTTAGAAGATGCTCTTTTTAATGGAGGGAGTGGTAAGTACCATTTCTATTAGCAGAACAGATAGAATAATATTTCTAGAGGTGGGGAGATTTCCTCTGTGGCAATTAAAGGATACTGTTAGGAAAGAAATCTAGCTACACACTGAAGTCCGTAAATAGATCCTTAAAAAGCATAAAATTATCAAAGTCTCAGATACTTGATTACTCTTTCTTCACATCAAACAAACCTAACTCTCCTTCCTTCTCATTTAGGTTTAGGTCCATACCTCTGTAGAGGCAAAAAAAAAATGCATAGGTTTAAAAAATATATCCCTTTAGATCCTTGCCCCCTCCCCCAAATGATTTTTTAAGATTGTAGCTTTCATATCATTACTACTTTTAGTGGAGTAAAGTCCTAAAACTAAAGGTAAGGATTTGGACAGACTTGATAGGTCAATGTTCACTAACTCTTAAAAAAAATCTAGATCAAGTTAAATAAAAAAGAAATTTCTGAAGAAAACTTGGTAAATGTCACTCTAGAAACTTTGCAAACTATTTAAAATTTACAAAAGAAATTCAATAAATAACCATCTCTTTAGCTATACTTATATAATATATATCTCTGAGTGCATGTGTATATATGTATATATAGGCACATAAATCTATATAATATGCATTTATGTGTGTACATTTTTGCATAAAAATGCATTATCAGGGCACGGTAACCACTTAATATGATTTTGATAACAGAGGCTGATTCTGAACTTTTTTCATTTTGTATGATGACAGATTTTTTGAGATGGTATACAAACTTCAAGTTCTATAATATAAAGATCATAGGAGAATTTATATTCCTAGGATGAAGTTCTTATAGTTATATAGCAATAATTGTTTACTTTTATTCAGTAGTCTTAAGCCACTAAAATGTGTAGTAAGTGTGCTGACTATTGGTAGATGGGTACTAATATGAGTTAATACTCATTTCTACAAGGTGACATCAGTTGACAAAAACATTGAATTTTTAAAATTCATTTTTGTACTTTAAACTTGATAATCAGAAGATTTTTCATTTTTTCTATTGATATGTTGAACAAAGAACATGGAAGACAATTCTATGAGACCATTTCTGTTAGGTATAGTTTATATACCTATATGTATATGTATACATATCTATATACACACACATACATGTACACACACATATATATGTATTATATATATATATATATATTGTTCAGTTACTTTTCAGAAATATCTGACTCGATGATTGCATTTGGAGTTTTCTTGGCAAAGATACTTTGCTTTTTCCTTCTGCAGCTCATTTTACAGATGGAAAAGCAGATAAATAGGGATAAGTGACTTGCCTAGAGTCACACAGCTACCACCTAGCTATCTTTTCTCATCCACATGTTTATCTTTTATTTAACTAGAGAGGTAAGAGCATAAAACACAATTGCTGAACATGACTTCTGTTAAAAAGAGTTTGTGAAATTTAAACATAGTTGGGAAAATGCAAACATTTAATAGAGACCTATAGATAGTAACAACAAAAACAGTTAAAACAAAGGTCGTGAGCTTTTAAATTATTCATTGTTAACAGCATTAGCTAGAATAGGGATAGCAACCCTTTTAAAGATGGAGTGCTGGGCCCTGCCCCCATCCCACCCACCAGACCAAGTACTGCCCCCCCCATCCTCTCACCTCAGGCCCCACCTCCCCTTCTTACCCCAGAGAGGGGAGAGAAGAAGCTCTCCCACTGGGCAGAAGGGCAGGTGATGAGAGGCACATGTAGAGAAGAGGAGAAGAATGACTCCTGCACTCTCCTCCCCTCCAGCTATGTGCCATGCTGTGAGCTATGCTCCTCTCAAAACTAACTCCTCTCCAACCTCACCACAGGAATCACTTTCACCACATACTCAACAGGGTTCCATCCCTCTTGCAGCATGTGAGCCCTCCCCATCCCCCCAGCATCTTACCCCAGACAGGGGAGGGAGGAAGCACTCCCATTTAGCTGATGGGCAGAGGGGTGGGTGAAGTAAGGAATGTCCTCAGCAGCATGGAGAAGGGGAGGCGAACAACTCTACCTGGAGTCCCTCTAGCTTTCTAGTAATGAACTCTAGAGGGCAAGTGGAGGCGTGTCCATAGAGATGGCTCTGCAAGCCCCTTTTGGCAAGCATGCTGTAGGTTTGCCATCACAGAGCTAGAATTTCATCTTTGATTTTGAAGTTATTTTCAAATATCTAAAACAAACTATACAAAGAGACTAACTTAATCATTTTAGGTCTTTTATGAAATTTAAGCACTTTTTGTTACTGCTTTAATATTTTTCTATAATGTTACTTATCCTTCCAAATATTGGTAATAATGCTTATCCTACTTATTGTTGAAGCTTGTTTTTTTCTCATTAAGAGAAAGTTAGAGCTGATCTTTTATGACATAAAATAAAGAGTTTTATGTAATATTGCAAAGGATTATAGAATTATATCTCTAATGCTAGAAGAGACCTCAAAGACCATCTAATTTAGCATTCTGACTTTATTAATGAGGAAAGAAAAGTCCAGGATTTCCCCTCACTAGCCTTTGTTAATTACAAATTGTTTACTTTGGAGTGAGAAAGAGGATTCTTTTAGACTGCATTTATAATTAACACATTACCATGAAAATTTTATTGCTCCAAAGCCTGTAGAATAGGTAGTTTATAAGCATTTAAAATAAATCTTATTAAGTTCTTGGTAAATTGAGTTAAGATCAATCATAGAGAAAATTTTGAAATATTATAGCTGATTAAGAGTGAGATGGCATTAGCTATAGGTAAGGGAAGGTACCTTGTCGATAATTTGTAAGTGAATGAAATTACACATTTACATTCATTCAAACAATCTAACTTTTATGCCAATTAAAGAATAAACAGTATATTACTGCGAATTCTCCTTCAAATACTACTACAATTTGAAAAGTTAGATCTCTCATCTTTTTTTTTTCCTACAGATGACTCTGTGAAGCCTAATCCACCCAAACCAAAACCCAAACCAGACCATAGTGACTCAGGTAGGATAATTCCCCTTTTATGTGCTAAATTCTTTTCAAAGTCTGATCTTTACATTTAAAGTTTAAAATGGTTCATTTCTGATTACTATAGGAAATATCCCATTCTAATACCTTGTAATGGCATGGAGCCATGTCCCTGTATCAATATCTGCATATGTGAAACTGAGAAAAACAACAAAGAAAAAATTGAAAATAGAAACACTGACAGACTCATTCCAAAGTAATGTTTTATTATTTGTAACAGCAGAGGTACCATATGTGGACACAATACTTCAATGAGCAGTATTATATGTAGAGAAATACAAATGACTTTTTTTTTTTAATTTAAACCCTTTCCTTCCATCTTGGAGTCAATACTGTGTATTGGCTCCAAGGCAGAAGAATGGTAAGGGCTAGGCAATGGGGGCAAGTGACTTGCCCAGGGTCACACAGCTGGGAAGTGTCTGAGGCCAGATTTGAACCTAGGACCTCCCATCTCTAGGCCTGGCTCTCAATCCACTGAGCCACCCAGCTGCCCCCTAGAAATGACATTTAAGAAGAAGTCAGAAAGTTTGAACCAGAAGCACACATAAGAGATGAGACAAAATAGTTTTGCAGGCACCAAGGGATTGTTCCAGAATGTCTTGAGGGCTGAGTGGGAGAAATGTTAAATGAAATTAAAATATAGATAAAGAATATAAAGATAGATAGATGTATAGATGAATAGATAGGTTGGTTTTTTTCCTGAGATAATAACAAGAGGACATTAGGAACTACCAACCTATATGGCTCCATTATGATATTTTAAAAGTCTTTTGAAATGATCTCTAAAATATGTAGCTTATTTCTGTTGAAGACAGAAAAGGGAGCCAATTCTAGCCATCATGTTGGCTGTTTTTCTTAATTGCTTTCTTGGCAGCAAGGGGAGTTCTCTTGAGGCATTATAGCCAGAGATATAAAAACAAAAAAAAGAGAGAATGAAAAAATGTTTAAAGAAATAAAGATAAGAAGGAAAAGCCAGTCATACCAAGTTAACTTTATTTTTTGATTGATAATGAATTGGCAGGTGGATGATTCTATAGATAGTGGCTACCTAGTGTAAGGATGGGGGCAGGGCAAGATGATTAGAACTTTGACTTCAGGAGGGAGGAACATCAGTTGGAGAGCATCCTTACACTAGATTTTATTAAAGTGACAATGAATGGAGATAAATTCTTAAGAGATCAAATATTTACAAAATATCTACTGTGCTAAATTCAGTGGAAACAAATAAAAAAATGAGACATTTGGTGCCCTTAAAAAAGAGAGAAGGGGGCAGCTGGGTAGCACAGTGGATTGAGAACCAGGCCTAGAGATGGGAGGTCCTAGGTTCAAATCTGGCCTCAGACACTTCCTAGCTGTGTGACCCTGGGCAAGTCACTTGACCCCCATTGCCTAGCCCTTACCACTCTTCTGCCTTGCAGCCAATACACAGTATTGACTCCAAGATGGAAGGTAAGGGTTTAAAAAAAGAGAGAGAGAGAGAAATGTAGAAGAATGGTGATCAGTCAAGGGAGTTATGGTCTAGAAAGTAATAAAGATGGTTACAGGAATAGGATGATCAATTGATTTGTCCCTTCCAGAGGCACACAGTTTTGATTTGATTGCAGTTTTCAGAATAAGAATAAGAATAAGAGATAGAAAGGAGAGAGAGGAAGAAAGGCAAGGTGAGAGAATGACAACTAAAAAGATAAACAATAGGGACATCTGGATACTATCAGAGTAGCTAAAAAGGACTTTCAGAAACCTTGAAACATTAGTTAATTGGACTTTTGTAATACTGTTTACTGATAGTATCCTGGTCAGTGTGATGTAAATGTCTAAGAGCCAAGAAAAAGATGGAGCATATCTGAGCAACGTAATAGAAGACTAGATATTTTTGACTGATCTTAATAACCTCTCAGAACTCTCCAAAATGGGAATTATTTGCAAGAGGTAAAATTATTGCAGCTGTCTCCACAGGCTAAGGAACCAAGACTTCAAAGAGGTCAATAACCTGATTAATTAATGTCAGAGAAAGTGAATCTCTTATTTCTTAACTGGCCAAGTAGCCATCCTTTCTTCACCAGCCCCCAAGCTCAGACTTAGCCACATAATGAGACTCAAGGGCTTGTGTTCTAGGATCCACTCAATATTTCTCTGCTGCTGTTACGTCTGTCAACATACCCTCAATATCTCTGCTTTCATTTCACCATACTATGGCGAAAAACTAAAGAGCTCAACTCAGTTACCCCTGTCTCTCCCCCACACAGAGTAGGTGATAGTATAGAAAAGAGGAAGCTTTTCTTTCTCTCTTAGATGGAAGTGTCATATACTGCAGTAATGCTCAACCAGAGAAGTAAAGGATTGAACCACCTGGAAAAGAATATTAGCCTGTGTGTTGGGACTGCAGTACACATAAGTGAAAGGAGACTGGCTTCCAATTGAGGTTAGTTATACCCCTCTTGCAATTACTCGAGACAAAGACTGAAGGAGGTGAAAAGTGAACCCCCCAATATGAGAGGAGCCTGAGTAAACTTTAAAGTCCTACCATCAGGGATCTGCTATAAAATAAAGGGAATCAGAAACTGAGCAGTAGGAAAATTTAATGGGGAAAAAAGATTGAAATGATCAAAGGTCTCAGGAGGAAGAAAATTCAGTTGAAGTCTTTGAACAGAAATAAATAGATAATCAACAGAGAAGATATTAATAACAGAAGGGAGAATGTCTTCTAGGAAATCTAAATGAGTCCAAATATCTAAATATATATTTCAGTAAATATCACCATCTGATAATCCAGAGGGCTTTGTTGATTCCCAAGAAAGCAATGGTTCAAGAGAGACTTGAGAATTCTGAAAACAGAATCTGTAGCTCAAATAGCAGGAATAATTGATAGAAAAGAACTTGAATCTATGATGGCAAGTCTCTCCAAGGAAGCAAGAGAGATAAATAGATTAAGAATTCCAATACACAGAAGAGGACAATTTAGAAGAAGAAAAGAAAGAGAAATAACATTAAAACACACACACACATGTTCTCTATATAAGTAAACCATAAATATTGAAGATAGGGAATAGAGACAACATAAGGTTCATAATTCTTCTAGAAGGACGTGACAAGTCAAGAATCCGGAACATCAAAATGCAAGAAAACTGCCCAGAACTAAACCCAGAAAACAAAGTACCAATCAAAAGAATCCACAGATCATCTCAGGAGATGAGAGGATGGAGAGAGGGAAAAAAGAGAAGACACTATACTGTTAACTCTAAGACACATAGTGGTAAATTTAACACTTCTGATGACACACTCTACAAGCAAACAGGAAGAATTAATATAAAGAAAAGGAAGTTCCAGTAATATAAGATTATTCTTAAACTATAGAAGAGAATGAAATATTTTCCAAGGAAGAAGTAATTCCCACATGATGAAATTAAACTATTTTTGTCATATGAAAAATTCTGCAAAAAACTATTCATTAGAGAAATGCAAATTAAAATAACTGTGAGATGCCATCTCACACCCACCAGACTGGAAGGAAAGTGATAAATATTATAGAGAATATGGAAAAATTGGGATAAAACACTAATACCACTGCTGAGTCTATAGTCAAAGAGATTAAAAATAGGGAGAAAAGACCTAACTGTAGAAAAATATTTATAGCAGCTCTTTTTGTGGTAGCAAAGAACTGGAAACAGGAAGGGATATCCATCATTTGGGGATTAGCTAAGCAAGTTGTGAAATATTCTTGTAATGGAATACTATTGTGTTATAAGAAATGACAAATGAAATGATAACAAAAAGTCCTAGAAAGGCTTATATGAATGATGCAAAGTAAAATGAGCAGAGCTAGGAGAATGTGGTACACAGTAACAACAATTTATGATGATCAACTGAATGACAACTGTTATCGACAAAGTAAGCATCTTGGACAATTCCAAGAGATTCATGGCAAAAAAGGATATCTACCACCATAGAAGGCACAGATAGAGCCTGAATGCAAATTGAAACACACCATTCTTTACTTAACTTCTTCCATGAATTTTTTGTCTAGTGTAAGCAATATGTCTTCCTTCACAACATGAAAGTGGAAATATGTATTATAAAATAATATATGTACAACTTATTTCATATTACCTGACTTTTTGGTGAGGAAGGACAGGTGGGGAGGGATAGAGAGAATATTTATTCTAAAATATCTGAAAATAAAAAGAAATTACATTGATGGAATAAATGTATTAAAATATATAAAAATATTAAAAAGGGAAAAAAGAAACAGAATCACTTCCCTAAGTTTTAAATGATAAAAGAAGAATAATTCAGAGATTTCTCTCTGAAAGTATACAAGAATACTCTGATGAATGCAAATTTTAAATAATTGTAGTGGTGGAAGAACAGGTCCTGAAATATTATGAACTAAATCTTAGAATACCAAAGCTGCAGATGAATCTGTTAGTTGTTTTTGTTGTTTTGTTTTGTTTTTATATAGCTGAACTACAGAATGTGAGAGTACAAAAAAGGGGGAGGCAGAGAAATTGAAGGGAAATAAGCATATTCTAATGAAGTCAAAGGTAAATAATGAAGGGAAATAATTATAATAATATCTTGGGAAGAAAAGTGATACATTAGAATAGCAAAAAAAGTGGCAAAAGGAAGGATTGAAACCTTAGTCATAGAAGCAGAATAAAAAAGTAAGGCCAGTGCTATCATGAGAACCATTGGAGGAAAGTTGGTGCTATCAAGAAATGTCCCTAATGGAAGCATTAAACACTATCATGACAGAAGATAATTGTAAGATCTGTCTAATATTTGAATGAAAGTACTAGAATATTGCATCATTGTATAACCAATAAGCACAGTAGATGCTTGAACATTGAATTGCCCAATTAAAGGAAATTAAACACAAGCAAAGAAATCCAGAAAAACAAATTCTAGATTCCTTTAATCAAAACAATAAGTCAAAAGATTAAGAAAACATAAGGAGTCAAAGCAATACAAAGACCAAAATAAACAGTTCAACATTAATCAAACCCTTTACTTGGAGTGTCTTGTGAAGGGAAGAAGTCAAGAATAAGAACTCCAGAAGAAAGATGTTGTGGAAGAATCTCTGGTGATCTATGTAGTACTATAACCCTGGTGTAATGTGGATGTATGTCCACCCCTTTTGCTCAGATCCACGGGGCATCTCTTAATATGGACCCCAGTGATATATCATAAAATCACCCTTTGTACAAGGTAAGTGGAGACCTCTTTAATCTTTAGACTGGCTCATTTACTACAACCTACTATAACACTGGTACATTTATGTTACCAAAGAAAGTTATTTAATAATTAGTTTTAAGATGATAAGAACTGTGATTTGAAATTGGAAATCTCTTAATTTAAACTTCATTTTCCATATAAGGGGATTGAGACCAAGGTAACTCCAGTCAGCTTCCTGGTCCCTAATTCTTACATGAGACTTTTGCTTGCCATTTGAGGGAGGGAAAAGCTATCCAAATGCAAGAGTTATTCAAAACCTCAACCTAGACCTCTATGTTTTCAGCCTTCTTCATGCTCAATCCTTAGTCTTCTCAGTTTTTTTTAATGCTTGATCCTTTCATACTCTGTTTACTTGACTTTTCATTTATCCATCTGGCTCTAACTCATGGCTTATCTTGTTTTTGCCACTTATGTCTCCATTTGACTTTGCCACTTATATATCCCCTAGTACTAACTCTGATCTGCCTTCCCCTGCATACCTAACTACAGCTTACTTGGTCCCACTTACTGCACAGGGGCTGCAGTTTATCCCCTGGCAAGGCATTCTGCAAAGGTGGCTTAGCCTTGATTAGGTGAGTTTCTTTTAAGCAGATCTTAACATCATTGTTGATATGTTTTCCAGAAGATAGTGAAAAATTAAAATGTGGGTAATTGCATACTTACTTTTCTGTTATGACTATGTGCATTGAAGAACATAGAATAGCATACTGATGGATAAAATATCTCATTTGCTTGGCAATTCTAATGTTAATTTTTTCCCCTTGTAGGTGACTTTTCAGATGATGATCTCAAAGGGCATACTCACTCAGGAGGTATCATGAATATAATTTATTATAACTTTAATTTTTCTATCAGTCAACATTTCAGTGCCTCTTATTTGTAAAGCATTTTGGGAAACTACAAATAAAGGAGATGATAGTTTTTGCTCTTAATTGAATTTATATAGTCTGATACTTAGAGGGTAACAAGCCAAATCATAGGCTATTACTTATCTGGGATTCAGACATTTGCTAGATTTGGAAATGCAAAGCTAATCCTGTAGTTGCTTACTATTTAAAAAAAAATTTTTTTTATCATTCATTCCTGTAACTATCATCAGTTAATGACTATTAAGGAAGGTGTAAATCCCATACATAAGATTGCATATTTAGGACTGGTACTTTTTAGGCACAAATAATAGGAAGAAAGAAAAAAGAAGTAGAAGCAATAAGAATAGGTAATGAGGAAGTAAAACTATCACTTTTTTCAGACGATATGATGGTATACTTAAGAGAATATTAGAGAAAAAACAAAATTAAATTAAACTAGTCAAAATCATTAATGAATATAGCAAAGTTGCAGGATATAAAATAAACCTACATAAATCATCAGTGTTTCTATATATTGCCATCAAAACCCAGAAAGGAGAGATAGAAAGGGAAATTCCACCTAAAATAACTTCAGACAGTATAAAATATTTAGGAGTCTACTGAGATACACATAGGAATTATATGTACATAGTTATAAAACATTATTCACAGAAATAGAGTCAGACATACATTAATTGTTCATGAGTAGGCTGATCCAACATAATAAAAATAATACTACCCAAATCAAATTATTTAGTACTATACCAATTAATCTATCTAAAGAAAGATGATAAAATTCAACTGGGGAAAAATAGGTAAAAATATCAAGGGGATAAATTTTTTATTATGAATGTAGCTTTCAGTGACAGATTTCAGCTATACTTTCAAGCAGTAAGCAGTAAGCAGTAAGTAGTGTGAATTCATGCAATGCTCTCCATTGCTCTTGACACTGGAAATTGTCATTACTCTTGCTAGTACTCAGTTTTTCTCAGCTAATCATCTTTCACTAAATAGTTTGTTTCCTTCATGTAATTATAACATTTATAGTTGACATTGTTATAATTCTTTAAAATTTGCAAACATTTCAAATTCATAATTTCATTTGAGTCTCACAAACTTTCTATGGGGGAGATACTATGGAAATTATCTTATTACTATTTTATAAGATATTATTTTAGCTATCTAAAATCTAGAAATACTAGGTGACATGTCGGTGGTAACATAGCTATTAAATATTGGAGGTGGATTTGAGCCCAAATCCTTATTTTAATGCTAGCACTTTACTCACTACACTGTGAGACTATAATAAAGTCAGGGATAGCTTTAAAACACTTCTGTATTATATTTTTATTTTTGCATTCTTACATCTTCACAGTTAGAAAAAATATAGTTAGAGAAAAAGATCACATTTTGTATCATTTCCTATATAAAACCAGTATCTAAATCCATAATTTTCTTCTAATTAAGAAAATTCTGAATTGGCAATTAAGCACCAACTCATTCATTTAAAGCTGTTGTCTATCAATGCTGCTATGTGCCAGCTACTGTGCTTAACAATAAATTACTTCTTTGCTAAGCCCTAAGCTTTATAATTGCTTGGGGTCAAGCTTATTCTTAAAGGGTCAAGTATTTTAATTTCCTCTGAAAACTGGAATATATTTGAATATAACAAATAGCTCTAGACAAATTATATAATGACTTCCTAAACAGATACGGACACACCATTTAAAAGTCAGAATTTGCTTCTTAGGATGTGTATATTTTTTTAAACTTCTTTTTAGAATTCTAAATTTTTGATAACTATTGGAGATGAGGTTATTAAAGGCAAATTAGTTCCAAAATATAGTATATATCTACATAATCACCAAGAGTAATTGTCATTATGTGTGTTAAACCTTCATTCTGTTTTACATCCAAGCCATTTCATTCACCATTTCATCTGTTTACAAGGCTTTTCCTTCATAGTCAGAGAGGTCATCTTTCATGTGTTGGCATTCAGTTGTTTCAGTCACATTGACTTTTTGTGACCCCATTTGGAATGTTCATGGAAAATATACTGAAGTTATTTGTTGTTTCCTTCTCTTGCTCATTTTACAGATAATGAAACTGAGGGCATATAGGCTTAAGTGACATGCATTGGGTCACTTAAGTGTCAGAAACTGGATTTGAACTCAGGTCTTCCTGACTCCAGACATGGTATTCTATCCCCTGCCCACCTGACTGCCCTATATCATCTTTCATAGAGCTGGTGAAAATCCTCTATAAGGATACTTCTCTGCCCTTTAGGAAATTATAATATGATGTAGAAGATAATCCCACTCCTCAGGAATTTCAGTAACTACCTTGATTCTATATGATAGGTGTCTTCAAGTCTCTGAAGGCCTGTCATTGTAAAGTATATATTAAACCTGCTGTACTTGGGACCAGAGGGCAAAACTTGGGAGAATAGGTTGAATTCCCAAAGACATAGTGCAAAATTTCCCAATAATAATAGGCATCCAAAATGGAATGAATTGTTTCCTTGGTAAGTAGTAGGCTCTTCCCTGCCTACCCCAGAGTCTTCAAGGAAAGGTCTGGATTACCATTTGTGAGATGTTTGTGAGGTGTTTGCTCTGATTTGGGCTGGAATAAATGGTCTTTGAGGTCCCTTTTGATGCTAAGATTCCACTATTTTACTTTTCTGATTTATATATAATTACACTATTATTGGATAGCTATAGATCTTTGTTTCTATCACTTTTTATTATATATTTGATATTTTCCATTTAGAATGTATTTTCTTGGAGATCAAGGGCTTTAATTTGTGACTATGGCTTATATAATGTTTTTCTCATAGTAGACCATTGAAAATGTTTTGTTGGCCAGTTGATTTGCTTATTAAATATATTTTTTAAAAGTTCTATACCTGGCTTATTGAAACAAGTGTTTGTATAACATCATTTTTAGAACTGTGAAATTGTGAACAAATTAGTGTGTGACATCAGATATTAAGATGAGTTGAATAATGTTTTAACCCTAGGGGGGAAAACGTTGTAAGAAGTATATCAAGGCAAAAAACGATTTATACTGTGTTCCATACCAGAAATTCATGTTTTGTTTATCTTTCCACCTGGGGAGCACAAAGAAAATTTAACCCTGATTTTTACAAATCCAGATTGTGAGGTGAGAGTGCTTCAGTGTTCAGAAAAGATAGTGTTGTTGGACCCTAGATCTCATCAAGAAAGGATAGGTTGGGGGCATCCTGAACTGCCTTAGGTAGATCTTAGGTAGAAATTGATTCTTTTTCTTTGGAATCCTTTTGGATGGGAATGGTATTTGATTATAATCTAAGGATTGAGTTGAGTAGACAAGTAGCTTTTTACCTTCTCATATTTTCTCCCATGGCGGACATGAGGATACAGTATAGAGTTAATGGGAAATCTAAAATTTCGAGTGATTAAAAAGCAATGGTCTCTCATAAATCAAACTTACTTAATGATGATTATATCTTAATTCTCATTCTGTTTCACTGTTAATTGTATGTGATCAGAAGAAGACTCAACTACTCTGCCATGTTGACTTTTTTATTTTACCTTCCTATCACAGCAGAAAATGTTTTAAATCACTGTTTTTGCAGAGATCTTGATGTGCTTTAGTAATTTTTTTAAATCTTGGAATCTAAAAATCTAAAATCATTGTATTGATTTTAATCAAGGAAGTTCTTCAGAGAGATAATGCTTATGCATCAGTTTAAACATTTTGAGTTTTATAAAAATCTTTTTCTTACTTTAATAACTCCTTCAATAGTTTTCTTCCTATCACAGCCTTTTGGAAATGAAAGAGACCTTTGGATTTATGTAGTTAAGCTCCTTCATTTACTGACAAAGACACAAGCTCAGAGAGGTTACGTAACTAGTTACTGAGAAATCATAGATCACAATTCAAGTCTTGAATTTTACCAGGTTTTCTTTCCATTTTAAATACTGCTTTTGATTTGTTAACTTACTTCTGATGAGGCACTACCTTCTTTTTCATATTTGTAGGACATAGGTATGCATGGAGAACTGAATTGTGATGAAATGTGTGAAAGCACATTGACAGAAATGTTGGCACAGACAAGGCTGACCTGTGACTTAAAGAAAAGGCTTGGTTTTATGTTACTAGTAATCCAGGCTACCCAGTTGAGCCTCTTTATGTATTCATATTTATTCATATATCAATCCAGTTATGGCACAGCAGAAATGGAGGTGAAAAATAATTTCTCATTAGTTTCTTCTTAGAAAAAAGTATAAAAATTCATTAATTTGCTTTAGTAACACTAAAAACATAATCAATAGGCATTCATAAATTAGGGTAAATAAATATTTTATTATCTCTCTTACATTTTATATGGATAATTTTCAAAAGTTATATAAGAGATGATAAACAGATGTGACTGGGTATGTCATGAACATATCCTTCTGTTTTTTTTTTTTTTAAACCCTTACCTTCCATCTTGGAATCAATATTGCATATTGGTTTCAAGGCAGAAGAATGGTAAGGGCTAGGCAAGGGAGGTTAAGTGACTTCCCCAGGGTCACACAGCTGGGAAGTGTCTGAGGTTAGATTTAAACCCAAGACCCCCCATATCTAGGCCTGGATCTCAATCCACTGAGCTACCCAGCTGCCCCCCAACTTCTGTTTTTTTTATTGACAAAATGGGTATGATATTTATTTCACCTACTTTTGGGCTATTGTGTAGAAAATGCTTTGAATTTCTCTGATCAATAATGATTTAGAATATTTTTATCCATATATAGCTTTTATATTCTTCATGATTTCCAATGCAAATCAAAATAACTGAGATATCAGCTCAAACCTATCAGATTGGCTAAAATAATTAAAAGACAAAATTGCAAATGTTGAAGGGGATGTGGAAAAGTCTTGACACTGATATACTGTTGGTGGAACTACAAAATGATTCAACCATTTTGGAGAGCTATCTGCAATTATGCCCAAAGAGTTAAAATACTGTGCATACCTTTTGATCCAGTAATACCATTCTCAGGTTTCTTTGCTAAGGTCATCAAAAAAAGAAGGAAAAGAACTCATATGTTCTAAAATATTTATAGCAGCTCTCTTTGTAGTAGCAAAGAACTGGAAAATCAGGACATTCTCATCAGTTGAGGAATGGTTAAATAAGTTGTGGCATATGATTGGATGGAATACTGCTACCTTGTAAGAAATGATAAGCAGATTAATTTAAAAAACGGAAAGACCTACAATAAATTATGACTAGTGAAATGATCAGAACCAAGAGAACATTATATACAGCAGCAGAAATAGTGTTTAAAGAATAATTTATGTATAGCCATCTCCAGAGAAAAAATTGATGAATAAAAACAAGGAAGACATACATACACATGTACATAGATATCAACATGTTTGTCAAATGATGCCTTCTTTAGTATGGGGAGAGGAAGGAGGAAGGGAGATACCTGGGAATTTTAATGTAAATAATAAATAAGTTAAAAAAGAAAGTTTTAAAAAGAGTTTTATAAAGGACTGTGAAAATGTAAGCTATTATTCTATTTATCTTTTTGATATATAGGTCCATTTATTCATTCATTTTGAGAGAGTATTTCATAAGTATAAGAAAACTTTTAACTTTCTAGTACTTGATTAACATTTTACACAAGTTTTTTTTCTGATTAACTTTTTGCCAGAAGCTAATGTGTATATTTTAATGTTTATTTTAATGTTTTATAGGTCAGGATGATAGACATAATAATGAGGATAAAGCTGGTGAGTATGCTCAGTTTCAAATGCCTTAGGGTTCTTGTCATCTTATGTTGAGACAAAGGAGGCAAAATGGTCAAACTAAATAGGTTCATTCTATTACTCTATTCTTTCTTTATTCCATAAAATAATTAATTACATTGTGCTTTGTCCCAAAGTGTTCAATCAGCCTTTAACTTAAGACCTCTGAGAAGGGGAGAGCCAGCCTCTCTCAAGGCATCCCACTGAACATTTGGATAGCTCCAGTTGTTAATTATCTCTTGCAATCAAGTATAGATTTGCCTTTGGGGGCTCTAAATTCAATTTATAAAACATATAGCTTATTTAGACAAGTGTTAAATCTCAAAAATTCCATGTAAAAATGAAGCTTTATTTTAAAAAAGACAACTTTGAAGTTGTAAAATAAAAAAAAGACAAGCTTTTAATTGGAAAAGGGATTATTTAAATTGCTTGGAAAGCTAATTAAGATGTCCCAGAGAAGAAAAAGAAAAACTCAATAGATGGGCAGCTTCAATGAATAGAATGTCATGACAAAAGTAGTTTAATTTATATCAATGCCTCTCATCACTTGTGGACCTACTGTTTCTATTTTACATTTTCCCTTTATTTTCCATTGTCACCTTTGGACTTTTCATGTCTGCTCCCTTCTCCTTCTTTTTCTTTCCTTACTTTGTTTCTATTTCTTTTTGTGCCCTTTTGTATTGATTCCAAATTTCTTTCCTCAATCTCTCTTCTGTTTTCTTTTTCTCCTTATCAAGTCATGACTTAGAATGGAATGCTTTAAATTATATTTATCATATAAATAAATAAATGTTAGTATTATTAATTAAAATATAAAAGAAGTTTTTTTTTAATTGTCTCTAAAATAGGGACTTCTTTATATATGTCTCAACAAATTTTCTCCTGTTGAGTCAATAATCCTCAATGCAAAATGAGATCTTGTCAATGTAGGTCTTTCCATTATTAGTACAGATACAATCACCTTAACTGATTTCTTGTTAGCATTTTTTCCCCATAGATACTTCATAGAGAATCCATCTAACATTCTGGAGGTCTTTTTCTAGATCTTTTTACATTTCATAGGTATCAGGACAGCATTTGAGTTGTTTGTTATCCCATGACTGACTCTTCTCCTTTTCTTATCTATTTATTTCCTTGATGATTAAAAAAAAAATTTCTTGTGCATAAGTCACCATTGGAAATATACTACAGCTGGTTTAGATCCATTATGCTTCTTTCTCTCCAGTGCTTCTTAGGTCAACCTTAAACTCATAATAGATTTCCATAAGCTTATTTTTTCTTACTTTTTGTAGATGATTCCCCTGGATTAATACCTGGAATTGTAAGTGCTGCGGTTGTAGCACTGGCAGGAGCTGTATCCAGTTTTATTGCTTACCAGAAAAAGAAATTCTGCTTTAAAGGAAATGGTAAGTTTACTATTGGAAATTCCTGTTTTGCATGCAAAAAAGAAACTTATCTTTGGCTATTTTTTCTTCCATAAAAATGATAATAAATGGCAGCTAGATGGCATACTCCATATAGTACAGGACCTAGAATCAAGAATCCAGAGTTTGAATCCTGCCTCAACTCTTCATAAGCTGTGTGACCTGTGGGCAAGTCACTTAACCCCATTTACTCAGTTTCTCCATCTTCTTCCCCATAAAATAGGGAAAATAATATTATCCATATTACCTACCTCACAAAGGTTGATATGGGGATTGAATAAGAGAAAATGTAAAAATGCCTTAGAAACCTTAAAGTGTTATATATATGTCATCTATTATTATTATCAAGCAGTAGAGTGCTGGGCACTGTGAAGAAAGCATGAAAGAAGAACCATACAGAGGAAGTCACAACTTGCTAAATAGTACTGTGCTTCCACCAAGACTTTTCTAAAACTTGTGTTGTTTTTCTATAGACAATGAAATTTAAAAAAAAAAACACTCATTATTCATCTAAGGTATTTGTGTTCAAATGAAGATTCTGAATGTCAAATTTAGGAAAGAACTCTATTCCTTCAGTAGTGGGGACTGTTTCCCTTGACTTACTTTGTGGCCATGTGTTCTTCCCTTTCTCAGAAAAGAAATGAAATCAGTTTTTGGCCTTCATCAGACTGTTTTAAATTTTTTTTTGGATCAGAGTGTTTTTATTTCCTGTAAAATCAATTAATGTATGACTCATCTAAAGTGTTTTTCAAGGCCAGCCAGAGTTTTGTCCTTGGCCTGAAAATCAAGTGTCCTTCAGGTGACAATCTTAATCTTTTTTAGGATAAGTTCTAACCACTTTGCCTTACAGTGAGCATAGAATCATATTAGGGTTGAGAGACCGTCTCAGCCCCCTAGTTTTATAGATGAACAAAGCAAACTTCAAAGAGTTCAAATGACTTGTTCAGAGTTACATAGATCATTTATTAGTGGCTTGGCCTATTCTGAAACTAGCCTTACACATTTTCAAGTGGAAACAAGCTGTCAAGACAGAATGAAAAGAATCATGATGTTCAATATGACAATTATTAGTCTGTTGCTATTTAATTTGTAATCATAATTCTTAATTCTGTAATTCAATAAAATAATTGAATATTCCCATCTTTGTTTTTCCCCACTCTCCTCTCTCCCTGTCTAATCTATTATCTCTAAGTGAGATGATCATGAAACCCCATTGATAGACATCATCAACTAAAGGGAATATTTACAAAATTGACTTTCTACAGTAGCTGTACTTGAAATCCCACATGGAAAAAGATTAGAACTATAGAGTTATAAACAGTTTCTACTGGTGGAATACACACACACACAATATATATATATATTATTGATCATTGGTATTAACATAATATATGGATCATGATTTAAAATGAGTTTGTCTCAATTTCATGAATGTAGATTTTTTGTTCTGGTTTCTTTAATACATTAAAATATTAACCATCCAGATTACTGAACTCTTGAACATACTCCCTGCAAGAACTTTTTCTCCTGTTCTCCTTTGTCTGGATTGGAGAGGTTGTAGATGTGTTATAGGAAATAACCTATCCCTGAGGAGAGGAGTCAGTACAGAATGACAAAGCTTATTGTTATTGTAAAACTGATAGCTTGGGTTCTTTAGGAATTTAATTGAAGTCAATAATCTGCTTTCTAGAAATCATCCCTCACCTCCTACCTTTGGTGAATTGTGTCATTAACCAAAGGGTGATGACTCTATGACTATAAGAAGATTTAATGGCCCATCATAGAGAAAACATGAAATGTTATTGGAAACACAGAAGCTCTTAAAGTAGTTCTTTCCCCCCATCACAACACATACCTTAATTTAGTAAAAAAAAAAAAAGACTTTCATACAACAGTGAAAGATGTATACTGCTACATATAGAAGCCATTCTATCTTTAGTTTGGAAAAATATGTAGAGGAGCTAAAATTCATTTCCAAAAAAGGGAAAAAAAAGTTTTGAATGTAATATATTGACCTATGGATGTTGCAGGGACATTTCAGGAGTTTCTCTAAGCCAAATAAATTTGTGAAAATGTCTCAGATTCTAAGTGGCATATGCTTAATTAAATGCTTGATTGTTTGGAATTGAGGTAGTTTTGTTCTTTCCCCAAAACTTTGAAAAAAAGCATTTATTAGAAGATTTATTTACATTTTTTACATTTTAATTTATTTAATTTTGTGCCTTGAAAGGAACAAAGGTTCTCATGCAGTTTTTGTACTGGGGTGAGGTAAGGGCTAGTTAAGGGATAGAGATAGTTCTGATAGAGAACTACTTTGTAATTACAAAAAGTAAAAGGGCCCTTCAGAAATTTTGGTCTGCTCATTTTCTTCAGGTAGCTTTCTAAAAACCTTATTCTTCAGCTAAATTAGCCTAGAGTATGGTCCTAATTTTGAGTAATATTCTGAACATTAAGTATTTTTAATTTTTAAAGATTTCATTATCCTATAATGATGTAAGTACTTTTGTAGTGACAATCCAAGAAATGATACGGAAATAAAAATAAACTTAACAAGTAGAAAAAATGTGATATTTTTAGTTGCATTAACTAAAGCCTTAAAAAGAAACTACCTAATTGGCATTAAAAATCACTCTATTGCAAATATGAATAATATGTAAAATAGGTTTTGAACAATGATGCATGCACAACCCAGTGGAATTGCTTGTCATCTCCAGGAGATGATGAAGGAAGAGGGGTGGGAAAAATCATGAATCATGTAACCATTGAAAAATATTCTAAATAAATAAATTATATATATATATATACATAAAGAAACTATTTATATCATATTACTTGCCTTTTAGAGAAGGGAGGAGGAGTTTGGAAGGATGGGAAAAATAAAGAATGAGAAATAGATTTTTGGACATAGTGAGAATTTGTTTTTCTAGGATAAGCATTATTATTATTATTATAATTTATTAATAAATGATAATTTTGTTAAAAACTACTAGCAAGTCATCTATAAAGGGTTATGCATCAGCTGGGTAGTGAGGTGCATAGAACACAGGACCTACAGTCAAGAAAATCTGAGTCCAAATTCTACCTTGGATGCTTAATCAACTATGTAACCCTAGGCAAATCATATTCTCAACCTTACTTTCCTTATCTGTAAATTCAAAATAATAATAGCATCAAAAGTTCATGGTTGCTATGAAGAACAAATTCAGTGTTTTATACATACAAAACACACACAGTTTTACAACCCTTAAAATGCTGTATCAGTACTAGCTAATATAATGATAAGATTAGAAATTATCCTTTTTAGATGAAAATTTAGAATGGAAATGTAACTGAAAATCTTAATTGGGTTTAATTTCTCATGAAATCTAATTCAATTTGAATACCTGTAATACAAAAAATATTTTTATTTGTCTTCTGTTGGGAAGCTAATGACATCTTAAAAATTGAAAGAAAAATAGCTAAAATTCAAAGTAATTAATTTTTATGTAGTGCTATCAGGTTTACAAAGCACTTCACATGTTTCATTTAAATAGGAATTAATCAGGGTTAGTCTTTTTACTGTCATTATTAATATGAGATGTTAATTGCAAGATGCCTATAACTAGTAGTTAATTAAGTGGGTTTTTGTGTTATAGTGAGAGAGGGACTCATATTATTCTTAGAGATATAATAGTCTATTTACTACCTGTGTGGTTCTTGGCAAGTCTCTTAACTTCCTTGAATCTCAGTTTCTTCATCTGAAAAACAAAGGCTTTTCAATTAGATGACCTGTATGATACCATCCAGTTCTAGAACTATTGTCCTATGGTAGTGATGGTGAACCTATGGCATGGGTGCCAAAGATGGAATGCAGAGCACTATCTGTGGGCACTTGGTTACCTTCCTTCCCCCCACCTCCCCAGAGTTAATTACTAGAAAGGCAGAGGGACTTAGGTGGAGCTGTTCCCTGTCCCCTCTCCACCATGCCTGATGATATTCTTTCATATCACCCACCCCTCTGTCCAGCAGCTCAAAGGAAACTCACACGGGGTAAAGTGGGCAGCTCAAAGGTGGCAGAGCTAGAGGGGAGCAGATCACTCAGGCTATTTCCTTCTCCCTCTCTATTCTTGATGAGGACATTCCTCGCTTCATCTACCTCTCCACCCAGCAGCCCAGTGGGAGCACTTTCTCCCTCCCCTGTGTGTGGGAAAGGAAGGCACACACCCAGCATGTGGTGGGAGGAGCACGGCACATGGTTCAGCAAGGGGCAGTCAAGGCATTCCATCTGAGAGGGGCAGTCCCTGACACTATCTCTAAAAGGTTCGCCATCACTGTCCCATGGTTTCAGAAGAATTATCCTATGTAGCCAGCCTGATATTCTGAAGAATATGATCACACAAATCCAGGAAGTTTATTGTTAGGGCTTACATCAAGATAATTCATTAAATATAAAACTTTGCATTAATTTATTACATTTACAAAAAAGAAATATAGTTCAGAAAAGTCCAAATGGGAGTGACATAATTTCCAATACAAGATTAAAGTTAGTTTTAATATAAATGTACACAATGTTCTCTGATTGCTTTAAAATATTACTGTTTTGTGCTGCCTTAAAATGAATTTGGAACATCAGTGCCTTGTGCATGTTAATAGAGTTAAAGAATATGTATTCTAACTATTAATATTTTTTCATACTACTCTTTTGGTCTTCATTTTCTGTCTCTTAATGACTTCTGTGTAGCTAATATCAGGAATGTTTACTTTTAGTGACATTGAGATTCCCCTTCTTTGTAGCAGATTCTTCACTGACAACACAACTTTTGTAGCATTCAAGTTATTGGCATTTGGCATTTGCATTGCTTTCCCACTGTCTGGAATAAATGACTTTTTTCTATTCACTAATGGATTTACTATCATCCATTTGATTTCCTAAGAAAGTTGCTTACTCTAATTTCAGACATCTACAGCTAGCTTAAAGCTATTGGCCTTTTAATTTCATTTTCACTTTTTAATTTTTTGTGCATGCATCTATGTCTTGGTTTTTACTTATTTTTATTTTTATTAATTTAATTAATTAATTAATTTTTAAGAAACCTTCTGATTCCTGCTAAATATTTTATAGCAAGCTTTATACCAACTGAGCTATAATCTATATGTATACATGTTTTTTTTTCCCTTTTAAAACCCAAATTACAACTTTTTAAGCCACCGGCTCTGTTTTTGTTGAATTGTGGAAAAGTAAAAATCTTAGGCAACTATATCAGAAATTTTGAATATTTTTTTCTTTTTTAACCTTCCATTTCAGATGAGCCGAAGATCTAGGAATGAGGAGAGAACAACTTTCAAGTGATGACTACAAGATCAACCAGACAAAATTATCTTTCACATAAGATTCAGAGGCTTCTTCCCTCTCCCCTTTTAACCATGAAAAATAAAGCCTCTCATCCCACAAAACCAAAATGGACATTGAAAGAACATTGCCTTTATATGCTAGTATATTTCTTATATAATATTGAAGAAAGTCAGAATTCCCCTAAAAATTTGCCTAGTTTTTTTTCTCTCCAATTAATATGTTAAGGCAAGTCCAAAAGATCAAGAAAAGGCTGAGTTTGCTCTTTTCTCTGACTTTGTGAAACTAGAAGTGAAGCCTCTTTTATATTATCTTTTCATTTATAAATCACTGTTATATTTTTTAAAAAATCAATTTACTCTATATAAGGCCAATAGCCTGACTCCCAGAAAACATGATGAGGTATTCATCACTTCTACCAAACCACTTCTACTAATAGATTTGGCAACAGAACCAGGAGACTGAGCTATCTCTTCCTTTGATTATCTTAGACATTAAAAAAAAAAAAGACTGAAAGGAATGAGACTTTTATTTAGCTGTAAAGGATTTTCTTCTAAGTTCTTTCTTCTTCAGTTGTTATCATTAAAATGTTTTCTTGGAAATTTTTTATTCTTCTTAGTTATATTTTGTATCTGTGACCTCATCAATTCTCTGAAGAAGGTTTTATTTGTTTAGTAACAAATTTTATGAATCATAATGATGGAAAGTTTTACAAAAGACTGAAATCAGGTTATACTTGATATCTTAGACCACATCCTTACAGAGCTTTCACTTGATTTCTTTCTTTAGGAATATCTTTCTTAAGGAACATTTTCCTTAGCTGCTTTCTTAAATGATAATTGTTCTTGCTTTTCTCTTCCACTCCTTAAATTCTTCCAAATTAACAAACAAAATGAAGTAAGGGTCTGTATTACTTTTTCAAAAGACTTTGCGAAGGACCACAAAGGTCATCTGTTACATTTCTATATTCTTGGAAATTAAAGGTAATTATCTTTCCTGGTGGAATGAAGGTGCCTTTGAAGTTGAAAATTACTTGTTAGTGATGTGAACTAACGTATATCTTGTCATAATGAAGGTTGAGGTAAAGTAGGGAGAGTGTTCTTTTAGTGCAGAAGTTTACCCTTTTGCAGTATTAGTTTGTGAACTCCAGTTTCCTGAATCAAATTCTGTCTGAACCCTTTTCCATTTTTTGCTATGTGGAAACATATTAGTGATATATGCTTGGCAGACTTTTAATTTCTGGTAAAACCATTTAGTTAGTGATTTTCAAAATGTGGTGTGGTGTTCAGCATTTGTCTTGACAGGGTAAATTTAAAGGCGTGTAAAATTTCAAGTTATACAAAAAAGTTTTTCAAATGATTTTACATTTCATATTCAAACCTATATATCAAAAGCCTCAACAAAAATTAGCACTTAAAAAAGACTGTGACATAGTCTTTTTATTTTTATTTTTTGTTATTGCAGTAGAAAGCTGGAGCAGGTGGGGATAGGTGGTAGCTTGAGTCATTTGCTGTACCATTACAGAGCATGAATGAGGTGGTATAGTATGACAACTACAAATATTAGGTTTATAGGACATTTGAAAGCTTTACACAGTTTTTTAGCAGCTTTGAATCATGTCTCACAATACATCAAAAGGGATGATTATGAGAAGACTTTGTAAACCTTAAGATAATATGTAAATGCCAGCTGCTATTAAAAAAAAAACCCTCCAATAACTCCAGAATTAATTCTCTTTTATTTCTAACATATTCTCTCATTTTCAGTCTCTTTTGTTAGCATTATGCTCTCTGTCTTGGTCAGTTCAGAATTAGCAGTATTAAAATACTATATGCTAGCTTTATCCCTTAGGTTATTATTCTTGAATCTTAATATTTAACCCAAATTGTAGTTCTTATAGGTATTATTTTTATAAAGGTGAGTAATAGAAATCACAAGTGCACGATTTCTGTTTCTCTGATATTTTGTACATGGAAATAGACATTAACGTTTCCCTTAAATATAAATGAGTTCTCTATGATGAAGCTTTGTTATAGACCAGTTAGTCTAGTCTTGGGTGCAAGACACATGTGATAATTGTTATGAGCAGTTTGGGGAATGTTTGCACAGGTTTAGAATCCAATTTACTGATTATGTGCTCTGTAGTTTTATGCCTTTTAAAAAACTACGAGCCTCCTTGACCAACAAAAGAAATAACTTACTGCAAATTTTTACAAATGTATTACATTTCTGCATCTTCATATGTCATTTTTTTCCAGAGACTCTGTAACATTCAGCATAGAAGTCATTTAGTGGCTATGAATATACAAAATGACACTTATTGGTTCACCTATTTGCACCTTAGTTTGGCTCTCTTTGAAATGAATCTGTTGGATTAGATGATCCCTAAAGTTTGTCTTCCAGCTCTAAATCTATAATCCCATGAATTTTATTTGTATTTAAGTTAAGAGGTGCATTGATGTTCTATGAATGTTTAATCTTGTGAAGGAAGTAGTTCTAAAATATTTTAACCACTAAATGTTTAGTTCTATTAGCTTATACTCAATTGGAATTCTCTTTGACATAATGTTAAGTTACTGACTTGGTGCATTTGTTAAGATTACTTTCACATATAGTTAATAAAGAAGTTTGGCTTGTATTTTCATTTAACAAATTTGTTGTTGTTCAGTCATTTCAGTCGTGTCCAAATCTTCATGACCCCATTTGGGTTTGCTTGGGGTTTTTTTGGTGTGTGGAGGAGGGGACAAAGATACTGGAGTGGTTTGCCATTTCCTTCTCCAGCTCATTTTACAGATGAGGAAACTGAGGCATACAAGGTTAAGTGACTTGCACAGGAACACACAGCCAGAAAGTGTCTGAGGCCAGATTTGAATTCAGGAAGATTAATTTTCCTGACTTTAGGACCTTCACCCTATTTACTACACTATCAAGCTTTTAAACACACAAATACACACAAAATTATCAAAGAATTTATATTCTTTTACATATTGAAGTACTATTAAACTATACTATAAGTTGGAAATTAGGTTATTCTGGATGCATTTACTATAGTGATTCCCACTGTCTATTATTCCATAAGCCTCTTTCATCCTTCCCTCTTTCCCCCAGAAATGTTTTGTGAAAGCCAAAATAACTTAAATTTTTACTCATAATATTCTTTACAATGTGTTGCTTAAGGCTCCAGCAAAGAATTTTCATGTAAACTCCTTGGATTATTGGTGAACTCCCAAGCAGTTTGCCAAACCAATATATGGGAATCAGTAATATGGTATATATATTTCGATGTTATATCCCAATTCCAAAATTTCAGAGAATCTTTGCTCTTTTTGGTAAAAGCACTCCATTAATATATAATATAATGTTTATTATATTTATATACTTAATATATTTATGTAGTATGTTATAGATATACAATTTATAAAACATATGATTTATATTTAAATTAAATTATAGTTGATATTAAATATAACAAGCACATTATACATATATATATTTTATTCACACTTGTCATGCTGTGTCATGTTTGCACATTTTCTCTCATAACTCCTCTTTAAAAGATATTACCATGATTCTAGAGACCTCTCTCTAGGTGTTTGAATAACATTGAAATCTTCTGAATAGACTACTTTTATCCCTTGTTTACTGAATTTGTCTATCCCTTCTCCTTCTTTGATAACATATTTATTGATTGTTATTTATATGACCTTGTGAGTAGAATTCATCATGGATTATATGCCCAGCATTCATTTCTACTTTGCCATTTCAGTCCCCTTCTGTGGCAAACATGCCTTCAGATTCTTACTAGCAGCATGACTTTAGGGAAGTCACTTAGCCTCTTTCTGTCTCAATTTCCTCTTCCATGAAATGGAGATAAAACTAGTACATACTCTCAGGATTGTCAGTAGGATCAAATGAGAGTATTTTGTAAAACACTTTACAATCCTTAAAGCATTATATTAATGTTAACTGTCACCATTATAGAGATCCATAGTTTGCAGAATAATGCTTTAAAGATTTTTTTTCTTTTGTCAGAAAGGAGTTTTAAGATCGTTAAAAGCTCCTTTCCATTTGACAGATGTAGTTCAGTCTACTCTCTTCCTCTGAAATCTAGACCTTTATGACTTATAGATAGATTCTCTGTGTTTCCCTTAAATTTCATGGCTTAGTGAAAGATAAAGCTTGACAGTTTACTGAAAAAACATTTTACCCTGTATTGGGACTATCAATGTTAATGGAATAGGAAAAACTTAAGGGTTTTTCTGAAAGTTTTTTATTTCCTTGCATAATCTTTCCAAATATTCCATTTTATTTGTAGGACTTTTTAATCTTCAAATAAAATATATCAGAAAGAAAATCTCCATATTTCTCTATTCTGTCATCTTTACATTTTTCATTTCTTTTGCAGACCTTCACGCATTTAAATATATTGAACAATAGCTTTTACTTATTTGTATTCATTTTAGGGATGTGGTATATCATCAGGAAAAGTAGTATAATAATATGCCAGATTTAGAGTTAAGATCTGAATTCAAATCCCAGCTGCAGTGGTTACTAGGTTAATAATCAAGGGCAAATCACCTAACTCCTCTTAATCTCATTCTCCATCTGTAATATGATGCATAGTGCTTATACAATTTACTTCCCAAGTTTGTTAGAAGGAAAGCACTTGATAAACATTCAACTGCTGCATAAATTAACATTGTTACTTTTTTATCTTTAGTGACAGAAGCCTGACTTTATAAAGGTTGCTACACAATATACAATCCTCATGACTTTTCCTAAGAATTTCTGGTGTGAGCATGTGTGTTCATATGTACACATCTCTATGCACACATGTATGTTGTATAGATACACCTGCATGTATATACACATACATAATTTGTAGGACTTTGATTCTTAGTCTAGCCTTCCATAAAGTGAAGGGTGCATAGATGATCCATAAATTCCTGCTTTCAGCTCTAAGTCGATGACCCTTCCATGAATTATCTTTGTATTTCCGTTAAACGTTGCTTTGGTACTCTGTAAATATTTAATCTTGTGTCAGAGAAGTTACTAAAGTATTTTAACTACTAAACATCTAGTTCTATTGATTTTTAGTCAATTGAAATTTTCTCTGAAATATTGATTTAACATTGTTGTATGTATATATTTCTTTATGGCTTCCACCTTTTTGAAAACTATACATTTAATTGTAAAAGAAGTTGGTTTGGGGACCCATTCTCTATGCATTTTAAATAACTTGTGAGTTTGATTTAACAAAACACTTAAGGAGAAGAGAATTGATTGTCGCTTATGATTGTCCACTGTAGCAGTTCTCTTTGAAGGTGAGGTTATACATGAAGCAGTGGAAAGTTCAGTATTTACCCTGCAGACTCTATTCCCTTCCTGAATTTTCACCCAGTTGTCTGATAAAACCTAGAACTTAGGTGGTGAATACAACTTGAACATGCAATTGGGTAGCTATTTTAGGTGCATTGAATCCAAGAGGTTCCTTTATACAAGTAATATAAGATTTTTTGGGGGAAAGGAATTCTATACACATAAAAACAGTAAAGACTGTGGTCTGGACTAGTTATGTGATTTTATTCATATAAGGAACTCCCAAGTGAGAACACTCCCTCCACAAATGTAGGTTGGTACTTTCTTTGAACCATATAGTCTTAGTGTTGCCTGGAGATCTTGAGAGGTTAAATAAATGACCTGTCCAGGATCACACACTAGTGTATATCTTTTTCCTAGCTACAAAATCCAGCTCTCTCTATATTATGCTGCCATGACACTATAAGCTGTCAAATTAATTCAGATGATATTAATTAAGAATTTGATATAATTCAGTCAGGCACTAAAGTTTTTCTATTTTAACCTTTAAAAAACCCGAGTGTCAAATTATAGGAGCATGATTGGTTTAAACTACAGAGAATATTATTTTATATAAAGCAGATGTTTGCTTTCTCTGTATGCCACATGGTTTATTCTCATCTAATAGTAGTGTTAATACAGAGACCTTAAATTTGCAAGATTGTCTTTTAACTTCCTTGAAAACATTGTCCCCATTTTTAATATACATATACATACATAATATATATTTAAATTTTAATTTCTTTATTAATACAGCCTGTCATCCCTGCCAAGTAGTTTCAATTTTTGAAGGGCATTCAGAAAAGTTTTATCTGTGGGAAAGGAATTTAAGCTGCATTTAATAAAAATGACTTTTAAATTCACAAATTAAAAAACCCTTTCATAATAACACTAAAATAGATTATTCATGTTAAGAAAGACAATGGTTTTGAGACTGGTTTTAATTGGCTGCCTCATGTGTTGATTCTTTCAGAAGATCCAGAGAATGTTAATATGGAGAGTCAATATGGAGTAAACAAAGAACCACCTGGTAAGAGGAAAAAGACCAATTTGGAGAATTTGTTGAGTGTTCTGTACTCTCCCACCTCCATTTTAAAGTTTACCATATATAAAATTGTCTTGGTTCTGTGGATAAGAAAATAATTTCATTGTATCTTTCTACTCTCCCTTTGTTCCTTTGTTTTTGTGCTATTTAAAGTAATTCTAATACATCTCGTATTATTGCTAGATTATAAACTCCTTTAAATTTAGGACTATAATTTTTTATCTTTGTACTCCCTAAAACTAACACATTAATTTGCTGGTAGCAATCATAGGGTTTTAAAGAAGTAAAGAGATATTGGAGGCTATGCAGTAGCATCCTTTCTTTTTACAGATAAGAAAAGTGAGGTAGAGTGAAGTAACCCAATCAGTAAAAGTAGTACCAGAGCAGAGATTCAAAGCACTTCCTGTGACTCATGAGAGATTACTTTCTATTTTTCTAGATTTCCTGTTCATGAGAGGCACTTAATCTATATCAACAAACACATATTGAATTCACTGCTATATTTAACTTAATTTTAAAAAATAATCCTGGAAAAGATAATTACCAAATGAATGATAGTCATTGCTCTTCTAAAATTCATCCTGTTTGTCACTTTTTATGAAGATCATCCATTAATCAAGCAATGTTATTATTACCAGTTATTAATTGCTTACTATGGGATAGGTAGTGGCCTAGGTTTTGGAGAGACAAATTAAAAGAATGAAAAAAAATTCCTAATTGCAAGGAGCTGACATTGTCAAGTCTTTCCTTTTCTTAACTGAGATATTTTATTTTCCCAATTACATGTAATAAGAAAATTTTAAATGTTTTCCTGAAATTATAAGATCCAAATTGTCTCCTTCCCTCCCTTCGCATGCCCTTCTTAGACTTGGTTAGCAATATGATCTGGGTTATATTTGTATTATCATGAAAAATATATTTCTATACTGACCATCGTTTTAAGAGAATACTCATATAAAACCAAAACTCCCAAATAAAAATGTAAACAATTGTGAAAGGTAGTGTGCTTTAATCTGCATTCAGAGACCCACAGTTCTTTCTCTGGAAGTGGAGAGCATTCTTTGTCATAAGTCCTTCAGAATTGTTCCAGAACATTTTATTGCTGTATTCTCGAGCTTTTCAGAGACTTCTTAGCCTCTAGGTGAGGTTCTGAGGTTACTGAAATGAAAGAATTCCAAATATGGCAAGTCAATTTAGATAGGAAAACTGATTATTGAGGCATTGGATGACTTAAAATGTTTATGATATTTAGTACAGTGCTCTAAATATGCTAATAATAGGTAGTAAAAGTCATCACT
This sequence comes from Monodelphis domestica, assembly GCF_027887165.1. Classification (NCBI taxonomy): domain Eukaryota; kingdom Metazoa; phylum Chordata; class Mammalia; order Didelphimorphia; family Didelphidae; genus Monodelphis; species Monodelphis domestica. Next base: position 215,936,430 of record NC_077234.1, read on the forward strand.
GTCATTGTAGTAGAAGCAGTTGTAGTAGTCGTAATAGTCATAGTAGTCATAGTCATTGTAGTAGTAGTAGCAGCACCAGCAGCAATCATAACAGTAAGAATAGCTAGCATTTATATTGCACCTACTCAGTGCAAGGCATCATGTTAACTGCCTTAGAAATACTATTTCGTTTGATCCTTACAACAGACCTAGAAGACGGGTGCTATTACCTCTATTTAGTAGCTGAGGAAACTGGAGCAAACAGATTAAATGACTTTTCCAAGGTCACATAGCTAGTAGTGTGAGGCTGGACTTAAACTTAGATCTTCTTGACTCCAGGCCTAGGGCTTTATACACTGCTCTACTTAGCTGCACCCAGGTACCATTTGATTGCTTTTTTATATAAGAGATAAAAATTCTGAAGTTTTAGTGGATTTTTGACAAAATGAAACACTAAACTCTCACTGTCCACCTTAATTGTCTGTTAGTAAAATTATGTATGCAGATGTCTTTTCATGCTTAAAAATTCCCTTTTTAAAAATATGATTAAGAAGAAATCACTTGGCAGAGGATAGACTCTAAATGAACACTCTAATGCAAATACTATCAACAAAGCAATGGGTTCAAATCAAGAAAACATCTAATGCCCAGTGGACTTACGCGTCGGCTATGGGGGGTGGGGGGGGGAGGAAAAGAAAATGATCTATGTCTTTAACGAATAATGCTTGGAAATGATCAAATAAAATATATTTTAAAAAAAAAAAGAAGAAGAAATCACTTGGGCAGAGCCAAGAGGCAGAGAAGTTACACCAACCCATCTGATCTCTACCTATCATCCAAAAACTGACATAATGGCTTACAACAAATTCAGGAGTAGCATAACCCACAAAAAGATGGTTTGAAGTAATTTTTCAGTCCAAAACAATTTGGAAGGCTGACCTGAGGTATCTAGTGCACTGGGGTAGAGGTGGAGAAAGAAAGTAGTGTTCCAGGGTAGGCCACACCTGGCAACAGGTCCTGGGCACAACTGAAGCAGCAGCAGAGGCTTCTAAAACTCTCAGCCACAGATGGTAAGGAGGGTTGGGCTCGGTAGATTACAGGGGTCCCTTTGCTGACCCATACACGGATCCTCATAACAATCCTGGGGTTGTTTTTCCAATGATATATTTCACATTTTCTTCTATTTTTTCAAGTCTCTAATAAAGACCTCATTTCTCAAATATATGGAGTTGAATGTGTCATTCCATAAATGATAAATGGCCAAAGGATATGAATAGGCAGTTCTCAAACAAAATTAATAAAGCTCTTTATAGTCATGAAAAAAAATGCTCTTAATCACTATCAATTAGAGAAATGCAAATCAAAACAACTGAGGTACCACTACACACCTATCAGATTGACTATTATGACAGAAAAGGAAAATAACAAAACTTGGAGGGGATGTGGGAAAATTGAGACACAGATGTGCTGTTTGGAGAGTTGTGAACTAATTCAATCATTCTAAAGAACAGTTTGGACCTATACCCAAAGGGCTATAAAATAGTGCATACGCTTTGACTCAGCAATACCATTACCAAGTTTATATCCCAAAGAGATAAAAAACCCCAAAAGGAAAGGTAGCATATGTACGAAAATATTTAAAGCAGCTCTTTTTGTGGGGCAAAGAATTGGAAAGTGAGGGAATACCAATCAATTGGAAAAAGCCAAAGTAAGTTATAACATATGATTATAGTGGATTTTTTTTAAAACCCTTACCTTCCATCTTTTGGCTCCAAGGCAGAAGAGTGGTAAGGGCTAGGCAAAGGGGGTCAAGTGACTTGCCCAGGGTCACACAACTGGGAAGAGTCTGAGGTCACATTTGACCTCCCGTCTCTAGGCCTGGCTCTCAATCCACTGAGCTACCCAGCTGCCCCCTATAGTGGAATTTTATTGTGTGCTGAGGAGCTCAGAAATACCTGCAAAGACTTACTGACCTGAAGGACTGTGAAATAACCAGATCAATGTGATCTCGCCAATGTGGAGACGCAGGAGAGATTATAGGGAATTCTGGGAAATATCAAGGACTTCTGGGGAATGAAGTCTAGGTTTCAGAATCTCCATTTATACAATAATGACCAGCTCTAATAGTCTATTCTATTGTAATTATAATTCACTGCATCATTTTAATTTTTATTTGCAATCTTGATTGAAATTGAACATTGTGTAATTGCAATAGCTCAAGAATTAAGATGCAACCCAATAACATGTTTTTAAATCCAAGCTTTTAAAAACTGAAAAAATATAATAACTAAGTAAAGGCTTTTTTCAGTTATTTATTCAAGAATAAGATATAAAAAATAGACTTCTGTTTTTTTCACTTTTATTACTAGTGCTAAGATGAATGCTTTGTGATTGGTTCACCCCTCTTCCCTTCCATTCTATACTAGATCTTTAACCTCATTTTGCCTTAACATTAACTGAGCTGTTTTTTTACTTATTAATTTTAATTTCCTTCTTTTGCATGTTTTGCTCATCTATCAAGGTGTCTCATTTTTTCTAGAAAATATTTTGCAAATAATACAGTGAAAAAAATAAAAAAACATATAAATAATAGTGTGTATTATGTGTTTTGGGAGATGGCAATAAAAATCTTTGTCTTTTTTTTCCTAGTGCAACAAATACTTCTGCAGAAATAGGTTTTTCCTGAATGAGAAAATAAAGATGAACAAAACTGGATTAAACTGCTTGTCTCCCTGAAACAACACTCCGTATGTGGCAGAGGTTACAAAGTTGCATGAAAATTGAGTCTGTTGGGGTTTTTGCAAATATGGCATTTGAAACCACATCTTGGAAAGTGGTATGTTCTGTACTACATGTGACTGATCACTTAAAACTTTCCCATTTGAATGATGAGGAAAAAATTCTCAAAGTGAATTTGAACCTTTTGCCCAATGTGATGGCTTTTAATATATGTAAACATATCAGGATTTTAATGATTCTTCCTTCTCCATATTGAAATAAGGAAACAAGGGAAATTATTATCATCTATCTATACCATATGCTCATGATTATTTTAAAATTATTAAAGCAATTAACCACATCAGTAAATAAGGAACTCAGTGATAAATTTGTGAGATAAATCTCTAAGATATTCCTTCAGAATTAATTTTGATATCAGAGTAGTACACATATAAGAAACCATGTCATTTTGTTTGAATTACCTATAGTTTAGTTACTTTGAAGATGGATTTAGAATAATTACAGGAGTTAAGATCCTAAATTCTACTTTTCCTTCTTTGTCTTTGAAAGAAAATGAAGAACTTAGTAAACTCATCATTTCCCATGAGTTAAATTGTCTCTATGCTAATAACTTCTCTCTCTCTCTCTCTCTCTCTCTCTCTCTCTCTCTCTCTCTCTCTCTCTCTCTCTCTCTCTCTCTCTCTCTCTCTCTCTCTCTCTCTCTTCTCTCTCTATCCAACCCTAATCTTTCTAGTGAGCCACATTCCCAAACCAGTTTTTGGATATCTTGAACTGAATGTTCCATAGGTATTTCAAACTAAGAGTGTTCAAAACAAAATTAATTATCTTTCTTCCCAAATTCTCCCCATTTACAAAATATCCTATTATTGTTGAAGGCACTATTATCTTCCCAGTCAACCAGGCTTAGTATTTCTCTGCCATTCTTTATTCCCTTCTCTCACTCATTCCAATATATCCTGAACATTGCCAATTTTAAAAAAATCTCATATTCATATTTTTCTCCTTGCTCACTACACAGTTCTAATTCAGACTTTGATTGCCTCTCAACTATATTATTGGAATAGCCTTCTAACTGCTCTATCTTCTGTTTCCTCATTTTAATCCACCATTTTCATAACAAGTGGGTCTAACTGAATCTCTCTGCCTTATCTCTCTGTCTCTCTGTCTCTCTCTGTTTCTGTCTGCCTCCCTCTCTCTCTCTCTCTCTCTCTCTCTCTCTCTCTCTCTCTCTCTCTCTCTGTCTCACACACACACACACACACACACACACATATATACATAACACTCAATAAATTCTTGTGGCTCCCTAATACCTCCAGGATCAAATATAAAATTCTCTTTGAGATCTTGATAAATTGTTCCTTTCCTCTCTAGTTTTTATACTTCACTCCCCTCCAGTAACTTTGTGGTCTGCCTATCATGTCCAACTTTGTTGTTCCTTATACAACACTTCATCTCCAATCTCTTTGCCTTTGAATTGTTTGTTCTTCCTGCTCCTGCATCCCACAACTGGCCTCCCTGGTGAGTAGAATGCCCACTTTCTTCAACTCCCCTCTTTATTTTCTTGGTTTCCTTCAGCATTCAGCTCACCCTCTGTGGGAAAGCCTTACTGGTCCTCTCCCTGTTTCTCTCACATAGTTTGGACACACTTGGTTATTTACGTTGTGTCTCCGTACTTGAGAGCAGGGGCTGGTTTTACCTCTCTTTGTATCCTTAGTGCTTAGCAGAGTTCCAGGCATATAAGCTTATGATTATTTTCCCCCTTCTCTGTTTTCCTTTCCTCTCCCTCTTTATTTTCCTTCATCCTTTAAGAGTAATTGGACCAGTCCATAGAAATACAATGCTTTGTAGGTGTATAATTCTCAATAAATGTTAAAAAAATAGTTGGATTCATGAAGTTTTACAAAATGAGCTAATCATTCAACATGAATGGTTAAGTACCAGATGAAATTGTTTACAGATATGCTTTATGTCATAGAGTACCCCTTTTAAAACTTTCCACCAGTATGGGATAAATTGAACTTCTTGGCATTTTCCCCTTTGCTAAATATAAGCTTGTGAACACTAAAATTCAGTAATCCAGGGTTATTCATATAGAACCGAGTTTTAAATGTATATTTTAGGATCATTGATGAAAACTTTCAAATGAATTCTAATGGTCTATTTTTTTAATTGCCAGGATCAATTAACTTTTCTACATTTGGAAAAAAAATGAGGATATTTCAGTGTATTATTGCTGTTTTTACTATGTTACTGGTAGGGTCAACCTGATGTGTAGTTCTTATAATGCCATCCAGATGAAGTATGATTCCAGTATGTGTAAGAACATCACTATGGATGGTTAATGTTATTAATGCTACGTCATATAAAATACTACCAATACTATTCACATACATCCTGCTTATGTGAATATAAATGTACTATAATCAGATCTATAGGTAGTAGCATAGTATGGTGGAAAGAGGATTGAATGTGGAATCAGAAGTCCTAAACATGCGTCTTGTCTTAGTTTTGCTAGTTACTTGTTGCAGGATATTGGATAAATCTTTTAACATTTCTATTAGGAGAGATATTGAGCTAAATGATTGTTTTCATTTAAAATCAACTTTTGTTAGGATGAGACTAGTGGATAAGCATTTATGTTGGTTTTGGTTCCAGAGCCCTCCTATTCCATATTCCAACTAAATTCCCAAGTTTTTGCTGTTATTAGGCCACTTGATATTGTTGGATTTTTTTTATAAGGATGCTCCCATCTAAGATCCTTTCCTACAGCCAAGATCAAGCATCATCCATACAATTCCAGTAGACCTAGTTTTGTGTAATTGCTACTGAATGGGTATGTGAAAGAACTTCAATTTCCATGCATTCATGATGAGAAGTATTCTTTTTTACATTTGAATTATTTCTTCCACATTTTATATAAATTCACAACTTTAAATGTCAGAAACAGGAAAAAGAAATGAGAGTATTATTATTTATTAACATCAGGTATGAGTTGTCATCAACCTCATTGAAAGTCAGTGACCTAACATTAAGTAGCATCTTTTGCATCAGCTTGCCTCAGTACTTAGCTAACAAAAATGTTACTTATCTATGAATAAGTGATATCAAACAATCCAAATTTTAAAGTTTCTGCAAGGCTTGGACTTAAATTGTATCTTTTCCTAGTTGTCAATCTGTAAGTAATATGTGACTAGACTACATAATTTTTAATAAAAAAATTCCTAAAATACATTTGGTAAATGTGTGGGTGTTACTGATTTGTTTTATAACAATCACACTGCATTTATACAATATTTATGCATATCCTTTTCATTTTAACAAAAGTAAAGAGGACAGAACTATGGAATTAGTTAACAAATCAGAACTTTGGGAAGGAGTAATTATCTCAATTAATGGAATTTATACAAACATCAGTAGTTTGTACTTCATGTCAGAGAATATTTCACATTAAATTGTTCTTTTGGCAGAAGTCTCTGTAAAAAACTACATGGACAGAAGAATTGCATACAAATAGTTCATTTCATCAGCTCTTTCCTCAGGTAAAAGTTTTTGGAGTGCTAATATAGTGCTTTGCTGGATTATGAAGTTTTTTCAATAATTATGAAAATATTTCCTATTTACTTTGAAAGCTTTCATATCATCTCATTTCCAGACTAATTTATGCTTGGTTTCCTCAATTACCTAATGAATTATGTGATTTTTACATCTTTCACTGTCCTGTTTTTCCTCCAATTATGATTGCCAGTTTACCAATGTGTCTTCTATGAACTAATGCCCATTAAAGAATGTCAGTTGTGGTCTGACTAGTTGAATTCATTGAAATGATTATGCCCTTTGTTCTGAAGACCAACTTCTGTTAAAGCGAATTAATTGCATTGCCTTGTTCCACAACTAAATACCACAATTACAGTCTTGTCACTGTAGACAAGAACTGGTAGTGATCTCATATTACCTAATTATTATTTTTGTCCAAGTGGCCTACTGATAATGATCTCCCTTATTCATTTTAACCTATGTACAATATTTTACATTTATTTATATCATGTTTTGTCATGTTACTATACAATCCCTTTAGATCCTGATTCTGTTAGCCAATTTATTAAGTATCTCCTTCTAGTATTGTGTCATCTAAAAAAATTCTGATAAATGCACTCTCTAGGTCTTCATCCAATTTCTTCAAAAAATTATTGAACATTAAAAGAGAAAAGAACATCAATGAATTTTTTAAAATACATAGAAAAGAAGAGAGAAAATAAGTCAAGAAGGAACAAAGACAATCTGGAAAGTTCTCAGACATTGTCACATTCAATATACACTTATTTTAAAACCAAACTATATAAAAATTTTGGTTTCACATATAGTTTCCCTTTCCCGTCATTGTATATTGAAATGACCACATTTAATGATGTTAAGTTCACAGTAAAAAGAAAATTAAAGAAATATTGAGAGTTACAAGGCCATACCAAAGATGTCAATAAGCAAGAAGCTCCTTGAAGAACTTTTTTTGCCTCATCAGTTTGGAAATGGCTGAACAAGTTGTAGTAGTATGTGAATGCAATGTAATTGGCACTTCATAAGAAAGGGTAAATATTTAGAGAAACCTAAGAAGACAAATTACACTGATTTGGAGTGAGGTAAACAGAACCAAGATAACAATTTATAGAGTAAGAACACTTATGTAAAGGAAAATCACTTTGAAAGACTGCAGAATTAAGTTAATATAGTGACAAATTCAAGATTTCAGACAACTGATGATGAAACCTGCATCTCCATTTTTGGTAGAAAAGTGAGGGTCTAGAGGTGGAAACAGACACATTTTCAAATGTCCTCAAAATATTGGAGTTTTGCTTGACTATTCTCATTTATTTCAAGGTAGGGCTTCTATTGGGACATGGTGGCAATTGTATTGCAGAAATAATGAGTAGTGATACATAAAAACTCCAAAGTATTAGTGAAACATGTAGGAATACAAATAAGAAAATAAATATTTAGAAAACAATACAAAGAAGGCAATGTGGCACCACTGTTAAATTTAGTATATGCTTAACCAGAAAATAAATGATAGAAGTTCATAGTTTCATATCTTTTTGTTAAGTTATAGTCTGAAATTTTCATGTTGGTTGATGAAAAGAAAGTTAAAAAACTCTTAACTAATCTCTTAAAGCATTTTAACTCACCACAGGGGACTTTCTTTACTTGAAATGATTCAGTTACTGTCAATAAATTCTTATCTACCAAGGGCATCCATATAATATAAGTGTTATATCTGTTGATGTCAGGAGTACAACAGATGTATTCCTGGAAAGTGAGTGAATCAAGTATTGTAAATTCAAATTTTTCTGGGCAAGGGGGATCAATCACAGGCCAAGTAGTACAGTAGAAAGAGTATGGAAGTTGGAGTAAGGAAGATGTGAGTTCAAATCCCGTGCCATATTTGCTAGCTGATTTTTGGGCAAGGCACCTCCTCTGTGTCACAATTTTCTCATCATCAAAGGAAAAGAACCTATATATTCCAAAATATTAATAGAAGTTCTCTTTGAAGTGGCAAAGAAATGGAAATTGAGGGGTTACCCATCAATTGGGGAATGGCTAAACAAATTGTGGTATATGATTGTAATGGAATACTACTGTGCCATGAGAAATGAGAGCAGGTCAATTAAAAAATAAAAGAAACTTGATGAGGGGCATCTAGGTGGCTCAGTGGATTGAGAGCCGGGTGCAGAAATTGGAGGTTCTGTGTTCAAATGTGATCTCTGACACTCTCTAGCTGTGTGACCCTGGGCAAATCACTTAATCCCCATTGCCTGGACTTACCATTCTTCTGCCTTGGAAACACTATATACAATATTGATTCTAAGACAGTAAGTTTTTTTTTTAATTAAATAAAAAACGAAACTTGGAGAGAACTACATGGGATAATGAACAGCAAAATGAGTAGAACCAAGAAAAGACTGTACACAGATACATATATAATACTTCAAGAATAAATTGCAGGGGCTAACTGAAGAGCTCAGTGGATTGAGAGTTAGGCCTAGAGACGGGAGGGCCTGGGTTCAAATTTGATCTCAGGCACTTCCTAGCAGTGTAACCCTGGGCAAGTTACTTAAGCCCCATTGCCTAGCCCTTACCACTCTTCTGCCTTGGGACCAATACACAGTATTGACTCCAAGATGGAAGGTAAGGGTTTTCAAATCAATCAATCAACTGATCAATAAACAGACAAATAAATTGCAAAATGTTACTTTCAGAGAATGAACTGAAAAATGGAAATATTAAAGATATAATTTTTATACACATATCTGTCTCTCAGATGATAATTCTATAATGTGGGAAGGAGAGGAAAGATGAGACATTTGTAAATAAATTTTATTAATAAAAGTAAAATAAAAATAATAAAATAAGGATTACAATAGCACCTACCTTCCCATTGTATTATCAGGCTAAAATGAGATAATTTATAAAATAATTTTTAAATCACTAACTAATATAATTAAAGGTATTCTGTCATAAATCTTTTGAAGAGCAAAAAATCTGCTTTGTTCATTGCAATCACACTCTGAACACTTTTCAAAGTTAGATTAGTTATGTCTGATTTTCTTAAAGCAAGTTGTACAGAGAGCCAGAAAATTTGGGGATGAAAGGAAAACACATGGAGTCCAAGTTGTATTTAAACAAAGATTTTAAGGAAGGAAAAACGTGGCAGGTACTAGAGAAAACTTTTAAACAATAAACCTGTTTGGCAAAGGTCAGGTTTAAAAAATTGGGCCAACAGGCAATTAAGCAGCATGGTGCTGGCAAAGAACCATTTTCCCTAATAAGCTAATTTGGCACTTAACTACCTACACTTAGTCTTTAATGAACTACTGTGATTACCTGGATTTATTTTCTTTTCATATATTCATTAACCCTATGATCTGAAGAGTTCAAAGTCTTTTTCAACTATTAACTTTTGTTTCCCTTTCCCTTTAAGATTAGTAGCTTTACATGGCAATGTAGTCACTTTAGAAATGAGAAAATCAAGAATTATATTTTTAAAAAATAACATGCCTAATGGAATTAGGAATTAGAAATATAAAAGCTTTTAGACCATGATTGCTTTCCAGAGAAACTTTAAAAGGAAAGAGATTGGAAATTTGTATAGGACTGAAGTTTTTCACAGTTAAAAAATATTCATTTCTCCTCAAGGGATCCACTTTCTTTCCATGATGAATCCTCTAAGATAATTTCTTGTCTAGAGATACCAGAATGAAACAAAAGTCGGAGGTTTTTACAGATGTCAAGTTTGAAACTAATTTCTTCCAATTTCCATCTTGCTTTACAAAATGAGGCCATAAGGGTGGCAAGATAGTTAATTATTTTAAGTTACATATCAGATAGTTTAATGATTTGTCCTTGGTAATGAAGTGCCATAATTACAAGATTCATCTCCTCAGATACCCAACCATTTTTCTTCACTTCTTCATTCTTGTCGACTTTTGGAAAGTAGCAGATTGCATTAAATGAAACCACATTTAACAACATTTCTTTAATACTTTATGTAAAACATAGCAAGTCGAAAAGATCTGGTCTTTATTTTGAATTGAGTACTACTTGGCTCCATCTTTCTCCAGTAAAAGAAAATATAGACTACATTCTGTGGAACAGAGGAAGACATGTCCTAGTGTTATCCTTGGCAATATTGTATTTATTGTTAAAAATATATTATTTACCCTTGTCCTCAGAAAAGCCACATTTTAAAATTTTGTAGTGATGGTTGTCTAATTCTCCAATTCATATCAGATATTTTTTACCCAATCTCTATCCATTTATGTATCCTGGTAAAATTTTATTTTCTTCATTCATGTTAAAGGAAGATCCTCCTTCTCAAATATTCCTCTTTAAAAGAATAAATGCCTGATCCCTTACATTTAAAGAACAGTCATGGGACTTTGAAAATCTTTAAAGTACTTCATAATAATAATAGCTAATATTTATTTAACATGTAAATAATCTATCATTTTGCCTTCATAACAGGACTGGAGGAGCCATGATTATCCTCATTTTACTCATGAAGAAACTAAGACAGGCAGCGGTTAAGTGAATTGCCTTGGGTTTCACAGTTAGTAAGTAAAGGAAACCAGATTTTACTCAGATCTTTCTGATTCAGTCTCTGTGCACATGGTTAAAGACACACACACACACACACAAATACACACACAGAGCTAAACACATATACACAGAGATTTTAGAGCCTGCGCCTTAGATGTCATCTAGTTCAGCACTATTTTTCTACAGGGAAGGAAACTGAAGTCTTGAAGCGATGTGAGTAGATGGTGTGGTAAAAAGGATGCTGAACTTGGATTCAGAAAGACATGAGTTCAATTCCTCAGATACTTCCTAGGTGTGTGACTGCCTCTCAGATTCAGTTTCTTCATCTGTAAAATGAAAATAAAAATAATGTCTATATCTTTGTGTCTCCATTCCCTCACCTACAAAACAAGAAAGTTAACTCAATGGCCCTTAAGGTCTTTCCTACACTGGAATCTATAAACCTATCATTGTATAAGTGATTTGCCCAAGAAGAAGTAATGGAAAAGTCAGGATTTGAACTGTAGCCTTCTAACTCCAAATCTATCATTCTTTCCTCTGGGCCACACACATACACAGCTTCTGTGATTACCCTCCCAAGACAACCCTGTTTTCTGGCACATTTCTTCTCATTCTCATCTCTTTTTTACAGAGCCAATAGATACCGTCCCCAAATTCCTAGAACCTCTCTTCCCTCAACTTGTACTGAAGGAAGCTTAGAGATTGAACTACTCTGTACAAAATTGTTATCTACTACATAGAGTAGTGAAGAGTGTCCTTCATCAGTGAAAAAAAAGTTTGAGTATGTTCCCCCAATATGTAATATAAACACATGCACACATCTATAATATATGTTTGTATGTATATATATATAATATATGTATATATATATATATATGGAAAAAGAGAGAGAGTTAGTTTATGTGTATCAGCTAGGTGGTTCTGGAGGATAAAACTTAGTATCAGGAAGACTCGACTTCTGGGCAAGTCACTTAACGCTGTTTGCCTCAGTTCCTCATGTGTAAAATGAGCCAAAAAAGGACATAGCAAACTATTCCTTTGCCTTTGTCATGAAAACTGCAAATAAGGTCACATAGAGTTAGATATGACTGAATATCCATCCATCCATCCATCCATCCATCTATCTATCTATCTATCTATCTATCTATCTATCTATCTATCTATCTATTCATCCATCCATCCATCCTTCCATCTATCCATCTATCCATCTATCTACCTATCTATCCATCCATCTATCATCCATCCATCTATCTATCCATTTATCTATCTATCTTCCTATCTATCTGCTTGCCTATATCCCTATGCATGTATGTATATTATGTATGTATATATATGGATTTTGTTGTTAGGTCATGTCTGGCTCTTCATAACCCCTATACATACAGAAACATACAAGAATGCATAAATGTACACATATATGTGTGTGTGTTTTTGTTGTTATTTTTTTTTGTTGTTGTTATATTTTGTTGTTAAGTATATTTTTTTTATATAAACGCATATATACACTGAATAGACATGGACACGTACAGGATAAAAGTGGAGGGTAGGATAAGACTCTCATTGGCTGGAATGCAGAGCTCATCCTCCAAAGGTCATCTGTTGGAGTCACTATGTCTTCTGAGGACAGAGAGGGAGCAACTATGCTCTGTGTGGAGGAGTTTTCCCAATGGCCCCAAGTTGCAATTGTTGTGAGTGTGCTCAGGCAGCAATGAGATTACAACTGTTCTTTGAGAGTCAAAAGGCAGATCTGAAGGGAAGAAGACAGGAGTTTATAAAGCAGGTGAAGAGGGTGGAATGAAGATCAGTTAGAGAATAAAGTCCAAGTATGGTTGTGATGGAAACAAGCTTCATTACCGTGGCAAGGAGGGTAGCAGTCAAAGGATCTTTCCATCTTTTTATTGGTCAATCATATCCCTTAAAGTCAAACCATGGGGGGCAGCTGGGTGGCTCAGTGGATTGAGAGCCAGGCCCAGAGATGGGAGGTCCTGCGTTCAAGTCTGGCCTCAGACACTTCCTAGCTGTGTGACCCTGGGCAAGTCACTTAACCCCCATTGCCTAGCCCTTACCACCCTTCTGCCTTAGAACCAATACACAAACAATAAATGTTTAACAAACTATTCTCTGGGGAAAATATGTACACATGCAATACTTTTAAGTTTAATCTGCATTATTTGCAGTTTCCCCATTACTTTCTTAAGTTTTGACAGTCAACAAAACAATAAACTCAAATCCAGATTTATAATGTTTGTTTCAAAGGTATAAATGCTTCCATTAAAATTTAGCAATCCATCTTGAGTGAACCAGGTTCAGATGGCCCTAGCACAGCTCTGGATGTCAGTCTATCAGTCTGTCAATAAACCAGTATTAAGTATCTGCTATGTGCTAGGCAACGTGATAATTAAATGTGTTAGTTATTACTGTGATCCTTATGGAAATTCCTCCATGTTTTGGCTTTAAATTATCTTTTCCACTTTTCTCTTGTATGAAACATTTCCTCTAAGTCCAAGTTTGACTGTCAAGCATACTCTCTTATGTATTGTATTATCAGTCCTACTTCCAAGTATAAGCTGATGACTACAGCCTTCCAAAGTATCCTTGTTTCTTACCTGCAAAAGATCCCACATTTCTACAGACCAAACCATCTTATTTCCATTTTCTGAACTCGTAAAGAATTTGCTGTGTACATTACTTATAATCATGTAATATCTTGTTTTGCTAAGGACCTTGGTAGCTTAGTGGGTAGAGGGTTTGCTGGGCCAAAGTCAGGAAGACTTGATATCAAATATGATCTCAGATATGGACTGTGTGACCCTGGGTAAGTCACTTAACCTCTCCATGTTTCAGTTTCCTCATTTGTAAAATGGGATAAATAATAGCATTTGTCTTCCAAGGTAGATAATAATCGTAAAGCACTTAGCATAGTGTCATGTCTGACACATAATAAGTGCTATGTAAATGTTAGCTATTATTATTACTAGTTGTATCATTTTTAACCTCTATCTGTCTTAGTTTCTCCATTTGTGAAATGGAGTTGAAAATAGCATCTAACTCCTAGGGTTGTTGTAAGGATAAAATATAATATTTTCAAAGTGCTTTTGAAATCTAAAAGAACTATGTTAATAAATGCTAGCTCAGTAACTGATAATTTTCTCATATTTTCTAGTTAGGTAAATATTCTCTTTAAATTAGCATCCAAACTTTTAATTATTTGTATCCCACATGCTGATGGGAAGAGTCCAGTGCACATTTAAAAAGGTTCAATATGATTTGCTGCATGAATTCGAGGAAACACAGAAAAATGGAACTGAAGGTAGGGGGTTGTGGTATTCAATACTTCTAAAATCCTCACCCTAGACCTGTGGTCGCCATCCAAAATTAGATGATGGACAAGGTTTCTTTTCTCCCAATTCTTTCCACAGGAAATATAGAATCACCTAAAGTTTCGCAAGCATCTTGTGAACTTGTCACGTGTGCCGTTGGTGTAGGAAAAGCAGCTTCATGCCATGGCTGTAGGGGAAGTGCCTTTGAACTTGGAGTACCACCCATTTCCAAAAGGGAGCCAAGGAGTAGGAGCAGGCTATACCAGCTTCCAGAAGTCTCATTTTCTCACTGGTGCTTTAATGACAAGCTCATGCCATCCTATTAGATGTACGATGAAGCCTGATTGACAACTGGCATTGAGGACATAATTACCTATGCATACTTTAAGCATGCATATACCTGCACCTCCCTTTGTTCTTTGGCTACCTAGTCTTAGAATCTTCCTAACAAGTGTATGAGGTTTCCATGAAGAGGAACTGCTGCTCTGACAAATGCTTCCTATTTAAAGAATTGTTTGCCATATAGTTTGCCCCTTACCTCATGTCTACACTTGAAAACAAGACATCTATGAAGGTGGGAGGGTTTTGAATATTGTTGTCTATTTGTAATGAGTAGCTGCTGAAGTTTCTGCAACTGAAGACCATGGAAAGATGGCAGAGAGTCTCCTTCCTCATGCTTCTGTGCTTTCTGATTCATATTAAAGGTAACAAATATGATATAATTTGGGGGATGTTTGTCTCGATGTGGACTTCTCTGTAATTGTTTTCTCCTTTTGTAAACCAGATTTTAGCTAATGCATTATATTAATTTGTAAAGAACTTAATTTTTTAAATGGAGAGTTTACTTAATATTTTTTGGTTGTGGATGGAGACCAAAAAATCAATTAGATAACTTGGAAAAAAGTCACAAATGTAGGCACTAATCAGTAAGAGTCTAAGTTAAAGAACTGAAAATAAAATCTGTTCTTTGTTCCTGAAATAAATATATTCCTATTTTGTCTCTATTTGAATT
The DNA here is from genome assembly GCF_027887165.1 of Monodelphis domestica. Taxonomy (NCBI): domain Eukaryota; kingdom Metazoa; phylum Chordata; class Mammalia; order Didelphimorphia; family Didelphidae; genus Monodelphis; species Monodelphis domestica. The sequence continues at coordinate 215,951,571 of NC_077234.1, forward strand.
ATAAATGGGTACATTCCCCCAGTTATCTAAAAAAAACGAATCTGTTTTAGTCATTTTAATGACTTGAAAATGTATTCCTATGGTAAGAGCATGGATGATATAAGCTTGGATGTTTTAGCATGATTGATTTAGGAGATGATGGGATCTAGAAAAAGTTTCCTTTTTAAAGCCTGTTCCCAAAGGAGCAAACAATAATAACTCCCCCACCTTCTACAATTTAAAACCATCCAACAAATTTTTCTCCCAAGTGTTTCCTTTTCCTAGACATACATTGCAAATCTTTCCCAACCCTGCTTTTTGTTGTTTCTTTTCAGAGTAGCTTAGTCTATTTTAAAAAATTGCAATGATTCCCCAAAAATAAATTATCTTAAGCATAAACTCTAAGGATGTTGAATTATAACAACAAAGATTTATTAAGCACCTGTCACCTGCAGAGTAGTGTTCGAGGTGCTGAGGCTAATTGAAAGTTAAATGGGATATATGACCCTTTTTTCTCTAGGAACTTTTATGGTCTACTGGAGGCTGACACAATAGATGTAAAACCTTAATTCAGGGAACAGTAAACTAGAACTCCCGGGCCAAATCTTTCCCTGAACATGTATAGCCCAAGCTAAGAATGTTTTTTACATTTTAAAATAAAAGTTCTAAAATGTAATAATCATTCTTAGTTCCTGGGCTGTAGGGAGTCACAGTTTGCTGACTCCTGCTGTGGTTCATTAGAGTTACAAATCCAAGTACTTTGTGAAGTCTGAGTCAGAAAGTGGTAAAATATTAAGATCAGGGAAGGTATCAAGAAGGAGGTAACATGGAATATAGACTTTAAAGCAAGGGTAGGAATTTAACAAGTGAAAAGGAGAAGGAGGAATGGGAATTCCAGGCTTGCTTAGGGAATTGTGTGAATACAGATACAAAGGAAAACCTCTGTCAGGAGCAAGACTGGTCCAGCTTGTTGAGATAGTAAAGAAAAGTAATGTGAAATAAATCTGGAAAAGTAGAGTGGTTTCAGGTTTTGAGTTATATAGACTAGTTGTAGGGAATAAAAGGAAATTGTTACCAGAGAGTGAGGGGAGCTACCTATTAGGAGACTGTTGTTGAAATGACCTGTGATGAATGCTGTCTTTCTTTTGCTTAATTAAAAATAATTTTTGGGTGGGAATTAGTTGTTTATGAATTGATTTTACCCTGGGAGGAATATCAAGTTGACTAGTCCAATGATCAAAAAGCCAAGAATTTCCTAAAGTTCCTAAAGAACTACAAAAGAATCTCCACTCCTAGATAATTTCAGAGAACCTTCAATGAATAGAAATTGTTTTATGTGTAAAATAGCATCTTCCAAGTTCCAATATGGGTACAAATAATAATAGTTCACATTTATGCAGCGTGTGCAGCATTTTAAGGTTTGCAAATCACTTTTAGATAAAATGGTATTGGCACTATATTGTCTGGGACCAGAAATTACTGAAGCTCAGCAAATGGAGTCCTGTAGTTCTTCGGGTGTCACCTAAATTTTGAAGAACCTGATAGAGGTTCTTATATGAGGCCCATTAAATTATTTTTAAAATGTTTTAATAATTGTATTTCAATGCAATTGATGCCTTTTGTAATTTTATTGTTAAATTTTATGCCTTTAAAAACATATCCTGAGAAAGGGTCCTTAAGATTCTCCTGGTTGTTAAAGGGATCCAGGCCAAAAAAAGGTTTAATAATCCTTGGTTTATCAACATGTGTTATCAATATTTTTCTTCATGCATAAATAAAATCAATTGATCAGTAAGCATTTATGAAGTTTCTACTATTGTTTTACACTCTGGTAAGCACAGGGACAAGAAATAAAATAATCCTCAAGGATCCTGAATTTCATCAGTGGAGACAATATATATACACATGCAAATATATCCAGAACAAATAAAATTAGTAATTAAATAAAAGTAAAAAATAAAAAAGTAAAAAAAAGTGTAAAAAAACCAAAGTAATTAAATACAAAGTAGGAGGGAGAGAGCAATTGGGAAGAATCAGAGAAGGCTTAATAGTGATACAGGAGTTCTTAACCTAGTATTATGAACCCATTTTGCATTTTGGTGAAGCCTATGGACTCCTCTAAATAATGGTTTTTATTGCATAAAATAAAATACATAAGATTAAAATGGAAACCAATTATATTAAACACTTGTCAAAACCTTTTTGAAAGTTCAAGAACCACATAAGAACCTCATTTTAGGAATCTCTAACCAATGGGATGCTTGAACTATATCTTAAATCCTTAATGCCTAAATCTGATATTTTAATTTATTTCATTAGTAATAGAGACTGATTATCAGTCCATTCAGTTCAAGAAGTCTACATAGTTTCCTAGGGACATAGAGTAACTTTAAAAAAGCTTTTTTTGAGGTAAATTATTCCTCTTTTCCAAAATATTGTACATTACTGTGCCAATTAATGACAAATGAGAGGAATACACATCCTGGAGAGTAGAGCAGGCTCTAATCTATCTTTCTAGCCTTTTTTATACAAAGTCCTTCTTCCCACACTCTACACTCTAGTAGAACTGAACTCCTTTCTGTTGTCATCCATCATCTCTTCACCTTTGTACTATCTAACTTCCGTGTCTGGAATCCTGTGACTTCTTGTCTCTATGTCTTATAATTCCTGGGTTCCTTTACAACTCAATTCAAACACCATCTTCTCCATGAATTCTTTCTTGGTCGCTGCAATTGCTTTCCTTCTCCAAATTACCTTCCAATTCATCTTCTCTATATTTTTAAATAAATATACAAATATATATACAAGCTATTTTGACTCCTTTGATAGAATGTAAGCTCATTTGAGGTATACTACTTCATTTCTGTCTTTGTATTTCTAGCTCTTAGCATATAGTGCTGGTCACATAGTAATCACTTATTCAGTGTTTGCAGATTGATCGATCAAAATCACATTTTTCAAGACTGAATAGAACTATGTTGTAAAAGATTAGAAAAATCAAACTACTGTCACTGTTTACTGTTCTTGAGACTTAAGAAAAAAAGTGAGTCATGTCTATTTCACCTGACTTTAAATCATCTTTCTTCTCGAGAATGAAAGAGCTTGAAATGACATTGAACAAGAAACTGATTTCATATAATCGGATCCAACAACAGACTTGTTTTGCATGTTCCCAAACTACATCTAATTGTGTTTTGCAGAAGAAACAATACATGGAAGTTTTCATTTTCCATAGCATATCCCCAATTTGTATTTTCTTAGTCTTCCATTTCAGCATTTTTATAGCTTTTTTCTATAATTTACTAGGGCATATAGTTGTTCCATGAATGTTTACTACCACCACCACCACCACCACTACTACTACTACTACTACTACCACTACTACTACTACTACTACTACTACTACCACCACCACCACCACCACCACTACTACTACTACTACTACTACTACTACTACTACTACTACTACTACTACCACTACTACTACTACTACTACTACTACTACTACTACCACCACCACTACCACCACCACTACTACTACTACCACCACTACTACTACTACTACTACTACTACTACTACTACTACTACTACTACTACTACTTACTACTACTACTACTACTTGTCTTTTCCTCTTATTAGTCCTCATAGCATCCTTACGTTCTTTGCTATTGTGGAAATCAAGCTACTTGATCAATATCACTTAATTTGCCCAAGGTCACTTAATTGAGATTTATTGAGGAATTTTCTGCATAATCTCGAATGGCACAAATCATCTTATTGAGGCTCTAGGGTTAGCCTCAGTGTCCTGACACTAAAATGAGACACCAAGTCTTGGTTTTTTTTCTTTTTTATAATTTCCTGCTAATTCGTGAAAACTGCTTTCAATTATTGTGAAATTTAGAAAGGTTTTATAGAATATGCCAAGGAAAAATCAAGAAAAAATCACAAGGCTGAAATCTAGTTTTCCTCTAGAGGTCAAGGTCATGACACTTTTCTTACTGAGCAAGGACTCCTTCTAAGAAGACTAGGGCAGGGAAATGATAATTTCTCATACTCATTGAGAAAAATTACAATGACTAGGAATCTTCACGGTCATTGTAATAATGAAGGATGCATTCTATGTCTATTCAACTAAAATGCATATAGCATCTAAAAACTCATATAGCATCTTAAAAAATTGAAGTTGTGATAAATTATTTTCTTGGTAACAGCTGAACATATTACTCCTGCCTACACATCTTTGTCAAAAAATACATCAGCAATTTTTGTTGCTCCTGAGCTATATAGGACTGAATAGGACCTGTTAAAGTTTTTTTCCCCCTTCTCTAATTTTTCTATTACCATAAACTGCACACTTGGCATGTCCACCTACTGGATCTGACTGTTTCAAGAAATGCTTAAGTGCCTGATGGCCTTGGCTAAATTGTTCTAAGTTATTTAGGTTTTTCAAAAAGTGATTTATGATGAGGCAGTCTGTTTTAGAGGAGAGTTAAAGCACTGATTCTCCAAAGAACACTCACACATTCTTTTAATGCCAAAACAAAAAAAAATGTCATTAATCTTACCTGTGTTGGAGCAGAGTCCATTGCTCTCCCTAGAAGGGTGTAATGGGCACTTTTTACCTTGGTAAATAAATACTTTCTCTGATTTGGTTTTATTTTGCTATGACTGGAAAAAATAATAGCCAATTTGCTCAAAATCCACTACCCCTCTTCAAAAGACAGTTGGCTGTGGGTCTCCACGGCGTGGTGCAAAGTGACTAAGAGGATTCTAAATAGAGAATAAAAACTGCTAGGACATAAGCAGTCTCTTAATCCTTTATTGGGGTCCTTATACAGACAATATATTCATTCTGGAGATCAATTGAATAAACTGAGAGATGATGACATTCACATACCTCCACAGTGTTCCAAGGGGCATGTTCTCTGATGTGACTTAGGAGCATGGAATACAAACCTCAAAAAGACCTTAGAAGTCACCTAGTCCAGCCCTCTCATTTTACAGATGAAGACACTGAGCATAAGAAAATGGTAAAATAGTATGCCCTAGTTTGCCCAGGTAGTAATTGTTAGGACCCTACTTCCCTGAACCCAGAACCAGAACATTTTCCAGGTTGCTTTTACACTGGCTGTTCCCCCATGCTGGGAATGTGATCCCTTGTGACTTCTTCATCCCTACCCTTTAGAATCTCTTGTTTTCTTCAGAATTTCTTCATGTGACACTTTCTACTTGAAGCCTTTTCTGATCCTGCTTTCTGCTGCAAGTTCTCTTTTCTCCCTTGTACTCATTTTATTTACTTTGTATCTATCTTCTTTATACTTTGAATATAATTTTTAGGCACATGTTGATTCCCTGATCCAATGTAAACTCCTTGAGAGCAGGGACTTTTTTATTTTCATCTTTATATTGTCTTGTACATAACAGCAGTTAATAATGCATATGGTTTGATTAGAGATGATTAATATATCATACTGCTTTGCTAGTATCAATCTTTCTTTAAGGTGAATAAGAAGTAAATAAACTTTCCCCTTGGCTTTTGGCACCTCCACATTTGGGCTGATTTTACCACAATTCCCTGGTCAGCTCTTAGTGTGTGCTGTGTTAGCCATAAAACCCTTTTTCTTTCATCAGCAAGCTTGAGGCAGGGCTCCCGGGCTCCCTACACTATTTGTTACAATCACCTCCTGCCAAACTGAGTTCCTTACCTACTACTTTTATCTTCAGTAAAGGATTTGTGCTCTTCCCTTCTCTCTTGCATTGCTCTTTTGTTTAAAGGATCTTTTACTGCTGCCCCGATGAGGAAACTTCTAGTATGAAGGTACAAAATTATAGAGATTTGAAGCACTAATTCTGATCTTCTCTGCATGTGGAAAGGGAAATAACACCCTTGCTATTTCTTGGTTTCCTGCATCTCGTCTGAATGAACCTCTTTAAGCTTTTGTTTGTGGTTGTCAGCCCAGACTTATCAGGGCCAGAAGCTGGATTCAGCTCTGTAGTTTCAAGCTGAGGTAGTCTGGCAAGATTGCTGAATGTCTCACCCTTCTAGAACCTGCTTCTCCACCTTAGCTGTGGGTGTGGAAGCCTCAGGATTACTAATCTCTGGCATCTCTGCAAAGTCCTCTTCTATGTTTCAGCTTATCTCAAAAGGACCTTGATTTCCTTCTCCATTTCTACCCTTCATCTCAATGACTCTAAGTGATTTGAAGTTCTGTCTTTGGCCATGGATCCCTTGAAGAGAAAGACTCCTCCCTCCGAGCCTCTAAAGTCTTTCCTGGGATCTATTATAGTGGTAGCATGACCCATTTGTGGTTGTTGCTGTACTTTGTTATGTCTGAGGCCAGTCAGGAGTTTTCCTTAGTTCAGACTGGCATTCTATCATTGTGCCTCCTACTTGCCCTACACTGATGAAATAATAGACCTTTCAAAGTAATACTAACTGACATTTAGATAACTTTTTGAATTTTGAGTAGCACTTTCTTCATTTGAGACACATCAACTCTGTGAGATAAATATTATTATTCTATTTTACAGATCAGGAAACTGAGGCTCAAAGGTTATAATAGCTAGTCCATGTCAAAATTTGGAAATTTGAACCCAGGCATTAATTCCAGAATCCAGCTATCTGTATATAGAGTTAGAAACAAAGTGAATGATGAATCAAGCTCATGCCAATCTTTATTTTTCTTTAAATGAACAACAGAGCCAGCCAAAAGCCTATTGTATAACTATCAAGTGAACCAGTTTAGATTGGAGTATAATCTATGTATATATTGTTTAAATCAATTCTATCAGTCAGTCAATCAATAATCATTTTTAAGCACTTACTATGTGTCAGGTACTTAATTCTAGGGATACAAAGAAAACCAAAAACAGTTCTTGACTACAAAGAGTTTACATTCTAGCAGGGGAGGTGACATTCAAATAACATGCAAAATATATACTGAGTAAATGGAAGATTGTCTCAAAGGAAAGGAATTAAAGTGGGAGTGGGGTGGCAAAGGTCACTTGGAGAAGATGTATTTGAAGTCTTGAAGGAGGTTAGGGAATCCAGGAGCTAAATGTGGAGAAAGACGGTGTGTTAAACGTGAGGACACCTAGAGAAAACGCACCAGCCTCCAGAGATAAGACTTTATGTTCAAGGAATAACAAATAGGTCAATGCTGATGGATTGTGGAGTAGCTGAGGGCAGGTAGTTGTCACATTGGATAAAGTTCGAGCCCTGGAATCAGGAAGACCTGAGTTTAAATCTGTACTCAGACACTTATTAGCTCTGTGACCCTGGAGAAGACACTTAACTGTTTGCCTTAGTTTCCTCATCAGTAAAATGAGTTGGAGAAGGAAATGGCAAATCATTTCAATATCTTTGCCAAGAAAATCTGAAATGGGGACACAAAGAATCAGATACAACTAAAAATGATCAAACAACAAAAAGAGCGTTTGGAGTAAGGTTGAAGGAGACTGAAATGTAGGACACTTAAATAGTATTCTGATTGAAGTGTTATTTCACACCCATCTAATTGAAATTCCTGCTACAGGTGTGTAAAATTCTCATTTCTATATAGCATACCCAGGAAGGTATTATCAATATAAGCATCAGATTTCCAAGGTGACTTCACAATAGCTATGTCCCATGTAGTGGACTATAAATCAATGAATTATGTTAATATTAAAGTAATTAAAATACTACGAATAAAAATGATGATTGTTTAAAATGTAAACATTCAAAAAATATTTGGAATATATAAGAGGAAGAGATAGCTTTTATGTTTTTTCCTCAAATTTCAATAGCTATTGAATGTAGCAGCATGAATAAATCAGATGTGAATTAATATTGGGTTGCTAACAAATTCATCTGGCAGAAAAAATTAGAGAATAGTTTTATATATACATATATAAACTTCTTCCCTTTTTTCTCTGAGTGTTCTAGAAACTACTCTTTCCTTAGAGTAGAAAATTAAGTAATTCACTGAAAATCAATGATTTAGATGTCCCATATTCTTTCACCAGGTGACCAGTAAACTTTTCATACAGTTGTTAGTGGGAACTTCATTAGGCGGCAATTATGCAACACTTATTTTGCAAAATTCTTGACAATCTCAGTTGATTAGTCAAGATTAAAGCATCAATTACAATAATGAAATATTCTACTAGTAAGACATTGGAATCTGAATGTAACATAATTTTATTCAAGGTGAGTTTAGCTTGGCCTATATCCAAAGAGACTTCATTGCCAGAGGGTCTAGGAAGAAGAGTTTCATAAAAGTGAAACTTACTTTTCTCAGAACACAGTTTTTGCAGTCATATTGAGGAAGTGGTAGATATAATGTCAATAATGCTGAATTTGGGTTAAGAAGATGAATTTTTAAACCTGACTCTGCTATTAACTAACTGAGGCAGAGTAATAAACATATTAACTTCACCTCTACCTCTAGTGAGTTGGAAAAGAAGGAGGTGGGATTTCATTTAAGAATTCATTTAAGAAACATTTATGAAGTACCTCTGAGAAGATTGTACTTAATAGCCTCTAAGATCTCTTCTGGCTTTAAATCTTTTCTCTATGATGTAACACCATATTAATAATTACTAAATGCAAAATTTTTCAATATATAGCAAAGAGTATTCTATATCATTGCTTCCTGGGATGATCTCTGAGGTCAGCTTTATATCAGTCAATTTAAAAAATTGTAAATACCTACTAGACACAAGAGACTATGCTGGATTCTGGGGTCAATACAAATAAAAACTTCCAATGTAATTTTAAAATCTAAGAGCAAAAATAAAAGATCTCTTGGTTCTTGTTATGGTAGATTTTGATCTATATTGGCTTTGACCAGTTGATATCAGTTGTTATTGATTATAGATTCTGGTGGTTGATGGAACTGTCTGGAGACAGTTTACTAAAAAAAAACCCATTTGTTATTAATTAGGAGAATATCAGGGAAAGGATGCAGAAATCAAAGTTGGTAGAAGATATATTAAATCTATTTATCCCTAAACTAATCAATACTCAATAAAACCCAGAACCCAAACTGTCCTGCAAAGGACTGCTTCTTCCTTGATGAAAAAATCAGGGCTAACTTAACTCCCTTTCTATCTATTAAATTAATCTATATTACTAAACAATTCTAAATTATAATTTTTTCTCATATATATATATATATGTATATTTATATATAAATTTCACAGTTTCTCCAGTCAGAAATCAAGTTCACAGACAAAGCAGCTCTCTCCTGCCTGTCAATCTAAACAGACAACCGCTTTGGCCCTCTCCTACTCTCTACTGCCCCCCTGGAGTGTTCCCTAGAAACAGCTTCAATAACTCACTCTATGTCAGTTGAATTATTATCAGTCTTCTGAGATACAAAGATGATTTCCAAACTATCTACCACCAAAATCTTTAAAGAGTGATCTGAGGAAATCCCTGACCATCTACTCCTGAGAGGAAAATCCCATGAGTGAACCATTATCCCCAACAGTCCCTTCCTAGGGGTTACTGGGAATTCTTTTTTAAGAAGATTCTAGCTGGTTCTTAAGGTAAATCTTCAAATATCTTTCCCTAAGCTAGAGACCTTCTTATAAACAGCCTTGTTCTCTAATTAACTAATTCATTCGAATATTCTAAAACTAACACAAAAAGACTCCCTATTCCTTTCAGATTGAAAGTGCAGTGACTACTTAATATTCAATATTGGCCCCATTTCCAGCCTAGACCAGTTCACCCCTCCTTTGGCAGGTTGGTAGGTCCCCTGCTCCTGGAGTTCACCATATTGCTGACAAATTTGGCACAGACACTTGATTGACATGGCCCACTGTATCTCAGGACTTCTGAGTTCAAGAGGTTTGCTATTCTTGCTCCCCCCAACAGCAGGGATTACAGGACCTCATAGAAAGAACTATATAAATGTTAGCTATTACTGGCATTATTATTGTTGTTGTTGTTATTTTTAAGCCTCACTTTCCTCATCTATAAAATAAGGAGGGTGGAATAAATGATCTCTAAGTTTCTGACCAGTTCTGATATTCTCCAATCCTAAAAATTGATACACTGATGATATTAAAAGTCAAAAAAATCAAATAGTGATCAATAATGCAATGATACTAGTTAAGAAGATATTTTTATTTCCTTTTGGAATGGAGGAATTAGAATACTAGATGGATTTGATTCCATAGAACATAAGCCTTTTGTAGGCAGGAATGATTTCATTTTTGTCTTTATACTCTGGTATTTAGTTTGGGGCTTATGGATTGAATACTTGTTGAATTAAATTATTTGTATAATTGATCATAGCACACTAACTTTATTGATGAAACATCAAGGACAGATTTAGTTTCCAGTCCCCTATGTCTTGATCCAAGTGGCAACTTTGACTCTAAAGTCAAGTTTTAATGATGGGCACTTATTCCAATACCTCAGTAGTTTTCCTTCTTGCTGAGTAAGGTCAAACTTCTTTGCTTGGAATTCAAGATCTTCTATAATGAAGTCCAGATTGATTCACAGTATTCCTCTCTGTGTAAAAAACTACAGTTATATGAACCTTCTCTCAGCCTCCAAAAATCAGAATGCTCTTTGCCATCTCTAGGCCTATATTGTCTTCCCAACTCTATTTTCCTATTGCATTAATAATCACTTGTTAAAACCAAATTAAATGGAATCCTTCTTCATGGTCCTTCAAGATTCTCCTTGTCAATAACAACCCTCTTGGATGTACCTATTTTAGTTATCTGGTTTTGTGTCTTATGAGGGAAGAGAATAAGCATTTATATGCTGCTAACTATGTGCTAGGCACTGTGACAAGTGCTTTTTTACAAATATCTTATATTTCAATAAAATTGGGAAGGAAATACATTATTATCTTAATTTTATAGATGAGAAAACTAAGGCAAACCAAGGTTCAGGACAGTTTTATTACTCTCTGAGATTTATCATTTTTTTATAATTTTATATTTTTATTAATTTATTATTTAGTAATTTATTTATTAGCCTTTATTTATCTGTGCCCAGGGTCACACATTTAGGAAGTGTCTAATGCTGAATTTGAACCCAGGTCTTCCTGACTCCAGGTCCACTAGAGCTCTACTGACTGAGCCTCTGGCAGAGAGTAGAGAGAATCCTGAGGCAAACTCCATCTTTGCATTGCTAGTCAAGCAGCAAAACCTTCAACACTGTTGGAGAATCATAGAAACAGAATTTCAGAATTGGAAGTTTATTCAGTTATCACTCAGTCTAACTATATATTTTTTACTTTTTAGAATATAACTCAAGTTTTGTTAATTAAAAAAAAAAACATACCTACCACATCTCTGTTAAGATAAAATAGTGGATAGGAGACTGGTCCTGGAGTCAGAATGATCTAAATTTGCAAAGGACCTCAGATACTTTCTAGCTATGTCACCCTTAACCTTTGTCTGCTTTACTTTTCTCATTTGAAAGATGGAAATTATCATAGCACTTATTCCATGAAATTGTTGTGGTAGGGTTAAAGTAAGATAATGTTTGCAAAACATTTTGCAAACCTTTATTAAATTCTTGTTTAATAAATGCTCATTTTAATTATTATCTCCAATCTCATTAAAAGAACTTGTATATGATGTCTCAGATAGGCAGTTCAATAATGCATACCATACTGCATGTGTTCAGAACAGCAGGAGGTGATTGTAAGTTGAGCTTATCACTAGAAGTTTCATGAAAGAAGTGGGACATAAGCTGGGCTTTGAAAGATAAGTAGGATACAGATACACATGAAGAAGAGAGGAGGGCAATAATTTTTTTGAGGGTAGATATTATTTTCTTTTGTTTTTTCTATCTCCTATGAATACTATCTCTAAGTCCTAATTGGTATTTAATATGGCATAGGTAAAAGTATGGAAGGGGGAATATATGAAATGGTTACTTATATGTGTATCATCATTATCATAATAGCTTATTTATATGGTAGTTTTCTCTCCTACACAAAGTTTAAATGTACAATATTAACCTATTTCCTGTTCTTTACATAGGCGTTTTTCATTGCATAGCTGACTCTCATTCCTGGAATGCCTACCTTCTCTGAATTATTCCTCTAAATTCCTTTAGAACAAGATGCCCTTCCTAGTCCTTTCCACCCCTTTAGTCTAGTCCTGTTGAAATTAGCTTCCATTTACACTCTATCTATCTGCACAATAATCTCATCTATGGCTTCAAGAAGTTGTAGCATACATACACAGTGGCCATGTTCCTATAAACCATCTTAGCAGATAGGCTAAATCAGGCTGAGGGTAACCATGGGGCACAAACTTGTCAGTGATTTAGAGGGATCCCAAGGAAATGAAGACTCTCCCAGGAGAATGGGTACATGAGAACAAGTTTTTCCAGTGGCTATTGGCCATTGAGTCAACTGCTTGGTCAGATGTTGAAGATGCCAAGGTCATCGACTGCATCCTGAGGCATTGCCAATCATCCTGACTTTTGTCTTTGCCATTGGACTTCTATGATTGCAAGAGTGTTAGGCTGAGGGCTCTGTGCAACTTTGCCTAACTGAAATTCAGTTCATGCACAAATCAAGACATGATCCTGTGATGTTATTGGTTCTTAGAAAATAACAGACCAATAAAAACCTATATGTACATATTTATTGTAATTGTCTATTATCTCTCCTTTTGGAATATGAGCTTCTTGTGGGCAGGCAGCATTCTTTGCATTCTCAGAGCTGACCTCAAGAACTGAAACACAGACAGCTTTTAAAAATCTGTTGACTAAAATACTTTGTGAATCACTTTTCCAATATAATCTCCTTTGGTTTTTCCAATAGTTGCAAGATGATAGCTATATATCTAGAAGAAATTTCTAGATGAGGAGACTAAGGGTCAGAGAGATTAAGAAACTTTCCCAGGGTCACTCAACTACTACTGTCTAGGGAAGGGTTTAAATCTATGTCTGCCTGACTCCAAATCAAGTGAATGAACCCTATGTCTTCCTTCTAAACTTTGACTCTCCCAGATTATCCCAACCTAACTCAATGGGTTCTACAGGAAAGAATTGTCAGAATATATATATATATATATATATATATATATATATATATATATATATATATATATATAGAGAGAGAGAGAGAGAGAGAGAGAGAGAGAGAGAGAGAGAGAGAGAGAGAGAGAGAGAGCTGGAAAGGATATTTGAGACTCTGGAATATAGTCCCCTCATAGGTGCTTAATAAATGATGAATGAATTAAGAATTAATAAATGTTAATGATAAACATAATCAAGTTTTCTACTTCTTCAACCTCTGTCCATGGGGAAATCAGTCCAAACATGCCTGAATAAGTTAAATAAGTTAAACTATTTAAAATCTAACATTCATTATACAAGGAACCTGGAGTTGAATTATGTGGTCCTTTAGAAGGTGATACGCCAGAATAGATACATCCCTTCCGAAGCATCTGTACCCTCCATGACTTTGATATTATCTTCTGGCTTGTGTAAACATGCAGAACCTCAGTCCAGATAAGGAGGAATGGTGATGTTCCCACATTTATTGTAGCAAGTATGAATAATGAAGCCATCTACTCCACCCAACATGACTCATAATCACATTCCAGTTCTTTTGCTTAAAATTCTCTTAATGTTTTTCTCCACACCCCTTCCACAAACCCTACTTGTCTGTTGGCTACAACTTCAGAGTTTCATTATTTCATCATTATTTCATCATTTAGTTACTGAGATGGTCTTAAGTCATAGAAGGATATTCTAGTTTCACAGCAGGAAAGGACTTTTAAGTCATTTTACAGGCTTGCCTATGGCTACACAAGTAGTAAATCAACCAATCAAAAAACATTTATTAAGTGCCTACTCTGTGCCAGGCACCATACTAAGCTCCAGGAATAAAAAAGAAAAAAGAGCCAAAAGACAGCCCTTGCCTTCAAGGATCTTACAACCTAATAGGGAAGACCAAATAAAAACAAGAATGTACAAAGCAAGCTATCCACAGGATAAATAAGAGATAATTGAGAAGAGGGAAGGCATTAGAATTAAGAAGGATTAGGGGAGACTTTTGGGAATAAAGGGCAATTTTATTTGGGACTTAAAGGAAATCAAGCAAGCCAGTCATTAGAGCAAAGGAGGGTGAGTATTTGAGGCATGGAAGGCAGCCAGAATAAATGCCCAAACCTGAGATGAGATGTAGGTTGTTTAATGAACAGCCAGAGGCCAATGTCACTGGATCAGAGCAAGTGCTGTGGAGTAAAGTATAAGAAGACTGGAAAGGTGGTAGAGGGATAGGTTATGAATGGCTTTGAATGCCATTTTGTAATTGATCCTGGAAGCAATAGGGAAGTCATCAGAGTATACTGAGGTGGGGGGAAGAGGGATAATGTCATGTGAGCAGACTTATGCTTTAGGTAAGTTATTTTAGTGGCTAAATGGAGGATAGATTAGAATAGAGAGGGACTAGAGAGGAGGAGACCCACCAGCAGGATACTGAAATAAAACGTTAGTGATTTACATCTTTCTGCTAGGAAAAAGAGAATAGATGTAGAATTTATTTTCTAAACATGAGGAGCAAACCTACTCCATTTTTAATCAGAAGAAAAGCAATGCTATGATTAGAATCATGTTTATATACTTCATTTTTCATCTTCATTTTTTACGCAAGTTTTTTTGGAACACTATATATGAGCAAATTCTTTAAATATTTATTCTACCTGAACTCCTCAATAATTCGTTTGTCATATAGTTTAAAAGGGTCCCATGGTAAGCAAGATTACAGATATGTGAAGAGTGGTTGTTATTCCCACTTCAACACACTCAAGAAGCAAGAATTGATCAACCAGTACTATCTAGGCTTATAATTGAGTAATTATTGATCTCATTTACTTTTAGGATGCATACTTATTTAAATGAAAATAGGTAATGATTACTCACAAAATATTCATTCTGGTCTCCTGTTTCCTGACTCTTCCCTCTTTTTTTAAAGCCAATGTAACCATGTTCATAATGTTTCTTAAATATTTAGATTTTTATTTCTCAAAAATTAGTTTTCCCTAATCCCTTCTTTCCTCTTTTTTTCAGATGCTTTATGTCAACTTGATAATAGAGAATATTAGTTTGAGTTGGGAATAACAATAGCACCTATCTCACAAGATTGTTGTAAAGATCAAATGAAATAATATTAGTGAAAATGCTTAGAGCCAGACCTGGAGTCAGGAGGACCTTAGGTTCAAATCTTACCTCAAGTAGTTCCTAGCTTTGTGACTTTGGGCAAGTCACAACCCCAATTTCCTAGCCCTCCCTGCTTTTTTGCCTGGGAATGATACTTGTATCAATGCTAAGACAGAAGGTAAGGGTTTAAAAAATAATAAAAAGAAAAGAAAAAAATGCTAAGCCCGTTGACTGACACATAGTAGACACATAGCATATACATGTGTATTTTCTTCTCCTCCCCAATAAACTAAAATAATATGTTGAGATACAACTACCAACATTAAAAATAATGAAAAATGTTACTAATCCCATGTTAAAAACCACTGTTCTAAGATCCTGTGCATCTTCCTCAAATGCCTAGCTTATCACTAGATAGTAGATTAGACACTGGAAAAAAAAAACTGGTTCTCTTTTACAGAGAATACTTAAGATATCCCTTTTCTTTATTTAGTGACTTTCAGATGCTCAAGGCCAAGATCTTACCATATAGAAAGGGGATAGGCCAAATGCACAGCATACTCTTGTCAATTTAAAAATAACAAGAAATATTTTTAAGCAATGAAAGCTTTATAAAAGATTGTCTGTGTCCTTAGGGAGATTATAGTCTAGTCACACACTGATGCACTGCAGTGATTCTATACATAATTCTTTAATAATTCCAGTCCAAAATGTAAAATAGAAAGAATATTTACCATTTACTTCCGCCTTGGTAGAAGTGAGGAAATCTATTGAACTGAGATCCTGGGATGTTTAATAATCTTTAAACCCAGTTTCAGTTTGTGTTAATATGAAAAGGAGGAGTTGTGGTTATATCTAGAGTCTCAGGCATTAAATATTGTAAATTCCTATGTGGAAAAGTAAAAAAGAAATATTTAAGTTTAAGACATACTACACAAAGAATTATTATTATGAATTGAATAGCAACAGAAGGTTGCATCAAGACAGAAGATGTAAGCTTCTTGAAGGCAGTAACTGCTTTCCATTTTTGTCTTTGTATGCCCAACTTCTAGAATATTATCTCACACATAGTACTTGCCTCATGCATATTTATTAAATTGAATTGAGAATAATGGTCTTCAGGTTACCCCAAAGTAACATGGAATAGGATCAGAAGAAAACTAATGAAATCACAGATTTCAACCTGAAAGATATTATAGAGGTTATCTAATCATACCCTCTCATTTTGTAGATGGGGAAACTGAGTTCCACATAGGGGAAATAGTTTGCTTTGTGTTACACAAGTGAATGAGGATTTGAATCAGCCTCCTCTGGCTGTCATTCCAACATTCTTTTCTACTACAGAAAGAGAAAGTAATTTCATGGGAGGAAAGTATAGTTTTCTTATTCATGTTTCTATTTATGGATCATCAAAAGCTTTAATTGTGAATATTCCCTTACTTCCTTTCATAGTGCTTTGCACATGGAAGGAATTAAATAAATGATAGCCAAATGAGTCAATGAAGCATTGGTTAATGGATATATAGGAACCACAGAATAATAATTTAAAAAAAACTCAGCTTTCTCCATCAAAGTATGACTTAATCATGTTTGTATTTCTAACAGGTCAAGATGACTTCGATTTAGCAGATGCACTTGATGATAATGGTAAGTCCCTGTTTTACCAAAGAATACAAAACTCAAGAACCCAGGTTAAGAGTATGGTGGTACATCAGGGGTCATTAAATACAACATCCTCAAATTATATGCCCCATCAGTTTGTAAAAAATTGTCGTCTTTTCTCCTCCCATTGTGATATTCTATTGAATCAGAGCTTGTGTTTGAATAAAAAATATGTAGGACATGACCACACAAGAGTTTCCCATAGTTACAAAATGAAGTAAGGGTTAATTCACAAATATTTGAGAATGGGAGGAAATTAGCCATCTCTTAGAGTGAATAAAGTTGCTACAAATTCATTACCATAAATTGTACATCCTGGGGACCCCTTTTCTTATTCTAGGTTATATGTCAGGTCACATCTGTCTAGAATTTCAAGGCAGAATTCAATTGGTTTGTTGAATGGATGCTTTGGTGAAAGATCTTGAAGGCTATATCTTAGGGAGAGGTTTTTTACCTCTCAAGTGCCAGGTGTAAAACTACTGGCATACCTTCTATTCTCCTCACCCCCTTACCCCTCCTTTTAGTTCTTAGAAGATGGATGAATAAAATCAAGTTTCTCATCTGGCTTGAGAGTTTTTCATTATTTCAAGGAATGCTCTCTGCATGGCGTCCTAGTGATGATTTGTCAGTCAGACTCTTATTCATTCACTTTAGTTGTGTCTAACTCTTCATAGCCCCATTTGGAATTTCCTTGCTAAAAAACTGAAGTGATTTGCCATTTCCTTCTTCAGCTTATTTTACAGAGGAGGAACTGAATCAAACATGGTTAAGTGACTTGCTCTGGGTCACATAGTAAGTGTCTGAGGCCAGATTTGACTCAGGAAAATGAAATATCCTGACTATAGCAGTATTCACTTCATTGCCTAGCCACTGACTTTCAAATCCTCCTACACCCACAAGGTTATAGCAGCCTTCTAACTTGTATCCAGCCAATCTCTTCCTTCTAAAATGTTTTGAACACTCTTTTGAAATCCCCTCCATCAATGTACATAGATCAGCCACAATCCTACAATTTGTGGTCTTTGAGAATTCTCTGATGAAATTAATAATGGTAATTGAGCTTAGATCTTCCTTACTCCAAGCCTGGCTCTATAAGCACTATTGGTCCTGTTACCTAAATGATCACTTTAATCATGACTCTCCTTTGCTCACAAATCTGTCAATGTCTCCATTATCTCGTAATTGAAGTCTCAACTCCTTTTCTGGCATTTAAGGTTCTCTATGACCTAATCCTGGAATACTTTTCCAGACAAATCTCCTCCAACTCTTTATCATTCCTTCTATTCCAGCCCACTGGACTAGTTACTCTCCAGAGAATGAAAAGGAAACAAAGTCAGAAGTGGGTGTCCCGATTTCTGAATTCATAAAAGAACAAGAATTCATAGAAAGCTCAAACTACACACCCAATCTGCATTAGAGGAAAAATGAGTTGACCTGAATTGCTTTTATTCTCTAATTTTACATTTGCTTTGAGGCTAAATTTTCCTTATAAATATTTGTACCCTTCCATTTTCATTATGTTTGTCATATTCTATTCTATTTGTTCTGTTTCTGTGCATTTACTTGAATTTGTAGTCACTGGAATATTTTATACACAAAACAAGTTAGCTGAATTCTTTCCCTCTTCCCCAGCCCAATGTTGTTCAGCTTGTTATGTAGCTTATTCAAAAACCACAGCTTCCTGCTTACTGAGGAAGGCATTGAAGAATCTCTTCTATATTCTCCCAGACTGTGGATTATAATCTCCCCAATTATGTATAAAATACAGACTACCTTTGAATACTTTTATTGGACCTCTTCTCTTTTAAGGGCTTTATTCTTTCATAGAGAGTCAATTCTTTTGGAATAATTACATGCCCATGTTGCTGAATCTCATATTTTGCTTTTCTTTCTACTGACTAAGAAATGTATCATGGTAAATCCTGTGATCAGACAAGTGTAGGCAATGACTTTCTTGGAAAAGAAGAAGTCCTATTTCTACTTTAGCTAATCTTTTCCTCTTTTCCTAGTTATTTATCATACAGCAATCAGAATCTCAGAGGAAATCCCTATTTTTCTCTACTCCCCCATCCCATTCCAATTAGGTTAAAATCTCAATTATATTTGTTACTTCATCTTTGTTTTTTAAATATTTATTTTTTATAGATCACATGTTGATATAATTTTTAATAATAATTTTCTGACATTTTGTGATCCATTTCCTCTCCTTCCACTGCTCCTCCCTTACCCTAGAAGGCAGATAATATGATATAAGTTGTATATGTATTATCAAACAATAAACATTTCCATATTTGTCGTATTGTGGTTGCCTCACCTTTATAGACAGGATTAAAGAATTTCTCCTAATTCTTCACAAATCAGATTCACAAATCTGTCTGGATTTACCAGTCTGTCTTTATTGTGAAAAATTGAGAATGAGAATGTGAGAAAACAAAGATAAAACAATGAAATCTTATAAAATATACTCTTCTTTGAATAGTATTAGATGTTCTGTTTTCTACGAATTCATGAATTTGAAATTGTCAACTCAATTTTAAAAATCATTAAAGTCATCATCTTTTGAAATCATTATGTGGATCTATTCCTATATATATATATCAGAGAGGGGCCAGCTACATCCTGAAGACTTTGAGGAATATATATATATGCATATATATACATATAATTTTTAATACAATCTGTTCAAGTCCCTACTAGCTACATTCTTACTATTAGGCTCTGTGAGTAGTTTCCAGTTACATTTAATAGCTTGAGATCAATTAATTTTTATAAGAGACATTTAATTCAAAGTTATAAGCAAGAATCAAAGAACAAACATTTCTCCCAAATGCCTTACTCTTTTCTATCCCATGCAAGTCTTTAGGGAAAACAGGATCACTCAGCTCAATTTCTATCTAACAATGCTTTCACCAAGTTCCTATCTAGATGAGGCATGACTGCTAGATAAATCACTATCTTGATCATTACTGATCTGGGTCCCAAAATTCAATCCTTAGTCCTCGGGACATCCAGGTTTAGGTGAGTGTAAACTTCTGATATAGGAATGCTGGGACATCCAGGCACTGGAACTTCTGGCCATTGTCTATTAAACTTATGGTCAAGTACCTCATTTAAAATCCTTCACCTAAAACAGAAATAAATACTGTTAGTCTAGTTTCCTTTCCACAGCAGGCAAAAAACAAACAAACAAACAAACAAAAAAATTACATTTTCATAGGGTTATATGGCCTTCAAGAGGAAACCATCCAATGTCTGTCCCCTTATGGGTTTTTTTTAAACTCTTACCTTATCTTAGAATCAATACTGTGTATTGGTTCCATGGCAGAAGAGTGATAAGGGCTAGGCAATGGGGGTTAAGTGACTTGCCCAGGGTCACACAGCTGGGAGGTGTCTAAGACCAGATTTGAACCTAGGACTTCCCTTCTCTAGGCCTGGCTCTCAATTCACTGAGCTCAACAGCTCTCTATGACATTATCTCTTACTAGACTCTGCTAGCTAAGGAGTCCAACTATAAGAATGCAGTCAAAGGGAAGAATGATCCAAAGAAAAAAAAAATATCCAGCACTCTAAGCAGTGATCCTTTCTGACAGCCTGTGTAGTCAATCAAAGAATCTCCTATTCACTGACAAGAAATATTTCTGGTATAGAATGTCTATGCTCCAAAGTCTTTCCAAGGTATTTCCATTATACATCACTATGAGTCTCCCAGAAACAGGCTCTCCAGATCTTCCCATGTGAAGAGACATTGTCAGCTATTCTCTGGGCACATGAGTCCTCATGACATATATATTTAAATGACTGCTTACAAAGAATTTATTATTGAAAGAAACTTTAGCAATCAACTGTAAAATGAATTGTATTAGCATAGGCTATTATGTGGCATAGTAGATAAGGTTTGAATCTGGAACCAGAAAGACCTTAGTTCAAATCCTCCATCATACATTTGTTAGTTATGTGACCCTGAGCAAGTCATTTAACTTGTCTCAGCCTGTTTCCTTATCCAAAAAATAGGGATATATATATACTTATACAGAGGGATAATAAAATAGATGATAGCATCTACCTGACAGGATTATTGTGAGGATCAACTGATATAACATTTATTGTGCTTTGTAAATCTTAAAGAACTATCTACCTGCTAACTAATTATTATTAAATATGGAAAGTGGGAATAGATAATTATAGTAATTTCCAGGAAATCACACATCTAGAGGCAGAGTATGGTCTAGAACCCAGGTATTTTCATCCTTAGTCCAATGTACTTTTTCACTTCATTGTTAGCACAATCACAGAGACTCGAATTAACAGAGTAGCTATTGTCAATAGCCCTAATGAAGTTACGACCTTCTCTCAAATTCTGAGACTGCCCAAAATGCAATAGAAGAGAGCAGAAAGAGACCAAGACTGGTGTGGAAATGGACTGATTATGCCATAGAGACATAATGATACATGTTTGAAAGAGGAAGAGAAAGAGCAACAATGTTTGAAGGAAATTTAAAGTAATGTTCCTTAGTGGCAGAATAGGGCAAATGAAGTGTTTCCTAGTAGTTTTCCCTGTGTAGATGGACAGGAGTGTTTTCCCAGTGTTTTTCTCATCTACAGATCTCAGAAAGACTTCAATTCAAATAAAAGGGGGTTTTGCCAAGCTCTTACTACTAAGTTCCAGGCACTGTGCTATGCAAAATAAAAAAAAAAATGAAATCACTTCTGTTGTAAAAGTGTTCAGGAAGAGGATTATATAGATGGATAAAGTAAACAGAAATCACTGGGGCAGGTTAAGGGGATGCAACACTAACAAATGGGTACAGGGCTAGGAAAGACTTGTATTAGGTTGCCTTTCAATGGAACCTGAGAAGAGGTTGGAAGAGATCTAATAGTATTAAATGAGGAAAGAGAACATTGTAGGTATGAAGAAGAGCAGGGGCAAAGTCACTGAGGTGAAAAATAGAAAGATGGTTTTGAGAATGGAAAATGATCAGAAGCTTTATATTCATCAGTCTTTGGGCAAATTCCCTGAAGTCTTGGGTCCAGAAGCTTAGGATCAGAGATCTAAAAAAGGAAACTCAGAGGCTATCTAATTCTACCTCTTCCTTTATATAATAGGTGAGGAAACTGAGGCATGGGAAGTATAAGAGACTTTTCCAAGGACACACAAATTATACATATCTAGATTAGACTTACATTTATGTCTCTTAACTCCAAGTGATCAAGTGATTTTTCAAGTGATTTTCAATGCAGAAAATACTTAATCAGTTTAGCTACTTATAATTCTGCATCAAAAGAATTCAACTATTTGTGATTCTACTTCAAAAAGCCAAGAGTTTCTCCTCTGGGAGCACATCTGGAGCCCTTCCTTATTCTGTTGGGTCTACTTATGTTATTCTACCTTTCCTTTCCTCAGGATAGGTAGGCTAGACTATCAATAACCATTTGGCCTTAGTCCACCACAGGGTTAGGACGATTTCTCAGGGATATAAGTGAGAGGATGATGCCAAGGCAAGCAAACAACATTGTCTTCAGTTTTCTGTTACATCTATATATCTGACTATACATGCACATATATGCATGTATGGATAGATATCTCTTCATATATGTAAAATATACACATACATGCATCACATATATGAATGTATTAGAGGCTGCAGGATTCTGATACCTCCATGCAACCTTTAGTATGAGGGAGAAACATAAGAACACCCCATCTTGACAAAATTTGGCAAGTGCAAGATAAGAGATGAGAGATTTTTACATAGACAAGAGATCATCTCTGGAAGGGACCTGCTCAGAGAAGAACAGGGGAAGGGAAAAAAAAACAAATGGAGAGTTCTAGGGAAAGAACAGAGGCTGTGAGAATCAACAGATTCTCACTTGGATTCTGACTTGGATAAGGAGAGGAGTGAGGTGGATTCCCAGAAGCTCAGTAGAAACCAACTCCCTTGGAGATCAACCGTACTTCCTGAACCCCTGAATACCTCCAATCAATTCCTTTTTGATCGCAATTTAAAGTCATCAGTGGATTTGCAGATTGGGACTTTTTGAAGAGAGCCATCCACAGATCTTCTCTCCCCATCTCTCTCTCCCTTACCTGTCCCTGGACTCTCATATTCAAAGTTTTAGTCAGCTTAGGAATAGGGACCTTGAGCAGTTAGCAAGAAGAGGGACCAAGGCTTAGAAACCTTGAACCCTTAGACTTTGAAGGTCCAATTTGCCAGAGGGGTAACTATAGGGCTTCTCTAATTATCCACTTTCCTATTTGATACCCGTGACCTCTTCTCTGCTTGAACCCCAATAAACCACCTGTTGTTCAAGATTTAGGTCTGGGTCAGTCACTAGTCAACATTGTTGAGGGGACTGAAGATTTGGGGAGGGTCATATCTCTCCCCCAAAAGGGGGGGTTGACTTCTAGATCTTAGGGACTCAAGATTATCTGACACAAGGAATTAGACATCTTTCCTTGACAGTTGGATAGTCCTACGATCCTGAAAGGGAGAGACAGTTGATGTCCCTGAGGGAAGCAGAGGCATAATAATCATCTTGCCTTTCAAGGCTCTTCAGAGGAGGGGCACTTTATCATCTCACTAAGACTCTGGGGTCTCTCTGGTCTCTGGTCCTCCATCTTCTAGGAAGCATTCTCTGAGGAGACATACTTTCCTCTCAAGGAGACAGGATTTGGCTATCTCCCCTCAGAAAAGAAGGGAGGTGAAGAAGAATTTTTTCACTCTCTCACAACCCTACTGCCTCTTTCTCTCCATAATCCTTATTCCCCTTCATCCCTATATTACACAAGCTTCCCTTCCTTAATACTTTGTTCCAACTTAATGGTATTAATGTACAAAATCATAGAATCTCAGATTTAGAAATGACCTTAGAGGTCAACTGTTCCAACTCTGCCCTGATCAAGAATACCCTAGAGTCTAGACAATACCAGAAAATGCTATTTTTTCTGCTAATTTTTGCTAATTTCAAACTTTCTTTCTCTCTTTTTTATCATAGAGGACATCACAAGGAGACCTCCCCCAGCTACCAAGAAACCAGGATCAGGTTGGTTATATCATTAACTGTTTGAAAACATCTTAAATTTCAAAGTTGCAAAATGATGGTTTATGCTAGACAAGAGTACAATCTGACAGTCACATATCTGGATTGAGCTTTACAAACAAGTTGTAAATTAAAATTAACTTAATAAAAACTAGGTATTTAGCAGGGTGAGTAGGTTGTACAGTGGAAAGAGTGCTGGGTTTGGAATCATGAAAGTCTGAGTTCAAATTTGATCTCAGATACTTACTAGCTATATAAGTTGAGCTTATATAGTTATATATAAGTTATGAGCAAGTTACTTAACCCTGTTTGCCTCAATTACCTCATCTGTAAAATTGAGCTAGAGAAGGAAATGACAAACTACTTTAGTATCTTTGCCAAGAAAACCTGGAAAGGGGTCATGAAGCGTAGGGGAAATGACTAAACAAACAACCCCCCCCCCATACATAAATAAAAATTATAACCTATGTTAATAATGTCTAATGAGCTAAGCCAGTGATGGTCAACCTATGGCATAGGTGCCAAAGACAGCATGCAGAGTGCTTTCTGTGGGCATTCAGCCAACTTCCCTCCCCACTCCTTACCCCAGAGTTTGTTACTAGTAAGGCAGAGGGACTCAGGTGGAGCTCCCCTCCCCCTCTCCACTATGCCTGACAACATTTTTTCACATCACCCACTTCTCTGCCCAGCAGCTCAATAAGAGCTCATAAGGGGTAAAGTGAGTGGCTCACAGGTGGCAGAGCTGGAGGGGAACAGAGTACTTGTGTCACTCCCCTTCCCCTCTCTACATTCACTGAGGACATTTGTCACATCACTCACCCCTCCACCCAGCAGCCCACTGGGAGTGCTTTCTTACTACCCTGTATTGAGGGCAGGGCACCCCTAGCACTGGGGGGAAGGGAAGGGCATGTCATTTCTTCCCTAAAAGGTTCACCATTACTGGTTTAAGAAATTCAACAAGTCCATAAGTGTAGGAATTAAATTTTAATGTGTTGACTAAAATATATGAAAATTATAAATAATAATTGTGGTTGCCAATTCAAAGTATTATTGCTCAAAGTTGAAATGACCTTTAATAGCTTTTATTTTCAAAAGAGGTGGAAAGAGTGAAAGTAGAGAAATACAGAAGGGTAGAGAAGACATTAGCCTATCTAATTAAATATTGCTCCAGTGTTCAACTCAGTCAGGACTTGTTGACCTTCAACTGGAATTAAACTCTCTCCAGAAGACAGGAAAGGAAAACCAGGTATCCATTCACCCAGGTTTCCTCCAAGAGGGAGGTCAAGACAATGACTCTACCTGAAGGTAACTCCTGAGGCCAACTTTCTTTTTGAAGCTGCCTTCCTTCTTGAAGCTGAACTCCTCTTAAAGGTCAGCCTCCTGCCCCAGAAATTCAGGGCCTTTTATAGTGGCTTCATTTCCTTTCCCCTCTTCACAAGGACCAATAACTGCTTCCAAATTGCCCAGCACTGCCCACGGGGGTGGGGCAGCTTGTGCTGATTCAATCAAAAGGTAGACAAAGGAGAGTTAATCTTGTCTTCACAATCTAGTGAAGTAAGTAGGTGTACTTAAGTTATTGTTAACCAAAGTGTAAACTCCAACTAGGCAAAGAGAATAAAGGATTCCCTTTTTATAAGTGTAAACTCAGAATAGACAAAGAGAACCAAGAATTTCCTTTCACACAAGCATTAATTAAGTTTATGTGGCAAGTATAATAAGAAAATACAAGCAAAAAGAAGAGATAGTTCCTGCTCTCAAAGAGTTTATATTCATTCTAATAAAGGCAAGTAACACGTAAAAGGAAATTGAAAATGTAGTTGGGGGAAAATGTATATACAGGGAAGCATAGTAGGAATAGAAGTCTGAAGAGTCAGGATAAGAGCCCAAAGAGGAAAAGGCAGTGAGCTTGGTTACTTCCTTGGAACTTCCCTTAAAATGGAGGTCTGGGGAGGAACTCACCAATCATAAGAAGAGGCCTTAGGAATAGGCTAATCTTCCAAGGTGAAAAAGTCATGGAAGAGAAAGAGATCCAGAGAATCAGAAACAGTCTAAAGAAGAATAAAGGATTGAACAAGAGTTTTAGGATCAAATAAGGCTTAAAAAGAATCTGTTTGTTAAGAACTCAGATTTCTAATCCTAGTTCCATTTCTATCTCTTGAATGTCATAAAGTAGTTAATTCACCTCAAATGCAATTTCGTATAGTTGTAAATGATTGCACATGATTACAAAAGCCATTTGAATATATTCTCTTTCTCTCTCTTAGACTCTCTTTTTTTATCTCTCTTGCTTTCCCTCTCTCTCCCTATCCTTCCTCCAATGTTTTTGGTGCTACACTCTGTCCAGAGATTGTGAGTATGATACCCTCCTCAGGGGGTTATTGGAGATAACTATAAATGTAAAATTAGTTAAGGAATATTATCTCTGTCTACATGTTAGGAATTTTCCTAACTGGGGGCCCATAGAGGAAGGAACTGCATGGACTTTAGTGATCACTATATTACCCTTTAGGATTAAAATTAGCTAACTTTGTAATAATGTAATTATTTGCCACTCATTTGAGCCTCACAACAACCCCATGATATATTATTATCCCCTTTTTATAGGTATGGATACTGAGAATCAGAGAGATTAAATTACTTGTCCCTGACTATAAACATAGTATCAGAAGCTGAAATCAAATCCATATCTTCCTGGCTTCAAGTCCTTCATTCTTTCACTTGCATATGAACTCTCTAAAGACACAAAGAAATAAATGTGCCTTTTTTCCATTTTACAGTGGTTCATGTACTTGAATCATTGTCCCCCTTTTTTCAGGTTAGATATTTCCAGTTCCCAAAATCATTTCTCTCAAAAAATACTTATCCTATTTATTTTCAAATTTTGCCTTCCTTCTAAACTCTAGGGTTCTAAGACCTGAATACAATTTTTCAGATATAGTTGGACCAATCCCAAGTATAGATTACTATATCACTTGTTTGGGATGTAAATGAATGTAATTTAAGATTGAAACAGCTTTTGAAGTAGATTTTTTCCATTTCCTTTTTTAATTGTAAATTCTTGTTTGATAACTGCCCTCTCAGTTATAAGTTTAAATCTCACCCACCCTCACAAATTTCTTTCTTTTACCTGATTTACAAAAATCAGTCAGTCAACATATTGTCATTAATTCTCAGTCAATAAATCAGTCATTAATTACCCACTCTATACAAGGCATGTTGCTAAGTACTGGGCATTTAAAAAGAGGGCAAAACATAGCCCCTGACCTGAAGGAATTCATAGTCTAATGAGGGAAAACAACATGACAACTATCTACAAATAAGATATATCTAGAGTAAATAGAAATAATCAACAGAGGCAAAGAATTAGCATTAAGGAGAATTGGGAAATGTTTCTTATAAGTGCTAGAATTTCATTTTAGTCTTGAAGGAAGCCAGGTAATCCAGGAAGCAGAGAACAAGGACAACATTTCAGTCATGGGGCTCAACCACTGAAAATTCCTCAGAGTTGGGAGATACAGCTTCTTTTCAAAGAACAAGGAGGACAGAGTCACTGGATCATAGAGTAAATTATAAAAAGAATGGAAAGGTAGGACTGGGGAGGGGGTAGGTTATTAAGGGCTTTGAATGGCAAACAGAATTTTATATTTGATCTGGGAAGTGAAAGGGAACCACTGGAGTTTATTGAGTCAGAATTGGGGGAAGGAGGGATATAATCAGACCTATGATTTGGAAAGATCATTATGACAGCTTAGTGCAGAGATGGCAAACTCATAGCATAGGTACCAGATGGCACTCACAGCACTCTCTGTGGGCATGTCCCCCCCCCCCACTTCATTATGAGAAAGGCAGAGGGACTTCAGGAGATGTTCTTTTCCTTCTCTCCACTGTGCCTGATGACATTTTTTCATATCACCCACCCCTCTGCCCAGCAGACCAATGGGAACACACAGCAGATAAGGTGGGAGGCTCACAGGCAGCAAAACTGGAGGGGAACAGAGCACTTGGGCCACTCCCCTCCCCCTCTCTACAGGCACTGAGAACATTCCTCACTTCACCCACCCCTCCGACCAGCAGCCCAATGGGAGTGCTTTTTCCCTCTCTTATGTGGGATAAGAGGGAGAGACAGGGCATGCCCAGCACTTGGTGAGAGGAGGAAGGGCGCAGCATGCCATTTCGGGGGGGGGGGTGGACTGGCATAGCACTCAGTGTGTGAGGTGGGATGGGAGCATGACTTGGTACTCCATCTCTAAAACATTCACCATCATTGGCTTACTAGAAGATGGGGATGAATTACTTCTCATCCTATTCACTTTCTTGTTTAGCCTCCTTTCTAAACTCTCTAGGATGCTAAGATCTGAATACAATTTTTCAGATAAGTTTGGACCAGTTGGAAGATTACTATATCACCTGTTTGTGATTTAAATGAATTTAATTTAAGGAAAAGGATGAAAAGAGTAGAGAGAATCTGAGGTAGATAAAGTACCAGTGGGCTATTGTAATACTCCAGGCATGAGGCCGGTGCTAAGGTGTATGGTCAGAGAAGATATACATGAAACTTCCAAGAAATAGATAGGTCTAATAAAGAAAGTAAAATTCCTCAAATCATTCAAAAAGTAACTATCAAATTCCTGGTATGCCTCAAGCCCTGTGCTACATGCTGTGTCAAATTAAAAATACATTTATTTCCTATTCTTAATACTTGTCTCTTTTGGTGACAAAGTGGCTAGCCTATATTATTTTTAGATAATAAATCCTGAGGGGGGGGGCAGCTGTGTAGCTCAGTGGATAGAGAGCCAGGCCTAGAGATGGGAGGTCCTAGGTTCAAATCTGGCCTCAGACACTTCCCAGCTGTGTGACCCTGGGCAAGTCACTTGACCCCCATTGCCTAGCCCTTACCACTCTTCTGCCTTGGATCCAATACACAGTATTGACTCCAAGATGGAAGGTAAGGGTTTAAAAAATGAAATAAAATAAAATAAAATAAAATAAAATAAAATAAAATAAAATAAAATAAATCCTGAGGGGACCAAACAAAACTAGTCTAACTCCGGGCTACAATCACTCACTATTCAAGAAGAGAAACAATCATTGTTTACCAAATATTGATATATAAAAATAACTGTGACAGAAAGATGGCAAAATAAATGAAATGGACAAAACCAATTTCTTTTGAAAATAATACATTCACAGATTTTCAGCATTAGGTGGAACCTCAGAGGTCTTCTAGTTCAACTTATAAATTAACAGGAATATCTTCTACATCTCAGAGGATTCATTTAAGATTTGGAGAAGATCTTATCTAATAGTGGGTTGGTACCTCCCAAAGTAGTTCACTCTCCTTTTGGACAGCACCAATAGTTAGGAATCTTTCGTATTGCTTAAAATTCTGAGTAATGAATCCCTCTTTAAAATGTAAATTCCATACCAATATTCCTATCTTTGCAAATTATGCAGTACTCTCAAGATTGGCAAACATAAGGATTTTTATATACCTTCTAGTCATTTTTTCATATATTATGAAAAATAAGATCTTTTCTTTTTACTAAGAAGAGATGACTCATGAAATCCTGTTTAAAATTGTGAAATAGGAACCTACTGATTCTGGTTCTAGTCTAAGTTCTTTAATTCACACATTTTGTGCCTCATTTTCTCCATCTTTGAAATGATAATACCACAGTATCAGTTCTTTCTTTCCTTCTCCCAACACCCTTCCTAAATAAGATACTCTTATGTAGTCACAAAAATACAGACCTATTCAATATTTTATTGAATTATAATATCTATTAATATTAAACATTACTTTAATTAAATATTAATATTGACTAATATTAAAACAACATTTAAAAGATGGAGGAGCAAGACTGCCTATAGGACACAACATTAGACATGGAGATATCAGGACTTGGGTTCATAAGATGTATGTGATGCTTATGAAAAGGATTACTATGGATAAATCACTAAACATCTCAGTGCTTCAGGTAACTCTACAAGTCACTGGTTGGCAGGTTCACTGTACTAGAATTCCCTACACTAATGAAGTTGAAGATCCTTTTAGATAATTTAAGAATAGAATTACCATGGAAATACAAAATATTTGGGATTCCCATTGTATCATTACACATTTTTAGATCTCTGGCAAAATAGTAGAGAGGAACATGGTTAATATAAAGCCCAGTGGAAAATATAAATATGGTGGTATCCTGAATTATTAAAGAAGTTTATATTATATTTTTCTGCAAGTATTGCTTTTACAGTTGCAGATTAGTTGCTTCCTTTCTCCTGTTTCAGACTCATTAAGAATTATAATAGCTCATTTTTTTTCAAATTGGGGAGAGATGAGGAAAGGAAATTTTTAAAAAGTAAATTATATTATACTTTCCTTAAGGAACACATTTTAACTTAGATGATATAGATGTTGAAAAATCCTAAGGAGAAATTTCTCAATATATTCTATATATAATAACAAATTCTTAGAGCATTTTCCCAGGGATTTCTTCCAATGATAATTACCTGAACATATGAATTAGAAACCCAAACATTTAAAAATTCCATTCATAGAATGTAATTTTATAGAAATAGATTTGTTATGTTTTCAGATAATTGATATAAACTTGATCTCCAGTTTACCATCTACATATCTTAAACATTCATAGCTATTTGCTAGTTATCTTTCTCACTAGAGTGCAAACTCCTTGAGGACAGGGCTGTTTTGGCCAATTTTTGAATCTCAACACTTAACATAGCTCCTGGCAGGCCAAAAATACTATTGAATCCATATCTTCAATATGTCTTATAGCTTTCCCTTCCTTTCTATCTCGCTTTCAACTCTCTTGGTACAGGCCTTCATCATCTTTTGTCTTGTCAATTTTATTATTTTCTATGTAGATCTCCCTCTTTCTGATAATTTTTTCCCAATCTGTCTCTTATATCATGGCCTGATTACTTTTCTGTATTCACAACTTCAAAACTTTTAGTGGCTATCAATCAACAGCATTTATTAAGTACTTTCTCTGTACTAGACATTGTCATAGGTAATTGAGATGAACTCAGAAATGCTTAATAAAGTTATCTAATGTAACTCTTGAGCATATTCAAATCCACTCCACAATCTCACATCACCGTGACTTTCCAGATTTCTTTGACAGAGCTCTCCTTGACATAGTCTACTTGGTATAGTCTACAATGCTCTCATGCTGGTCACTTGTCATGTCTCATAAACATCCTATGCCTCTGTGTTCTACATAGACTGATTTACTCTACCATTCTCTTTCCATTTTGAACCTATCTTTTAAGCTCAGTTCAAATGCTTCTTTCTCCATGAAAGATTGTTCATCCCTTCTCCTCTTACTCCCCCCACCAATAAATAAGAATCTTTTTTCATCCCTCTTGGATCTTGTATAATATGTAATTTGTGCCTCTCTTGTTTACTTATACTGACTCATCTTGTATTATAGCTATTGAAGTAAAATCTACTTGCATTATACATATTGATAATGACTTAGGATCAAAGCTCCTTGAGGGAGACAAAGACATGCTCTGGCAAGTCAAACCAGCACCATACCCTCAACCACCATATCCTCAAAAACTCTTCCTGAAAGAGGAACCTTTGGAGTAGCAGTTTTGTCTATACTACTAAACTTCTTCCAGCCCAGTCTCCACAGCCAACACTGAGGAGAGTAATCATTGGGAGAAAGGACTCATCTTTCACTTCACCACTAGCAACAGCTGTTAGCCAACTGCCACAAATGGATGGATAAATGAAGGAATCTTGTAGGCACTCTTATGACAGGACCTCTTGGGTCCCGCTTCTGTCCTAGTTCTCACAGCTGCTGTCTGAGGAGGCAATTCCTTTTGATAAGGGATTAGCTATCCCCTCTAACTGCCACCATCTGCCACTCACAGGGCAAATAAGCCATTAAAAAAAGAGAGAGATCAGATTTATTTTATAAGGCATCAGGCAAAAAAGGAATAGAACCTATATATTCTAAAATATTTATAGTAACTATCTTTGTGGTGGCAAAGAACTGGAAATCAAAGGTATGTCCATCAACTGGGGGATAGTCAAACAAGTTGTGGCATAACATGGAAAGATCTACATCAAATTATGAAGAGTGAAACAAGCAGAACCAAGAGAACATTATATACAACAGGATGATTGTTTGAAGAATGACTTATGTATGTAATGACCTCTAGAGAAAGAACTAATAAATAGAAATAAGTAAGAAATAGTTTTACATATACTATTTTGGGTCAAATGATATCTTCTCTAATGAAGAGGGGAAGAAGGGAGGGAGTTAACTGGATGTTTTAAAATAACAAATAAATAAATATATTTTTAAAAAATAGGCATTACTATTAACTTTGTTATTCTACCCTAAAGACAATGGGAACCTTTCTATCTAACTTGCAACTAAAACATTACATATGTATTATCATACCCTTTAGAATGTGAATTCCTTGAGAGAAGAGATTTTGTCTTAATTTTGTTTCCCCAGTTTTTAATCTTGTACTGTGAACATAGTAAGAACATTCATGATGAGGATCAATGAATATATAGTACTTCAATGCAGTGATGACCATAGTACCTTTTGAGGTGAATAAAGGGTATATTTCATGGTCCCAAGTTACTCTTTTGAGTTTCTATGTTTTACTTTATTTTCTTCCTCTAATTTTTGTTTTCTTCCTGATTAACAGGCATTTATTTTCTCTCTGTCTTACCTCCTCCCTTCTACTCACTGATAAAAATTTAAAAAACAATAACTTCATAACAAACATGTATCATCAAACTCTAGAATATACCTTGAAAACTCTGGGATTATAAGCATGCCAGTGTCAAAATATGTATTTGTGATGAGACTATAGATTAACTTGCTAAGCAATATTGCTATTATTACCACTGATTTAGAAAGGGTTTGGAAGGATCCAAATGACTCAGAATTTTGGCAAGTGGATATAAAAGTATTGTGCTGACTGAATATCTCACAAAACTGACATAGCCTTCCATTCTTCTGGCAGTAAGGGAGGAAGATAGAGAAATGGAAGAGAGAAATTTGACGAGTCTTGGTAAATCTGTGCATAGGTTTTTGTGAAAATGTCTAACTCCATAGAAAATGAGAGTATATTTCTTAAGAGTAACCATAAAATTCAGAAACATTAGTGTTCATGCAAAAAAGATGAAGTTAGATTAGAAATCAATATCTCTCTTCAAGCCCCATTGGGCTGGTTTATGTCACATGAGGTTTCATGGCCTATTACCTTCAAATCAAGCTCAGGATTAGATAAGGAAAGGAAACACTAGCTGATATTGGCTTAGCACCAGAGTTGAAGATAATGATGAGAACTTTGATATGGTCACAAGGGGCCTGGAGAGATCTGGAAGGCTTTGCATATTGATTACAGCTGCATTTGACAGAAAAAAAAATGTCCAGAAAAAGATGGAAAAAAAGAAATCTTTCAGTTGTCATAATATGAAATTCCTACTATTTCTAGTTAAGAATGATAACTTTAACTATATTTTTCATACATTGTTGCTTTCTTGATCCTCAGCTCCTCTTCAGTATTTCAGTGGTTTGGGGATGGGGAGCAAAGCCCCATCATTTCAGGCTTCATGCCAGGTTTAGAGATCATATGTTTATATGTATGAATCAGTTTTGACCTAAAATGCTCAGGCTACAATATAACCAATGGTTTCTTCTATTCCCAAGAATTCTTGTTTTAACTGGTGCTAGATGATAGAGGACAAGCATGATGAAAAACTCCTAGAGAGTTATATGGAGTGTTAACCAATAGTGGCAATACTACCAAGGATAACAAAGCACACAGAGCAGCAATGTGGTGCTTACTATGTTGATTTAGTCAAGAGTAAAAGTAAAGCAGAATAGGTGGTTCTCTACATAATGTGAATTTTAGGGATAGCTGGAAGATTCCCTTATGAAGAAGTGCCCTGAAAGATGTAGGAACAGCTGCAAAAGATATTCCTTTAAGTAGGTGACCCCATCTCAATCCCAATCCTACTTTATTTTTCTCACATTATCTTCTTCTGTTTCTAGAGAATACTCCCTAGTTTTATGGCAACCTGTCTGTCTAATGGAATGATGTTCTATTTGGAACAAAATTTCCGTCTTTTTCTTCCCTGATATTACTATATTTTTGCTAAAATGGGAGAAATTGACTTCTCTTTTTATCATCTGTCACTGCCCAGCCCTCAGCATTATAAAGCTTTACTTTAGAAATAAAGGAAAAAGTAAAGTAAAATCTATTGACACCCCACATTTAGGTTTGTCAAGAATGCAAAGAACTAGAGCCCCCTTTCAGTTTACTCCTCTGATCTCCCAATCTCAATCCTATTTTATTTTCTCTAATTATCATATTACTTGTTATGGAGAATATTCATTTGTTTTTATGGCAACTGGGATAATAGATCAATGGGTGATTCAGGTACTATTAGGAAGTATATGGGTAAAGAAAAGCAACTTCAATCCCCTGTATAGCACCTTGAAATGTAAATCAATTTGGAAAACATAAAGTGATCCATGCTTTCTCCTTCTCTTACATTCAGTTTAAAAAATGAAAAAAAAAACCCTTTATTTATACCTCTGCCTCCAAATAGCTTATCATTGATACTCAGAATTCCATCATTTGCTATTTTTTTTGTTGTAACTGCCTCCCCCCAATAAAAAACATATACTTCTACATGGTATGACTTGTACTCAGAAAGTACTCTACTTTAACTCTACAAAGAGTTAAATCTTTAACACCTTATGAAGAATGAGTTTATCAGGTGTTTTAGAATGGTCTTCAGAAAAATGGGAGGAGGACTGAGTAAGAGAGGGTTACTGAAATGAAAGACTAAATAAACAGGCAAAATGAACCCCAAAGCAAAAGTCGCCATTTTGTTTAAAGTCAGCTCTCCTGGTAACATTGAAGTCCGACTGAGGAACACAGCCACAAAAGTAGCAGACAATGACATTATTGTTGTTGTTGATTAGCATTAATAAAGTCCTTTAAGGTCTGCAGAATTTATATTATATTATTTTAATCTTTACTAAAACCCTGTGAGGTAGGTACCTCACTTTTCTAGGTTAGTAAACTGAGACTGAATTTTAGTGACTTGCTCAGGATCATAAAGCTAATAAGTCTATGAAACAAGATGTGAACTCAGGTCTTCCTGATTCTA
This sequence comes from Monodelphis domestica, assembly GCF_027887165.1. Taxonomy (NCBI): domain Eukaryota; kingdom Metazoa; phylum Chordata; class Mammalia; order Didelphimorphia; family Didelphidae; genus Monodelphis; species Monodelphis domestica. The sequence continues at coordinate 215,986,560 of NC_077234.1, forward strand.
AGCCTAATTAGATCAGAAGGAGACAGAGTTATGCATTCTAGAAAAAGATGCTGAGAGATAATCACTGGAGTTGAAAAGGAACTTCAAAAAAGGACAGCTTATAACTAAGAGTGGGGTTTGGAAAGAGGAAGAGATTCTGACCACTCAGAATGAGAATAGAGAGAAAAGACTTTTCGTTCCTGAATTTACAAGACTTGTTGTCTTTGTCACATGCATATCCTACATATTTGCTTAGCTGCCATTGAACACTAAGTTTGAGTTCACCCTTCTAATGACATTGACTGTATCCCTGTTTTATGGAAGAGAGGTTTTACAACTACTGTGCTTGACGTGTTTGAGTAAATGCCTTTGCTAAGGGATCACTGAGATCACTGACTACTTTTTAATGGAAGACATGTTGGTAGAGACTTGTGATTTAGACCCATAGAGGGTCAAGCGATTGTCCCTCAAAACTCCTTAAGGCAGCCTGAGCCAGATTAAGATGAATTTGGAAAATGGCTAGCAAAATTAAGAAAAATACAGAACAACATTGATAGGGTAATTCAAAGTAGTGGTTTTCTGGATAAATATGTGATCAAAAGGGATCTGTTTCCATTTTAGTTTGATACCATTGATCTGGCATATAAAAGGTGGCTCCATAGATTTTTGCTCAGATATAGCAACTCTGATTTTAGCTGCCTTGGGGCAGCTAGATGGCACAATGGATAGGATGCTAGGTCTGAAGTTAGAAAGATATCTTCCTGAGCTCAAATCTGGCCTCAGGCATTTACTAGCTGTGCCACCCTGGGCAAGTCATTTAGCCTTGTTTGCCTCAATTTCTTTATCTATAAAATGAACTGGAGTAGGAAATGTCAAACAATTCTAGTCTCTATGACAATAAAACCCTAAATGGTATGACAAAGAGTTGGAAATGACTAAAAAATGACTGAATAGAAAAAAAATGTAGGGCCCTAGCTTGTGAGTGTAAGTGATAAGTTGGAAGAATAGTCCAGAGTACTCTACATTATACTGGATATGTATTATTTATTATTTATATTAGCATATTATATTATTATAAATTATATTATTTAATACACATATTAAAAACCCTTACCTTCTGTCTTAGAATTAATAGTATGTATTGGTTCCAAGGCAAAAGAGTGGTAAGGACTAGGAAATGAGAGTTAAGTGACTTGACCTGGTCACACAGCTGGGAAGTGTCTGAGGAGACATTCAAACCCAGGACCTCCTATATCTAGGTCTGTCCTTCAATCCACTGAGTCACTTTGCTGCCCCCAGTATTTACACTTTAAAAACAATATTGAAATGGTGATAGAGACAAGATTGCTGTATTGAGTGTGGAGTAAGGAAGAGTTGGGTTTAGATCACATTTCTGATCCTTAAGGGAAGGGACAAGAAGATGTTAAGCCTCTACTATGCATCAGGTGCTGTGCTAAGTGCTTTCCAAATACTTTCTCATTTGATCTTTACAACAACCTTATGAAATAGGTAGGTCCCTATTAGTTTAATTACTATGAGCAAGTCATTTAAACTCTTTTGTATTGATCAGGGAGTCCTCGCTATTAACCAATTAAATCAGGAAAGGTTTTCAATCCTGATCTTCTATTTCTTTTTTTGTGAAGGGAGATTTCCCCCATAATAAAAATCACATATAACAAAAAGGATCATAGATTTAGTGAGAGAGCCAATAAGTAATTTAATTTAAAAACTTCAATTATATGAAGAAACTGAGGCAGGACAATCTTACAAAGTGGCAGAGCTGACATAATCCCTATAGCTTGTAATCAGGTTATCCCTACATTGATTGATTTTATTTTGAGCCAAAGCAATTTCTAAAGACCAGCTACCAAATTTGCAATCTGTAGGGGGATAAAGGGGGAACCCAGATCAATGAAGTCATGAATCCTTGAAGTACTGAAGTGATATTTCTTTTGTAAGAAGAATGAATATATAATTTCAGTTACTTTCTCCCAGTTCCAAGTTAGTTATAACTACCATGAAAAAAGAGAGAGATGAGAGAGAGAAAAAAAGTCATTCTGCAGGAGTACTGATCTATAAGGTGGCCAGAAATAAAATTCATTCAATCAATAAAAGCAGGTGTTTACTGATGGGCAGTATGCATACTTTGGTAATTTTGAAATTTTACCTTCTTTGGTTGCCCTTAAGGGGGGTAGAGGTGGAGAGGAATAAGAGACTCATATTAGTCTTTGTAAATTATTCTGTCACTTATAATAACCCTAAGGCAGTTGTTTAAATCTTTCATGCTGGTAGCATCAGTCACATTAATTGTAGGCAATTACACTATCTCATTGCCATGAAAATTAGACATGGATAGAGCCTTCAGGAATAAAAATGAAAATATATTTAAAAACCCCAAAACTTTATGTTCTAGTTAAGCTTGGTTAAATGATTTTATTAACTGAGCACTCTCTAAGTGACAACTTTGAACTCAAATCTCAATACTTTAGTATCTGAATGCTTTAGATTTATACTCTGTAGATATTTGAAGTACACTTACTTTTTTCTATAACTTTGGTATTAATTTTCCAATAGGTATCTACCCCAAACCCAATCCACCCTATCATCCTCAACCTGGATTCCATGACAATCCTGGAGGTAAGAATTCTAGACATTACATTTATTAGACACTATATTTATTGCATATCAGAAATGATTTAATAATTTTCCAGTTAGGTATTTGAAATTTTGACCTGGTTGTGAATAATTATAATAATTTGGGGGGCAATTGTGTTAGAAGTAAAATGACAGAATACTTTTATTTTTTCCTTGTAACTTTCTCCAAAACTCATACCTAAAAATAAAGGCAATACATGTTGGATATAGATTATTGTTTGTTAAACAAATTAGATAATGAGATAGATCAATTATATGAGGCAAAAATGGAGATAAATTATATATGACTCTCACTGGATCAATCCAGGCATGGATCTTGTCTCCAATGAACCATATGTACTCTTTATCATTAAAGCCCAATTCTCATCAACTTTCCCCCTTGTGCAAGCTTCCCAAGCCCCCTTATCTGATAGTATGTGTATCACAGAACACATATCCTAACTTCACCCTAGGCATTTACAGTAGCAACTTTGCAGGTGACATTGGAAAAAAATCTAACTGGCTCTCAGTACATGCATTAGGAAAGAACAGAACTTATAGAAGTTTATTATTTTAAAAGTTCGGAAAATACTGGCCAGAGGGAAATGAAATTTGGACCTGAGGGAAAAGAGAAAGAAATCCAACTATTTTTCTGCATAGATTACTCAGGACAGGAACACAGGCAGGTCATCCTCTTATTCCCAACTTCCATAAAATGAGGTTATTCAGGAGCTTGGCTTCAGGAGTCTGTGTAATGGAAGAGAAGGAAAGAAGTAGCGAGGAAGATTCCCAAAGGCAAATGACAAGGAAAAGACAAAATCTGAAACACCAAATGATTGAGTGAACACAAATAAAAACTCTAATGCATAAGCAGATAAAGTAACAGATAAGATCATAAGAAGGGAAAATGAATAAAACTTCAAAAGAAACCAAACTATTATGAACACTATATAGTAGGAAGAAAATGAACCAAAATTATTGCTTGAAAGAATTCTGTAAACTCTCTAGAAATTAGAGAATGACTATAAAAATGCCAGAATGATTCAAAAGATAAACATAACTATCCTTGAAAGAAATTAGGAGAATATTTAAATAAGAAAACAGAGTTCTAAATGTGTAATTTAAAAACACAAAATACAAGAGCATATATATTTCAATAAGTAATGGAAAATATCTCTCCAAAAGTAGAACCTCTCAGAGATAGAGATAGAGAAAAAGAAAGAGGCAAAGAGAAACAGAGAGAAAATGAAGAAGAGAGAAACAGAAAGAATAACAGATTTAGAAAATTAAGTGGAAGGAGCAGGTAGGTGGTTCATGAATAGATAGCCAGGATTCCAGATGGAAGATCTTGGGTCCACATTTGGTCTCAGACACTTCTTGGCTGTGTGATCCTTAACCTCCATTACCTAGCCCTTATTGTTCTTCTGCCTTGGAACAAATATTTAGTAGTCATTCTAAGATGGAAGGTAAGGATATAAAAATACATATTTAAATAGAGAAAAATCTGTCAAAAGAGCAAAAAGAAACTTTAAAAAAGAATGTATTGAATATCAGTCAAAGCAGCCAACCTTGAATATAAAATGTAGAATTTAACTTGAGTGTCACAGGTCTCCCTGAAGAATATTACAAAGTTTTGAAAAATTAAATTATCATAATGCAGGAAATAATAAAAAAGATTTGTGTAAATAATCAACATATACTAGTATATATAAAATATGTTATACTCTACAATGCTGTTTTCTATTAGCTCCAAATCTGCTGAAAAATAAAATATATTCAAAGAATAATTTGTTTCATTTAAAACATTTTAACCTGAAAGTTGTGAGATCTTAGTTTTATTCTTCAGTACTACAACAATTTTAATTTCATATCTAAGGATTGTCCATATATACATAGTAGCTTTTCCATATCCTTTCTTTCAATAGTTTTGAGGTTTTTCTACTATTATTCACTCCCAATCCTTCCCATCATTAACCATTACATACAAGAGAAGACCAGTAAATTATGAAGTCTTTGGGGGAAAAAGGGGGAACAGTGGGCCAAGGAAATGAGGGCTGCCCTTGGGGACCGTCAAAGGCCTGATGAAAGCTGTTTATTCCTTTTATATAAGTGACAGAATTGGGTGGAGGACAGTGATTATGTAAAATAATAAGTAAGATGTTAATACTAGGTTAAGTACAGAGTTGGTGAACTGAACTGATCTCTGGCCAAAGAGAAACTATTTATCTAGATGGGGACAATCTGGGTCCTAGTGCCTTCCCAATGCAGCATAAACATCATTAAAAACCCGAACAGTGTCTATCAATCAAACTTTGAAAATGAAATTTATTTGATTCAGGCACTTCGAATTAACACAATAATCTAGGGAATCAGGGCACAGAAATGGAAGCCTGGTGAAATGAGCTTGGCAGAAATAGAAAAGTTTTGAAGAAAGAAGTCAAGGAGATATGATTAATTCCATTTTGGACATGAAGAATTTGAGAAACCAATGGGATATCTATGTGGTAATTCAGGAGAGTTAGTGATGTAGGTGTAGGGAGAAAGAATAGAGATGTATTTAGAACCTGTGGGAATTGAAGGGTTTTCTTAAGTGTGTAAATGGAGAAGTAAAGAGGACCTATACTGAGCACATATGGCTAGGGGAAAGAGTTGTACAGCAAAGGACACTTAGAAAGAAAGGTTGAAGAGGAAGAACTAGGAAAGAACATTGTCATGAAACCCAGGGAAGGGAGATAAGAGGTAGATCAACAATGTCAAAAATGACAGAAAGGTAAAGAATAATGAAGAATGAGCAAAGACCATCATATATAACAATTAAAGATTGAAGCAGAGGAAAAGGTAGAAAGATAGGAGACCTGAAACAGTAGAGAAGAGGTTGCTAAGTGGTGATGGTAAAAAATAAGTCTAGAGGAATCAGTGAGGATCAAGGGAGATGCTGAGACTTCCCAGCAAAGTATATGTATAAATGTGAATATGAGTATGTATTTGCATGTGTATCTGTGTGTGCTTGTGGCATGTGTGTGCATTCACAGGAGTTAGAATCAGGGTAAGAAAAGGAGTAGGCAGGCAGCACTGAAGTGGATAAGGTATCTTGTGAGCTAGGTTCTGTGAATTCCAGAAAATAAAAAAAAAAGTTCTTAGATAAAAGGACTACTTGTTAATGATTGAGAGGGTGGATTTCAAAGGATGAAGGGGAAGGAAAGGAAAGGAGAGAGTTGTCTTAAGGGATAGATCATTTAAGGATAAGGAGACTTAGGTAGATGACTTTTCACTTTTGCCAATGGCTACTTCCAATTGTGGGGATTAAGAGAATAGGATTAAGAGTTGGGATTTTTCTAGTCATAGGGCAAAAGAAGTACCAGTTAATCAAAATTTTCAGTGAACTAAAGCCAGGAATGGGGTGACAGTAAGAAAGGATGTAAAGTAAAGCCACTTCCATCTTGTCTCCTCCATCACAATCCTTATGAAGATTTGATGCTGAAATGTTGCAACAGGGAAGATAGATAGTAATTGTGGCTAGATAGTAATTGTGGCTAATATCATCATGTTGTGAAGGAAACCATTAGTTTTTGTCATTCAGAAGTTATTACACTCTATTTTTCTTTCCAACAGAGTCCCAGTAATACACCAAGTCTGTGGCCCTGGTTGGGGCAATATTAGCAATACCTCTTCTCTCAATAGCAATGATTGCTACCTGGGTTTTTTTATGGTGATAGAAAGGATTGCAAAGGAACTAATTTAAAAGACAGCAATGGTGATAGCATACAGTGACCTAGGAAAGACTAGAAATTTCCTTATAATGTCTTAAAGGGGGGCTTTGTAGCATGGAAACCTACATTTAGAGGTACAATGCATAAGGGATAAAAATGAAAGGTTTGGACTAAGTTAATAAGAGTATGGTCACCAGAAACTATTACTCAAGTCACAATGACTTTATAGCAATTTATTTATAAAATACAGGGAAAGAATGAAAGTAAGGAAAAAAGAGAGGATAGATATTTACTCCAGCTTGGTCTGAACCAGACAGGGCTTCAGAGGCCCCAGAAAAGGGTCCCAGAGGTAAATTAAACAAGGGTTCTAACCATGAGGCCTCCTCTAACACAAAGGACCTCTCTGAAGGCTAGTACCTCCAGAAAAGCCAGGAAAGGGAATCAGCCTTTTTTCACTCACCCACTGGTAATTCTAAGGGAAAACTGAAGAGCAATCTGAAGTCCCAAGCCAGAGCTCCTTCAACTTCAAGTTCCAAGGTGAAAGAGCTAATCACAGGAAATTCTTGCCACTTTTAAAGATGATTCCTTTCGTTACTTCCTGTACCTTCCTTTCACTTTATGTGGACCAGTTGCAGCTATAGCTTTGCTTAAGACTGCCAAGGGGGTGATCAGTTGACTCTGATTCATCACTCATTCTAGCATATGTAGGTCACAGACCTCCTCAAATTTAAGGATAAGTGGGGTGTATATGCTTCTGGTGATTAAATCTAAAAATCAGCAGGGGAGAGTTAATCCCATTTTCACAAATGCCAAGAACTTCTGCTATAGTGATAGTATCTCTCTCCTCAGGTTCAATGATTTCCACTTCAATGGGTTCAGGGATAAGGGTAGGACTCTGATTCCATAAATTTATATAAAAATGTGAAAGGTGGAAGACAGCTAAATGGGTCCATAAAAAAATCTCATTTTTGTACTTAGTTGTGAAAAAAATATAATTTTATGTTATGTTTTGCTTCAAATCAACAGGTAACATTCATGATATAGATCTGGATGATGGGCGCTACCCACCAAAACCTAGACCCCCATCAGGTATGATAGATGATATTATTTGCATTTCTTTCAATCAATAAGTATTTATTAAGCACCTAACATGTGCCGGGTACTGTGTTGTGTTGGAGATAAGAAAAAAGACAAACGATGGTCCCTGTCCTCAAGGAACCCACAATTTGATGAAGAGAGACAACAAGCCAATGTACAAATAAGCATAGACAAGATAAATGGACAAGGCAAATGCACAAGCAATGTACAAGATAAATAGGAAATAATTAACAGAGGGAAGGCACTGGAATGAAGATGGATTGCAAAAGACTTCCTGTAGAAGGAGAGATTTTGGTTGGGACTTAAGGAAAGTCAGGGAATCCAGGAGATAGATGTGAAAAGGGAGAGTTTTCCAGGCATAGGAGGCAGCCAGAGAAAATGCCTAGAGCCTAGAGATGAAGTATCTTGTTCATAAAACAGTAAGGAGACCGATGTCAAAGAGAGAATTTTTTATTTTATCCTGAAGATGATAGGGAACCACTGGACTTTACTGAATATGTGGATATATAGTCACACCTGTGCTTTAGGAAAGAAAATAATTTTGGCAGCTGAATAGAGGTGGAATGGGGTGGAAAGAGAGATAGCAGGCTGACCAATCAGCAAGTTATTTCAAGTAACCCAGTTGTGAAGTAATAACATCATGCACCAGGATAGGGCAGTATCAGAGGAGACAAGGGACACATTCAAGATGTTTCAAAAGTGAAACTGACATGCTTTGGCAACAGACTCCATGGACATGTGAGAGATGGTGAGAAGTTGAGGGTATAAGTCTCTGAGACTGGTAGGTTGGTGATATCTTTAACTGGAATAGAGAAATTTGGAAAGGAAGAGGATTCAAGAGGAAACATGAATTACATTTTGGACATTCCATATTATGGATAAAGAAACTGAGACAGACAAAAAGGTTAAGTGACTTGCCTAAGATGTCTAAAGTTGGATTTGAACTTAGATCTTGCTGATTCTCTGTCAATGGATATAATTATAGCCCCTATTTGCCAGGATTATTGTGAGGATAAAAAGAGATAAAATTTGTAAGGCATTTTGCAAACCTTAAAGCATTATGTAAAGGCCCGCTGGGTCAGGTGAGTATTTCAATGTATAGAACACCAGGTCTGGACTCAGGAACACTTGAGTCCAAATCTGATCTCAAAACACTAACTATATGATCCTGGTTAAATCACTTAACCCTGTGTGCCTTAGTTTCCTCATCTGTGAAATGATCTGGATAAGGAAATGGCAAACCAGTCTAGTATCTTTGACAAGAAAACCTTCAAAAGTATCACAAAGAGTAGTACACAGTTGAACAACAACAATAAAATGCTAGCTATTATTATTAAGTGCAAGCTAGACAGTTAACAAGTGTTTAAGAATAATGACAAGGATAATGATAATGTTGCAGAAGGTTTTAATTCTGGTGTTTTGAGGTTTGATGTTTATGTATCCACTTTATATATGATATACAGAGGAGCTCTTAAACTGGAAAAAATTAATGATGTAAGATAATAATTTTTAAATTTTTGGTTTGTTATTAATAATGATGTAAACTTTTCCCTTACCACTTGTTAAAATTAAAATGAACATTACAGAATCTTTTATGTGTAATCAAATGAAGAAAAGGAAAAATTTGAATGGCACTTTTGTTGTTGATACACAATGAAAATAAATAACGTTTTTTCTGGGTATAAAATTATATCCAGAAGTTGCATTGGAAAAGAGAATTCCTGTCTTACTTATATTTGGAGAAGTTTCCCATCTGTGCAAATATTTTGTTTAAAAATCAAATGCATTTAAATAATGGCTATTTTGTTTTTAAATATTATTTTAAAGCACTTAAAAAGATGATTTATAAGCCAATTTTAATATCAAAACTTCTAAATTTATAAATTTGAAATTATTGTTAAAAATCTGTGAATTCAGAGAAGGTTTCTTATAAATGTAATTGTGCATTTATATTTGAAGTGTTAGTCCCAGTTTTCTTTCCTACAGGAGGAGGTGGATATCATTCCAATAATTTTGGCAGCACTCATGGTAAAAGTATGATTTGAGAAGGCTGAGATGCAACAGCAATTTTGTAGGGTCCAACAGTTGAAGTGAGGTGTCCATTATATAGGACTAATTCTTTCTGCAGGCCCCCCTCCCCCCCACTTTGAATTCTCTTAGCTACTGCTTTCTATCTGTGGCAACTAATGATCTTTGCCTCTCTTACGGGTTGATCTTAAAGACATATGGGCTTTGTTGTTTCACCATGCTTAGCCTATTAGTTGGCATGTTTTTAGAAATGTTTTTAGCTGGAAATTCTGAATGTCATCTGAGTAAACTTTCATTAATTTGGTATGTTCTTTCCTGCAGGAGGAGGGGGCTATAACTCCAATTACAATAATCATGGTAAATACATAATTTTAAGGGAAGGAATTTTTTCTTTTAAAGACTTCCTCTTACATATGAGCATTTCCCATCAAGAAATGGGTTTGCATTATGTTTCTGATTGTCCATTGTTTTATATTTGCACTCTGTCTTGATTTCTCCACCATTCACATTTACATTCTCTGATCATCCTTTTGCTTTTCATGATGCTGTATTTTACCATTAAATTTTAAAAGGATAGGAGCAAAAAATTCATTACCAACTATTAGAACTAATAGTTTCAGAAAATTTTCTTATGCCTGAGTGGTAATAAATATGCTACAAAAAGACATTTACTGAAACTTTAAAGAAAGAAAATTTTTTATATTCTTTCCATAAACCATATGGCATTTCAAGGCCACAGTCTAAAACCCTGTGGTCCAGAGAAGAAAGCTTTCCTGGCCCCTCTTCTAAGTAAATAATTTAATATTCTCTTCTAAATCAAAATTTCTATGCAAGACTTGCTAGGAGGTGTTATTCTTCACCCCTACCCTTCTCTTCTTAAAGGAAGTAACTCATCAAGTATATTTTCTAATGAGACTAATGATGATTTTCTAATAATTTTCCTAGAAAAAATTGCTACTAATTGTATATACATGGTGATATTCTTAAGAAAAGCAGTACCTGCCTAGTTAGCATTGAACCAAAATTTTAAGATATGCTATTGTCCTTAGGACTAGAACAGGATTGCTATGGAACTGTTCTGTTATTTATTACTTATTTGCTTTGGCAGGGTCATGAGCAAATAGCAATAGCAATGACTTTACAGAACTATAAGCTCTGGTGGACATCTTTAGGGGAAAATCTCTGTTTTTACATTCTAGCTTTGTTTTTGAAAAAGGTGCACACTCCTTTCCCAGTCCTAGATCATTTGTAAAAGATTCCCACCCTTTGATAATATGCATGAGCAAAATGAACAGGAGCAGCCCTTAGACTATGATTAAGATGATTAAAACATCTCAAAGGCTTTTATAAATCAGAGTGAGTCAACTGTTCTTGATAAAAACAGTATTCAACCACAAAAGTGACTCAACTTGTTTAGCCTTTTGTCTTGACTCTGGACAACTAGAGTTCCTTCTCCTGCTTTCCCTTCACCCTAATGGTGAGTGAGGGAATCCTTTTTGTCTCCCTAAGATCCTCCAGATCCAACCAGTAAGTGAAAAGAGGGTGTCCTCATTCTGAGAAGACAGGAGGGAAAGGAAAGAGAATATAATCTCATTTGTGCTAGCTTTGTTTTTCTTGGGTCTGGCTGTCAACAACTAGGGCCCTAGGAGACTATTTAGAATCATACAAAATCTTCCATTTATTGATAAGGAAACTGAAGCCAAGGTAGGGTAAACAAATTGGCCAAGGTCACACAGTGACCTTGGGTAGTACTCAAACTAGGTCTAGAACCTTGGTCAGGTGCAGTAGAAAGAGTAAGTGCTAGGTCTGAAGGCAGGAAGACTCATCTTCCTGAGTTCAAATCTGGCCTTAAACACTAGCTGTGTGATCCTGGTTAAGTCATTAACTCCGTTTATCTAAGTTTTCTCATCTATAAAATGAGCTGGAGAAGGAGTTGACAAACCACTCCAGTGTCTATTAAGAAAAACCCAAATAGTGACTAAACCACAACAACCTGTTTAAGGTCAGTGGGATTTCATTAGCACCATGTTACCTCTCAATTCCACTAGACAAATAAATTTTTAAAAATATCCCCTCTGTGTCTGAAACAAGCTCTTCTGAATAAGCAATTTTCCTTAAAAAGGATTTACTTTTTTGTATTACCAAATATCATATTTTAAATAATGGCTACATTTATTTTTAGGGATTTAAAAATGTTTTATTGATATCTTTGTTTTTAAAACATGAATTATTTCCTCTTAATAGTAACACACCCCATCAATAATGAAATCCTCTCTTGTAATAAAGCAAAACATTTAAGTAAATCCCATAAAATACCTACTGAATGGGACAATATTCTACATTTCTACATTCTACATTTCTAATCCTCTTTTTTTCTGGAGGACAGCAAAGAATATTTCATCATCAGTTCTCCAGAGATTTGTCATTAGAATTTAGCAAAATTTGGCTGCCTTTCAATGTTGTTTTCATTTACTTTGCTATAATTACATGCATTGTTTCTCTAATATTGCTTACTTTGCTCTGCTTTAGTTTATACAAGATTTCTCATGGTTCTCTGACTTTTTAACATTTACAATTTCTTATGGTAAAATAAAGTTCTATTTTGTTCATGTATACTAATTTGTTTATTCATCACTTCAAAACTTAATATCACAGCAAATATCACTATGCATATTTTGATATATATGGGATCTTTTTAGCTGACTTTCTTTGGATTCATAACCAAAGAATACTCCTATATTTACAGGCCAAAAGGTATGAATGCCAGTGACTTTTTTTTTGCATAATTTCTATTTCTATTTTAGAACAGTTGGGCAAATCCATTAACAAGTTCTACCAACAATATATAAATGTACCTAGTTTCCTATGTTCTTCCAACTCTAGCTTAAGTAGGATTTTAAAGTATTAGTTACAAACTTTGTTTCTTATCTTGAATTTTTCTTAAAGGAATATAAATATAAATAAATGCTTTGAATGAATAATTCATTGAATGAAATTCCTAGACTTAGGTATCACATTTTTTCTCCTAATTATTCCAATTTAGCACTATTTAGATAACTGTACTCCCCCCTTGTTTCTCTATACTGTAATTGAGGGTGGTTTGGGGGATGAGATTAAATGTTTAAATATAGGCCAGTATCAGAAGGATAACTGTTTTGGGAAGACCAACTCTGGGTTGACAGGCTAACAGGCCCAGTCCATGTGGAGCCTGTCCTGAGGTAACAAACACAGATCACTATATATCAGGGATGATGGATGTTGGATTCCTTAACAAAGGGAAGGTGAAAACGGAATTTGGATAATTCTAAGCTAATGTCAACTACCTAACACCCCCAGATCTAAATATCCTGTCACCAGGAGGCTTCACAGATCTGATCCTTATCTATCTGTCTAAAGATCTCAGACCTTAATCTACATAAACCTACACTAATCCAACCCCCACCCCCCATCCCCTTTTTGATAATAATAGAGGTAATGGGTTTTGGCAGTTAGATAGGACAGATCCCAGGGAGAGGTCTTGGATTCAGATGGACCTCAGACCTAATCTTACATACAGATGATCAGTTTCACACCAGAAAGCTCTGTAGATAACAACAAACCAACAAGTAAGCAGATAGGATGGTAAAGACAAGATAGAAACAGCCACTACGAGAAAGCAGCCAGTTCCTCCTGGTCAAACCAGAAAAAGACCTAGCTCCAATCCCAGCTAACTGTCACACACTTACCCCCCTCCCCCATTCTAAAATCTTTTCTTTGCATCTGTGTCTCCCTGCAGACCCACCTCATGCTCAAATCCTCTCTTCCTTACAATAATATCCTCCCCCAAACCTCCAAATAAAACAAAAACATTTTCTTTGGTGATCTCTAAGCTATACTTTAGGCTGTGATAGCTCATGTTTTATCGTTTTGTTATGTGAAATTTATTACTTATTTTGGGGATAAAAATATACAAATTTTTCAGTTTTTACATTAGTTTGCTTGGGACTGCATGCTACATGAGCAAAATAAGGGCTTGTTATGATGTCATTCTTTACACTTCCAGTTTAATGGGATATTTTTCTCTCCTACAGGAGGAGGGGGATATAATCCCAATTCTCATTATGGAAATACTTATGGTAAATCAATTATTTTGAAATGGCATTAAAGATGAAATTAAATATAGGTATGTTGGTAAATGTTTAACAATTGGCTCTCCAAAATAAGAAATTTTACTCTGAGCATACTTTTAAGTTGAATCTGTATTATTAACATTTCTTCAATCACTTCCTTGAGTCTCACATCCAACAATAAAGCAAGTCCTGATTTGTAGCCTTCATAAAATTTCTGAGAGAATAAATGCTCCCAATGAAAATCTAAAAAATTGGATCTCATGAGCCAGTTTTAGCCGGATCCAGCCAACCTCTGGAACTTTTTGCAGGCCCTGTACCAGGATATATTCACTCTTCATTGTTTTATCTTTAGCTACTAATTAACTCTACATTTTAATTTATTTTTTTTCAACAGTCATGTAATAGTATTTTGGGTGTGGTTTAGAGTTAATTTCTTTGTCTAGGAGTTGTTTTGTAGTCACATTTTTTTTTCCCTTCTAGGTGGAGGAGGATATTCAGATTATGGAAATGCTCATGGTAAATGAGAAACTCCTTAATTCAGTTGTTTTGTACCATATAAGGGGAAGAAACTCTCCTGGCGTGTGCAGGTTCATTATAATGAAAGGAAAATGTTGTCTATCACTCTAATATATCCTATACACTGAGTGGTGCCAAAGAAATTTTCCATAAGCACAAATATGACCAAATGACTCCTATATTGGATTAATTCCATTAGCTTCCTGAAGTCTTGAGGATAAAATATAAACTCGTTTCTTTGGCTTTTAAATCCTTACATTACCTTCCCTCAACTTACCTTTCTAGCCTCACTGGATGATATTCTTCTTCTAGCACTGGTTTTTTATAGCCAAGTAAGCATTTTCAAAGCTCCCCACAAATAATACTTCATTTCCTGTCTCTTTTTTTTAGTATACCTCATCTCCTTGACTGAAATACACTACCTCCTTACCTCTGTCATATTTCAGAGTCCCTCTCTTCCTTCAAAATACAGTGACCTTCTACATGAAGCAAGTCCAACCTCTAGTTCCCTTCCCCCCAAACTACTGAACTATATATAGCTCAGTGGTTATGAGCACTGAGCTTGGAGTCAGGAAGACCTGAATTAAAATACAATTTCAGAAACTTACAGGATGTGTGACTCTGGGCAAGTCACTTAATATCTGATTGAAGGATCCACTGGAGAAGGGAATGGCACAGCACACCTGTATCCTTGCCAAGAAAATCCCATGAATAGCTATGGTCCCTGGGGTCATGAAAAGTCATACATAATTGAACAACAATGTATATATGCATTTATTAACTTCTATTTATACTGTATATAGTGTTATATGTACTTGTCTTCCCTATTAGAATATAAATCCATTGCAAGTAAGGATTGCTTCATTCTTTGTCCTTAAATCCCTAGCACCTTGTAAGGTGCCAGGCACATAATGACACTCAATGTTTATGGACAAATGAACTCTTTCCCATATTTCCTAAATGTAGATGCAGCAGATTATAGCATGGTATGTAGAGCTTAAGGGATTCTTTGAGATCTTTTTTCCTCATTTGGCAAAAGGGCCAGAAAAGAAAATTTATTAGACCAAGCTCCTACCTGATTTCTCCACATTCCCTGGTGAGCTCCTTTCTGAATTCTTATAGCACAGAAAAATATCTTTGGTGAAAGAACTTTTAAAAGATTATATCATGGGACCGTTAGATGGCTCAGTGGATAGAGAGCCAAGCCTGGATCCTGGGTTCAAATCTGGCCTCAGACCCTTCCTAGATGTGTGACTCTGGGCAAGTTACTTAATCCCAATTGCCTAGTCCTTACAGTTTTTCTGCCTTGGAATCTATGTTTAGTATTGATTCTGAGAAAGAAAGTTAGGATTTGAAAAAAAATAAGGCTATTCCAGGACAACTGAGCTCTAAATTATTTTCCTTTTAATCCCCTCAAGTTTTTATGTGTTTTGCATATTTCAAAGTAGATTTTTATCATTATGTTTTAAAAAATAATTCTTGTTTGTTCTTGCTAGTGTCACATTAGTAGATAGAATATGTTCTTTATAAATAACAAGAGAATTTCCATCTTAAGTTAAAAAAACAAAATTTTCTTTCTTTTTATCTCAGGGGATAATATAGCTAGAATTGTTTCTCCTATTGTTTCTGTGGTTGTGGTATCACTTGTTGGAGCTGCTACAAGCTATTTTGCTTATAACCGGAGGAGAAACTGCTGCAGAACTAATGGTGAGCTTCAAATTAGATTTTAATAATTTAGGTTATATAGCCTCACTGCTTTCATTTTTTAATTTTTTTTAATTTTTAATTTTTTTTAATTTATTTGGTCAATTTTGAACATTATTCCTTGGTTACAAAAATCATTTTCTTTTCCTCCTTCCCCTCCCCCACCCCTCCCATAGCCAACGTGCAATATACCACTGGGTATTACATATGTCCTTGATCAGAATCCATTTCCATGTTGTTGGTATCTTCACTAGGATGTTCATTTAGAGTCTACATCCCCAACCATACCCCCTCGACCCATGTAATCAAGCAGTTGTTTTACTTCTGTGTTTTTACTCCCACAGTTTTTCCTCTGAATGTGGATAGTGTTCTTTCTCATATATCGCTCTGGGTTGTTCAGGATCACTGCATTGCCACTAATGGAGAAGTCCATTACATTTGATTGTACCACAGTGTATCAGTCTCTGTGTACAATGTTCTCCTGGTTCTACTCCTTTCACTCTGCATCACTTCCTGGAGGTTGTTCCAGTTCCCAATGAATTCCTCCACTTTATTATTCCTTTGAGCACAATAGTATTCCATCACCAACATAGACCACAAATTTGTTCAGCCATTCCCCAATTGAAGGGCATCCCCTCATTTTCCAATTTTTTGCCACCACAAAGAGCACAGCTATGAATATTTTTGTACATGTCTTTTTCCGTATTATTTCTTTGGGGTACAAACCCAGCAGTGCTATGGCTGGATCAAAGGGCAGACAGTCTTTTATCATTCTTTGGGCATAGTTCCAAATTGCCCTCCAGAATGGTTGGATCAACTCACAACTCCACCAGGAGTGCATTAATGTCCCTACTTTGCCACACCCCATCCAACATTTATTACTTTCCTTTGCGGCCATGTTAACCAATCTGCTAGGTGTGAGGTGATACCTCAGAGTTGTTTTGATTTGCATCTCTCTGATTATAAAAGATTTAGAACACTTTTCCACATGCTTATTAATAATGGTTTTGATTTCTTTCACTGAAAACTGCCTATTCATGTCCCCTGCCCATTTATCAATTGGAGAATGGCTTGATTTTTTGTACAATTGATTTAGCTCATTGTAAATCTGAGTAATTAGACCTTTGTCAGAGGTTTTTGTTATGAAGATTGTTTCCCAGTTTGTTATTTCCCTTCTGATTTTGGTTACACTGGTTTTGTTTGTACAAAAACTTTTTAATTTGATGTAATCCAAATTATTTATTTTACATTTCATGACTCTTTCTATGTCTCACTTGGTTTAAATTTTTTTTTTCCTTCCCAAAGGTCTGACATGTATACTATTCATGTTCACATAATTTACTTATAGTTTTCTTCTTTATGTTCAAGTCATTCACCCATTCTGAGTTTATCTTGATGTAGGGTGTGAGGGGTTGATCCAAGCCTAATCTCTCTCACACTGTCTTCCAATTTTCCCAACAGTTTTTATCAAATAGTGCATTTTTGTCCCCAAAGCTGGGATCTTTGGGCTTGTCATAGACTGTCTTGCTGAGGTCACTTAACCCAAGTCAATTCCATGGATCCTCCTTTCTGTCTCTTAGCCAGTCCCATATTGTTTTAATGAACCACTGGTTTATAGTATAGTTTGAGATCTGGTACTGCAAGGCCACCTTCCTTTGTATTTTTTTTTTCATTATTTCCCTGAATATCCTTGATCTTTTGTTCTTCCAAATGAACTTTGTTGTGTTTTTTTTCTAATTCAGTAAAAAATGTATTTTGGAAGTTCAATAGGCATGGCACTAAATAAATAGATAAGTTTGGGTAGGATGGTCATTTTTATTATGTTTTTCCAATTGCTCAGATCTAGTTTTAGTTGTGTGGAAAGTGTTTTGTAGTTGTGTTCATATAGTTCATGTGTTTGTCTCAGCAGATAGATTCCCAAGTATTTTATATTGTCTAGGGTGATTTTGAATGGAATTTCTCTTTCTAATTCCCTGCTGCTGAGATGTGTTGGAGATAAATAGAAATGCTGATGACTTATTTGGGTTTATTTTGTATCCTGCAGCTTTGCTAAAGTGGTTGATTATTTCCACTAGCTTTTTAGTTGATTCTCTAGGATTTTTTAAGTAGACCATTATGTCATCTGCAAAGAGTGATAGCTTGGTCTCTTCATTGCCAATTTTAATACCTTCAATTTCTTTTTCTTCTCTAATTGCTACTGCTAGTGTTTCTAGTACAATGTTAAATAATAAAGGTTATAATGGGCATCCTTGTTTCACTTCGGATCTTATTGGGAATGCATCTAGTTTATCCCCATTGCAGATGATGTTTGCTGATGGCTTTAGATATATACTGTTTACTATTTTTAGGAAAGACCCTTCTATTCCTATGCTTTCTATTGTTTTCAATAGGAATGAGTGTTATATTTTGTCAAAGACTTTTTCTGCATCTATTGAGATAATCATGTGATTTTTGTTGGTTTGCTTGTTGATATGGTCAATTATGTGGATGGTTTTCCTGTTATTGAACCATCCTTGCATTCCTGGTATGAATCCCACCTGATCATAGTGAATAACCCTCCCTAGCTGGAGTGTTTTTGCTATTATCCTATTTAAGATTTTTGCATCTATGTTCATTAAGGAGATTGGTGTGTAGTTTTCTTTTTCCCTTTTTGACCTGCCTGACTTTGAAGTCAGTACCATGTTAGTGTCATAAAAGGAATTTGGTAGAACTCCCTCTTTGCTTATTATGTCAAATAGTTTGTATAGTATTGGAGTTAGTTGTTCTTTGAATGTTTGATAGAATTCACTTGTGAATCCATCAGGCCCTGGGGATTTTTTCTTAGGGAGTTCTTTGATGGCCTGTTCAATTTATTTTTCTGATATGGGATTATTTAAGAATTCTATTTTTTCTTCTGTTAGTCTAGGCAATTTATATTTTTGTAAGTATTCATCCATATCACCTAGATTGCCATATTTGTTGCCATATAATTGGGCATAGTAGTTTTTAATGATTGCCTTAATTTCCTCTTCATTGGAAGTGAGTTCTCCCTTTTCATCTATAATACTGTTAATTTGCTATTCTTCTTTATTTTTTAAATTATATTGACCAGTACTTTGTCTATTTTGTTTGTTTTTTTTCAAAATACCAGCTTCTAGTCTTATTTATTAGTTCAATAGTTCTATCACTTTTGATTTTATTAATTTCTTCCTTAATTTTTAGCATCTCTAATTTGGTTTTCTTCTGGGGATTTTTAATTTGTCTGCTTTCAAGTTTTTTGATTTGCATCTCCAAATCATTGACCTCTGCCCTCCCTAATTTGTTAATATATGAATTCAAGAATATAAATTTACCCTGAGTACTGCTTTGGCTGCATTCCATAGAGTTTGAAAGGATGTATCATAATTGTCATTTTCTTCAATGAAATTATTAATTAATTGTTTCTATGATTTGTTCTCTAACTAACTGATTTTGGAGAATCATAATGTTTAATTTCCAATTAATTTTTAATTTGGTGCTCCATGTACCCTTACTGATCATTATTTTTATTGCCTTATGATCTGAAAAGGTTTCATTTATTATATCTGCTTTTCTGCATTTGTATGCCATGTTTTTATGACCTAGTATATGGTCAATCTTTGTGAATGTGCCATGTGCTGCTGAAAAGAAGGTGTATTCCTTTTTGGCTGTATTTATTTTTCTCCATATATCTATTAACTCTAATGTTTCTGAGATTTCATTCACCTCTTTTACCTCTTTATTGGTTATTTTTTTATTTGATTTATCTAAATTTGAAAATGGGAGGTTCAGGTCTCCTACTAGTATAGTTTTACAATCTATTTCCTCCTTCAATTCTACTAATTTTTCCATTAGAAATTCGAGTGCTATACCATTTGGTTCATACGTGTTGGTTAGTGATATTTTCTTATTGTCTATATTCCATTTTATTGGATGTATTTACCTTCCCTATCCCTTTTAATCAGGTCTAGTTTTATTTTGGTTTTGTCAGATATCATGATTGCAACTCCCACCTTCTTTCTATCAGTTGAGGCCCAATAAGTCTTGCTCCAACCTTTAATTCTGACCTTATGAGTATCTGCCCACCTTATTTGTGTTTCTTGTAGACAACATATGGTAGGACTTTGGATTCTAATCCACTTTCCTATTTGTCTGTGTTTTATGCGTGAGTTCATCCCATTCACATTCAAAGTTATGATTGTCACTTGTGAATTCCCTAGCATTTTGATTTCATTATTACCACTTCTCAGTTGGGGCATTTTCTCAGCCTGTCCCCATGTCTGGAATGCTCTCTCTTTTCTGCTCCAACTATTAATCTTCCTGGCTTCATTTATGACCCAACTAAAATCTGACCTTCTATAGGAATTCTACATTAATCTCATTTAATTCCAGTGCTTTTCTTCTTTTAATTATTTTCCATTATCTCATGTTGTCTCTCTCATTAGATGGTAAGCTCCATTTGGGTAGGGACTGTCTTTTGCTTCTTTTGGTATCTCTAGCTCTTAACACAGTGCTCAACACACAGAAGACATTTAATAAGTGTTTATGGAATTGAATTGAATGTTTTCTTATGTTTTCAACAAAAATTTATTTTGTTGGGAATTATCTAAATATACTTTCTGTGAGGAAGAGAGTAAAACAAAAATCTCACTGATGTAATCTCTTCCTCACATTCCTCATAATTTTATCATTTTAATTCTGAACCCCATTTCTCCATCTTTATAATATTAACAGTAATATTTAAATAATACAAAAAAATTTGCCAATTACTTACCCCAAATGATCTCATCTGTTCCTTGTAATAACCCTGAAAAGTATAGTAGGTGATATCATCCCTGTTTTACATTTTAAGAGACTGATTCCAAAAAGGTCAGTTGGCTTGTCTTTGGTTACTCAGCTATCTAGTGTGGCACATGCTTTGATAAGCATTAAAGACAAGAAGGAAACACGGGTCTTCCTGAATTAATTTAGCACTTGTAGAATATCTGATTTTCAGTGATGCAGATCACAAATTTCTCATGACTCAGGATGACCTTTAAGAGTACCAGCAGTCTAGAATTTTATCACTTTGTTTTGAACTCAGCAATGAATTTCCTGTTTTACTATATGGGGCCTTGGTCTACAGATGTGTCACTAGACTCAGAATTGAAGGAGAAAAAAATAAAATAAGCATGAAATTTAATGAAAGATTAGTAGGATCTTTAAATTTAGATGTCCTCATCCATAAAATTGTTATTTTTTTCTACTAAGTTGAACTCTGACCTAACCTAAAGCATGGTTCTAAAGATGGAAGCACCTCATAAGTGTCTAGTTCAATTCTCAAGTTTTCTCTCTATATAAAATTTAGCTGCCAAAGTGATATTCCTAAAACCCCTCTATTCCAGGTGGAGCTAAGTGGCCTAATGGATTAAGAGACTAGTTTAGAGATGGGGGTTCTGGATTGAAATCTTTCCACAGACTCTTTTAGCTATATGATCCTGGGCAAATTACCTAATCCCCATTGCCTAGCCCTTACTGATCTTCTGTCTTGGAACCAATGCATAGTTTTGACTCTAAGATGGAAGATAAGGATTTTAAAAAGAACAAAAAAAAAGTACCCTCCACTTAATAAATTCCAGTGGCTCCCTATTTCTTCCAGGATTGAACATTAAATCCTATGTCTGATGTTCAAAGCCCTTTATAATTTGCTCCCCATTCATCTTTCAAGTTTTCTTATACTTTATCAGACCCTTTCTCCAGTATTCTGAGATTTGGTGATTCCTTTAGTCCTTGCTATGCCTCACAAAAAGTATTCCATGTCTCAGTTCTGGTTTTTACTCTTTCCCCCCTATGCCTAGAATTCTCTTTTTTTCTGCATGAGGGAAGTCTCAGCTAAAGCCCTGTCTTTTATGTTAAATCTTTCCAGATCTCCCTTAATTCTAATGATTTACTTTTGTTAATTATTATTGTATCATATCATATTATATTATATGTTCTATATTATAGAAATAATTAAAATAAAAAATAATAAAAGCTGTTGATTTATTCTGTGTATAGTTTGTTCAGAATTGTTCACATGTTGGCTTCTTCATTTTTTTTGCATTCTCCTTGAGAGCAGGGACTGTCTTTTTTTTGTTTTCCTTTTTTCCTTTTTATTAATTTTTCAAATTAAAAAATATTTTTGTAATCTTTTTATTACCAATGTTTGGTGTGCTTCTTGACACCTAATAGTTATACTTTCCACATTCAATGATATCAAAGAAAAACATGTTTTTTCTGTGAAGTTTATCATTCATTTGTAATTGACTATTCAAAAAGTTTCAAAGAAATATAAGCTTTCTGCTGAGTAGTTCAATGAACCAGCTAAGGAACCTAGTAGGAGGTATCTGCTCACCTCAGCAGTTGTACTGAAGGACTTTGATTCACCAGGTGTATTCAATGAGCCACAACATTCAGAGTCCCCTATTTAATTTTATTTGAAATCCATAAAGATAACTCTAATAGATCAGAAAGGAAGACATGGTATCAATTCAAAATGTAAATATAGGCTCAATCCTGGGATGTTATAGATCTTACCTTTATTTTCCTGTGTGAGAACATAAGAACTGTGTTCAGAGAAGAAACAGTGAATGGCTGTCAAATTTTGAGTTCAAAAGTGGAAATTTTTTAGTTTTGGCCTCAATCTCCTTTAATTGCTGGATGGTCTCCCTCTGCTGGCAGTTGAGCAAGACTGCAATTTTGCATCACTAAAATTGGACAGCTTGCAAAGTTTCCTAAATAAATAAATGTATGAAAAACAAATTATATCATTATAGAAAGGCTTTGTCTTCATTTTAATTGATCTTCAATTGATTGAGACTTCTAACATCCCACCCTTAGATATAAAAATCTACCCATCAACTTGATTTGATTTGTGCTTTTGTGGGAACTCCCAACTCAGTTTGGGGAACTCCCAACATGGAAACCCTCTTTAGAAATGTAATCCAGCCTCTTCCTATATAAGAAGTTCTGTAAAACATCCCCAACAAATGGGTATCTAGTTTTTACTGAAAGATTTTATAAGACAGCTAAATGGCAAAGTGGATAGAGCACTGAACCTGGAATCAGGAAAATCTAAGTTCAAATTTAGCCTCACATACTTATTTCTCTCTAGGCAAGTAACCTAGCCTCTATCTGCCTCAGTTTTCTTATCTACAATATGAGGGTATTAGCAGCATCTACATATCAAAATGGTTGTGAGGATCAAATATATATGACACTTTGCAAAAATTAAGGCATTATATATAGATGCTAGCTATTGTTTATTATTGGCTATTAAAAAGGAGACTCTAGTACTTCTCAAGGCAGCTCAAAGCATACACTTGTGGATCAACTCTAATTTATAGATTATGGGGGGAGGCAGTTTCTCCTTACCTCAAATCTAATTTTTTCCCCCTCTGCAAATTGTAAGCATTGCTCCTAATTCTGCTCTCTGGTATCAAGCAAAACAAGTCTAGTATCTTATCCATATGTCGAACCTTCAAACACTTAGAATTGTAAGATAACAAGTTGAGAGCCAGAGGCGAATTTAGTAAACATTTAATTCAATTCCTTCTAAAACTGAGAACAAAGTATATGTTTTTCCTAAGACTACTAAACTTAATACCTATATGGCTTCTTTGGACATCTTGAAGACAGCTATCACATATGTCTCCAGTAGGGCTTTTCTTCTCCATGTTAAACGTATATGATTTCAACTGATCCTCATAGAGTAAGCTCTGAAGGCTCTCATCATCTTGGTCACCCTTCTCTTGAATGTCTCCAGCTTTTTTACTGTTCTTAAATGAGACATCTAGAATTAGCTATATTACTACAGATATACTGTCCAGGACAGTTATTACTTCTCCTTTTATGAATATTTTGCTTTTTATAATGTTCTCTAAGATATGATTAAATTTGGAGCAACCACATTGGATTGTTGACTCATATTGAACTTATAGGCCAATAGAAATTTTAATACTTTTTCAAATTAACTGATGTTGATCCCAAACTCCCCCATTCTATATCTATAAAGTTAACTTTTTGAACTTCTCTGATTTTTTTTTTATTTTATACTTATTAAATTTAACCCAGGCTTCAGGAATATTTTGATATTTTTGGATCCTCAATCTGTCATCCACCTAAAATTTTTATAAACATGACATTTTTTTATCTTTATCTTTGTCTTTATCAAAGTTATTGGGAAAGTTGTTAAATAGCTGGAAAAATGTTCTGGATTTATATTCAGAGACTCTAAAATTGAATCTGGGCTTTGCCACATTACTTTTTTGACCTTGGAAATGTCAGTTAAATTTATGGGTCTCAGTTCCTCATGGACAAGATGTTTCATTGTGAAGCTCTTTCCTGCCCTAGATCTATAATCCCATCAACCAAGGATAGCTCCTTCAGATACTTTGCAAAAGACCTCCCTTTAAGTATATTGATGCTAGTGATTACTTTGGAGTATAGTCATTAAACAAGCTCAAAGTTTGCCTAAATTGTTCTATTACTTCAATCTACCTACAAGTTTAACATTGCAAAATATTTTACTAAAATCTAGGGAAATTATAAATATATATAGTGGGCATCCCAAAGAATGACATTTTCTTTATCATTTTCCTTTTCAGAGCCAGAGACTGTCTGAAAGAGGAAGGAATCTGCAGTGACTTTCACATGAACTGTAATAAGATCAGAATGGACATTTATCATGTACGTTATGTAGAAGAATTTTTTAGTCTAATAAGGACACATCAATATACCAAAAGAATTTTCTTCTTCTAAAACATGTAATTCATCTAAATGAGGATTCCAAACTTCTTTGTATAATGTAGATACAATAATAGATACTGTAGTATAATGATACTTTTTACAAAAAAAAAGAAGACTGAATTAATATTTATAGTGTTTAATGTGGAAATGAGAACTTATATTCTTCTTAGTTCTTAGAATATCTTTTATAAAAATATATAAATATTTTAACCATTACTTTTTTCATAATGCCTACATAGGCACAACTTTAGAGGGACCACTATAGATGTACTTAGTGACATATACAATGGGTAACAATGCAAAGGTAAAGAAAACATCCCATTCCAATAATATTTTTGTGCAAAAAGTCATCAAAGCAAAGTGCTTTTTTAAAAATTTCAACCAAAGGCTTATTTATGAGTGAAATTGATTTACTTCCAACATTGACAGAAAAACCTAAATACTGTACACTTGATATTTCAAATTAAGATGATAAATGCAACACACTAAAAACAAAATTCCTGGGGTAGTAATATTGAAAACTTATCATTACATTTTTTTGAGGGTATTTTCTTTTTAAAATAAAAACAAGAAATATGGACTGGCTTTTGAGTCATTGTAATTTCCAATTTTTAATTTGTTGCCATTAGTACTTGAATTTAATTCATGTCAATATTCCACTTCCTTCATTGTGACACTTCTGTAACATCACATGTATGTATAAAAACTTAACTCCTGTGATTGTGTTGAAATGTTTATAGATGAGTGTGTGATTTCCAATACAAAAGAATGAAAGTTTCTTCAGAGTAGGAATTATTTCTTTCTCTTTTTATTTCGTATTCTTAGACCCCAACATGGTGACTGGCATTTCAGTGGTGCTTAATAATATTTTTGATTGATTGACTGATTGGTTACACCTATAAGGCACCAATATAGTAGGCAAAGCTAAAGTGGTGCTTAGTTGCTAATGGTAGGTATGCTGAGAAGTATTGAAAAAATGATAAAAAAGACTACTTTTTGGTTTACTATAGTAAAAAAGTTAGTCTTAAAATTATATAAAATTCATAAACAGATGAAATATGATCCATCTAGCACCTGTTACCTTTGCTTACATAATGTTTGGGGGGAGTGGGAAAAAAGAAGATTCTTTGGTGTGTTTGTTAATAAATAAAACATTGCATGCTATATAGAATGGATGCAGAATTTTCCAGACTGTTAAAATCTCACTCCACCAACTGGGATCCATAGAACTAAAACCCCCAAATCACTTTATTCAGCAGCTTATTTGATTTTAAGACTTCAGCTTCAGAAATTGAGATAAAAAACATTTTGAAGTATTTCAATCTTTTGGAAAGATTGAAAAAACAAACAAAACAACAAACCAGTTAAAACTTCAGTGTAGAGTTACCATATAATATTGAATCAAGTGTAAATTATCATGTAATTTTAAATCATCCTCATTTTGTCTCTAATTTGAATGTTCTTCTGGCAATCATCTATGTGTACCCTGCTTTGAAAGTGCCTATTACAAATCTAACAATAGTCATTCTATGTGGCAGTCTAGTTTGATAATTTAAAAATGTGTCCCACATATATTAGAACATTGTAAGGGTTTTTAGGATTTTTTAAAAAGATGATCTTTAGTCTCTTTTAAGATTGTTATATATTTGTTTCAGTGATTAAAAATGTATTGAAACAACAAAATTATCTTTTGCTTATTAGTTATATTTTGTATTATAAATGCTATTAAATATTATTGGGAAGCCAATAACTGTCAAAATTCTAAAACCATCCATCATTGTATATCCTCAATTTATATTTAGGTGAAATATACCATCTATTATAAATTGCATACACATTTGCTTTTTATTTTTTAGTAATATCATGCTACTGATTTTTTCACATCCTTATAGGGATTAGCAGAGGTAAGTGAGAAGTAAGATAGCTTTTTACTGGGTTCAGGAGACAGTCATAAGATAGAAATAGAAATAAGAAACTGAGGGACTTACTGAACTTTCCAAATGAAATACTTTTTAATAAGCATCATAAGAAAGAAAATAATTTATATGTTCCTAAATTAAAGACATTTATAAAAAATTTGGTATAAACATTTATAAAAAAAGGTAAAAAAGAACTGACATAAAATTAATTTCAAATTTAACATGTTAAAAATTATTATCATGGTCCATCCATCTTCAATACCATAGAAAAGTCTTCTACAATTAGACTGAGCGCAGTGAAGAATGCGCAAATGCTAGTACAAGGTTTCCAATAAATGTGAAAGAAATTATCTTAAGACAATTAAAAATCTATAAACATTTATAATCTTTCCTTAATTGAAGCATTATTTTTAAAATAAAAATTTAACACTCATAAATATTTATAGTTAAGCAAAACAAATTTTGGACTTTGGCCATATCCAAAAATGTATGTCGCATTCTTCATTAGAAGAAGGAATTGCTGGGGGGCGGAGTCAAGATGGCAGCTTAGAAGCAGCAAAAGTTCAGACCTCTGAAAACCCTTCCTTACCAATCAGAAACTGAATGTTCCTAGGGGACTGAAATTCAAACTTAACAACAGGACAGAGGTGAGGAACACTCCTTCTGGACTCAAATCAAAAAGTACACCCCCAAAAAACCAGAATCTGAGAACACTCAGGTCTAAGGGGAAGGCAGAAGGAAGGTCCCAGGACCCCTCCCCCCCAACCAAGAGCTCTGAGCCCCCAGCGGCAGCAGGAACCTCTGGGCTGGCAAAGGTGCTAGTTTGGAGGGTCTACCTTGTTGAGCAGCAGGGGCTACGGGCTCAGCATCTAACGTGGATAGCGGGGAGGCCAGGGAGAGACTGGGGCCCGTGGTTGTGTCCTTCCATCTGGCTCTAGTCTCACCCGGAGGTTTTTGCCTCGGGGCACATCCAGACCAATCCAGTTGAACCATATCCCATCAGGACTCCTCAGAGCTCAGGGAGGCCAGGACACCACCCCCCACCCCCTAGAGTGCAGGGCCTCTGGCAAGGACAGGAACCTTGGGGTGGTCAAAGGCACTGGGGAACCTTGTGGAGAAGTAGCTGGAGAGAACTGGAGAGAGCCTGGGCGGCCAAGTCTTCCAGGAGTCTTTGGCCTCAGAGCATATAAAGCCCAACCCAGTTGAACTTAATCCAATCAAAAGCCTCCAGAGGACAGGGAAGCTAACATTCCTCCCCTAGAGACTGTACCAAGAGATCTGACAAAGTTCCAAGAGGGGAGACTGACAGCCCCAAAACAAAAAATAAAATGAGAGGAGCAAGAGCACAGACAAATACAGGGAGTAAAGAAGGGGTAAAATTGAGCAAACAACAGAAAAAGAAGAAAGAAATTACAATAGACAGCTTCTGCACAGGTAATGAGCAAAGAGCAAATGAAACAGAGGGGAAGGGATCAGCAAAGGAAAAATCAGAAATCCCAGCGAATTGGATACAGGCTTCGGAAGAACTCAAAATGAAATTCAAAACACAATTAAGAGAGGCTGAAGACAATTGGGAAAAGAACTTAAAAACTAAGATTAAGTCATCTGGAAACAGAGGCACTTAAACTAAAACAAGAAAATAGTGTCTTTTTAGCCAAAATCAACCAGCTGGAAAATGAGGCAAAGGAGATGAAAGATGAGGCAAAGCAAATGAAATATGAGGTGAAGATGAAAGATGAGAAAAAGGAGATGAAAGATGAGGTAAAGAGAATGAAAGATGACCTTCAAAGAAAATCAGACCAAAAGGAAAAGGACGACCAAAAAGCCAAGGATGAAATCCAATCTTTAAGAACCAGAATATAACAACTAGAATCAAGTGACCTCACAAGGCAGCAAGACACTATAAAACAAAACCAAAAGAATGAAAAAAAATTGAGGAAAATATGAAGCATCTCATTCACAAAACAGAGGATCCAGAAGATCATTCAAGGAGAGATAGTTTAAGAATCATTGGTCTACCAGAAGATCATGACAAAAGAAAAAGCCTGGACATGGTATTACAGGAAATTATTAAAGAAAAGTGCCCCGATATCCTAGAACAAGAGGGAAAAGTAGAATTTGATAGAATCCACAGATCACCTCCTGTACTTAATCCCCAACTGACAACACCCAGGAATGTTATAGCCAAATTCAAGAACTATCAGACCAAAGAAAAGATATTACAAGCTGCCAAGAAGAAGTCATTCAGATACCATGGAACCACAGTGAGGATAATGCAGGATCTTGCTGTATCCACACTGAAACAAAGAAAGGCATGGAATATGATATTCTGGAAAGCAAGGGAACTAGGTCTACAACCAAGAATCAACTACCCAGGAAAACTGACTATATTTTTAGAGGGGAAAGTATGGTCATTCAACAAAATAGAAGAATTTCAAGAATTCATAAAGAAATGTCCAGACCTGAACAGAAAATTTGATGTCCAAGCACAGAACTCAAAAGAATCATCAAAAGTTAATTAAAAAAGAGAAAAAAAAGAAAAACAAAACAAAACAAAACAAAAATTTTAAGAGACTCAATAAGTTAAAATGATATGTATCCCTATAAGAAAAGAGGTCATTGGTAACTCTTAAAAACTGTTGTTATTACCTGGGTAGCAAAAAGAAGTACACTTAGAGGGAACAGTGACAAACTGTATAGGATGAAAGGACAAGACATCAATAGATATATAGATATATGCATGCATAAATACATATACATGAGTATGCATACACACACACATATATAACTAGAGATTAAAATAGGTTAATATTAAAAGAAATGGGAAAAGAAACAAATGGGGGTAAATTTATATGTCACAAAGAAGCTCATGGTGGGAGGGGGAAGAACATCAATACATTGGAAGGGTAAAGAGGTCAGAGACAGGAAATATTCAACTTTTACGTGCTTTGAAATTGACTCAAAGAGGGAAAAACAATCCACTCCATTGGGGGCAGAGAATAGATTTGCGCCCTATAGGGGAGTAGAAGGGTAACAAATGATATGGTGGGAAGGGAAGCAGTACAAGGGAGGGAGGGGGCAGGGGGTTAATTTTAGAAAGACTACAGGGAAAATAGGGGTGGAATAAGAAGGGATGGGGGTAGAAAGGGAAGTAAAATAAGGGTGGGAACTAGGGGGAATGTTCAAAAGCAAACATTGGTGTAGAAGGAAATAGTGAAAGAAGAAAAGGCAGGAACAGCAGCAGAAATCAAAATGCTGGGAAATACACAGCTAGTAATCATAACTCTGAATGTGAATGGAATGAACTCACCCATAAAAAGCAAGCGAATAGCAGAGTGGATTAGAATACAAAACCCTACCATATGCTGTCTACAAGAAACACACATGAGGAAGGTAGATACACATAGGGTGAAAGTAAGAGGGTGGAGCCAAATCTATTGGGCATCAACTGACAAAAAGAAGGCAGGAGTCGCAATCATGATATTGGACAAAGCCAAAGTAAAAATAAATCTAGTTAAAGAGATAGGGAAGGTAATTACATTCTGATAAAAGGCAATATAGACAGTGAGGAAATATCTGTACTCAACATGTATGTACCAAATGGCATAGCATCCAAATTTCTAAAAGAGAAACTAGAGGAGCTCAAGGACAAGATAGAAAAACTATACCAGTGGGAGACCTGAACCTTCCTCTATCAGATCTAGATATATCAAACCAAAAAATAAATAAGAAAGAGGTAAGAGAAGTGAATGAAATCTTAGAAAAATTAGAGTTAGTAGACATGTGGAGACACATAAATAAGGACAAAAAGGAATATACCTTCTTTTCTGTAGCACATGCTACATGCAAAAAAATTGACCATGTATTAGGGCATAAAAACATTGCAACAAGTGCAAAAGAGCAGAAATAATAAAGCAACTTTCTCAGATCACAATGCAATGAAAATAATAATTAGTAAGGGAACATGGAGAGGTAAATCAAAAATTAATTGGAAATTAAACAATTCGATTCTCCAAAACCAGTTTGTTAAAGAACAAATTGTAGAAACAATTAATAACTTCATTGAAGATTTCATTCACTTCTTTTACCTCTTTATTATTTATTTTTTATTTGATTTACCTAAATTTGATAATGGTTGGTTCAAGTCTCCCACTAATATGGTTTTACTGTCTATTTCTTCCTTCAATTCTCCTAGTTTCTCCATTAGGAATTTGGGTGCTATATTATTTGGTGCATACATGTAGATTAGTGATATTTCCTCATTATCTAAAGTCCCTTTTAACAAAATATAATTACCTTCCCTATCCCTTTTAATCAGGTCTATTTTTGCTTTGGCTTTATCAGATATCATGATTGCCACTCCTGCCTTCTTTCTGTCAGTTGAGACCCAGAAGGTCTTACTCCATCCTTTAATTCTGACCTTGTGTGTGTCAGCCCACCTCATGTGTGTTTCTGGAAGGCAACATATGGTAAGGTTTTGGATTCTAATCCATTCTGCTATTCATCTACCTTTTATGGGTGAGTTCATCCCATTCACATTCAAAGTTATGATTGTCACTTGTGGACTCCCTGGCATTTTGATATCCTTCCCTAATTCTAACCTTTCTTCTTCAGCTCTAACCTTTTAATCCAGTGATTTACTTTAAATCAGTCCCCCTTGTCCCCTCCCTTGATATGTTTCCCTTCTAGCCCCTCCCTTTTCTTACCCTCCCCCTTCCCCCTCTCCTTCTCTCCCTTTTTTTGTGTTCCCTCCTCCCCTACCTCCCTTGTTTTTCCCTTCTCCCTACCCTTGTTGGGTAAGATAGAATTCAAGATCTGGATGTTCTTCCCTCTCAGAGTTGATTTTCCTGAGAGTAAGGTTTAAGTAAAAACCCTCTTCCTCTCCTTCTTATAGGAGTTTTCTTCCCCTCCCCTTCCCGTGTAAATCTTTGTCTGAGAAAGATTATTCTATTTGGTTTTTCTTTTCCCCCTATTTACACATTACATTTTCCCCACATATTAATATACATAGATTGATATAAATATAGTCCTTATATAAGAGAGTTTGAATAAAAGAAAAAGATAACATTTTTCTCCTTTTCCCTTTCCTTTATATTTACCTTTTCAGGTATTCCATGCGCTTTGCTTTTCGATATAGAACTTTCCACAGAGCTCTGGTCTTTTCTTTGCAAAAACTTGGAAATCTTCTATTTTGTTGAATGCCCATACTTTCCCTTGGAAGTATATAGTCAGTTTTGATGGATAGCTGATTCTTGGTTGAAGACCCAGCTCTCTTGCCATTCTGAAAATCATGTTCCATGCCTTATGATCATTCTCTGCAGCTGTTCTGTCTTCCCGGGGAAGCCCGGGGTTTGGGGTGTTACTGCACTTAGTTCCTTCCTGATGCTTCTTCGCTGCCTTACTTCCACTCTCTGAGCCTGGGTAGGCACTGTCCGCAAGGTATCTCAGGGCCTTTGCCTGCCAGAAGACCCTGCACTCTGAGGGGGGAGGGGTCGTGGCTTCCCGGAGCTCTGAGGGCTCCTGATAGGATTAACTTCAGCTGGGTTGGACTGAGTATGCCCTGACGCAGGGACCTTCAGTGAGACTCAGATGGAAGGATCCAGCCAGGGCCTACAGGCTCCCCCCCATCTCTCTCTGTTTCCCTGCTGTCTGTGTTACCCCCGCAACCAGCTCAGATTGTTTTCAGTATGCGGCCTTCAGAATAGCCGGCCCTGAGGTCCTTTTGCCGGCTCTGAGGTTCCCTCTGCTGCCTCGGCCTCAGCGCTCTGGGTTGGGGGGGGATAGGTCTTGGGACCTTCCTTCTGCCTACCCTTTAGATCTGAATGATCTAAGGTTCTGGCTTTTGGGGGGCCATACCTTTTGAT
This sequence comes from Monodelphis domestica, assembly GCF_027887165.1. Lineage (NCBI taxonomy): Eukaryota > Metazoa > Chordata > Mammalia > Didelphimorphia > Didelphidae > Monodelphis > Monodelphis domestica. Next base: position 216,018,884 of record NC_077234.1, read on the forward strand.
CCAGTTCCAGGAGGAGGGTTCCTGGGATCTATCCTGTTATTCGTTTTGAATTTCGGTGCCCTAGGAGCATACAGTTTGAGATCGGTAAGGAAGGGTTTCTGGAGATCTGAACTTTAGCTCTGTCTAAGCCGCCATCATGACCAGAAGTCCTTCATTGAAGAAAGTGACAATGATGAGACATCCTTTCAAAACCTATGGGATGCAGGCAAAGCAGTAATCAGGAGGACATTTTTATCCTTTAGTTCATATATTAACAAATTAAGAAGGGCAAAGGTCAATGAATTGGGCATGCAAATTAAAAAATTAGAAAGCGAACAAATTAAAAATGAAGACTAAATTAGATATCCTAAAACTCAAAGGAGAAATTAATAAAATTGAAAGTCAAAGAACTATTGATTTAATAAATAAGACAAGAAGCTGGTACTTTGAAAAAACAAAGAAAAATAGACAAAGTACTAGTCTGTCTAATTAAAAAAAGGAAAGAAATAAACCAAATTGACAGTATCCAAGATGAAAAAGGAGACCTCACCTCTGATGAAGAGGAAATCAAGGCAATCATTAAAAACTACTATGCCCAATTATATGGCAACAAATATGGCAATCTAGGTGATATGGATGAATACTTACAAAAATATAAATTGCCTAGACTAACAGAAGAAGAAATAAATTAACTAAACAACCCCATATCAGAAAAAGAAATTGAACAAGCCATCAAAGAACTCCCTAAGAAAAAATCCACAGGTCCAGATGGATTCACAAATGAATTCTATCAAGCATTCAAAGAACAACTAATCCCAATATTAAACAAACTATTTGACAGAATAAGCCAAGAAGAGGTTCTACCAAATTCATTTTATGACACAAACATGGTACTGATCCCAAAGCCAGGCAGGTCAAAAACAGAGAAAGAAATCTATAGAACAATCTCCTTAATGAATATTGATGCAAAAATCTTAGATACTGGCAAAAAGACTCCAGCAAGTTATCACAAGGGTCATCCATTATGACTAGGCAGGATTCATACCAGGAATGCAAGGATGGTTCAATATTAGGAAAACCATCAACATAATTGACCATATTAACAAGCAAACTGACAAAAATCACATGATTATCTCAATAGATGCAGAAAAAACCTTTGCTAAAATACAACACCCATTCCTATTGAAAACACTAGAAAGTGTAGGAATAGAAGGGCCTTTCCTAAAAATAACAAACAGTATATATCTAAAACCATTAGCAAACATCATCTGCAATGGGGATAAACTAGAAACCTTCCCAATAAGATCAGGAGTAAAACAAGGATGCCCATTATCACCACTATTATTTGACATTGTACTAGAAACACTAGCAGTCGCAATTAGAGAAGAAAAAGAAATTGAAGGTATTAAAATTGGCAATGAAGAGACCAAGCCATCACTCTTTGCAGATGATATGATGGTTTACTTAAGGAATCCTAGAGAATCAACCAAAAAGTTACTCAAAATAATCAACAACTTTAGCAAAGTTGCAGGATACAAAAATAAACCCGCATAAGTCATCAGCATTTCTATATGTCTCTAACCCATTTTACCAGCAAGAATTAGAAAGAGAAATACCATTTAAAATCACCCTAGACAATATAAAATACTTAGGAATCTATCTGCCGAGACAAACACAGGAGCTATATGAACACAACTACAAAACACTTTCCACACAGTTAAAACTAGATCTAAACAATTGGAAAAACATTGATTGCTCATGGGTGGGATGAGCTAACATAATAAAAATGACCATCCTACCCAAATTAGTTTACTTATTTAGTGCCATACCCATCTAACTACCAAAAAACTTCTTTACTGAATTAGAAAAAAACATATATAAGTTCATTTGGAAGAACAAAAGATCAAGGATATGCAGGGAAATCATGAAACAAAATGCAAAGGAAGGAGGACTTTCAGTCCCAGATCTCAAACTATACTATAAAGCAGTGGTTCATTAAAACAATATGGGACTGGCTAAGAGACAGAAAGGAGGATCCATGGAATTGACTTGGGGTAAGTGACCTTAGCAAGACAGTTTATGACAAACCTAAAGACCCCAGCTTTTGGGACAAAAATCCATTATTTGATAAAAACTGTTGGGAAAATTGGAAGATAGTGTGGGAGAGATTAGGTTTGGATCAATACCTCACACCCTACACCAAGATAAATTCAGAATGGGTGAATGACTTGAACATAAAGAAGGAAACTATAAGTAAATTAGGTGAACACAGAATAGACATGTATAGTCAGACCTTTGGGAAGGGAAATATTTTAAAACCAAACAAGACTTAGAAAGAGTCACAAAATGAAAAATAAATAATTTTAACTATATCAAATTAAAAAGTTTTTGTACAAACAAAACCAATGTAACTAAAATCAGAAGGGAAGCAACAAATTGGGAAACAATCTTCATAAAAACCTCTGACAAAGGTTTAATTACTCAAATTTATGAAGAGCTAAATCAATTGTACACAAAATCAAGCCATTCTCCAATTGATAAATGGGTAAGGGACATGAACAGGCAGTTCTCAGCCAAAGAAATCAAAACTATTAATAAGCACATGAAAAAGTGTTCTACATCTCTTATAATCAGGGAGATGCAAATCCAAAGAATTCTGAGGTATCACCTCACACCTAGCAGATTGGCTAATATGACAGCTATGGAAAGTAATGAATGGTGGAGGGGATGTGGCAAAGTAGGGACATTAATTCACTGTTGGTGGGGTTGTGAACTGATCCAACCATTCTGGAGGGCAATTTGGAATTATGCTCAAAGAATGATAAAAGACTGTCTGTCCTTTGATCCAGCCATAGCACTGCTGGGTTTGTACCCCAAAGAGATAATAAGGAAAAAGACTTGTACAAGAATATTCATAGCTGCACTCTTTGTGGTGGCCAAAAATTGGAAAATGAGGGGATGCCCTTCAATTGGGGAATGGCTGAACAAATTATGGTATATGTTGGTGATGGAATACTATTGTGCTCAAAGGAATAATAAAATGGAGGAATTCCATGGAGACTGCAACAACCTCCAGGAAGTGAATCAGAGTAAGAGGAGCAGAACCAGGAAAACATTGTACACAGAGACTGATACACTGTGGTGCAACTGAATGTAATGGACTTCTCCATTGGTGTCAATGCAGTGTCCCTGAACAATCTGCAGGGATCTAGGAGAAAAAACACTATCCATAAGCAGAGGACAAACTGTGGGAGTAAAAACACCGATGAAAAGCAACTGCTTGACCACAGGGTTTGAGGGGATATGACTGAGGAGAAACTCTAAATGAACACTCTAATGCAAATACCAACAACATGGAAATGGATTCAAATCAAAGACACATGTGATACCCAGTCGAATTGCGCGTCAGCTATGGGAGAGGTGGTGGTGGTGGGGAGAGGAAAAGAAAATGATCTTTGTTTCCAATGAATAATATTTGGAAATGACCAAATAAAATAACGTTTAAAAAAAAAAGAAGAAGGCTTTGCTTCTCTGCCAGGAGGAGGGTGGTATATTTCATCTTCATTTCTTTAGATTAATGTCTTATCATTACAGTGATCAAAATTCTAGTCTTTTAAAGTTGTTTTTCATTACAATAATGTTGTCATTGTACTTGTTGTTCTGCTTTAAAACTCACTTCTCTCTGAATATAGATGTCTTCCTCTGGAATTGAACATCTCATTATTTCTTTTAAAAATTAAAAAAAAATTTAGATTGCATGTCATTAAAATTTCTTAACATTTGTTTTCTGATATTTTGCAATTAATGATCTCTTTCTCTCTTCTACCTCACCCTTCAAGAAGGCAGGTAATGTGATACTGGTTGTACCTATATATACATATTTCACATATATTCATATATTTCATAATATAATACATATTTCAGTCTTCATCATATTGTGAAAGGAGACTTATTGTTTAGAGAAAAAATCATGGAGGAAATAAAGTTAAATACTGATATGTTTCAATTTACAATCAGACTCCATCTGTTTCTTCTGAGAGTGGATAAGCCTTTTTTTTTTTAAATGTCAGGAGTCTCTTGAAATTGTCCTGGATCCCTGTCTTGTTAATAAAAACTGTCATTCATAGTTGATCATCATACATTTTTGTTATCTTTGCATACAACATTCTTCTTGTATACTCTCTTCATTTTGTATCACTGAGTCTTTCCAGGTACTTTAGTGATCATCTTATTTATCACCTCTTGTGACAGTAATAGTATTCCATTATAAGCATATATCATAACTTGTTGAGTCATTCACCAATTGATGGATGTACTGTTGTTTTCTGGAACTCCTTTCCATCAGAAAAAGAGCTGCTATACATATTTTTGTACAGGTAAGCTCTTTCCTTTAATCTCTTTGGGATATAGACCTAGTAGTGATATTGCAGGATCAAACAGGATATATAGTTTTATGGCCCTTGAGACATGGTTCCAGATTGTTTTCCAGAATGGTTGTATCAGTTCATAGCTCATCAGCACACTATTTGTGTCCTGATTTTTTCAAATCCCCTCTAAAATGTATTATTTTCCTTTTTTGTCATGTTATCCAGTCTGATGTGAAATGATACCTCAGAGTTGCTTTGATTTGAATTTTTCTAATCAGTAGTGATTTAGAGCATTTTCTATGTGACTAAATATAGTTTTGTTTTATTCATTTGAGAATTACCTGTTTATATCTTTCAATTATTTGTCAATTGAGAAATTTTTTGTATTCTTCTAGATTTAACTCAGTTTTCTATATATTTGAGAAATGAAGCTTTTGTCAGTGATACTTTTTATAAAGATTGCCCCTCCCCCATTTGTTGTTTGCCTTTTAATCTTTGTTGCATTGCTTTTTTGCCTATACACAAACATTTTAATTTAATGTAGTCAAAGTTATCTATTTTACATCTCATTGGTTACTCTATGTGATATTTTGACCTAAATTCTTCCCTTGTTCATAGTTCTGACAGGTAAACAACTTTGTGCTTCCCTAATTTGTTTATGGTATCACCCTTTATTTCCAAATCAGGTATCCATTTTGACAACCTTAGCGTATGGAATGAGATGTTGGTCTATGCCTATTTCTGTCACACTGTTTTCTAGTTTTCCCAGCAAATTTTGTTGAAAAGTGAGTTCTTTCAGAAGCTTAGATCTTTGGATTTGTCTAATACTGGGTTACTATGGTTATTTATCATTGTGTATTGAGTGCCTAGTCTATTCCATGGTCTGCCACTCTATTTATTAGCTAGTATCCAATTGTTTTGATGGGTGCTGTTTTACAATATAGTTTGAGATCAGATTCACCTAAGCCACGTTCCTTCATATTTTTCCCCCATGATTTCTCTTAATATTCTAGTGTCATTTTTTCTTCCAGATCAATTTTGTTATTGTTCTAGCTCTACAGAATAATGTAGAGCTAGATTTTTTGGGGGGGGTAGTTTGATAGGCATGGCATTAAGTAATTATCATTTTTATTATATGGACTTGACTTACCCATGAGCAATTAATATTTTTCTAATTATTTAGATCTGACTTGTGTGAAAAGAATTTTGTAGTTGTGATCATATGTTCCTGAATTTGTCTTAGCAGGTAAATTCCTAGGTATTTTATATTGTCTACTGTTATTTTAAATGGTATTTCCTTTTCTATCTCTTGCTTTGAGGTTTTATTGATAGAATAGAGAAATACTGATGATATTTGTGGTTTTATTTTATATTCCATAATTTTGCTTAAGTATTTACTACTGTTTTGATTAATTTGTTTTGGTGAATTCTTTAGAATTTTCTAGGAATATCAACATATCATATACAAAGAATGATGGATTTATTTCCTTGTTGCCTATACTAATTCCTCCAATTTGTTCCTCTCTTATTGATATAGTTATGATTTCTAGTACAATATTGAATAGTAATGGTAACAATTATCATCTTCATTTCACTCCTGATCTTATTGAGAAGGGCTCTAGTTTATCTCCATTATATATTTGATAGATACTATTTATAATTTTGAGGAATGTTCCATTTATTCCAGTGTTCTCTAGTGTTTTTAATAGGAATGTGTGTTGTATTTCATTAAAAGTTTTTTCTTTATCTGTTGAATAATCATATGGTTTTTGTTGGTTTTGTTATTGATATGGTCAAATATTTTTACAGTTTTCCTAATATTGGACCATCCCTGCATTCCTGGTATAAAACTTACCTGGTCATAGTAGATGATCCTTATGATATGTTGCTGTGATGTTGCTAATATGAAGATACTGAAGTTTAAAGAAGTGATCCTTCAAGTGTCTCACTAGTAAATATCTGACACAGGATTTGAACTAAGGTTTCCCCTCCAATTCCTGCTCTCTAACCATTGTGCCTCTTAAAAGCACTTCAATAAATGTTTTTTATTTTTAAAGGATTCATCTAAGTCCTATTCTTAATTCTTGGTTTTTTATTTTATTTTATTTTGGATCATGGGCCTAGTAGTGAGATAACTGACCCAAGATTTTCACAGTTTATTAACATATGGGTCCTAGTTCCAAATTGCATTCCCAGATGGCCATACCAACTAATGGGTCCACCAACAGTACATTAATGTTTCTGTTTTCCTTCGGTTCCCCCAACACTTGTCATTTTCTTCTTTCTTTCTCTTATATATGTGAGGATGAATCTCAGAGATGCTTTAGTTTGCATTCCTGTCATCATTAGTGATTTTGGGTGTTTTTTCTAATGCTTGCTGATACCTTAGATGATATCTCTCACTTTGAATTTTATTATACTGTTTGACCCTTTTTTGAGGGAGTAACTCTTCAACTTATATATTTGAATCAGTTCCTTTTGAAGCTCAGATATGTCTTTTTATAAGAGAAACTTTGCTCAAATATTTTTTCACATTTACCTTTCAATTTTAATTACATTGTTTTTGTTTCTGAAGACTCATTTTATACAATTATTTTTATCTTTTATGATCTAGACACAGATGTAAAAGATATTTTCCTTTTTCATCTAATTTTGTTTCCTTATTTTTATGTCTAAACCATGAAGGGTTGTGGTGGTAAATGTCTACCAGCTCTGTGTGTCTGGGGAGGGGGTCCTTTTTTTTTTTTATAAGAGACAGATCTCTGGGAGAGAGGAGGAAGAAAAATATGGGGAAAATTCAGAAGCTGTTAACACAAAATTATCAACTAAAATTATATTTTACAAATTTAGCATTAACAAAAGTTTCAGAGGACAGAATATATTCCCATGGAAGAAATGTCAGTGGGAAATTATAGAAAGAAAAAGGTGCACAAAGGCATTCCTAGTGGGTGAGGGAGCATACCCATGATTTATACAAGGTTTTGGAGAGTAAGATTTTATTATTTTAATGTATACAATTATTATTATTTTCCCAAGGTGATTTATCTGTATTTATTTATTTCTATGCACACTCATCACCTGGTTTTGATGTTGCAGAGTTTGTGAGAAATGTGTCCCATATGTGTATGTTATTTTGTAGTGAATATTTACTAAATCTTTAAAGTTGCCTCCTCTGCTGTCTTTGTGTTGTTACTATGTAGTGTTTGCTTGCAACTATAGTGAAAGTATGTAGAGTTATAATGGTGCAAAAATCTTACAGTTCATGTTCATAATCAGTCTGTGTTCCTCTTTGTGTTGGTTTGTTTTTCATCTTTGATATAATTCAATTGTCCTTTTTTGCTGTCATCTATGTTTCTTCTATGCTGTCTTCTTGTCTTGTTCTTGATCTCTGTCTTCATTTCAATTCTTCTTCTTGAATAATTTCTTCTTCTGATATCTTTTTGATTGCAGCCATGTTATCTGAAGTAATCTCTTCTTCTGCTGTTGCTTTTTTTTTCACATGCCAGCAATGCAATCACATTTTGTACTCTAATACATTTAATACCTAAAGTTTTTTTTTTTAATGTAAACCAAATCCCTAGGTTTTATCCTATGGAGTGCATAATCTAACAACTGTCATATCCACAACTTCCATTTACCAACTGCTTTGCAATCTTCAGGGGACTTTACAACACATATTTGGCAGCACCAGTGTCTAAGACATAATCATAAACTTATGTTCCAATTTTTAGGGTTACATGGTTTCTGGAGAATGGACAGGTATCACAGGAGCTAACACACTAGGATCAGGAAAACTCAACACTGGTTCTTGTTCCTCATTCTTGAATTCTTCATTGATTTCTCCTGCAATAATTTCCCATGTTTTAAAATTTTCTTTGTCATTTTCATTAGTTTTTATTCCATTGCCCATACTTCCTAGTCCATTTCCCCCCCATATACTATATTTTTAACTGCACAGACCTTGGCACACCTTCATAATGAAGTGGCACCTTTTTGCATATCAAGTTTTTGGGGATTCCCACCGGCTACTTGGTAATATTTTGGATGAGCACATGCTCATCCAAAAATATATTCTTTCATGGTATTCAGGTCTGTGACTTATTGTGAATTATGGTAGCATCCAGTATCAAAAGAATTTGGGTAGTTTGGTCTCCCATACTGGAAAACATTATTAAATCCATTATTAAACCCATAATTTCTATATCAATTTTGCCTGAATCCATTAAAGAGATTAAATCTATTGCCTCAGTCTCCCCTGAAGCTTTGTCCAAAGAATTGCCCCCGAAATGTGCATTATTTCATGAGATGACCAGGTCTGTTACAAAGAAAACATCTTGGGGTTTGTCTTTATTGTCTGGGGTTATAATTATTTCTGGATTTTCTATAAGTTCTTAGTGCAGCTACTATTTTTTCCTGCACTTCATTGGATTTCAGTTTTTGTTTAAGCTCTTTGATTTCTTTGGTTAAGTTATTAATTATATTGTTTTTCTCTTCTGATTGCCTATCTTTCTCATCTTATAAAACATAGTTTGCAATTCTTCTAATTTCATCAAGACCCATGTCAAACCAATTTGGACAGTTACTCTAAAAATAATTTCAGACCACAGGGCATGCAGTTTTTACAAACTTCCTGTGGATGTGATTTAAATTTTAATCTGTTAAAGTATCCCACCCAATCCATTTTTCTGCACAGTCAATAATTCTATCAGGGAGAGTGGAGGGTGTCTCTCCCACTTCCTGCTTTAGGCATTCAAATTTAGACCAGGTTCCTGGACATCTGGAATTTTGCCTCATAGTTTCAATTATTGCCTCCCTGGCTGTAGTTAAGTCTCTGTACCCCACAAAAGAGTTATATTCCAACCAGGATCCCAAGTTGGCCAATTGACAATTAGGGGATTATTATTAGTTTCCTGTATAATCTGCTGTTTCTCCCTTCTTGTGAATAATTCATCCATAAGGATGTCAAAGTCCAAATAAGAAAGACTGTAAAGCTTAACTAAATGCTTGAAGTGCTTTACAACACCCATGGGTTCTTCTTCATATGATGGAGTATTTTTCTTAAAACTGTCTGTATCAGCACATGTAAACTTTTTGTGGCACATAAGACTCACTATACCACGCTCTGGGGACACTATGTGTACCTTCCTTAGAGGAAACATATGAGCTGGTTTGCTTTCTAATGCTTCAGTTTCCATTTCTAATTTAGTTAGTTTATCTGAATTAGTTGCACCCTCTAATTTAGTTGCTTCATGATCTTTAGTTTCTGACATTGTCCCTTTATTCTTGAGTAATTCCTCATATTGAGTTTGCATTCTATCTAGTTTAGTCTCTAGATAGTTCACTTTTAACATTAGATCACTCTTTCCAGTATCTTGCTTAATACTTGCTTTTAAATGTTTAAACACAACTGCCAAAGATTTGATCATCATGTAAAAGCACATGATAAACAATAGTAGCACAGGAACACAAGAGATTAGTTGTAGGAGTCTCAGTGAGAGGAATAGCATTAAAAAGTGATAAGTAAATTTTGTACATATTCTGGTAGTGAAAATGAGAGAAGTCATATCTAATAGAGAAAATCCCATGGTGATTTTATATAGCTAATTCACAAGATTTTCTGAGAGTACAGATTCTTTGTACCAAGTTGACCGGGGGATGGGTTTTGTAGACAGCTAGAGTTTAGTTCACTGTTACCACAGTTTACAGTGAAACTGTCAACTCTAGCTGCTACTATAGACACCCTGCTGAGATAACAGCTCCAACTGCTCAAATTGACAATTGGACCCTTAAAATCAGACAGGCTCTTTGTCCTATTTAGCTCACCAAACTGTAAAAATAAATTTGCAAGTTATAAAAATAAAATATTTAGATGGAAAAACTGTTCCAATATAGACATTCCTAGTGGGTATAGGAGTATACTGGCATACCCATGATTTATTTTGGAGTTTTGGAGAGTAATATTTCCATTGTTGGGAGTATATCCTAAAAGTTTTGCCAAAAATAGTTAAAAATGCCAATTATTAAGAAATTTTTATATCAGTATTATGTATAATTGTATGTATGTATTATGTAAAAACTGAGAACGACCTATATGATTAACACCAGGAGAATGAACAAATTGATAAACATTGTGGATATAATTCATTTAAGATAAACAAATTTGAGAAATAAAAAAAGCCATAAATACTTTCATAAAATAAGCCAAAGCCAAAGATGTAGGACTACAAACCTAGAATAATAATACTAATTTGGGGCAAATAAAAGAAAAAGGGAAATAAGAATGAATGGAAAAAGAATACTGATAGAGGCTAGAATTACTAAAAATTGATGATATATTATTGAAATTGATGATATATTATGAAGTTATTGTCAAAATTAGTTACTTTGATTATAAAGTATTATTAAGCAAGTTTAATTGGTAACATAAATATTGAATTTAAGGTCAATTTATCTTTTTTTTTTCAATAAAGAGAATAGAAGCAGGAGAGACAAGGACATAGTTAAGTGTCTAAGGTCACATAGCTACAGTCTGTGAAAGGTAGAACTTGAAGTTCTTGAAGAACTTAGCACAGTATTGGCATATGTAATATGTGAGTGCTATGTCAGTATTTATTATTAGTTGTCATTGTTTTTATGCAACAAGGTCTTCCTTCTAAAATTCAATATGTACATCAATTCTTCTCATTATGTTGCTGACCTACCTCTTTTTTCTGTCATATTTTTCCTTGCAATTTCTTTTATGTTACATATCACATGAAAGTGATTGTTGTTAATCTGTGTGGCAAAGGGCTTACTTCATTTTTTCCAAGGATTTTTTTTCTTTTTGGCTTATTTATACTTTAAATTCAATTCCAGGTAAAAATCTTGTTGAACTGATTTAAATTCTCTGGAATCTCATCAGTATGGGCACTATTTCCTATAATGAAGATTGGAAGTTATCTGGCTTTCTCCTTTTTTTTAAGTCTTAGCCATGTTCTTCCATAAATCTTTGTTAAAGGTCTATACAACCTCAATATATTTTAAGATTTCATGGCAATTGTACAAAGTCAGACTGTTCATTTGTTATCTCTTGTTTTTGTTATCCAGAAAAATAGAAAAAATATTACTCAATCCAGTTTTCTTTGGGCAGCTAGGTGCCATAGTAAATAGAACACTGGACTTGGCATCAAAAAGATTTTTTTACTAGCTGTTGACCTGTGTAAGCAGGTAAACCCTATTAATCTCAGTTCTCCATTTATAAAATGAGCTAGAGAATAAAATGGTAAACCATTCCAGTATCTTTGCCAAGAAAACCCCAAATGGAGTCTTAGAGAGCTGGACATGACTTAATAACAACAATTCAATTTTCTTTAGGGAATCCGTAGAAGAATCCATGTTGTTCTAATGTTACACTCCTGTTACTTTTGTGGGCTTGATGCCAAACCACATCTGTCTGATTGGGTGACACCTTAAGTAGGTACATTTCAAGCAGCCAGTTCCAAATATAGGCTCAGGATACTCTCTTGCTTCCAGCTAGCTATTTTCACATCTGTCATTCTCAGCTGTCTCATTTCCCAATCCCATCTGCCTGTACCTCTTCTAGTTAAAGGGACACTAGTCAAAACACAAGTTTTTATCTTTGAATAGAAAATGATGCATAGACAAGAAATAAGGTGACAGTTTCCCACTTTTCCCTGATTCCTGAAACTAATATGTTTTAATGTCTAACTTGGAACTCTTAGGGCACTTCATGACAGCTAAATCAGATTTAATGGTGATTGGTAGTGTTTATGGTAGTGGTGGTGGGAACAACCTGTCTAGGTTTGTCTCATAGTGAGTTGATTTTGTATATAGCAAATATTTTTCAGAGTTGGAATAAACTTCTTGGACCCCAACATGGGCAAACCAAAAACAGAAGAGTTTAGAAGTGGAATTTTCCCCTTTCTGTTGTGAATAGATGCAAAATCTTCTGAGGTTTTGCTCCCCAATTACGGGAACTAACAAGGACTGACTGGAAGATAGCCACGTAGACACCTGGTCCTATGATTTCACTGCTATAAGGAGCTCCCTCTATTAACTCAGTTATTTTATTTGCAGATTACAGTATTAGTTATCTTTCCCCAAGGTCACAGTATATGATAGAAATGGAACTTGAACCCAAATCTTCCTGGTTTTGAGGAAAACCCTCTATCCAATAAATCGTGATACCTCCTATATACTATGTAGTCACTAAAGTTAATTCTTAAGTACAATATTTTTAATACTGGGAAAATCCTTAGATCTTGAATTATTTTTTGTAAATTTATACTCCAGAGAAATATTTGAATGAACTATTTTCTCTCCCTCCCCTTGCTTTTTTTTTCCCAAGGGCTGAAATCATTAGGAGTCATATATTTGGAAATGAGGTCAATATAAAAAGAAGTATCAAAAAAAAACTTTAATAGAAATATATTTTATTAAATTCAATTTAACCAATTTAGATTCCAAACTTGTAGAGAAGACTGTTTGTAGTTAGGAAGATAACATATTAGATTAGAGATGTCTTTGTTTTTATGGAGCTTACCATCAGCAGAGAGTTATATTTCTTTGGCTCAAAGGTGTAAGAAGTGTTATGGGAGTGTAAAGAGACTGGACTAGATAGAATCAAGAGAACTGGATTGTATTCCTTAGCCTAGTGCTCACCTTGGACTTTCTAGTCTCATTTAAAAAATCATGGGGAAAGCTGTAGCAGAATCTAAACCCTTGATGATCACCAAAGTCTTTTTTATTTCTGACCTTTGGAAAGGAATCAAGATACCCACACTGTTTTTAATGACTTCACTGAGGTGAGTAAAACAGAATCTCTATACAGTGGCTGCCAGCAGAAACTTGATTCTCAGAGAAATTTCTTTAAAGTCTGAAGTTATTTTATGAGGGTTTATTGATATCCACTTCTCTTCACTTGAGGTGTCAAAGCTGTTCTAAGAATGAGGAGCCTAAGATTTCATTCTGTTCATCTAGAGTCTGTATATAGATTTATAATGTCAACCAACTTTTTAAGAGTATTTTATTAAAAAAAGAAAAGATTTAATTTGTTTTAGAAAAAGGACAGAAAGAACAAATACAGCTATAGATTTCACCTTATACTTTTTGTTGCCAAATAAATAAATGTTTATTTGTTTCTTAAACATTTATCTTCCATCTTAGAATCAATACAGTATATTGACTCCAAGGTAGAAGAGCAGTAAGAGTTAGGTGATAGAAATCAAGTGACTTGTTCAGGTGCACACAACTGAGGCCAAATTTGAACCCAAGTCCTCTTGTCTCTGGGAATAGCTTGAAATCCATTGAGATACCTAGATGCCTCTCTGTAATAAATATTTGTTGATGACATTCTTTCCATGATCACTTCCCAAAAATTTGTGGTTGCTCAGTTACTTATTTCAGACCTAACAAAGATTCATTATTTAGTCCTCAAAGCACATAGGATAGTGATGATGAACCTTTTAGAGAATGTGTGCCCAAACTGCACCCTCATGCCACATGTGAGCCACCCCTTCACCCCAGACAGGGCAGTGATGAAGTGCTCATGAGCAGAGGAGCGAATGATGTGAAAAAATGTTCTCAGGTACAGTGGCGAGGGGAAAGGGAGCATTTCCTTCTGTCATGCTTGTCATAGGCTTGACAACAAGGACATAATACAATAGGTTATAGATACGGAGCTAAAATAGACAACATTTTAAAGTTTACAAAAATACTTTTTATATACAAACTTGTTATATCTACATTACTTCATTTTCATTTGAGCCTTATAACAGTTGAGCCTCACCAAGGTAGCTAAGTGGCCCAGGGGATAGAGTGCCAGACTGAAGTCAAGAAGAACCGAGTTCAAATAAGACTTTAGACTGTTACTAGCTATGTGACCTTAGGCAAGTCATGACATGAGCAAACTCTGATTCAATTTCCTTAACTGTCAACTTGGAAAATAATAGCAACTGCCTCCCAGGATTGATATGTAAGATTTTGCTGAGAAAATATTTGTAGAACACTAAGGACTATGCCTAGTACACAGCAGGCATTTAATCAACATTTATTTTCCTTCTTTCCTTCCTTCTTTGTAAGGCAGTTGTATAAGTGATGAGGAAACTGAGGCTTAGTGAAAACTTATTATTAGAAAGACTGAATGATGTCCAAGGTCAAATAGTGAGAGTCCGAGATGTAATATGAGCCCATGTCTCATGACTCCAAATCCAGCACTCTTTCCCATTCTAAAAGAAACTTATCCATCTATGCTCTGCTTTAGAAAGGAAAGAGATGGATGCAATGTAGGGAAAAGGGGGAAAATATCTTAAACTAGATCTTAAAGAAAGTCTTTCTTTTTAACACCTTCCACAAATTAATTAAATACTATATTTAACTGTTTTTTGGAAGATGCTTCACTGCGATTTTAATTGTTACCTGGGTGAGATATTTGATGACTATCTTCAAGTATCCCTGGCAACAATTATGTAAGTACCCAGGAGGTAGGGGAGGTGAAAGATCTCTGTTTATTTGCATAAGTACCTACCTTCTGACTAAAGAAGTCTCAGGCCATATTAAATCCAGAATACTTTCTTTTATTTTTGAACCATTTCAGAGCCAAGTAGAGAGACACCTCAATTTCCTATCCTCAACATATATAGGAATCATATGCTATCTATATCTGCTTATAAATCATATTCTTGTTGAAAAATAAAAATCAAAGAAGCATTAGTTAGAATTTTCCTTTCTTTCTGACCTCCAAAGAAATACTTGCTTTTGTACTCAACCTCCTGTGTCAGAATTATCCATAACATGTGGGAAAACTTTGGATGATTCCTCACCTCTTTTAAACATCACAACTAGTTACTATCCAGAATGTTGACATCAATTCCCTTTGCTAACACATAGCATACCAAATTAAAGAGAAAACAATCAATTAATATATGGAGAAAAACAAAACAGAACCATTGCAAATCAAATTGAAAGTTTTCTAGAAGCAAATTGCTTTCTATGTAGGAAAAAATTTTGATTTATAATCCCAAATATGTGGGACTCTTGTTCTCAACTGGTAACATTAGTCATTATCATATCCCATTTGTTTTCATTCTTCATATTGGAGGAGTCAATATACAGTGTGTCCAACTGTGACTGATAAAACAAATATGAGAAGGCTCTACCGCAGGTCAGGAACAAATAAACTGTATGAAAATTTGGGGTGGAGAAGTCTTTAAATGTGTGTCTCTTGCTTCTTTTGAGCTATTGAAATTCTGTTTTGTTCACAGAGCACAGTGCCTTCTTTGATGTGGGCATACCATGCTGGGATGATCCTGTGCCAATTCTTCCATGTATTAATATTGATACAAAAGTTCTTCTGAGAGTAGTATCCTTGTAATGTTTCTTCTGACTTCCATATGAGTTCTTGATCTGTGTGAGTTACTCCAGTTATGTGCCTTCCTGCCCAGGAAATGTCAACAGGATTAAATCTTCCTAACTCATAGAAGATTCAGGTTTCATTGAGTGACAATTCCAGTTGATGCTGTAAGAGAAGAAAGCAGACTCATCATGCTGGAAGACCAAATCTAGAGGGGAAAGGGCAGGAATGAGAGAGAATTCTGGAGAAAGAACAGAGGAACTGAGAAGACCCAAACAGTTGAACTCACTTCTCTTTGGGAAGCTCATCAGAGAGGTTGATCTGAGCTAACCTCTGAGCCTGGAGCATCCTTCTGTGAAGTCAGACCCCAGTATCCAGTGGAAACCAAACAAGAGTGAATAGGATTTTGCCAGAAAGCTATCCACCACAGAGAGATGTCCTCTCTATCCCTCTAAATAGTCTTTGAACTCAATATCATAGCTAGGAGTCAGGACAATTCTCACAATTGACCCTAGAAGGTCAGGCAGGCAAAGCCTGACCCTGCAGGACTTGGGGAGGAGGGGTTTAATTGTTATCTTTAGGGGCTTCCTATTCCTACCTTCCCACTACCTTATCCTACAAACTTGCTTTGTCCTACCTTTCATGTGTTCCTTTAGAATAAATAGCTGTTTACTAGATCAAGTGCCTGCTTCATAGTATCTAAGAAGGGAGACTTGGAGTTTTGGGGGAGGAAAGTTCTATTTCTTTCCTCAGAGAGAGAAGCTGTCTGTCCTGTACTTCATTTCAACCAAGTCTCTGAGAGAACAGTAACCTGTGATTCTGAAGGCAATCAGAGTAGGGTTTACCAGGAAATCAACCTATCCTGCCTCTCTCTCTACCTTTTGGCTCCATTCTCTCTCTACCCCACTCTGGTCCTGAATTCAGTGGTAGGGAACTCCATTTCTCTCCCTCCATTACAATGCAATGCTAAACTATGTACTTCTTTTTCAGATTCTTTTCTGCAACACTCCTGCCAACCTCTGACCACATACAAGCTTGCTATAGAAACAAGATTCCTATTGTCCCCATGCCTTGAGAATCACTGTAGATCCCGATGTCTGTTTCCTTCTGATGAATTGGTGGGGCAACTTTGATGTAAGGGTCATTCTCTACTTATTCAGGGGCTAATCAAACATTATGGTTTCTCCCTAATGATCTATTAAGCATTGATGAATAGTTCTTTTAAAGCATTTTTGACAGGATTATTCAAGGCAGTGTGGTGCATTGAATGTGGAGCTTGCTTTGGAGAGTTCAAATCTTGTCTTAAACATATTTTATATGTTAGGCAAGTCATTTGATTTCCCAGTGTCCCCACATAATTCTTTAAAATGATAATTTATGTGATATAGGACATTTCTGAGGGACTCATGACACAGTATGCTATCTACCTCCAGAGAATGAAGTGTTGGAATTAGAAAGCATATGATATTTTCAATTGCTTTTTTGGGGGGGAATTGTGTTTTGGTTTTATGAGATTAATTATAAAGATGAACAATATGGAAGCATGTTTTATATGATAATACATGTATAATCCAGATCAAATAACCTGCCAGCACAGGGAGTGGGAAGGGAAGAGAGAGGAGGAGATAAGTTTAATATAACTTAGGAAAACTTATGTGGGAATTTGTTTTTACATGTAATTAGTAAATATATATTCATATATGTTTTTAAAAAAGATAATTTATGGAATAGTTGCTGATCTATCCCATTGAAATCCTTTATAAAAGTCTAGCAAAATACATTTTCTATTATTTTTTCCAGTTATGAATGCTGAAAAAAAGAAAAGCACCTAAGGAGGGAACTGTGCAAACATTAAGCAATCATTTATTCCCTCAAAACTCCCAATTATGTTGGGAGAGGAGGAAAAGGCAAAGGGAAAAGATCCCAATATAAGCTATGTATAGAAGTAATGTAAAATAGCTACATATAAGCTAAATATATACAATAAAATAACAATACTAGGATAGAAAGAGAAGTTGAATAGGTACGGAATGGAGCTGGAGAAACTGAGACTGATGATTCCTGTAACGCTATGCTGCTATGAGATTTGGCAAAAAAATAAGAGAAGAAACAAACCCAGAAAATTGCATCCTCTTTTCCTGAAATTTATGAGAAATGCCAGATTGTTGTAGTCAAAACTGAGCCTACCTGATGAGTATTTTAATCTTGGCAAGGAGGGCAATTACAGAGTAGGGATAGGTTTCCCAGGTATTGCTCAGCTCTTGGGCACCTAAATCTTATATTGAGGGCCAGGGGCATCTTGAAAACAAAATGAAAATGAGAATGAAAAACTGATTGCTCAGGGCAAGCCATAGTTCATGTTTTAGTAACTCATAGTTGGTGTGCTAACCCAAAGTATTACCTAGGACAAAGTCAGCTTGGAAACACCCTTAAATATGACCTTAAATAGTAGTAAAATGTTTATTGGGTATTCCCTCTGCCATTAGACTTGAAGAGTTTAAAAATGGAGAGTGGTAACTGTGATACAAAGTAAGAATATATTTAGTCAAGTTTAATATTTGCTAAGACCTTCAACTACTTATGTGTTTGGGAAAGAGAACCTATATCTCTCATGTAGGATGATGATGAATATTCTCTAAATGATAGAACTATGCTTTCTGATATATAATCTCAGTAGTTTAAAGTATATTAACATGTAAAATACTAGTTTTTTTGTCCATTTTTTGTCAAAGGGAATTATGAAAGGGATAAACTTAGAAATGGCCAACTAATTCATGAAAGGAAGATAAATAAGGAACCTGGAGAGCTGTTTCTACTCTATAATAACCAACAGCATCAATTATAGCTACTTGGTTGACTTTTTCAAAGATAAACCATTATTTTCATTGTTATCTGGGATGTTTGTAGTTTGAGGAGATAAAGGCAATAATCAAGAAAGATAGAATCACCTTTCTACCACTTCTACAGAAAGGAGAGACATTGATGTGTTTCTTGTTTGTTTTGGTGCTGGCTGGGATATAACACTGAAACAATTATTTTAAAAAAAACCCTTTTTCTTTTTTCTATTTTTTTCAAATGACATATCCCACTCCATCTCTAGGACTACAATTCTAAAATATTCATAATAAAGTCAAGTCAATAATATGGCCCTAGGTGGTGCAGAACCACCCTTGCCTCATTATATTATATTTTGTTCTCTCACATTTATTTCTGAGCTAAGCTTGGAAATCTCTTGAGCATTTTTAAATATCTATGTGATAGTTTTCTGAAACAAGAGGTCAAGATTTCTATTCAGACTTGGGGATTGAAAAGAAAAAAATTCATCTTAACCTAGAGTATTCTGCTTGGCTTCTGTTAGCCAAGCATGGCAGCTATGACTATAGAGCTGTCAGCTTGCCTTTATTCAGGACAGATTCTAGTGACTATTCTCTTTTTAAATACAAAAATGCTCTTCAAATTAAAACATTAAACCATGCACAATGATCCCTGCAGGGTCCATGTTGCCTTAGAAAATCACATAGTAATATAATCTGTTTTATCTGTATTTTTATTTATTTTGTCAAATACTTACCTATTGCATATTAATATGACTTGTGATGTATTTGGGGCCCTTTGTTTGATACTTCTGCTACAGAAGCCTGGATTTGAAATGGCTAATAGCTGGTCCTGAAGAGAATATGCCCAGAAGGGAGCAACGTCCAGCCAAATCTATGAGAAATCAGAGCATCCAACAACCATCAGGTGTGAATGAAGCAATTCCCTGTTGAGACTATGAATTAGTCAATCAACTAATGAATGAATGAAAATGTATTTATTAAACATTTTTTAAATGCAAAGCACTGTGTTGACCACAAGGGATATATAAAATGTACATAAAATATAAAAGATAGTCTCCACTATTAAGAAGTTCAAATTCTGGCGGGAAAGACAACACACACAAGTTTCAGCTGCAAATCAGATGGAAATATCCCAATATTCTTTAAAAACAAACAAACAACCTCTTCTGTTTTTTAGGAACAAAGAATTGCATAGAAAAGCTGTAAGTGCTAGGCAATGGGGGTTAAGTCACCCAGTGATGAAGTGTCTGAATTCAGATTTGAAACCAGGACCTTCCTTCCCAATATCTGACTTCCTATCCATTGTGCCACTTTTATGCCTTGATCCCAAGGTTCTTAGAATGCAGTGGCAAATGCCTCTTCTTTAATGTCGTTTCCTCTCAAAGTCATATTGCTTTCTAATTTGACAATGCCAAGAACTTTGGTGAAAAGAACTTTCTTTTCAAGCTCAATAGCTGTGGCTAAATGACCATTATAAGGGGTTTCCCCAGGATTCTTTTCCCTGATGATGCCTATGGGAGTTGGGTTAGGGACACTACTGTTACTAAAGATCTTTGGTTCTGGGTCCTGACCTATCTCCACTGTAGTCTGAAGGAAGGTTGTGGTAGAGAGAGTGTTATGGGAGAAAGTTGGTAGCAAGGTCTGCCATTAATGGGAGACTCAAACTCCATTCAATACAGAATTAAGAAAATAATTTTATTTGAAGTAGAAGTGGTTTATGGTGTTATAATAGCCTAATAGCTAGTAGAATAGTCTGGGGGCTAATCAGGTAGCCTTAGGGTTGATGGATAAGCCCATGGGCTAATAGAGTACCCTTTTTGGAGCTGATAGAAGAGCAGCACCCCAAGTACCAAGTGGCAGCTTGAAGTATAGAGTAGCAGCTCCAGCTGTAAAGTGGTAGCTTCCACAATAGAGTAGCAACTTCCTCACTCTGTGGATCAGTTTTGGCATATTTATTGGGGTCTGGGAACTTAACATCACCCATTCCAGAGAAATCATCACCTCTTTTAAAAACCCTGGAATGTGGACATGGCCAAATATAGGTAGAAGTGTGTTTTGTCATTTGTCAGCATGAGCAATAAGGAGCGTGCATAAGATTGAAAGATTCTTCTGGAATGCCAGAGTCCCCAGTGCACAGGTTCCATATTCCCCCATTGTCCACCTTGTTATCTAATTTGTCAATCTGGGAGAGGTCTCACTGCCCTTCTAGAATGAGAACATGGCAGGGGAGGGGATGCTGTACATTGGAGGACCACTATAGGTAATAATTATGTCTTAAAGTTCTAAGAACAATATGAGTAATTAATAAAACAGATCAGGCACAAAGTTGATGCCCAGTATAGAATATTATAGATCCAGTACAATTGATCAGTCTCCTTAATGCTGAAACTAGTTTTTGCAGTTGATGTTTAACCACTGCTAACTAATGAGAGATGCAAGATTTTAGAGTATGGAGGGTGTATTTTTTATTACTAACTCTCACTGACTGCTGTCAGCTTGCATCAATAGTGGTGATGAATAGTGGTGATGATTTGACTTTTGTGTCACTTACCACCTCCTTTCAAGATACCTTTTTGCTTCAAGGTAGGTTGATTTGCCTACTTTGTAAGTAATGATATTTGGTGTGGGTGGCTGGTTCTTCATCTCTGTAAGAGTTGCTTCCTAAGATGATGGCTATTGAAATTGAGATGGAGGCAGGATCAACGGATTGTTGTAAGGGAGAGGTCACTCTCAAAGTTTTGGGGCTTATCTGTCTGTTGATGGTAGTTGGTCAGCACCAGCACCAGTACCATATTAGTTTTGGCAGTATTGAAGAAGGTAGGCCCTCTCTTCATAGTGATTGCTCCCTTCAGTGCTGACTAGTAGGAACTAACTGAGCTATATACCCAGCGGGGATAGAACATCTATCAGGGAATATGTCTACTGAGAATATCATAGTGACATTCCCATAGGAATTTGGTAATCCTATAGAAGCAGAGGCATGAGTTGCT
The DNA here is from genome assembly GCF_027887165.1 of Monodelphis domestica. Classification (NCBI taxonomy): domain Eukaryota; kingdom Metazoa; phylum Chordata; class Mammalia; order Didelphimorphia; family Didelphidae; genus Monodelphis; species Monodelphis domestica. The sequence continues at coordinate 216,040,407 of NC_077234.1, forward strand.
TCTCTATGCTTGTGCACAAGCAAAAGAATACTATCTTCATTCCCTACTAATTGCATTGTCTGACTGATAAGGGAGAAAGGAAAAAAAAACAATACATTGATAGAGTTTATGAGCTATGGTTTTGAATATGTTCCCATAGAATACCTGAAACCCATCTTCCTATGGGCCTTCTGCATGAGATGAGGTGCCCCAGGTGGAACATCAGAAATTGCCTGGTGGGTGCTTCAGCATTATTTGCTCAGTTTGCTTTCCATTTGTAGTTCATGCCTTAACAATCCAATTAGACATGCATATTGAATAGACAGCAATTTTATTTTCAGAGTAGCTCACTGGAGAGGTACCATTTCTTTGACAAAAAGGGTCCCTAGGGTATCCAGAACACATAAGGATACACAAGATTTTTTTCTCTTCTCTATGAAGTCCAGTAACCTGCCTTCTCTATTCTCAAGAAATTTGAGTTTTAATAAGAATGATTTTTATGTTACCTTTTCTGGAGATGTATTTTTATACAGAATTCAGAGATTTGGATATTCCCCCCCCCCCGCCCTTGAAAATCCTGGTAGCATTGGCTTTTTGATGGATGGCATGTTCAAGTCTTGAAGTCACTGAATTTTCAGATGTCTGGGAAATTCAAGTGCTTATCCTCATCCTGGAGTAGAAGATTGAGGTGTAGAAGCTACCTCAGAATCTAGAGCAATTTCAGGACATGGTGGTTTAGGGATAGCAGGTAGGTCTGAAGAGTTGAATGAAAGCGCATATATGGAGTCAGAAACAAATCCTTGTTAGCAGAAATCCAGACATCCTTAACTGTCTAGGAGGGAAGTATAGGGGTGTGTGTGTGTGTGTGTGTGTGTGTGTGTGTAGGAAGGGTTCTACTCTGATGCAGTGGATGTTAAAAAACCCTTCTTTAAACACCCAACATTTTGCCAGGACCAAGAAGGTACAAGCAAAAGAGTGGGTGGAATGGCAGTTTTCTTAAGGTGCCAGCTGGAAGACAGAAAGGAACAGGAGTGTTGGAAGTGGGTGAGTCCGTGCAGGAACCTGAAGGATGTTAGAAGCACATGGGGCAAAGAGTTTCTGGTGAGAATGGACTTGCAGGCCCCAACACATCATTGCCACTCCTTTTCTTTCAGTTGCCTTAAAGGGAGGGAAGGGAAGAGAGAGAGACGCTTTCATTTGTGGCATACATACTTTCAGACATACATGTAGATCTACTTGTATCCTTGAAGAAGAATGACAATTCTCCTTTATATGGTGCTTTTAAATTTTGCAAAATGCTTTATATATATAATCATACTTGGTCTCCAAAGCATCTTTGTGGGGCTGGTGCTATTCATATCATCTTTCTTTTACAAATGAAGGAACTAAGGGCAGTTCAGTGCTTTGCCCAGGTATATATATATATATATATATATATATATATATATATATATATATATATTGTCTGAGGCAAGCTTTGAAGTCAGGCCTTAGTAATTCCAAGTCCAATACTCCTATCTATTGCTTCACTTAGCAGCCTAATTAGAAAGTTAATTCATCTGTAGTCAAAAGACCAGCCCTGCTATTTATTATTTGATTAACTTTAGGTAAATCACATAATCTTTCTGGGAGGCAGTACCTCATCTGTGAAATCAGAGTTGGATAAGAGGATCTGCCCATATCACTTCCACTTCTGTGATTATGAACTAATGATCTGGACTTTTCTGGTAGTCAATGGCAGTCTGTAGAGCTGTCTTTTCAACTATGTTATCGACATACCCACATCCTCAGCTATCTTTTTGACTTTAGATGATGCCTAAACAGTGTATTTTCTTTACTTTCAAACCTGGACGTAATAAAAGTGCCATTTATCTTGAGAAGTTTGTGCAGTTATTGTTGTGATTATAGTTTGGATATACATTTCACAATAACATTTCCTTTCCCAAAACCTTTTGCAAGAAGCAATGCAGTGAAAAGTGCTTCCTGGTATTTATTGCTACCAGGATGCATTATCATAAATAGCATAGCCACATTAGGCATTCTACCATCTGGCCACTGGGAAGAGTACTGGACTCCTTTCCAAGATTTATGTAGTAGGGAGAATTCATTTTACCATATATTGGTAGCTCTCCATCATAACCATATCATTAGATTCACATCTGGGTCTGAATCAGATCTTTAACTATGTAATTAAAGAAACCTCTCAGCTTCCTCATGTTTATAAAAATGTTGTTAATAATACCTGTCCATTTACTTTTCAAGGTTGGTAAAAGGATCAGCAAGGAAAGAATGTAAAAGTATTTTTAAATTCAATTTCATAAACCTTGAACAGCTTATTGTGGCAAGGAGAAAGACAGCCTGGCATAGTGGATAGAGTCAGAGACCCAGAAAGACATGGGTTCATGTTCTATTCCAGAAAAAAAAAAGCAAAACTATGTGACCCTGTACAAGTCACTGAACCTCTTAATATCCCCAGTCAACTTTTAATGATGAAAAGCACTAAGATGAAAAGCTGTTGAGTAGCTAAATGGTTTGAAGAAGGAAGGGAGGGTTCCCTTATTGGAAATCACTATGTCAATGAAAACCCAAAACAAAAATCAATCAAAAATATGCTGAGTAATTCTGGGATACAAAGTCAAAATAAAAATAATCTCTGCACTCAAGGAGTTCATATTCAAATGTAAACCATAAAGTATTACATAAATGTTAGCATTTATTGTTAATTGTCCCTTCATTAAAACTTAGTGTTGGAAATTTAAATCAAAACATATACTCTTTCAGTGATTTCTGGATTGCTGAATGATTAGTACTATTTTAAAAAAAATTCTGAAGTATATAATTAACCCTTGAAGAGGTTGCTTAGAGGGGAATCTTTAGCATTCACAGGACATGGATAATTACAGGCTTACACAGATTTCCCAGTGTAAAATACTCCTGAGTAGTTAGTTTAGATATTTTCAGACTACTAAGTGCAGCTTAGGGCAGATCTAATCACATGAAAGTAAGTAGGTATTTTCTTCCAAACTGAAAATTATGGATCTAAATACTAAACAATTAATCTCAGGAAGCTAAATTAATTTCAAGTGACCCAGGGTTCAAGCTTCTACATTTGCATAAGACTTTCTTCAGTGGTAAAGAGAATGATTACTCAGGAACTCTGCCCTATAATCAGATAATTCTCTCTACCAATAAAGAAAATCATACGCAAATACCTGGATTTGAATCTTAGATTACATTCAGTTTTGTCCTTCAATCACTTCAGTCTGGTCAGACTGAAAACTCCCTTTGGGGTTTTCTTGGCAAAGATACTGGGTTGGTTTGCCATTTCTTTCTCCATCTTATTTAAAGATGAGGAAACTGAGGCAAACAGGGTTAAGTGACAACCAGGGTCACTCAACTGGTAAGTGTCTGAGACTGGAGAGGAACTCATGTCTTTTTGATTCCAGGCCTGGTGCTCTATCCACAGTGCTGTCTCAGTGCTAATTTACATTAAATAGGTTTACCTTTATAAGGTAAAAAAGAAGATAGTATGCTGGGATAGAGCTGGGGAAACAAGTTGGTCTTGGTTTTTGGAATCAGGAAGACTCATTTTATTGAGTTCAAATTTGGCCTCAGACACTTATTAGCTGTATGACTCTGAGCAAGTCACTTGACCCCATTTGCCTCAATTTTCTCATTTGTAAAATAAGCCAGAGAAAGAAGTGGCAAATCACTCCAGTATCTTTGCCAAGAAAATCTGAAATGGGGTCACAAAGAGTCAGATAGTACTGAAATATGATTGAACAACAACAAATCATAGAGCGGTGTGATTAAGGGCAAGTCGGTTAACCTAGGCTACCCTTCATGGGCATAATGTAACATCTTACTCCTTACTCTATTGCTTTGGGTAAAAGATTTTACAAACTTTAAAGTGCTTTATAAATTCAAGTAATTATTACTACTATGGAAAATAAATAAGAAGAGAGTTGACTAGATTGCTTTCAGGAAATTGCAAAGCCACTTTAATGGAGCTATCTACTGAACAAAAGCTTTTCTTATTTTTTTATTATCAGTATTCTGATGGTGATGTTTTATAACTGTAAAACATGGAACACAATAGGTTCTGAAGGAAAGAAAATAAATATCACAAAGAAGGCAATGAGTGATACTTAATCAGCATGAGCAAGCTGCAACAAATAGAAAATTAAAAACTGAAGAAGATCAAGAATAAAATATATCTTTATTAAATGCATGATAGAAAAAGGAGTTGGTCAAGTTATATAGAGAAGGTGATGACAAGTAGAGAGGCCAAGTTCTTCTCTAATATTCTCAAGATGTCAGGAGAAGAGAGGCAGTTGAGTGGCTCAGCACCAGCTCTAGAGAGAGGAGGTCCTGAATTCAAATGTAGCCTCGGACATTTCCTAGTTGGGTGACTCTGGGCAATTCAATTAACCTCAGTTACATAGACCTTACTACTCTTCTGCCTTGGATCTAAAACTTAGTATCAATTCAAAGACAGACAGGAAGGATCTTTAAAAAAAGGTGCCAGAAGAAATAAGAAATGCCTAAGCATAAAAGAGGATATTCCAGGACAACACTGAGGAACTTATGAGAAAGAACACTATCCACATCCAGAGAAAGAACTATTGGAGTAGAAATGCAGAAGAAAAACATATAATTGATCATGTGGTTCAATGGGGATATGATTGGGGGTTTATGTTAAAAGATCACTCTATTGCAAATATGAATAATATGGAAATAGGTTTTGAATAATGATACATATAAAGCCCAGTGGAACTGCTTGTCAGCTCCGGGAAGGGGGAGGCAAGAGGGGTTGGAAAAATTATGAATCATGGAACCATGGAAAAATATTCTAAATAAATATATAATTTTAAAAAAAGGGGATATGGAAACATGTCCATGCAGATTGGGCATGAATGAATGGGTTGTAATTTGTATTTTTTTTTTATCAGTTTAGTAGCTAGCAGTTTCACTTGGTGATTAGCTAGACATAGGGGACAAGGAAATGAATGTAGAAGAGTGAGTGTTATATACTAGAGAAAAGTTGTATTTAGGTGAGGGGTATTAAATCAGTTAGTCAACAAATATTTATCATGCATACTCTCTGCCAAGCAGAGTGATAAGCACTGTGGAATGCATTAAAAAGCACAACAACAGTTCCTGATCTGAAGGAGCTTACAGGCTAATGAGATAGACAACATGCAAACAATTTCCTAAAAACAAGATATGCTCAGAATGAATTGGAAATAATTCTAGAGACAAGGTGCTAGCATTGAGGAGGATTAGGAAAGGTTTTCTATAGAATGTGGAATTTCAGCTGGCATTTGAAGGAAGTCAAGGAAGCCAGAAGATACCTGTAAGAAGAGAGAGAATTCTAAGCCCAAAGGATAGCCAGTGAAATAGTCAGAAGATGGCACGTTTTGTGTCAGGAACAGTAAGAATGCCAGTGCTGCTAGATCATGGAGTACATTGGAAGGTATATTGAATAGACTTAGAAGGTAGGAAAGGGTCAGATTATGAAAGACTTTAAGCAAACAGAGGATTTTATATTTGTTTCTTGAGGTGATAGGGAGTTAGTGAATAGTGTTTAGGTAGTCAGATCTGGGCTTTAGGAAGATGAATTTGAAACTGAATAGCAGATGTCATGGAGTAAAAAAATATTTCAATCACAGAGATGAATGAGACAAGTTTTGCATCACTTTCCAAGCCATCACCAGTCTTGATTTTTGTCTTGCTATTGTACTTGAATAACTCTAGAAAAGGGAACGAAGCCAAGTGTTTACAACTCTGCCTCACTTAAATCTAATTTATATGTGAGTCAAAAGACACCCCCAGTGATGTCATTTTGGTCCTTTTCAAGCATGAAGAACAACAACCAACAACCAGACAACTGATAGGAGTCTATGTCAGGGTGGTAACAGTGTAAAAAGAAAGATGTGGGCCCACATTAGAGGTAGGCAGAATCAACAGAACTTGGCAACAGATGAAAGTGATACTGGGAAGATAGGGGTGGTACCACAGCAAAATGAATGTTAAAACAAGGAGGGCTTTGAAATAAAGATAATAACTAATTTGGGAAATATTGAATTTAATATATCTAAAGGACAACCTGTTTGAAATGTCCATAGTCAGTTGAAGACATGTCTGAAGGTTAGAAGAAAGGTTAGGGCAGGATAAAGAGATCTGAGAATAATAAACCTATTAATCTATGGGGATTGAGGAGGTCAACAAGGAAAAGAGTGTATAGATAGATATGTGTGTGTGTGTGTGTGTGTGTGTCTCACAAAAATCTAGACAGATGAGAGTATCAAGGAGAAGAAGATCATTTACAACACCCAAGGCTACGGAAATGTCATGGAAGAGGAGAGTTGAGAAAAGGTCAGTAGATTTGGTCATTAGGAGATCACCGACAAATTTGGAAGGAACAGTCAGTAGAATGATGTTGAAATCAGACAGTAGAGAGTTAAGTGAGAGAGAGGAAAGGAAATGGAGATAATTATAGACTCTTCAAGTAGTTACATGTAAAGGGATTTGCATGTAAAGGCATCTGCCTTGGCAAGGAGAAGGGCCACCTCTGCACTTGAGAGAGGGGTGAAGGAAGAAAGAGTAGCAGTATGTTTCCATGTAATATGTGGCAAGTTTCTCAGCTGATAGTGTCCAGGAATGGAGATTTGAGGTGAGATGAAAAGATTTGGAAAAACCACTGTGGTAGATGGAATTGTTAGTAGATTAGGAGGGTGTACAAAAATTGGCATTCAACAGTGAAAGCTGAGTTACATAAATTTGTAATGGACCCAGTCAGCACAGTTTGACATGTATACATACAATGGCAATGGCGAGAATGGGCTGAAACTTAAAGAAAAAATGGTATTGAGGAACACAGGTAGAAAACATAGGTGTCAAAGAATTACCTTCCATTGCTATCTTTTTTCCCATTATGAAATTTCTCTTATGTATAGCTCTCTGCTATGTTCTTACCATCAGTGTCTTTTTAGGATCAATAGCTGACACTTCCTTCCCATATGAAGGTTCCTGCTCTCTGAAGATTCTACCGTCCTAAGGTGACAATTTTTCTATATCTGTCTGTACTTCCACTACTGTCACTATTACTACTTCAGGCACCACTGCTATTCTGATCATTCAGCCCTGACAGTTGGTGAGACTTCTGAAAAGACCTCTGGATCTTCAGGCTCAAAAGGTTACTTGAACATATGAATCTCAGAATATCTATTTTTTCTGTGATCTCTAAAGACCAAATACAAGAGACAGAATTGACCACATTCTCAGTAGCTGTCTTGAGTTTCCTTCTTCTCACCTGGAAGCTAAATATAGTACTGTCTTTGAGGCAAAGTACTCTTGCTTCCTCAAAGCTGAAAAGTAAGAAGAGAGATAAAAGATAGAATAATCCCTTTTGTACCTGCCCTGCAGCTTTCAATCTGTGGCTCCAAGATGCTGTAGTAGGTACAAAAACCACAAAGCAGTGTAATAGTGGGATTTGGTAGTGGAATGAACAAGAAGGAAACATATAAAATCAGGTTTATTTTTTGGGATAGGGAAGAAGGAAAAGGGATAAGGAGAATTATTACAATTAATCTTAAAACCCTAATTACTATAAATATACTTATAAGTATAACATACTTATGTACTATAAGTATAAGCATATCTTAACCTAACTTATCTAAGCTAAATAATAAGTTTCCCCAACACCAAATTTCACAAGTGGGGTCCAATCAAATGGGCCAGGATCTTCAGATGAAAACTGTCCAAAGCAGGTTCAGTTTTCAGATGAAAATTGTCCAAAGCAGGTCCAGTGGAGAAGTGGGTCCTCTGTTCTAGTTGCCAGCAGCCAGTTCAAAAGATTCCTCTCTTCAACTGGTCTCACCAAAAGCCAAAAACCTGTTGTCAAACCTCCAAACCCAAGGTCCTCCAGGAGAGAAGTGCCAAGACTGTTGGGACTTTAGAATTTTTACCCAGGTCTTGAACCTTAGACTCCCATCTGACTCTTGGTCACATGCTCCTGTCAATCACCCTAATGTTTGCATTACACAGTAATTTTGTAAATGTCCTCTTCCTATTCAACCAGGAAACCATCTCCTTAGTCTGGTTAAGCCAGGCTGAAAGTAACTTTGAGGCCTCAAACCAAGAAAGAAGAAGAAGAAGCAGAAGCAGAAGCAGAAGCAGAAGAAGAAGAAGAAGAAGAAGAAGAAGAAGAAGAAGAAGAAGAAGAAGAAGAAGAAGAAGTAGAAGAAGCAGAAGAAGCAGAAGAAGCAGAAGCAGAAGAAGAAGAAGCAGAAGAAGAAGAAGAAGAAGAAGAAGAAGAAGAAGAAGAAGAAGAAGAAGAAGAAGAAGAAGAAGAAGAAGAAGAAGAAGAAGAAGAAGAAGAAGAAGAAGAAGAAGAAAAAGGAAGGAAGGAAGGAAGGAAGGAAGGAAGGAAGGAAGGAAGGAAGGAAGGAAGGAAGGAAGGAAGGAAGGAAGGAAGGAAGGAAGGAAGGAAGGAAGAAGAAGAAAGACAATTGTCCCTATAACTCTCTCTGACTGACTCTATTTCATGCTTGTGACAGAATTGCCGTTTCCCTCAATATCCTCCAAACCAACACTCATTGTAGATAATAGGGAAATCCTACTCCTCTTACCTTATCCTCCATCCTTGTCCTGTCTTCCCCAAATAAACCCCAAATAAAAATAAAAAAAAGAAGATTAAGAACTATTTCACTGAATTCTCATAGCTCCCACTGAGTGATTTGAGGGAGAAAGAAGAAAGGGGGGAGGGGAAGTTGAAAGGCTTCTGAAGAGGGAGGTATAGGGAGGAGGGTAGGCAAAAGCTTGATCCATTAGTTATCTAATATACCATTAATATACACCCTATAATATCATCTATTACAGTGGACATCAAAGAAGCCAGGATCATCCACTGAATTCCAAGTCAACACCAGCCATTTTGACTTTTATTTTGCCACTGGACTTAAATGACTCTGGAAGAGGGAATGAGCATCACAACTGTGCAACTTTGCCTCATTTAAATCAAATTTATCTGTGAGTCCATAGACAACACCAGAGATGTCTTTTTTATCCTCTTTGAGTATGAGCAATATCTAATACTCACTGAGTTCCAATTTAGCAATTCCATAGACATCAAGTCCCCCAGATCTGGAGTCAGAAGACTTTTCATTTTTGTATAGCAACAGTCCCTCGATCAGGTTCATCTCAAGCTTTCATGTGGTCACTTGAACTGAAACCAGGCAGAGATTATCTACAAATGTTTCAAGGCTTGGTCATTATTATTACATACATTCTCCATTAGAAGGTAAGTTTGCTGAAGACTGGAGTGCCTTTGCTTTATCTTTATATACCTAACAGTTAACACAGTGCCTTGCTCATAGTAAGAACAGAGTTTGATTAATTTAGACTTTGGGAATGTAAGAGATAAAAAATCTGTGCTATGCAATGAGTTCTGAAGCTTTTATCTAATATATTTCTGATTTTTAGTGCTATTGTATTCCTACAAATCTTAGTAAGGATTTATACAGAAGCTTGTACTTTTGAACTAGAGATTCTATTTGCTGACAATAGCCTGCAGACAAAGCATTCTAATTTCTTAAAACAATACTCTGACTTTGTATAAAATCCAGTTTCCTAGGATATGATCATTACAATAATTAGCTAGTTTTAAGTCTAGTTAGCAATACCAGATTTCATGAGATTCCCTCATTATTGACATTAGAGAATTTATTTTAGACAAAAAGTTATTAATTCAATCACTATGGCTCTGAGACCCAAGTTAAAAAAATTCAACAATTAGTCAATGGTTGGGCTCTTGGTCTACTTTACATTTATATCTATTTCTAATTAACTCCTGACTTCTTAGAGGTTGAGGCAAAATTCACTTTATTGAAAACACTTGGATAACAAAGCAGCATATTATAATGTAGTATCTATGGATAGATAAGCACCCAGAGGAGAAGTTAGAGAAAGAATTAACCTTTTTTTTTTTTAAATTAACCTTTTTTTGGGGATTTCTCTCAGTTTGTCTTGTCCTCTGCATTACTTATAAAGACAATAATCTCTCTCGGTTACCATACTTTTCTATCACAACTTAGCTCTACCTTTTTTTCTCTAGGGCATTCTAAAATAAGGAGAAGAATAATGATAACTAATGTTTGTATTAGTGTTTAGTACTTTTCCAATCTTACCTGGCTCTTTGTGATATCTTTTGAGATTTTCTTGGCAAAAATTCTAGACTAGGTTTGCCATTTCCTTTTTCAGTTCATTTTATAGATAAGGAAACTGAGGCAAATAGGATTATGTGACTGACCCAGGATCATATAACCAATATGTGTCTGAGATTTAATTTTAACTTAGGAAGAAGAGCCTTTCTTGACTCTGGCCCTGGTAATGAATCCACTATACCATCTAACTGCCTCATTTGTGGAGCACATACTGGTGTTCAGAATAATTCTATGAGGAAGATCCTATTATTATCCCCATTTTACAGATGAGGAAATTGAGGTGAACAGAGGATAAGTGACTTGACCAAAGTCACACAGCTAAGTGTCTGAGACTAGATTTGAATGTAAGTCTTCTACTCCATGCCCAGAGCTCTTTCTATTGTATCCTTTGACTGGCTCTAAGCTGCCACCCTAGTACCAACTTTTAGAATTAATGTGATTCTATTTAGCTTGGTAATTTGTGCAAGACTCTTGGGTATAGGCAACTTTACCCAGTCTATCTGAACAAATTCTTTAGTAAAATCTTTACTCTTTAAAGGACTTCACATTTTCTCTAAGGCCTAAGTGGGAATGATTGATTAGGCATCTTGTTACTTTTAATAGTATAGACTTGAGTATATTTTATATACATATATACTCATTTATGTATATGTGTATATATATATATATATATATATATATATATATATAAAACATGTGTATTGGGAGACAGACAGACAGAAAGAGAGAGAAGAAAGACAGAGAGAGAGAATTATAAAAGGATATGGACCTGAGGTTTTATCCATATAGGGAGCTCTCAGTAGGGTACCAAGAGGTTAAATTACTTAATTAGGGTCACAGAGTATCAGATTCAGAGATTGAATTTGAAACTTGTTTTTTTTTAAACTATGATACCATCTCTTTATCAGTTATACTACACCTCATCTCCTTAACAGCTCCCCAACAATCCACAGTAGTATATAATGCTTCAAATATGTGGTATAGAAGGAGTTTTAGAGTTGATTTAGAAGAATGAATAGGAGTCTGAAAGCTGGGAAAGAGGCATTTGAGATAGTAAGAAAATAGTGTGAATGAAGGCCTAGAGATAGGACAGGTGAGGTACCCTTGGATAGAGAGGGTAAAGTAGTTTGAGCCAAGCAGAGGATTCATATAAGAGAATACTAGGAGGTAAGATTGGAAAGATAAGTTGGAAATAGATTATATCAAGCCCTAAATGTCAAGTTAAATTCCAGAGCAGCTAGGGGGCACAATGGATAGAGGATTGGGTCTGAAATTAGGGAGATGAGTCTTTTTGAGTTAAAAATCTGTCTCCAGGCACTTACTAGCTATGTGACCCTGGGCAAGTCACTATTGGCCATAGTTTCCTATGAGCTGGAAAAGGCAAAGCAGTCTAGTATCTTTCCCAAGAAAACCTCAAATGGGGTCACAAAGAGTTGGGCACAACTGAATGCCAGGCTGAGGAGTTAGGAACCTATATCCAGAGAGGACCCACTGAGAATTTTTGAGCTGGGAAGCAATGTAACAGAAACATTGGTTTAAGAAATTAATCTAACTAGAATGTCCAACGTAGGTTGAAATATGGAGAGACTGAAAGCAGATTAAATACATGAGTGCATAGGTTGTAGGTGTTATATTTCCTCTAGTGGAATCATAATTCTTTACCCTTCCTCCTTTAGATTTGGTGAAGAATGTCTATTGTCTAGAAGATATGGGAAAAAGCCCATCTATTCAATTTGGCTTATTTACAAAGTGTGTGTAGTTATTTTAGATGAGAAAAGAGCTTCTGGAAAGCTCCTGGAAAAATACAGAAAATAAATCACAAACATCAAGACTGGAATTAGGAGATGGTTATCATTGGTCTTCTGGATGGGCATTTAAGTTCTACATTCTATGATTTATCAGGACAAAGATGGGTCTTTCTCCTGATGATAAATGGTGAACACTATTAAAATGTTTAGTCATTTTTCTTGTGTACAAGTTTGCATTCTGAAGTAGAATGGACTCTTAAGGGTTGGGGGTTTGTGCTTGCATATTCTGTAGTGTAACTTTTTTTTTTAAGTATCTCTGATTTAAGTGAGAGATAAGCAATGAGAAAGCAGCAACAAAGGATTTCAATTTTTTCTTTTTCCTCCCATTCATTTGGGAATTTTCAGGAAACTATACTGTGTTGTAAGAATTGCAAAGATAACAATATTCTACTATTCCTTTAGTTTTATTGATGGTACAGTGAATTGTCAAGTTAAAAGAAAATCATTTTGATTTTAAAAGCAGAGGGACTGGTATATCCTACAATAACCATACAGAGGAGATATATAGTAATTTTACTTGTCACCATTTTTTTTCTTTTAAGATATAGAAATAAGTTACAACTGGACCAGAGTAGACTTAATATATATAAGTATATATGTATATATATATATATGTAAAATATATCAAGTATAAAATATAAACATATAGGATATAAAATAAATATATACATAAATTTTAAAAAAATTTAAGGGTACTTGACCTATCTTGCTACTCCTAAGCACTGGTTTGTTTTTTCTATTATTTTCCAAATCTTTGAGGCGTATTGAGATGGTCAGTTTAGTGTAGTAAAAAGAACATGGTCTCTGGAGTCTAAAGACCTAGGTTCAAATCCTGATTCCAATGTTTCTGTGGCTTATATGATGTAAGGCAAGTCATTTCACTACTCTTTGCCTCAATTTCCTCACTTATAAAATTATAGGATTGGACTAGTTTGGTTCCAAGTTACCTTCTAGTGCTAGATCAACAATCTGATGTATCTTTTCTACTGACTTTTGTTCCTTTAAGGGATGTATAATATTGAATTTCCTGACCATGAAGAGCTCCCTTTACCCCTAGATTCTATAAACCCAGATTGTTTCAACAGTGGTGTGTATTTATTATCCAGTTTTCTCTAGAAACCACAGCCTCCTGAAGCAGCAATTTGTGAAATGTGGTAGATTTGATACTAGAATTTAAAGATATGGGATGCTTGGATTATGCCTGTTTAATGCTATTTCTTTTCTTTCTCTATCCCTGACTCTCCCAATTCATGAGAGACTCATGGCAGTTAGAAAAAGGAATCTTGGTATAAGGCCTATCTAAAATGGAAGAAATCAAATAATCTATTAGGTTGGAAGAAGGTAGGGTAAAGAGAGCTTTAAGGAACATAAAATTGATCTATTGCTTGAAGGAACTGTTGAAAAGATTTAAAGATGAATTGCAATAATAGAGCATAGAATCATATTAACTCTCTTGCTCTGTCTGCCCATGCCCTGTTGTTATAGAGGTACAGTGAATTAGGAACTGGTAGAATGTCACAGCAGGAGAGAGAAAATACAGGCTAAATGTCTCAAGATCAGAGTGATGAGTAGATCACCAAAATGGATGAACCAACAGGCCTGGTTACTGAATCTATCCTCTTTGTTATGAATTGAATGAACAGTGGGGAGAAACAGTCAGAGATCCCTGGTAGTGACTGAAAACAGGAACTGTTAGTGGATATAGTTTTCTTTGTATATGGAATCCATGATCCATCCTATGACAGACCCTAGGTTCCTGGTTCCTGAGTCTTCATCTAAGGACTTGCCCATAAATGCATGGGTCACACCCAAGTTACAAAACTATGTTGTATTGGCTATAATCCATTGAAACATACAGAAGAAGTTGGAGGTGGCAAATCAGGTTGAGCTGTGCATTTGGTCTAGGACAGTGGATCTGCTATCTAGAAACTTCCTGGATCTGGTTTGCAAAGGAGTAATAGAAATTTTATTATGTATAGTTTCATTATTATCAAGTATAGTTTTATTGCTTTTATTGATTCTCTCTTAAGAGTAAAAGCTCTATATATAGGATCCATATGTTCCTGTCCATCAGTGTGGGTAGTCAACTTCTTTATGACATGGTCACATCATTATGTCTATATAAAAAAAAAATTGTTGTTGTCCCTCTTTCATTTTCAAAATGAAAGAATGACATCATAGAAAATGTCTTGACTTACCCATGAACTGAATTTTAAATGAGGCAGAATTTCACAAAGTTATCAGCCTCACTCTCTCTCCAAGAGTCATTGAAGTCCAGTGGCAAGATAAAAGTCAAGATGACTGGCAACAGCCCAGAATGCAGTGGATGACCTTGGCATCTTTGGTATCTGATCAAGCTCTAAGTGCTCTCCAGAGCTTGCTTCAGCTGCTCTTGTGACCATTGTAATAAATTGTTTTCATCTACCCAAATCACTGAGGAAGTCTTCATATTCTTGAAGAAACAGAATTTGACAAAGAAGCTTGACAATTGATTCTCATTAGGTAAATCCACAATAATGCATACTTTTTAGATTTCAAATTCATGTGGTCACCTAAAGAGGAAAGACCAAAGGATAAAAGGCCATTTATTTCCTGAGCACCAGATTTCTATAGAACTTCAACATTTCTGCTGCCAGAATGACTATAGAATTGCAGCATTTATTTGATCTTTCCTTTTGAATAGGTCTAGTATAGTAGCGATTAGTTCCATCTCATTAATCAGGAAGAATACAGCTGAAAAGAACTTTTAAAATCATTTAATGATATAAGAGGAGAAGAAGGGCTATGTAATTTAGCAAGAATAAAAGATAGCAGTTTGGGTGCCAGAGTCCCCAACTGTTCAAAGAGATTAGGGCAATTTTTTTCAATGAGTATAAACAGTTCCCTTTCCCCCTTTGTTTAGCGTTGGATTCATAAGGGAAAGTAGGAGGGATAGATACAGTATAATTACTTTAAGGAATGTTAGGATTCTAGAGGGTTCCCTCACATTGGGTACTGAGGAAACCCATAGATACAAAGAGACTGAAGGCAGAGAAAAAGATTATGGGAGAAGGAATGAGATTAATGATACAAGTAGAAGAGATTACCTGGGTGAAGTCTTATAAGAGACTGATGTAAAGGATGAAAGAATGAGAATTGAGGATAGGGGTTTTGAGAGAGAAAAAGAAGAGCAAGAGTTCACAGGAAACAGTCTCTATTTTGTGAATATTAATCAAGGTCCTCTACTGAGAGGATGTGGAGGGGAAAGATAAAAGCTTGAGGAGAAAACAAGTTCAAATGAGAA
This sequence comes from Monodelphis domestica, assembly GCF_027887165.1. NCBI lineage: Eukaryota > Metazoa > Chordata > Mammalia > Didelphimorphia > Didelphidae > Monodelphis > Monodelphis domestica. The sequence continues at coordinate 216,055,703 of NC_077234.1, forward strand.
CCTAATATGAGTGGGTTAGAGAATCCATCAGAGAGAAGTAAATGAATTGTGTTTTATCAGAGATCACTGATATTAGAAACAAATTTGTAGTGCACCTAGTTTTCTAGGTTGTATAACTTTCAGCTCTGCTTAGTGGCATATAAGGAGTAGAGAAGGAGAACTTTGGCAGAGTTGGGAGTATAAGGATGATATTAGAAATTAAGTCTTGTTATATTAGTTTAGAGGTAAGAAGTGCAGAAGCTGGCTTGAGAAAGAATTGGAGTTTGAAACAGATCTGAGAGAGAGTGTCAGTTTCAAATATTAACAATGTGTGTGGGAGGTGTAACAGTTTTTCTGTGGCAGTATTAAAAGGGAATTTAGGAGAACCCCTGGGGTGATGATATGTAGGTTAGTTTGTGTGAGTTGGTGAACCAACCCTTAGAGAAACTTCCTCTCTGTCTGGGCAGAGTGCTGCTGGTACCCTTTGTCTCAGACTAGAGCCCTAATGGTGAGCTAGACGAAGTAGTAGATTGTTAAAAGGATAAAAAGGAGACCCCCTAGAAGATGTTGTTTAAGACTGGTCAAGATGGATTGACTAGTTGACCTCAGAGGGAAACCCCTTCTTCCTGACATAGAGACAATGGTTGCTCTCTGTCACTGTAGAATACGATGGAGGCCAAGGGGTAAGCAGAAGTCTGAACTGGGATAGAGACAACTCAAAGGATTTTTCATAAACAAATATCAAGGAAAGAATCGGGAGAGAGGAAATAGGAGTGTCCTAGTCTAAAACAGAGTGATATAGGAGCTCTTTTGGCCTAAGCCAAAAGCCAGAAAGCCCTGGCCTAGAAATTTTCTTTGATGTCTTCCTTTCCCTATTCTGCTAACCTAAACTAGTAACCACAGATTACAAATGTCTTTAGATGTAGCTAGCAGAGAGAGAAGTTTCTTTCTTCAGGCCTGGCTCAGCCTGCCTTTCTGGGCAAAATCCCTCAGGTGACTCAGTCAGTCCACTTAATTCTTAACTGTCCACCAGCAACAGGTACAATCCACAAGCTTTGTGATCAAAGGAAATGGTTGAGAAATCCTCAGGGATTGATGGGATTCAATCCTCATGTGGCAATAAATAGGACCTCCTTTCAGTTCAGGGTCCAGGAACAAACTCCTCTCCTGAGACAGTTTTTTTCCCATAACTCTCTGCTCTTCAACCTTCCAACTGTCCTTAGTTGTCACTCATACCTCTTCTCAACATTCCATCTCCTCTCTGTGCAGAATCTCACTTACAGCAGTTACTCTTTGGAAGTGGCAGTTGCTCTCTGGGAGTGGCAGTTGCTCTCTTTTGGAGTGCTGGGAGCAGGTGACATCTTTTCTCTCTCCTCACTGTCTGAGGTAAACGGAAAGAAGGGAAAAACCTGAAGGAGCTAAGCAATTTCCTTTTCCAACGTGGGAAACACTAGCGATTATCTATTGTTGTTTCATAAATTGTTTTTTTGGGGGGGGATTGTGCTGTTTTTTATTGTGTTTTCAATGGAGAAATACATCATCTGTTTACAAAATAGCTCTTGAAAAATACAAGGAGTACAGATACTATAAAACAAAGCAAACTCCAGTCATGAGACACTATGTACATCATGTAAAAGTAACAGTCTGATCTCCAGATTATGAAAACTAGAATTAAAAAGTCACTATACAGAAAAATTCCAAGTTTCCTGCTTGGAAAAACTTGGGTGCAGTTACATGAAACGTTTAATAAACTGAATTTTATTTTCCCCAATGTGTAAACAAAATGACAAGACTAAATTTGTGCCTGGCAATTTCGATCTAAACTCCATAGCTACACAAAATACACAGACACCTTGTATGCTTCAACTGTTAGTATAATCATCTTTTCATAGGTGGTAGAAAGGGAGGGCAAGGTGGCTGCACGGGGCAGGAGATAAGGGAAATAGAAATATTGTATACTAGACATCTTAAAGAAATGGTGAAAAGAAAGCCTCAATTACTGCATAGCCTAAGGGAAAAAAGAAACTACACTCCAACTTTATAAAATTAATTTAGAAGGACAGTGGAAGAGCATAAGTAATTGCAGTTTAATATGAAAAATGCACATGTAATAAGATGGAGCACAATGGGGGATTCATAAAACATGCTAATCAGAAAATATGGGAAGGTTTTTGTTGGTTTTGCTTTTTTTTCCCCCCAGATCAAGAAAAAGTAACTAAGTTTAAGTTTGCTATCTACATCTGGTATCCCTCACATTTTCTAAATACTGGTAATTTCTGTTGCAATCAGGAAGGATTTAAAAATTCCTTTTAAAGAAAGAAGCTCTTAAATCTTTTTGATAGGACTGAAGAATAAAACAAAAAAGGAGTAAAGAGAGCTGACTAGATGTCAAGTGCTTGCTAGAAATGATTTTTTAAAGTATGCTTTTTTTCTATCTAAAATTTATTGACAAATTATTGGTGAGCCATCTAAAAATAAAAATTAGTTTTTAAATTCTTGGAGAAAATAGCTTTGCCTTTATGTTCAAAATTTGAAATGTTTTACTTGGCTGCAGCAGGAAATCTATGGAGTGTACGTACAAAACTTTATATTAGTGATAAAATGGCCATCCCAAGAGATGTTATGCTTTACAGGCACCACTTAGTCACCCAAAAGTTTGAAGCATATCAGACCAAAATTTTGTGTTTTGTGCTATGTGGCCACAGGGTGGTTTGTTTTACACCATGGCTTAAGAAAATACTGGCATTAATTTTTTTATGAAATTGTCCCTATTGTGTGCATACAAACTGAAAAAAGGGAATAAAAGAGAAAAGATTGAAGGAAAGAGAACAGAACTTTGTTAGGTCAAAGGAAAAAAGGATTTGCTTGTTTGACCGCTGATTTGTATGTACTATAAAACTTTATAAATAAAACCAATATACTACTTCTTAATCGTGTCCCATTCAAAACCAACTATTTCCCAATTATTATTTTAATATGTCACTTACCCCAAAGATATAACATTTCATTTTTAAGGGTTATGGCTACTTCAATGGGACTGAACTAGATGTACCCTTATCATTTGTCTCAATTACAATAGTATAACCACTGTACAATGTTATCCAATTTATAGAATAATGATGAAGAAACTTCAGGAAAAAATAAAAATGCATCAAACTCAAGATCTAAAATTAGTTCTACTTTCTAATAAAAAATACATAAAAGTGCATCATTAATATAAGGAATTCTTATGCCAGTTTGTATTGCAAATTTTTCAAACAATGCATCAAACAGAGATCCAATCAGATGTTAAATATGGATACAAATATAACTTGAGGTTTTTTTCCTCTTTTTTTTCTTTTAAAGGCAGTAATCCTTTGAAATAGTTAATGCAACTGTTGCTAACACATTACTAATAGCTTCACATGGCTTCACATACTAACCTGGACTTCCGATCAAGTGCTGATTAGCCCAGTAAGGGAGGTTCACCAAATAAACCTAAATCCATTTTCAGTCATGTCTAGTCTTGCACCCTCCATTCTCCTTTTTAGCATTAGAAGACAACAGGTTGAGTTGGCAGATATTGTTTATGGACCCCTGAGGTTGTTTTTACCAGTTCAATCTCAGTTTTATTGAATTCTTGATAACAGGAATAGGATTTGCAGGGAGAGCAGGGATATCTGAAAGGTCTGTACTGGATGTTTTCTTAGTTTCCTGTTTATCACGTTCAATCAAATCAAGACAGTTGGCATCTTCACTTGTCTCATCCTCCTCTGTTTTGGTTTTCTTGGGACTCTCTTTATGAGGTGAAGATGTCCTTTTGACTCCTACTATAGGATTAGGAACTTTTGTTGCTGTGTTTCCTGAAGGTCTTGGTGGTTGCTTTACCAAGCGTGTTGAGGAAACAACTCTGGAGACTGTGGGCTTTGGTGGTGGAGAAATGGCTGGCTGCGTGGCAGTTTGAGGAATGCTTTCACTTGAAGTACCCCCTGAGCTTTCACTGGAATTTACTTGTGGCACAGAAACCTCAGTTGCCTGGATGTTGGTCACAAATGCTGCTGTTACAGCTGGAGCAGGACTGTTTCTGCCCTGAGAGCTGCCAGAACTATTAAATGGACTGGTCTTCATAGCACTGGTAGGAGAAGGCACAGACATGCTGTTGTCACTATCCATAGACAAATCTAGACTGCTGTCATTTAGAGCTGTCAATCAAACTTCTGATGAATGCTTTTTCTTTTTCTGAAGCACATGATTAGGTAGGAGTTGATAAAGTTGCCATCTTTTTACATGCATTGAAGCAATTTTCATATCCATCTCAAACATCTTGCTGTTTATTGCTTGCCTATAAATTGTATCTGTAAAAGACTGAATGTCATATGTAAGGTCAACACTGAGGTTTTCAGAGTTTTCTGTTTTCTTAAACACTAATCCAATCACCCACATTGTAGGAAATTCTTCCTTGTCAGGATTTTCTTTCGGTGCTAGAAATGACTGAGGATTCACATGAGCCAGTGTAATAAATTCATTCTTCTCCAAATTTCCAACCAGGATTCGGATTTTTGATTCCACCAAGCCCACCCATTCTAGTCGCTGCTTTTCTGTTGGTGCATTTGCTAGAAGTACAATATAATGCTTGCACTTTTGAAAGAAGTTGGGAGCTTCAAAAAGTTTGGACCCCTCTGCCTTACTCAGCAAAATTTCACCTGTGATAGCAAGACCTTGTTTAAACTCCTCAACCATGACCATCCCTGTAGAAACGGACACATTGTACGTAGAATTCTGTTGTGGGTATGCTGGTGTAATTATAGGCATAAGATGGTACCTATCACTGGGGTTTACCCTTGGGTCCCATACAGGCAAATTAAGATTGCATTCTTCAGGTTGTTTCAATAGCACTGGATTTGGCCATTCCCATTTAGAAAATACCGAGAAAAATTTATGTACAAGAGTTGATGCTATTGCATTTGGATAAAGCTGGCAAGTTCTTGCTACTAGCATAGCCCAGGAAACACCACCGAGGAAACCCAATATATTGTAATAGATGTTGTGGCGTTTGGCCCAAAGTTTGATAGCTCTCAGAGTTAACCTGAAGTTGTCAATGTTTGGTACTGGATGTAAAATTTCATAGGTTACCCTGCAACCATTAAAACTTCTTATGCATCTAATATCTAAAATTTTTAGTAGAGTGTCATCACGAAGGTCCAAATCTTCAGGAATAGTCTGCAGTGCTTGCAAACAAAATATCAATCTCTATACCATCAAAACATAGCTTGATAACTGGTACAAATGCCTCTTCAACAGCCCTCAAATCTTTTACTTCTTCTTGTAGCTTCAATTTTTCATAGAATGAGATGAAAAAGTCACTTCCGTCAACATGTCTTAGTGTAACACACAATGCATCAATATCAGCACCTTTTGTATGAACTCCTAATCTGTAGGATCCAAATGTAAAACTTTTTCCTCCAACATTTTCAATTACAGACTGTGGAAGATTCTTGCTTTCACTGATTTCCCGTATCCATTCTTTTACCAGGTTATTTAATTTTCCCAAAATTAAAATCCTGCGCTGCAGTTCCTCTTCCTCTTCAAAAACCCCAAAGGGCTTTAGGGTTTCAATTAGTTTCTGTGTGAGTATGCAGTCTGTCTCTTTGGGGGCCGCTAAACTGATGGGAGAGGTAATGCCATAATGCTTCTGTGGCAGTTGTGTTTGTTGTGATCCCTGGGTTGTAACTGGAAACGGCATTGTCCCTCACGCCAGCACCGCCCAGTCACTTTCCCCAACGCAGCCGCCTCCACAGGCACCCTGGGCATGATCTGCTGAGGGGGGTCGCCTCAGCCCTGGCTCCAACCCCACTCCCGCGCCCGCACCCGCCTCTTTAAGTGCTTCTCCTTCTTCCCCTTCCTCCTAATATGGCGCCCGAGCGCTACCACAGCAACGTTCTAGCTCATAAATTGTTTTTATCTCTGAGAAGACCAAAGCAGGACCTGGTCTTTGGTTTGGACTCTGAGTTTGCTAAGGCTCAGAGTACTAACTTGGTTCTCACTGAGGCTCAGCCAGCTAGCCTTTGTTATTTTTATAACTTGGAGACAAAGTTAAGAATTATATACTTCTTATAAAGATAATAGTGTTAGTTTATTGTAGAATAGTGAAAATTTGAGTTAGTCAGATCAGGAATGATCAGTGTAGCCTGTGGAAAAAGGAGAAGCAGTTCCTTGCAGAACCAAGAAGTTCTATTTGGGTGGAGGTAGAATCCCTTAGAGTTAGAAATCCTTTTATAGCCTTATATTATCAATAAATAATTTATTTTTGTATAATAAGAATCTCCTTAGCATCCTTGCACCTGGCCTTGAAGAGAAGTTCACTTATAAGTCTCACTTCACTTATATAAATTGAAGAGACTTTGTAATCAGAGCAAGGAGAGTATCTAATCATCTTATATCCATAATCAATTCATTAGTTATTATTTTTACAGGAGTTTGACAAGATGGGAATATTAAAAGGACTTCTTTATTTAAATATGGGGAAACTTAAATAAAATAAAAGAACAAAATGTCTCCATGGTTGAAGAAGAATCCTTCATTCTAGCTAGATGCTATTAGAAGATAGAATAAGAACTTTAAAATAATATAATATTATGAATTTGAGCTAATAGAATCCCCATTTCTAACCAGAGGATGAAAATAAAAACAAGATTGCAGCTGACAGCAGTTTGTGAATTAAACCTTACTGTTTTTCTTAGGCTTATTGAATGATTTCTTTTCTTAAATATTTTAAGTGGTTCTGTTGTGTGTTTGATTTTTTTTCAGGACAAACTGAGGAAGTAACTGTAAATTCTTTGGAGGTAAATAGCATGAAGCAATATGATTCTGATAATGAGTTAATTGCTTGAATGAATAAATTGGTTATAAATAATTTTTATGATCAACATTTTGGGGGGGCTAGTTTTGAACTCTTTCTAACTCTCTTCTATAGGTTATTTTATGTGAATATTTAAGGAAGTTTCTTTTAATTATTTAGAAGTTAATCAAGGCTTCAGTAATTGGGCAATTTAACTTATTCCACAAACATATATTAGGTGCCTTGGCAGTATGCCAGCAATACTAAGATAAAAATGAAGCAATCTTTTCCCTAAAGGAACTTATTAGGGGTAATAATTGATGCACAGACAAAGTAAATACAATATCCAAAAAGTTCTATGATCTTCTTAATTTAAGAGTTCTCTCTAAAGATGCAGATAAAAACACATCCATCCCTTCCCATCCTATACAATTCTTGCCCCTAGCCTCCCTCATGATTAATATAAGAGGTATATTCAACATGCTGGGGAGTCTGTCTTTATCTCTTCAGATATTGAGAGGATACAGTGAAACACTCTGACTCTCAACTTGCCACCTTTCATTCTTGTCAAATTACCAACCCATCTTCTCTTCTTATATGATTCCTTGATGACTTTTTTTTTACTCCTATTCATCTTTGAAGTTCATTGGTTGTATGTCCTAACTTGCTTATATGTATCACACATCTTGCCATTGCCCTCAGGGTGATTTTTTGTTTTGAACCAATATACAGTATTAATTCTAAGATGGAAGGTAAGAGTTTTTTTTTTTTTAAAGCAATCCTGCCTATTGTCTTCCATCTATGTGACATTTGACCCAAATTACCATCTATCTTTACTAACTGTTCCACATATAGTATAATAAAAAGATACTTGGAGATAGAGAGGTACTAGAGGGTGCCTATTGATCTAATTCTTGATGGCTTATACATCAAGATTTTTCCTACCCTCCTCCCTCAAAATGCCACCTGTTTTTCTTCCCTCTTCCTCCTGCCTCCCCTCCCCTCCTCCCTCTCAATCAGCCTCCTTCTATGTAACTCAAGGTGAAACTATGAGGTTTAGAGGTTTATTGGGGAAGATAGGACAAGGATAGAGGGTGAGGTAAGAGGGATGGGGTTTTCCCTAATCTATACAAGGAGTTAGGAGGGTATTGGTAAAATGGCAGTTCAGTCACAACTGTGACACAAAGTCTGTCAGGGAGTCACTGGCAAGGACAATTATTTTCTTCTTTCTTCTGTTCCAAATAGCCAGATAATCTCAGCTTGATTAATTCAAGTCCAGAAACACAATTATCTTTTCAGGTTCAGCCACCACCCTCAGCCACACAAAACCTTCTTCTTCCCTCCTCGCTCAGAAGCCAAGAGAGCAGTTCAGTTCAGCTGTGGGGTTAGCTTTGTAAAATGGAGATTTTGAACCCTAGACTTCAATCCCCAGAAGCCCTTGGTACTTCCCAGAATTCCCTATAATCTCCACTGAGTCCCCACCTGGGCAAGATCACAATTATTATTTAAACTGGCAGTAACGCCTACCTTGACCTCTTCTATGCTCTCTTCCATTGCAGCGATGTAGTGGGTAAACTAAACGTGGGGGTTTTGAATGGGCTAATCAGCCCTAGACATGTGGTTTTCTTATTTTGTATTTATTTATTCCTTGATTTCTAATAATCCTTAATAAACCTCATAAAATATAATATTTCTATTACTAGAGACTAACTTAATTTTTACAGCTTCCAACTGTCTTTTCCCAGGAACACTCCAAATGGAATGTTACATTTTGATTGACAGATCAAGAAGACAGTCCTTCGCATGCATTGCAGATTCTCTCTTTTACAATAGATACTATTAGAAAAGTTCTAAAAAGTGTCCATTCAAATGAACATTGAAACCTTGTCAACAGGTACTGTTCATGTACTAGTCTTTCCTCTTTGAATGAATATGTCAAACTATATTGGTTAATTAACAATATTTTCCATGAGGATATGAAATCTTTGGGGGCTGAAGGCATCCAGTACAATGTCATGTGCAAAGAGAAACATCTGAAGCCACTTTCCATGATGAACTCTTCTTGGATCTGAATTTTTTGCTTAATTTCTTTCATTAGAATACTGAATATTTTTTAACCTGCATATTATATATGTTCTTGTTTTATTCCTTTCTTATTTGGAGGACCACTGAACAGAGGGTTTTTTCTCCTATTGTTGTCTTCCAAGGAATATGGAATAATTTTGAGCAAATTATGTACTATGTAAAAATAAAGTGATTTGTTAAAAATATTCACATTTGCTATTTATCTACAACTTAAGCTATAGTACAACCTATGTATATAACCTTGCTTTCAAAATATAAGCTAATTACCAATGAGTTATTTCAGTTTTATGATCACCCAGCTGCCTTTTCCATATTTTTGTGCACTAGGTCAGTTTTTGATGTATAAACACAAAATAAATGCATAAAGACCTGAAGTATTGTTGAGTAGAAGTGGAAGTGCTTTACTGTTCAATCCACAAATGAGAAGCTCTGCCATAATGGTAGCAATTGTTTGCTTCCAGAATCTGGGGCATATTTATGTGACAAAGATTTAGAATAGCAATACTGCCTATGAGACCAGCCTGGCGAAAAGACTGTCTCATAGAATTAAAAAGATGGAAGAAACCTTTGAGAAAATTATATTTTGTTATAAAGAAGTTAATCAGTTTCTTTAGCTTCCACATTTAGATAGATATATAGCCCAGGTTAAAAATCCAAGTCCCATATGAAATATGACAGCCCTTAGCTAGAATAAAAGTAGCTTTAATCTAAGTTGAAGATAAGAAGTGAAGAACTAAGTGACTGTTCAATAAACAAAGTTGCCAAAAGTAAGAAATTTGAACTTTTTGGCATTTTTCAAGTGTCCTCATTAGTGAGTGCAAAATTGATTTTCCTGGTAGGATAGAGAACATCACTTAAGAGGAGTGGTAATCCATCAACAAGCATTTATTAAATGTCTACTATGGACCAGGATGGGATTAGTTATATAAAGTCTGATCAATAGGAAGAAGGAATAGGTAGGAGGAGTTGAGAAGTTTCTGAAGCTGTATTTTTTACTTGAAAATTTCTAAAAAAAAAATAGCTGATCCAATCTTATATTTGTAGTAAAGCTTTCGAAGGAATTTATTAGTTATTGATCAAAGGGAGATGAGAAGGCCAGCACCATAGCCTGAGAAAAGGTAGGGAAACCTTCTGTAAATATACTTTATTTAAGGATCCTTTAACTAAGTATTACTAATAGGAGTGGTGAATAAATTGGACATGGGAATTAGCCACAAGAGGTATTAGCAAAATGATTTCTAGAAATTGTGGGATTTTTCAGTCACATGCAGAGTCTTATCTCTCTCTCTCTCTCTCTCTCTCTCTCTCTCTCTCTCTCTCTCTCTCTCAGAGTGTGTTTAAATCTTCTAGTGCCAAGTATCAGATATGTATGTGTGTGTGTGTGTGTGTGTGTGTGTATGCACAAAATTAAAGCCCTTTTTCCACTTAAGAAGCTGAAAGGAGGAGAGGTGGAGTCAAGATGGCTGCATTGTAAGGATAATTTTAGGGTTTTGACCTAATCTATATTAATTTTGGTCACCAGGGGATATCCCAAATAAAATACCCAAGTCAGCTGCAAATTTGTGGTGATTTTAATTAATATAGAGGAAAAAAATTAAGGAGAAGGGAGAGGGAAAAGGTGTAGGATTTTCTCCCGCCTGGCCTGTGCCAGGGGCAAGATTAGAGACTTTCTCTAAGAGGATAGTGTTGGAAGGTAAAGGAGAAAGTATCAGCCTAAACTCCAAGAAGGCTCAGTTAAGATGCCTGAACCTGAACTAGCTACTCAGCTTCTTCCAGTATAGTATCAAGGGAAACCCACTGCTAAACTGGACAATAGCTGCCGCCACACCAAGATGTCAAAATGCTCAGCACCCTGCCAGCCAGAGCCACCTCTCCAGGGAAAGGCCCCTGAGAGAGGAAGTGACACGAAATATATAGAGGGTTTTACATCACTTTCCTGTATCTCACATGTACCAATGGTAGCTTAAATTTGACAGCCCAGGGGTCTGTCAGTTGTTTCTGATTTGTCACATATCTATCATAGGCCATCCTCCTAGATACTTAATCCTTAAATATGGGTGTAGACATTCCTGATTTTGTTAGATTAAGTAGGGTCGAGTAATCTAAACTTCATGGCATAGAGGCAGCAAAAGGTCAGACCTCTGAAAACCCTTCCTTACCTATTACAAACTGAATGCTCCTAGGGGACTGAAAATCAAACCTAACAACAAGACAGAGCCAAGGAACCTCCCTGCTGGACTCAATTCAAAATATAACCCCCTCCCCCAAAAGCCAGAATTTGAGAACACTTGGGTTTAAGGGAAGGAAGAAGGAAAGTCCCAGGAACCCCCACTTAGAGGGCTAAGCCTCCAGTGGCAGCAGGAAACTCTGGGCAGTCAAAGGCACTGGTCTTGAGGGAGTACCTTGTGGGCAGGGCTGTTCCAAGCTCAGAGCATTGAACACAGGCAGTGGGGAAGGACCTAGAGAGGGAGAAGAGAGAGACACCCTGGTCACAGTGGCAAAGACCCTCCATATTGCTCCGGCCTTCCAGGAGGTTTTGGCCCCAGGGCACATCCAGCCCAACTGAGCTGAACTTGATCCCATCAAAAGTCTTTAGAGGTCAGGGAAGCTCAAGCTCCAACACCCCACCCCCAAAGACTGCACTGAGAGATCTCGTGACAAAGCTCCAAGAGGGGAGACTGACAGAAGACCCCAAAACCAAAAAAAAACGAGAGGAGCAAAAGCACAGACAACTGCGGGGAGTAAAGAAGGGGTAAATATGAGCAAACAACAGAAAAAGAAAAAAGAAATTACAATTGACAGCTTCTATACAGGCAATGAACAAAGAGCAAATGGAACAGAGGAGGATCAAGGAACATCAAGCAAAAACACAGAAATTCCAGCAAATTGGACACAGGCTTTGGAAGAACTCAAAATACAATTCAAAACACAATTAAGAGAGGCTGAAGACAACTGGGAAAAGAACTTAAAAACTAAGATGTCATCTGGAAACAGAAAATAGTGTCTTGAAAGCCAAAATCAACCAGCTGGAAAATGAGGCAAAGGAGATGAAACATGAGGCAAAGGAGATGAAAGATGAGTTAAAGGAGATGAGTGATGAGGTAAAGAGAATGAAAGATGACCTCCAAAGAAATCAGACCAGAAAGAGAAGGATGTCCAAAAAGCCAGGCATGAAATCCAGGCTTTAAGAACCAGAATACAACAACTAGAATTAAGTGACCTCACAAGGCAGCAGGACACTATAAAACAAAACCAAAAGAATGAAAAAATTGAGGAAAATATGAAGCATCTCATTCACAAAACAGAAGATTTAGAAAATCTCTCAAGGAGAGACAACTTAAGAATCATTGGTCTACCATAAGACCATGACAAAAGAAAAAGCCTGGACATAATACTACAGGAAATTATCCAAGAAAACTGCCCCGATATTCTAGAAGAAAAGGGGAAAGTAGAGATTGAAAGAATCCACAGATCACCTCCTGTACTTAATCCCCAACTGACAACACCTAGGAATGTTATTGCCAAATTCAAGAACTATCAGACCAAGGAAAAATATTACAAGCTGCCAAGAAGAAGTCATTCAGATACCATGGAACCACAGTGAAGATAACACAGCATCTGGCTGCATCAGCACTGAAGGACCAAAAGGCATGGAATATGATATTCCATAAAGCAAGGGAACTAGGTCTACAACCAAAAATCAACTACCCAGCAAAACTGACTATATTCTTACAGGGGAAAGTCTGGTCAATCAACAAAATAGAAGAATTCCAAGCATTCATAAAGAAAAGACCATGCCTGAACAGAAAAGTTGATGCCCAAATGCATAATTTAAGAGAATCATCAAAAGATAATTAAAAAAAGGGAAAAAAGAAAAACAAAACAAAGCAAACAAACCAAAAAAAAACAACAACCAACAACTTTTTTTAAAAGAAATCCAATAAGTTAAAATGATATGTATCCCTATAAGAAAAGAGGTCATTGGTAACTCTTGAAAATTGTTATCATCACCTGGGCAGCTAGACCCAGCATGGACCCAGAGAAAATACAGAAAGTTTCTATGATAAATACCTCATTTTTCAAATTCATGAACTGAACCAACTTTGTAAAATAAAAGCCATTCACCAACTGATAAATGGTCAAAGGATATGAATAGGAAGTTTTAAGAAGAAATCAAAGCTGTAATAGTCATTTAAAAAAAAGATCTAAATCAACAATAATTAGATGAATGAAAATGAAAACTCCAAAGTTTCCACTTCATACTCATCAGAGTGACTAACATAACAGAAAAAAATGTCAAAAACTGGAAAGACTATGGAAAAATAGGTACACTGTTTCAATCAATAGAGTTATGAAGTGGTCTAACCATTCTGGAGATCAATTTGGAACTGTGACTAACATAATATAAAAATACAACTACTTATCCTAGCAAACCTATTAGTACGTCTTTATTTCAAAGAAATCAATGAAAAAGGAAAAGTACTCATATGTATGAAAAAGATTTGGAGCAACTCTTTTTGTGGGGGCAAATATGTAGACTGTGGAAGGGATGCATGTCAATGGAAAGGAATGACTGAATTCTATTAAGCCATAAGAAATGGTGAGAGCAATAGTTTCCAAAAAACCTGGGAAGATGTATTAATTGATTCAAAATGAAGGGAATGTAACAAAGAGAACATTGTACACAGTAACAGCAATATTGTGATGTTCTATTATTGTTCCAAAGGATTCGTGTTGAAAAATGCTACCTAGAGAAAGAACTGATGAATCTGAGTGCAGTTTGAAACATTTTTTTTCATTTCTTTTGCAACATGGATAACATGGAAACGTGTTTTACATGACCTTATATATATATATATGTATATATATATAATAAGTATTATATTTCTTGCCTTCTTAATGGGTAGGCAAGTAGTAAGAGAGAGGGAAAGAATTTGAAACTGAAAATAAATGAAAACTTAGAAAATAAAAACAAAATTTATTTAAGTGAATGTTGTATCTGATCATTTTCTTCCAGCTTCTTGCCAACTCAACAAATTCATTAAGAGATAGCATGCCTTCATAGTGAGAGACTTTCAGACTAATCTCTTTCTTTAATGACATGGTGGATCAAGGGAATTTTATAGATGTGATACACTTGGGTTTTAATAAAGCATTTATTCAAGTTTCTCAAGCTATCCTCTAAACTAACTGACCTATAAGGTTCCTTTCAACTCTGAAATTCTATAAATTTGTGTTGACTTTCATATTTAGCTCTAATACCAGAATGACTCATTTTTAGGGATCATCTAAACCTTGGAACTACAAATATAGCTATTTGACAGTATTCATGCTCAAAGAAAGACATTCAAACTCTAGCTCAAGATTATAGTTTATTTGTTTGTTTCTTTTTTTACCCTTGCCTTCTGTTTTAGAATCAATTTTAAGTATCTGTTTTAAGGCAGAAGAACGGTCACACAGCTAGGAAGTATCTTGGGTCAAATTTGAAACTGTCTAGCTATTTCATTCTGTTTTTCAATAATGTTTTACTGTTCTTTTCTTTATTATACAATGGTCACTTCCCACTCATATCGCCCTGTCTCATATTACTTTGTAATAATAAAGAGAAACTAATGAACAAAGCTCACTAAACCATTAACTGTATCTGGCAGGATATACAACACACAGCACCTGTAATCCCATACTTTGCTACATGTAATCCAGAACCAGAAAGAGGATATATTATGAGTTGATTCATCAAATGGCTAAATAAATTTACAGTTCTACCAATAAAGCACTAGTGAGCCTAATTTTCCACTCTTCCATTTACAGTTGGCCCTTGTGCTATATTCTGGTTCAATTATTGTGGCTCTTCTATATTGGGTTTAAATATATATATATATATATGTATATATACATATATACATATATATATTTATAAAATTCTGCATCGTGGAGTTATACTTTATTGGCTGATGGAAGGCACTAATTGGCTCAATGACTGTAGGTTAATAAGTGTGTGGAAAAGGTTTATAGGAGAGAGGGGAAGGTTTATAAAGACTTAAAATATGTGAATAATGAAATAAATATAATGGCGCTACTTTGTAGATTTTCACCTATCATGGGGATCTCTGGAATATAACTTCCACAATAGATCACTGTGTTGTGTATTTCCATATTTTATCAGCTATAACAATTTGATTACTATAGGGAAAAATTATCCATTGTTTTGATTTGAATTTGTTGTTATTTGGTGATTTGGAATATTTTTCATACCATTATTGATCATTTGCATTTCTCCTTTAAAAACTATTTATTTCCTTTGTCCACATGTTGGAAAATAATTTTTTGCATTATATTTTTGTGGAAATTTTCTATATGGCAGGGATATTAGACTTTTTGTTTTATTTTGTTTTTTTATTAATTGATTTGTTTATTGTTTATATTGAAATTCCCCAGAATCTGGAAGAAGGTACCATTTAACTCTCTGTGTGTCTGTCTGTGTGTGTGAAATATGCCTTTTCTCTGGAGGTTCTTAATCTGCAGGTGAAAATTTAAAAGTTGGTTTCCAAACATTATTTCTGTATATAATGTTCTTTTGATTTTATTCATTTTACTTTTCATAAATTTTTTTTTCCCATTATGGCATATGTAAGGAGGGGAGCAGGGCAAGATTTGGAGCTTTGGCATGAAAGACTGAGGAAAGGAGAACATTGAGAGCAAAGGATTCTGGGAAGGAAAAAGGACCTGGGGAAGAGCTACAGGGAATTCTGGGAGTTCTGATCTGGGTCTTGGACCTGAGAAGACCTGTTGGAGGGGTGGGGGAAGGCTGAGGATTCACTGAAAGACATCTGAGAGGATTCTGTTCCTACTTTCAACCCTATAATTGATCTTTCTTCAATCTGATTCCTTCATCCACCTCATTGCAGAGAAGAAGATATCTCAAACCCCAAAGGTGGCTGTGGACTGCCAGAGAAGGGAGCCCAGTGCTCTTGCCCTCCCTGTCTCCTTACCTCTGTATCTTAGCACCTGCCTTCCTGTTAAATCTTAGGCTTGTCAGATAATTATAAAGTATAGTTGTGGTATTTATTAGCTGGGGACGGGTCAGGGAAACTGGGGGTGCGATACCCTTGTTCCCCAGGCCAAGGACTGATATAGTGAACTTTAGGGTTACTTTACCCCACTTTCCATTACCCATTTACCTAAAGAATCCTTTATTAAGTATTGCAAGCAATCAGATTGATAAAGCCTATGAGTATAGTTTGTTAAGGTTAATGAGTAAAGAACAACTGGGGGTCTTTTGAGTCAACCCCCTCTGAGGCTAAGCCTTTAGATCCTCTCAGTGAGTAAGGTATTGAGGGCATCCTCAGATTTAGCTGGCTGGGGAAAGCCTGTCTTCAATTCCCCTCCAGTTATTTCCTCAGGGCACCCAGTACTACAACTGGCAGCCACCTCCCTCAGGGAAGAGAGAGGAAGACAAAAGCTAGATCCTCACAAGCTCTCTCCCTCTCACACTGACTCTGTCAGAAACTCCCTTTGTATTCCACTGACAGACCATCTTAGTGAGTAGAGGAAACCTTTTACTTTTATATCTAGAATTTCCATTTTTACACATAGTAGTATTCCATCACAATCATAAACCACAACTTGTTCAGTCATTGCCCAATTGATAGGCATCCTTTCAATTTCCAGTTCTTTACTGTATAGAAAGCTGTTATAAATGTTTTAGGACATATAGTTTCTTTTCCTTTTTCCTTGATCACCTTAGGGAATAAACCTACAGGGTCCTGTAAGAAGAGATAGTAAGAAATAACCTTTTAAAATTAATCATAACTATAATAAAATGCCTATCAGTATCTTCCAAAGCAAATCCAAAAATTATATGAACATAATTATAAAACACTTTTTATACAAAGTCAGATTGAATAAATAGAGAAATATTAATTGTATTTTTTGACCATTTATCAATTGGGTAATGACGTATTCTAAATATTAGACTTTTAAAAAGAAATATTTGATGTAAATATTTTCCACACTCAACTTTTTGTTAACCTTTACCTTCTGAATGGGAACTAAGTATCAGTTCCAGGACAGAAGAGTGGTAAAGGATAGGCAATTAGAATGAAGAGACTTGCCCAGGGCTACATAGCTAGGAAGCGTCTGAGGCCAAATTTGAATCCAAGACCTTTTGTCTCTAAACCTAGCTTTCTATGCAGGAAGCCACCCAGCTGCTCCACCCCCATAGCTTCTTTTTTAAAAAAATTCTAGCTGAATTGATTATTTTTTAATCTAAAACATGTTAATGTTATGCTAGATAGTCTTTTTCGTGTTTATTGTCTTCCTTATCCCTTGTTTGCTTATGTGACTATTTAGATTTAGGTCATGTATCCATTTGAAGTATATTGCAAATACATGTGATAATAAGATATTTATCTAAAATTATTTTCTACCAAATTGATTTTCAGTTTTCTCAACAATTCTTGTTTATCATCTTTTATTAAGAATCTTAATATCTTGTCAAAATTTTATGATGGTAGCATATTTCCTTTTTGTTAAAAAGGCTGAAATACATAGTATTAAATTCCAAGAACAAATAATTAATTATTAACTTTGCCCAAGCAAACAAAAGTGAACAAAACAATGAAGTGGTCAATCACATG
Organism: Monodelphis domestica; assembly: GCF_027887165.1. Lineage (NCBI taxonomy): Eukaryota > Metazoa > Chordata > Mammalia > Didelphimorphia > Didelphidae > Monodelphis > Monodelphis domestica. Next base: position 216,073,223 of record NC_077234.1, read on the forward strand.
GAATAATAATAATAATGATATCTTATGTTGACAGAGCACTTTAAAATGCATAAGCTCATTTGATCTATATAATGGTTTGATTCAATAGTTTAGGAAAGTATTTTACAAAAGAGAAAGTTAATGCTTATAGAAATAGAATGTTGCCCAAAGTCAAATAGCATAAATAGTGAGCTAGTATTAAACTTGTCGTCTAACTCCAAATCCAGTGCTCCTTATACTACAGAACTGTATTATTCTCTGTAAGCATTGAATAATTCATTTATATTCTATAAAGTGAACATTCTGCTGAGTTCTCCTTTTGAATAGAATTATACTACAGCAAGGGAAATGTTGATTTTAAAAATGTTAACCATAAGTATAGAGGGTTCAGTGACAGAAAACGTAATAGATGCTGTTATGATATCTGACAATGAAGCAGAACTGACTTATTTAAATTGGCAACTAATATTTCCTATTAACCTCTCTCATCAAAGAACCACTAATAGAAGAGTGGTGAAAGAAGATTATTGATTACCATTTACTTTTGATAGAGATTTTTTTCACATTTTACATCAAATTTGAAGTAGAAACTGGAGAAAGTGCCACAGAAGGATTATTTGATTTTTTGATCGACATCGTCTTGATCTGAATTGGGTTTTTTCTTACTTAATGACAAGAATAAATGTGTTTTGAGAAAGCAGTCTCTTTGATGTATTTAAATTAGATAAATCTTTCCTGTGGTAGATTATCTATACCACCACCACACATGCACACACACATGCTTGTGCACACATACACATGACCATATTTTTTACCTTCTTGCACAATTTTCAAAAATATTTTATAGAATTTTTTAGTACCATAATGTAATATTTCAATAAATTCTGAAGTCTTGGATAATTTAGCTGGAAAATTATGATCAATATTTTAGATTGGATTGAAATTTTTATTTATTCCCAGTAGTATGTAAAAAAGTTAATTTACTTTTAGCTGCTGGAATTAAGAAGCCAGTATTCAGTTCGTGATTCCATTGGGTAGCTCTGTTGGTAAAAAAGATTTAGTTATTCCTTTGAAGGTACATTCTTTTTTTTTCTTTTGTAATCTTATGCATTTGAAAACATTATTCTGAGAAGGGGAACATAGGCTTCATCAGATTGCCAAAAAAAAAACAAAACAAAACAACCTCTATATTCTCTCTCAATGATCTTATTAGCTCCCAAAATGGCTTTGCCTCTGCAATATCTCCCTCTGATTAGCTGATTCCTTCCAGACCCTCCAATTTAAAAATGCCCAGGCCAACCATATCTTCATTCCTCTTTAGGCCACAATCTTGACTTTCCAAAGGAAGAGAAAGGATATAGAAAGAAAAGGCCACCCAGAACTTTACACAGGCTATGCCTCTATGCACTAGTCCTACAATAAACTTTTCTTAATTTCCATAGTAATTCCCATAAAGAAAATCTTATATTTTCTTCTTTGTTTATATCTTGTTTGCCGGAGTAGAACATAAGTTCTTAAGGGGCAGAGATAATTTTTTTGTTTTATTCTTTGTATCCCTTTACTAAGGTAGAGAAAGAATAAAAGAATATATATATATATATATATATTTAAAATTTGACCTTGATGACAGGTAAGATACATCTCACAAGCATTGATTTTTCATATGTACACATGAAGGCACAGAGTTAATGGTTTTTTGAATGAATCTGATTAACTATGACTACATTGAAAATCTTTCTTTACACTTTGGTGGGAACTGGTAAAAATTTTATAAGTACCTGAGAAAAAATACATTTCACCAAAAAGAATTTATAAACTATGAAAATTATCATCAATAAACATTTATTAATTGCCTACTATATGCTAGGCATGGTACTAATCAATATTAATGAAAGATATTGAGTAAATATAAACACCCTACTTTTGAATAGTAATATTTTATCAAGGCTATTGTATGAAGGAAAGTCATAGAACATCTCATTTTTCTAAAATTTAAAAATAAGTATCATTCATTGAGCAGTGGAGAGAGAAAAATAGGAAGTTTGAATAGATTACAACATATAACAAGAGACTATGAAGAGGATCTTGAGTAAAATATATCATAAAATAAATATATAATTGAAAAGAGATGAGTCGTTCATGTAGCAAGAGATAGGGGCTGTGGACACCCTATGTGCTCTATTGATATCCTCATATTTTCAGGGGAAATTGAGTAAGTATCCTAACATGGTCAATGGACCATCTGTGATGAACTTTAGAATGAGATCAACTCTTAAGAGTCTCATAGCATAAAAGGATTCTTTGGAGGAAACATCCACAGGGACAAGATCAGAGACCCATCGGTGGAAATGAGGACTGAGCACACTGAACTATTAATAATAATAACTCATATTTACTAGGTTACAAAATGTTTCCTTCCAAACAATCCTATGAGATAGCTCAATCAATAGCATTTAAGTGCTTATTTTCTCCATTTGATGGATGAGAAAAGTGAAGCTCAGAGATATTAAGGGACTTGTCTAAGGGCACGTGACCAATAAATAAATTTCAGAGGTTGGATTTTATTTTTGCTTCTTTTTCAATTTTACTTGAAACTTGAAAATTACAAAAACAACAATAATCACACTCGAAATAAAATACAAAGCAAATGAAAGAAGGGCAGAAGTATCAAACCTGCCAGGTTTTCCTTGGGTAGTTAGGTACTTAGAAACAAACATACATACTCATTGCCCCAAAGTGGGGCAGCATAAAGCAAACTTAAGCAAAGATTAGGTATATTTTGACTTAAAAATTTAGGGGTGGGGGAAGGTTTTTCACTACATGATGCTACTTAAACCAGAGAGGCTTTTGTATATTTTTCCTATTCTAAGCAATTGATATTCTTGTCAAGGGGAGAAAATTATCATAGTTCCTTCCTTCAATGGGTAGTTTAATTACCTATCAACTCTTTTTTAAGATTGCTGAAGGGGGCACTATAAATTGTAGAGTGATCTCCTCCATTAGAATATGAACTTCTTGGGAAAAGGAACTGTGTTTTTTTGTTCATTTGATTTTCAAGTGCTTAGCACCCTGTTTGGCATGTAATAATTAAGACTTGCTGATTGAATCCAAAGAAGATACTTAGTGCTTGCTAATGGTACATAGAAATTTTGTCCTTATTAGGCCTAGTGAAATAATTATAATGACAATAATAGACAGATAATGATGATTATAGTAAGCCTATATATATATATATATATATATATATATATGGCCTATATATATATGGCCTATTAAGACTTGCAAAGTATTTTACAAATATTATTTTCTTTTATATTCATCACACCTCTGAAAGGAGTTGCTTTTATTATCTCCATTTTGTACATGAGTAAATTGAGGCAGGCTGAGGTTAAGTGACTTGTCCATGGTTACATAGCTAGAAACTATCAGAGGAAGCATTTGAACTCAGGTCTTTCTGATGCCAAGAACTCTCTCCATTGAGCAAAGTAGATGCCTGTATCAGAAAAAAAGGGATGTTCATTAAGCATTTATGTTTAATGAATGCATAGTTATGGAAATACAATGCAACTTGCAGACTTAATAATCAAAGAAATGCACTTCTGAAAAAGATTATATAATGATTACAATATTAAGTAAGAAGTTTCAGTGTCTAAATTCTGGGGAGTTTGTTCTTTTTTTTTCCTCCAATGTTTTATTGGCACTTTGTTCCAATGAAAATGCCAGTTAGTTTTATCCTGTTTACATGTTTCAGAGAAGATACTGGTAGTGGTTGGGTCCTATTCCGGTACCAGAAGAATCAAACATAGAACATATAATTTTATGTAATGCAGAGGAAGCAAAAGATGCTATTTAGGGTGCATGATGAAGGGGGAATATCACATGTTTGAGAATCCCCAAGCTTTTCTTTTGATATCATGTTTGAACAAATGATATCTTGGTTTAAACAATCTTTTTGATCTTCTCAATCTCCCTCTTCTCCGTGATTCTGAAATTCACATCTCAAGTCAATTCCCTAAAGACAAAAAGTGCCTGGAATTTGAAAATTACTTTTTTCTGTGTAACTTTTGCCCCAACACAGGCCTGTTCTTGCAATTTGGTTTAGGTTTCTAGTTTCCACAATAAAGAATTAACTGAGAACTCATTGTCACCTGTCAAGGCACATACCAGCATTAGAGAAGAAATATGAAAACACTTTAATTATAGTAAGGCACAATTTTTAAACTTCGGATTTATATTATTAGTACTTGTAACAGCTGTGTATAATGTCTTCCAGAAGTTGTCTGAGGCAATTTATAACAGCATGACAATGGAAGAGGTAGAAAATATAAGCTGCAATACATTTTTCAACATCCTCAAGTTTCCTTTTCCCTTCATCCTATCATATTCCTAGATCATTCTTTCCATGCTACTGGCAGGACTGGCAGGCCTAGCTAGATGTCTTCTATCAGCTGCTTTTTGCTTGCTGTGACTAGGACTGTAGCTACAATTTAAATAGTCTTTGTGAAAGATGAGCTTGGATTGATCTTAGTGAACTACCGTATTGAAGGTAGCAGTGTAGAACAGCAACCAAATTCTTGGCTAATCCATTTTAGGTTTCTCTGCCTTCTCTTTTACTCCCCCCAACCTCATTACTGGGAAATCTTACCATCCTCCAAAATCCAATCAGTCTTGGCACTCCTATCTCATCAGTCCCCTTTGCTCCTCTGATTGGAAAATGGAGGGAGGGAATAAACATTTATGTAGTGTCTACTTTGTGCCAAGCACTTTTACAAGTGTATCATTTGGTGAGGTGTAGCGATGAACCCCTCAATCCCTACTTAAGGAGGAGGCAAAGGACAAATATCTAATTTTCCATTCCCCCGTAGTCATCTTGGTATTTTTCAACTCCTCCTCCATAATTTCATAATTTCCGTATTATAAAGTAACATTCCATATATTGGTTCCATACCTCTAGATTGGTATTGAATCAGAACCACTGTCTGCCACCATGTAGAGTCATATACTCTTGGGATGGTGAGGGGGGTGTAATCTAAGCCTTCAGAGGACGTATGTCCTCGGGTGCCCTGTGAAAACTCTGATAACTTCGAAAAAGTCTACGATACTGAGAAACCATACAGGCGGGAAGGTATCGCCACCTAGTGGCTAAACTACAGAAGCACTCGCCGTATTCACACAGTCCATACAATCTAGCGTATTTTTAAAGTATTGTTCAGTTAAAAATCATTGCACTTTAGTTTGCAAGGGTACTTTGAAATTACACAGACGGACACGATCTGATTTCACTGTGCACTGAATTGAAACAATACAGTTCCTATTTACACTGGATAATACAGATGATGTGCTTCTTTATGCAGTGTACCTTCAGTTATGTTTCAAAAAAATGTGCTATTCAGAAAACTTATCTATAAAGCATTTTACTTAATATGGATGCGGTAGATATCCAATGTCACATATATTATTGATGTACTTGATTGGATGTGAATTGCATATAGAGTGAAGTGGATAGAAGTTAACGTTAGCAAGCAAAAAAAAAAAACGGGCATTAGCTTGTTTCTTGATAAATTATATTAAATAAAGTCATGGGCTCTGTATCTTATAATTCTGTTACCTCAACCAAGAATGATTTTCCATAATGTCCGAATAGATATTTGATTTTCAATAACCACACTATAACAATGATTGCTTTGCTTCTTAACCTCTCTGTCATGACTTTCAGTTTTATATAAAGGGATGAAATGTGGGGTGAGAGTGTTAAAAAGCAGTAATCATTTTATTTACATCTAAAGCAGCTTTTTGAATAGCCCTTTAATGCTTGACTTTAAAGGGTTCATTTAAGTTGGTTGTAATAATAGATGTTGTAGTATTAATATTTCTGAGGAACATCAGGAATTTCATTAAAAATAAATAAGATAATACATGTGAGACAGCATATAGGAGAGATTTCTGCATTGCTGAGATTACATAAGGATGTCCAAGGGTAAATAGCATTCTCTGAAGCTTTGAAGGAGAAGACTGAGGTGAAATGGAGCACATAGTAACTAATTTGTTTTCTGCTAAAAGGGAAGAAGCAGCTGAAGTTGGCCTGTGAAATATCACTCACAAGAGTGAAATTAAGCCTGTCTGAATTTTTAGATGAGACTGGGAAGAATCTACTTGTCAGTTTGCTGTTGAATTATTGAATTATTTTGATGTGAAGGACACAGAAAGCAAGTAAGGAAGTACATCCTAGGACAGTGGGACAGTGATGGTGAATCTTTTAGAGACAAACCTGGATTCAGATCCCATCTATGCCACTTTATTCCTGGGGGACCTTCAGTGAAACTATTTAATCTCTTTGTGCTAAAGTCTCCTCATTTGTAAAAAGAGGAGGTTGGATGACTCTAACTTTTTTTTTTTTAAGAGCTCTAAATCTACATTAAAGCATTCACAGAAAAGCCTATTTATTTTTCTATATTAAAACCACAAAAAAGGGATATACTCATAAAAGAGACCTAAATTCCCACCTAAATTTCCCCATAGATCAGAATGCATCTATGTCTATCCTGGGTCATCATTGCTAATGTCCAAATTTTCCAAAGTTTAATAATAATGATGACAATGATAATAATTAGCATTTATATAGAACTTTAAGATTTTTGAAATGCTTTACAATTATCTTATTTTATACTCACACCAACCATAGGAAATAAGTGTTCTTATTATTCCTGTTTTACAAATAAGAAAATTGAGGCAGACAGATATTAAATGACTTGCTCAAGATCATATGGCTAGGTGGTACCTTTAGTTGAATTTGAACTCAGACCTTTCTGACTCCAGTTCAACTCTCTATACATTGCCCTACATAGTTAGTTATCCACAGAAATAATTTGACTTTTTTCTTGTTATTCTTAGTATCATATTTTACTTTCTCTATAAGCACCTCAGAGATTGTGGTATTAGGCTCCAAGTGTGGTGATACTATCTTTGATAATGAAAATAGTTCATTGCATCATTTTAAAAAAATCTTTTCCATTTTTCTTCTTTTGTATTTTTGTATTTTCATTTTCATCTTAAATGTTCTTGATCTGATTGTACTGAGTTGGATATCTTGCTAAGTTTTCTTCACCCTGACTGGTTTTATTTTTCTTTGCTTGTGGTGATAATTTTTTTAAAGCTATAGCAACTTATAGAGTTAGGTGGCACAGTGGAGAGAGTGCTGGGCCTCAAATCAGGATGATTTATATTCTTTTTGAGTTCAAACCTGGGCTCAGACACTTAATAGTTGTGTCACCCTAGCAAGTCATTCAACCATGTTTGCCTCAGTTTTCTCATAAAATGAGCTGAATAAGGAAGTGGAAAACCATACCAGTATCTTTGCTGAGAAAGCCCCTAATGGATTCATTCAGAGTCAGCTGTGATTGAAACAACTGAACAACAATTCATGAAATAAAAAAAAGATCCCCTTCTTTTTCTATAGTAGTGATGATATTGTGAGAGCAAAGGGGGCAAGACATTACAATTCGATTTTTAGACTGTCAACAAAGTTTGATTTGACTGATAGTACTCTAAATATAAAATCTTTTTCTAGTGACCAACAAATGGACATATTTCGGGAAGATCTCAATCACACATATTAATCTTTTTTAAAAATCCTTTTCTTCTAAAATATATGATTTAGGGGGCAGCTGGGTAGCTCAGTGGATTGAGAGCCAAGCCTAGAGACAGGAGGTCCTAGGTTCAAATCTGGCCTCAGACACTTCCCAGCTGTGTGACCCTGGGCAAGTCACTTGACCCCCATTGCCTAGCCCTTACCACTCTTCTGCCTTGGAGCCAATACACAGTATTGGCTCCAAGACAGAAGGTAAGGGTTTAAAAAAATAAAAATAAAATATATGATTTATCACTTGGTTATATGGGTATAGGACTTGGGGTTTTGGTTTTAAAAGACTACTGTATCATAAAAACGAACAATATGGAAATAGGTATTGAGTGATAATACATGTATACCCCAGGAGAATTGCTTGTCAGCTCTGGGAGTGGAGGGAAGAGGGGAAGGAGAGAACATGAATCATGTAACCATGAAAAAATACTTTAAAAAGACAAATAATAAATTTAAAAATTCTCATCTTCTGTCTTAGAATCAATTTAAAGTATCAATTGTGAGACAGAAGAGCTACTGCTTGGAAGTTGGGGTGAAGTAACTTGCCCAAGGTCACACAACTAGGAAGTGTCTATAGGTCTGCCTAACTGCTCCCATATATAACAATTTTGGCATTTTTGCTATAAATGAAACTAGAGGAAAGAAGGATATTATGGCTAAATGGAAGGATAGCCAACACACTACTTTAGAGAGGTTAAGAAAGGAATTGACAAAAAGCATTTTTCGTATACTCAAAAGCACCAACAGCAAAATACCTGATATAGTGTTAAGCGATTTGCAATTATAATATTATTCTATTTAATACAACAACACTGGGAAGTAGGTACCATTATTAATTCCATTTTAAAGATAAGGAAAACAAGGCAAATAGGTTAAGTGACTTACCCAAAACTGAACATCTAGTTCAGTATCTGAAGCCAAATTTGAACTCAGATCTTCTTGACTTCAGGCTGGGCACTCTATCCCCAGTGCTGCCTACAAGAAATATTTCTTGTGGCATTTGGTAATTATACATTTACAAATAGACTACCTTGAAAAAATGCCATTTGGGTGCCTAAATCAATTGCTGAGGATGCTAAGGCTCAAATAAAGCAGTTGCTATACTTTACATCTATTAACATACCTTCTAATTCCTGATGGCTTCAATCCAAATGGGGGAAAGATTAAAATAAAGAGAAATAAAAAGGAAAGTATAGGAGAAAAAACTAAGAGAAGTCAAAAGCTTATAGATGATGCAGAAATCTCACACCTCTATGTCATGAACACTTATCAAAATAGAAGGCATTGGACATGGCAAACACTAAATAAAATAACAAAAATTAAATTGATTACACTTAATGAATAGAATATATTATGGACATAATAGTTATCTCTGAGTCTATCTACTTCTCACAGAAGAATCTACAGTCAACAAAAATAAGTAATACACACATGCACAAACATACAAACATGTATGTACACATATATTTATATGCATTTATGCATGCATGTGTGTATAAATATCCATGATATGTGTGTACATGCTCACATACTTTTTTCCCCACAAGAAAATATGTTCCTTAATATTCAGGATTGTTTATTTTAATGTATTTGGATCCCTAGTACCTAGAACAGTGCCTAGCAACGTGAGATACTCAAATAATTTCTGGCTGATTGGCTATCAGAACTGATTCATTTTGGAGTTAAGAATTTTCACTTTTGACATTTTCATCTAGGTGTGCTTGATTTTCCTTTTTATATTTTTTATCTTCCCTATCCTCAAAAAAAGTTGTTAGGGAATGAATGGTGCTACTGTGTGTGTGTGTGTGTGTGTGTGTGTGTGTGTGTGTGTGTACACACCTGTGAGTGCAAACCAGTTGTGCAGTTAGAAATATATAATCAAGAATTAAAATCTTAAGTTAAATTATTACAAATTAAATCCATTTTCTAGACCATTTTTAAAGATAAAAATGGTGCCTAATATTTCTTGTCTATCTGTCAAAACTAAACTAAACTAAAAGCTAGTGATGTAAGTCTATATTTTTAATAGCAATTATTTCAACTAAACTAGTAAAAAAATTATTAAAGTTTTCAACAATCATTTGACTAACTCATTTCCAAATTCTCTTATTCATGTTTTATGTTCACTATTAATCTAAATCCAAATCCCAGAAGTAAGCATCCATTGGGTGGGCCACCATAGTGGGATGATGAGGAGATACAAAATGCAGGGCACACATTGTCCCTCATCTCAAAGCATTTATAGTCCAGTGAAGGGATAAGATGATAACATAGATATAAATGATATCTAATATTATAGAACCATAGAGTTTCAGAATTGGATGGGATATCAACAGTTATGTTGTCTAATCCAAATGCTTTCCCCTCCCAATTTCCTACTCCTACGCAACATTCTCAGTAAAAGATCATCAAGGCATTGTGTGAAGACCTCTTTTGGAGGGAGCTCATTACTTCCTAAGGCAGTCCATTCTATTTTGGGAAAACTCTGATTATTAGGAAGTTTTCTCAGACATCAAGCATGAATCTGCTTCTCTCCCCACTTCCCACTGCCATTTATACTCTATACTTCTAGTTTTGACCTCTAATGCATAATAAATGAATTTTATTTTTAAAGTGTTGTGGGATGCCTTTTCAACTAGGAAAAAAATAGGGAAAAGAGACAGGAATATAATTCATTTTCAGGTAACATTAAAAAAAACTTTAAAGAAATGACAGAAAACTAAAAAAAATGAGTTTTCATTCAGTATTTGGGAAAGTGAGATTTCTTGTTAGGGATATGCTTTTTCCAAGAGGACTATGAGATGTATCAGATTATTCCTTAAAATTAATAATCAATCTTCAATCAACATGCATTTTTAAATGCTTTCAATGTGTCAGGCACTGTGATAAGTGTAGGGCAATCATTCACTGTAATTGAGAACTACAAATTAATGTACCTAGGAAATTTGCAGGGTATAGCAAGAAAAGGTCTAGTCTTTGTTTACATGGGAATGTTTATACACACCTATGTAGATTTTTAAAAGGCATTTGAAGTTCTAATACAGGGTTTTCTTTGTAACAGCTGAACATTTTTTTGTGTCTACACATGTCATTCAAAAGTACTTTTAGCAATGTTTGTTGCTACTGAGCTTTGTGGGATGAAGAAGAGCTATTATAGTCTTTTTCTTTCTCCTCTACTTTTTCTATTTCCATAAACTGTACACTTGGCATAGTTGCCTTTGATTACAGGATACAGCTGCTTCAGGAAGTGATGATTGTCTGATAGCCAAGGGTAGATTATTTTAATTTATGTATCATTTTAAGAACTACTGACAAAGAAAATTATTTTGCCAATTCTTTATAATAAAAATAAAATCCCCCCCCAAAAAAAAAACTTTAGAAAGTATTGCTTGGATTAGTGGAGCCCATTTTAATTTTAATTTAGAAAAGAATAATGGTAAGTAAAATGTCAGCCCTAACTAAAATGACTTTCTCTTGGCTCAAACCTCTTTGTCTTTGGGCTTAGATTCCCACAATTACTCTATGAGTCCCTTCATTCATTACCCTTCAGCATTCCTCAATTTTGCTCTGTCTCATTACTGGTCCTGGAGGTATTGGCCTCGGGTAGTTTTTACCTAGCTTTAACCTAGGGACCCTCAGTAGCTGCCTGAGCCCCATTATTTTATTTTTGGTAAGATAGCATAAACTGCCTAGGACGAGCATGTATCATCACATCTCATTATTTCCCCCTCCAAATCCATACCTCCCCTGAACTTCCCAATTACTGTCAATGACACTATCATCCTTCCAGTTACTCAGGTTCACAACCTCAATGAAATTTTCTACTTCTCACTTCAATATAGATTCTTGTGATAAATTTTATCCTCTTTACCTCCTCAGTATCTCTCAATTTGTCCCCTCCTCCTTACTCCCATGACCACAGTCCAAGAGCCCTCACCATCTCATCACCGAGGCTTTTATATTAAGCTTAGTTGGAGAATTAATCAGGCCTGAAATATTCAGATACTTCAGGTGAGTAATTTCTCTCACCTAGGTGGGTTTGATTGGAGGTGTTTTACTGTTTCTAATGGCTTTGTGTTGTATAGAATTGCCTTGGTTTCTAGATCTTGAGGAACAACAGGATTAAATTGATAAAACAATGACATGCCCTGGATGTAACCCTGCAAATGTTCCTATGCAACGACAGTTCAGTATAGACCCAAACAATCCCTGCAGATAAATACCAAGGCTGCCTTCTTCCATATTATCAAAGTGTCACCCAGGTCTACATTCCAAGTTGCTGATGAACATCTGTTGCCAGGCAGAAGTTTCTCCCTTGTTGCCCAATCACAGAGACCCACTCCCCTCTTTCTTGGAATACTGTAAAAATTATAGTCTACTCATTTCCAGATTTGATTCTGTCCCAAACCTCCACAGGTGTATTTGTGTATATCTCTCTCAAAGGAAATAAACAAAATTGCCTAACATACTGTGGCTCTCTATTTTTCCGCCCCTCAAGGGGAATAGGTATAATGCCTGTGACTCTTTGGCTTTTATAGGAATGGGATAACTTATTTTTGATTTTTCTTTTTCTTTTAAACCCTTACCTTCCATCTTGGAGTCAATACTGTGTATTGGCTTCAAGGCAGAAGAGTGGTAAGGGCTAGGCAATGAGGGTTAAGTGACTTGCCCAGGGTCACACAGCTGCGAAGTGTCTGAGTCCAGATTTGAACCTAGGACCTCCAGTCTCTAGGCCTGGCTCTCAATCCACTGAGCCACCCAGCTGCCCCCTATTCTTGATTTTTCAAGAATTAACAGAATTCAATAAATCAAGAAGCAAGGATAGAAGACAACCATGAGCTGTTGGCAGTTGATAGGTAGCTAGTAGCCCTTCAGGAAAGAGGAAGAGCTACACATTTTTAGGGTTTTACACAGGTATAGGAAAGGGGGAAAAAAGCCCACCCAGTGAGGCTGCTCATTTTCCATATTTTTGATATAAAGTAATACGGACAGATTTAAGTTAAGACAGGAAAATGTCTTAACTTTGGAATAACCTTGAGTAAGTCTTCTGTAGGTGGGATATTTCCTAATGGTTAATCTCATCAGGCCATCTTGGTGGGATATGAGGTCTTTAGTTAATTTCTGAATAGTCTAAGAGAATGGTATCCTTCCTTCAAGATGGAATCAGATTGAGTCCTTGCTATTTTAGTTCTTTTCAGTACTTCCTGATTCTTTGTGACTTGTTTTGGATTTTTCTTGGCAAACATCTTGTAGTGATTTGTCATTTCCTTCTCCAGCTCATTTTACAGATGGGGAATGTAAGGCAAACAGGGATAAGAGACTTGCCCAGGGTCCTATAGCTACTAAGTATCTAAGGTCAGATTTGAAATCAGGTTTTCCTGGTTTTCAGCATTCCATTCACTGAGTCACTTAGCTGCTCCAATAATTGGACTAAGAGTCTGTATTTATACAACCTTGTAGACAACATTTCTTTCCCCTCTAAAGCTAATATTTATGGGGAGATGTTTTTCTCAAACTTACAGAATTTAAGTTTTCTGCATTTCCTCTGTATCTCCTAATTGGTCACCCTGCATCTCCCCACTCTGATTCACCTTCATGTAACTGAGAGTGAGTTTGCTATAGGGTAAGTTGAACAATGTTGCTCTCTTATCAATAAACTTCAATGGCTCCTTATTGATCAGAGGATCAAATATTATTTCACTTTACCTCATGCTTTAAATATTTCTATTTCTGTCTAAATTTTATGATGTCCATAATTTTAGCAAAGTGATACATGTATGTAATACATGTACACACATGTTCATATTTAAACTCATATAATTCATTATACAACTCTCAGTTTTAAATGGGTGTAAATTTGCACACACTCATTTTTAGCCAATAGTTACATCATTAAAAAAATTGGAGTCCACTATTGCAGACAACACTGTAGCTTCATTCTTGAAGTGCAATGAGGCACTCCATGAGCCCCACTTTTCCTTTTACCAAGAACTCTGAGTGCTTTGTGCTTTCCTTCCCAATTTCTTGCTGCCATTGTTTCTCCTACTTTAGGTCCCTCATCCCCTAGTTCTTTCTATAGTTAGAGATATAACCTTCTCCCCTATCTTGTTTCCCCAAATTGCCACATACACTAAGTGCTTTCTATTTAATCCATGAGCTTGTGATAGAAAGAAAGATAAAAATATTCTCCGTCCTTAAGGAACTCACTTGCAATAGAACAAAGTAAATTGGGTTGCACAGTGGATAAAGCACTGGATCAAGAGTCAGAAAGACCTGAGTTCAAACCTAGTCTCAGATACAACAGAAAAGATGGTGAAAGAAATGGAAGGAATCAATTGATATTGAAGATGCATGAGAGACAAGAGGACTGGTGTAACCATGCTAGTTAGTTGTGCAATATTTATTAATCCCTACTAAATGCTAGGCACTGTGCTAAGTGCTGGGGATACAAAAGGAGCTCACAATCTAATGTGAGAGGTATCAAGCAAACAGATACATACAAACAAGGCATATACAGTACAAATAGGAAATATTTACAAGAAGGAAAGTTATTAGAATTAAATAGGGTTCGGAGGAGATGGGATTTTAGTTGAGAATTAAAAAGGAGTCAGAGAAGCCAGTAGGTGGAGATGAGGAGCAAGAATGCTCTAAACCTGGGATACAGCCAGATAAAATGCCTGGATGAAGCAGAAGAGAAAGGTTTGGAGGTCACAAGTACAGATATTTGTCTTAATGAAGAGTAGGGATACATTTCTTTTGTTAGAACAATGAAAAAAGAGTCATGATACTGAAAAGTTATGAGTAATGGGCTCAATTTTCTAAATGAAGTAGGAGATCAAGTCATCTACAAAACAGGTATTATGGAGTATGTTACCAGGCTCAGCTAGTTCTATTAATTTAAAAATTTTAAGTTTATTTGTGTATTTTTTTTGTTTGTTACATTAAAATTTCCAGGTAACTTCCCTTCCTTCCTCTCTCTTCTCACTGCATTAGATAAGGTATCATTAAAAAACAGATATATGTATATGCCTCTCTCTCTCTCTCTCTATATATATATATATGTGTGTGTGTGTGTGTGTGTGTGTGTGTATGTGTGTGTGTGTGTGTATAAATGCCTTGCTTCTTTCTATTTATCAACTCTTTCTCTGGAGATAGAAATATGCAAGTCATTCTTCAAACAATATTTCTGTTGTATATAGCGTTCTCTTGGTTCTGCTTATTTCACTCTGAAAGTTCATGTAGGTCTTTCCATAAGAATCCACTATTTGGTAAATATTGTCCTGAAAAATGGAAAGCAATCTGGCAGAAACTAGATATAGACTAAGATCTTAGACCATTTGCCCAGATAAAATCAAAGTGAATATATGACCTTGGTATAAAGGGTGATATCATAAGCAAGTTGGAAGAACAGGGAACATATTACCTATAAGATTTGTGGATAGTCCTAATTCTTTACAAATTCTTATTATTCCAGAATACTTATTTGGCTGTAGGATACATGCAAAATTCAAAGTTAGTATTATTAAAAAGGGAAAATTAAAATCTACTTTTATCCCCAGGATATATTTATATTCAGAAACACTGAAATGGAAGTGGCTTAACCTATTCAAAAGATGCTTTCTTGAGAAAAGTATCCCAAGTCAATGGCACATTACTTATATATTTCAAACTTAATTGCTTGTGAATTGTCTCAGGATTGCTTAACTTCAGCACTGGCAGCCTGGATACTCCATTAACCAATAATTCTTTGAATTGAAATTGCAAATCTGAGGTGCAAAAGCAATTCATTGGTCAGTTGGTAGTTTTGAACTTGCCTTTCCTGGAATTCTATTGCTCTACTAGTATTCAGAACTATTTTTTAAAAAATTTAAATAAAAAACAGAAATATTGACTGCTTTTGAGCCATTATAACTCTTTCAAGCTTTTAATGTTTATTTAAGCACTAGTATCATCTTACTGTCATATTCTGCATTATTTAATATGATATTTTAAAGTATCATCACAAAAGTCTAAATAATTCATTGTGACTAAGTTGGAATAAAACCAAGTTTCAAAGAATAGTTTAAAATCAGGAAAATAATTAGTATAATTAATCATATAAACAACAGAGATAATATAAACTACATGATTATTTTAACAAATACAAAAATGCTTTTAATCAAATTCAGTACTGATTTATATTAAAAAATCACAAAAACAAATAACCTAAAGAGTTTTGTCATGGAAAGATTATTCTTTATTATATCAAAAGCATCTATTTAAAACCAAGAATTAGCATTGTTTGCAATGGAGAGATAACAAAAACTTTCCTTTAAAATATAGGAGTAAAATTAAAATTCCCTTTTGAAAGATGTGTAATATAATAAAAAGGATACTGGCTTTAGAGCCATAGAATCTGGGTACATAGTCTTCCTCTGCCATTTAGTAACTATGATCTTAGAGAATTTTAATAGTATTAACCTGGCACTTTAATATTTGCAAAGCCCTTTACAATCTCATTTTATCCCCATAAAACCCTGAGAAGAGAGTGCTATTATTATTCCCATGTTACAGATGATTAAATTGAGGCAGAGGTTAAAGTGACTTGTCCAGGGTCACATAGCTACTAAATGTCTTATCTTTTGGGGGTCTCTAATCTATGCAGATGAGAATGTTGAGCTAAGGACATCTATTATCACTTCCAGAAAAAGATCTATTATCCTATAATCATCCTCCATTTTATCATTTAATTTAGTTCTAGAAATTTTACCAGGAGCAATATGCCAAAAGAACAAAATTAAAAATATATAAAAATAGGGGAAACACAGGAAAAAAAACTTTCCTTTTAAAAAAATGACTTGATTATATTCTTAAATAATCCCAGAAATTAATAGCTATGATTAATTGCTATATTCAAGGGGCTGTTTACTTGTAGTAGAGGGGTTCAGTCTTTCAATATAGAGAGGTGAAAAGAGTGGAGACCTCCCATCTCAAAGCAGGTCTCAGGGGAGACAGCTGATATTTAAGGTTGGTTCAGAGAGAGAAGAGGGGGTTTGAAGATTCCCCCCTTCTGTCTTCTCTCCTTAGCTAAGCTTGCTCTCTCAGATTCTTCTGTCCCTCTTGTCCCCTCTACTACTCGAGACCAAAGGG
Source organism: Monodelphis domestica (assembly GCF_027887165.1). Classification (NCBI taxonomy): domain Eukaryota; kingdom Metazoa; phylum Chordata; class Mammalia; order Didelphimorphia; family Didelphidae; genus Monodelphis; species Monodelphis domestica. Next base: position 216,089,970 of record NC_077234.1, read on the forward strand.
TCTCCCCTTGATCTGTTCACCCACACTTGATTCACAGCTTGGGGAAAAGATAACTATTTTAATGTCAAATTAATCAGGATAATACAAAGGAATAACTAACTGGGAAATAATTGGAGAGGAAAGTGGGGAAAAGGGGGTCCCTGTCTCTATCTAAACCCTTTCCCCTCCCTCCTTGAGTTTAGGGGGAACTCAGGCCTTGGTAGCCTGAGCCACCTGAGAGAAAGTCAGGTTGACTCACCCTGCGTTTGGTCCCTTGGCCACAGTTCAGATGCAGGGCAACAGGAGCTGAAGTAAAGTCTGGCAGAAATTTAAAATGTCTTTCTCAGGTTTACCCTTCAATAGTCTTTTCAATTGGAAAATGTTTGGGGGAAAGATTTCCAGTCACAGACAGGAAAAAGTGGGTAACCCTCAGGAGAAAGTCTTTTTCAACCTTATCTCTTAGGCTTCTCCGGTCTGAGAGCCCAACTGCTCTCCCAGCCAGCATCTTCTGCTCTTTCAGATTCCCAACTCCTGGGGCCCCTCCCCCATAAGGGGATCAGTCACACACACTCTTCAGCCTGGCACTTTTCTTAGGTGCCAATCTCTGTCACATTGCTACAGTAAATTTTCAAAATATGAAATAAATTAATGAAAATAGTGTATGTAGTCCTATAAAAACAATGAAGAAATGACGAGAGAATTATATGTATAAATGTTTACAATAATTATAATATGTATAAAAAGCATATATATTTGATTTACATGTGACAAAAACATTCCAGAAATCAGACTTAATAAGATGATTAACAACTAGAGTGTAAATATTAAATACAAAATAAATTCATAAAATCATCAGCATTTCCATATGGTTCTCAAAATAGGAAATATAAGAAAAATCCCATTTAACATAATTGTAAAATGCATAAAATAGTGGAGAGTTAGCCTACCAGTTACATAAATGCCAGTTGTAATTTTATACAGAAATAAATGACAAATAGTTTCATAGATATTTTATTCATCTCTGATTGTGCCAGTATAATGTGGTATGGGGATCTTATTCCCTCTCCCTCCTGGAGGGCCAACTGGTTGATCCATGTTTTTCAAATACCACAGTTGTGCCAGAGTTTGAGTACGTGAATGGGGGCAGGAAATCACGGGTGCTGGTGGCATAGACTCTGGGAGAGAGCAGAGAGGTGAGGGGGAGAAAGATTAATGGAGAATAGGGGACCCATGATCTGAGAACTTAGAAGGAGATTTAACTCTATACTGATTTACCTTTTCTATTAATAAACTTTATGAAAAATAATAACTGGTAGATATATTAATTTTAAATTGTAATAATAATAATGAAATTTTTCTGAATTTAATATGAACTTTAGCAATAGAGCAAAAAAATTACTAAAGGAGGAATACTTTTTAGAAGTAGATAAAACAATAGCAAAATTCCTTTGAAAGAACATATGTTCTAGAATTTCAAGGAAAATAACTGGGAAAAGTACAAATGACAGATGTATAACATTAGACTTCAAAGAAGTAGTCTTTGAAACTATTTGGTACTAGTTAAAAAAATAAAACAGAAACTTTAATCAGTGTAATAGACTAAATAAGCAAGGAACAGAAGGAAATGAAAAGAGTAGGGCATTGTTTGATAAATTCAAGTACATACATTTTTGAGGGAATCTTCCCATCATCCCCCTTTTAAATAAGAACTTCTGGGAAAAAAGGAAAACAAAAAAGTAGAATTAGACCAAAATTTTCTAACATGTAGTAATAGCTCACATTTCTATAATACATTAAAGTTTGCAAATTGCTTTACATGTTTTAACTCATTTGATTCTCACCACAATATTGGTAGGTAGGTATAATTAGTATATCCATTTTAGAGTTAAGCCAACTGAGGCACACAGTTTTGCCCAGGATCTCACAGCTAGTAAATGTCCATCCAGTCTTTCCAGCTCTTTCCATTAAGCCAACTAGTTGGGTATGAATGTAATCCCTAAGTGTATACTTCTAGTTTGTTGACACTCTTCCTGCTGAGACTGTGTAGGTGTAGGAGAGAATGAGCTACCTGCTAAGAGATCCCAGCAAGTGACTCTACTTTGAGCCCATTGTGTCCTCTGGCTGATAATTAAATGTAAGTTCATCAGTGTAGACTCATTGGATAATTTTAGGACTACAGATTCACAAAGTACCTTGAGCCTGGGAAATAGTTGCCTTACCCAGCTCCCACCTTCAAATCATAAACACAAATCAAGGAAGTGGAGCTATTGAGAGGATGCTACAGAAACTCATTTAAGAGACAGAGAGCACTAACAACTGGAGGGATTTAGGGAAATTCCTGTATAAGAGGTGACACCTAAAGGAAATTTTAAAAGGAATTAGAGATTCTAAGAAATGGAGGTGAGGAGAAAGGTACATACCAGGCAGAGACCCAGAGAGAGGAGATAGAAGGTTGCATAGGACCAACCACTAATAGGTTAGTTGAAATGGAACAATGAGTTCATAAAGGGGAATAATATGAAATAAGATGGAAAAAAGTAAGTGGGAAGCATATTGTAGAGGACTTTAAATACCAGTCTGAAGAGTTTATCTTTTATTCTAGAAGCAATAAGTAATCACTACATTTTTGATTAGGGCAATGACACTGTTAGATTTGTGTTTATAAAAGATCTATTTGCAGCTCCATGAAAGATATATTGAATGATCTATCATTAGTCTATGTTATATCCTGCAAATAATCTTATTTTTTACTCTCTTAAGGGTGTTTCAAGGTAGTATCAATTCAATCTCTTCATCTTGCCTTTCATTTCTTGTAGCTCAATGGCTCACTTTTTTTCCTCCCTGACATGTTTCTTTTATGATTTTTAATAGTGCTTCTAATCTGTAAGTCATTGTTCAAAAGTTTGGTTATGCCTATAATACATCTTTCTTTTTTGCTTTGGAGGCAGCTGGTGGCTAAGCGGATAGAGTGCTGGGCCTAGAATCAGAAAACCTGAATTAAAATCCAGCCTCAGATATTTACCCCGGGCATGTAACCCAGTGTAAGTCACCCACCTTCTCTTTGCCTCAATTTCCTCAACTGTAAAATTGGGATAATAATAGAATCTCCTTCCTAGTATCCCTAGGTGAGGTTCAAATGAGATGATATTTGTAAAAATTCACTTAGCATCATGCCTGGAACATTATCTAGTAGGTGTTTTATATAGATTAATGTTGATCTTTTTAATTCTTCCAAGATCATGATTTGTAGACAAAGGGTACCACCTAGAAAACATTGGTGTTAAAGAAATTGATTGATTCACCTTTCTACAGGAAATCAAAACAAGAAAAATCCTTTCCACAGAGCCTCACATTAAGTATTAAACTCTTCCATTCTAATGGAGAAGTGTTTTAGGATAATAATATATCCATTACTTTTTTGGCTTTAAACCAATTCTCAACTACCTGACTGAAGTATAACTCTAGGTTGGTACTTTTAGAGCAGCCAGTTCCACATCAAAAGTTCAGAACATTCTCTTATTTTGAGCTAGCTGTTTTCACATCTGTCATTTTGGCTGTCTCATTTCCCAATCACTACCTTCTGTTCCTTAGCTAGTTAAAGGAATTTTAGTCAAAATATAAGTTTTCTTCTATAAATAAAAAATGATGCATAGATGAAGAATAGTATAACAATTTCCCATTTTATCTCAGACCTAAACTGGCATTGTTATCTCACCTGCCATGGTATTTGTAGGACATTTGACCCTAGCTTACTTGGGTTTGAATGGAAACCAGGCTGTGATGCTTGTCCAGTCCTCAATAGCTGTTCTGAAAGTTCTTTTCACTGCTGGGACATTTAGGCTGGACCCTTCTCATACACAGGCCCCAAAGAATTAAAGAGGATTTCCTTCTTTGTGCTCTGATTTTCTGCCAAACAAAGGGATTGATGGAGGCTAACCAGAAGATAGCTAGGAAAATATGTATACTACAAAGTAACTTGTAATTACATTCCTGAATATGATACTATCTTAGAATCTTGGGGACGTTCTAGTCAGACTTCACAAATCATTTCTTATGCAGAATTGGTAGTAGTTTGTCCTTAGAAATAATGATCTATACATGAACTCTGGGGAACTATGTCTAAATTTATATATGCCACTCCGCATTCAATTAATTTCAATAGACTTAATAAGCACTTACTGTATGTAAAGCAATTAGATGGCAGAGAAATTGTTATATATACTTTAGAGCAGATTATTATTAGAGCAGAGATTATTGTTTTTTTATACAGCTCACAGAGTAGTAGAGTTAGGTCTTGAATAGCAAAATGAATTCTATGTAGTGTTAGAATTATTCATATTTGTAATTCACACTGCATATTTCTACTGGGTTGAAATAAATGGCCATATCTTACATCTAATTATAATTTTTTTGAAGTATGAATATGAATGATAATTCCCCTGGATTCATTATTTGCACTAATCTGCACTTCCTTGTATCTTGATTTCTTTGGAACAGGAACGCAAGAAGGACTACAGTGGAAGAATGTGGGACAAGAAGTCAACAGATCTGACTTTCTTGGCTTTGCTACTCTTAATTTAGATATTCACTAGTTCAGTCCTTGAGCAAGTCACTTAACTTTCCAAAATCTCAATTCCCTCATCCATAAAATTGTGGGGTGAATAGAAATTCTCTTTTAGTTCTTCAATTCTTAATTCTATAGAATGACATCAAGACTTATGCATAGTTGTTAATGACTTGACTGAAATACATAAGGGAGACAGAAATTTAATACTGAAGCAAATGGCACAAGTTTTAGTCTACAGTATAGTTCAATAAAATCTTGAAATTATTCTTTAAGGACTTCTTGACATCTACTTTTCCTCACTTGAGATACCATAGCTGTTACTCAAATTTCAATCCATTATTAGAAAACTGGAGAACAATTTAATTTCACAATAAAATGACTTTCTGAGACCATCTTTATTAACTCAAAAGTTTTATAATGTGTTAGTTTTGAGGAAAATGGAAAAGACTGGAAATGCTTCATTATTGTATCTAACTAGTTATTCTTATAAACTCCAACTTATTTGTTCCAACCTAGAATGGACTCAATTCAGTCTTGAAAGGAAAATAAAATGCCAGGTTCAATCAGACACTTTACAAATGAAGAGATATAATTAGTCCCTTTCTTGCCAGCTAATCTAGTTTCATACTTCAACTTAATCTCTTTTTGGGGAGCCCTCTGTCACATATTTCATACTCTAAGTGAAAGCCAAGTATAGAGTCTGGAATTTTTGATATGTCATCTGATCTCTGTAAGAATGTACAGTTTCACAGTTGTTAAGTAGCAAGAAGCTCAGAAACTTTTGCTCTGCTAGGAAAGGGGAAATATTCTAAATAGGGAAAAGTGAAATCAGCCAAAGTGGAATAGTAAGAAAAACTTCTCTCTGGATTCCTCTCATTAAAAAAAGCTCATCATTACCTTTTAAAATGTTTCTCATGTTAATTTTCTGTAAATCATGTTTAAATATCTTGGCAACAATTATATAGAAACTTGGAAGTATAGAAAATGAAAGGCTATTTCTCTGCTTTGGAATTTATAGGATTTTTAGACTGAAGAAGTCATATATAGAAAACTTACAGTTGCTATAGGGAAATTTTTGAGCCTCATGGAGAATTCAAAGCTAGAATAATCTTTCATTTCCAACATACAGAGGAATCATTTTCTATTCATCATTTACTGCCTATCATTTCTAAATGATATTATTCTTGTTGAAAATAACCTTAAATAACATTTTATAAGGAGCTTATGTTGAGAGCTGGAAGATGCCCTAAACATCATTTATTCTAATCTCCCCATTTTACAGATAAAGAAAATGGGGACCAAGATGGTTGTAACTAGTCAAGGTCATTCAGATAAAAAATAGTCACATAAGACTTCAACAGAGATCCTCTGACTATGAAGTCAAGACTCTTTTCACCATTTTTTCCTTTTTTCTTTATGAAACCTGTGATTTTATCAGCTTTTATTGTGGAAATTCTCTGCAGAACTCTAACTGTTCTACCTCATATAATAATCTGGCTAGGGCACTAAAAGGTTAATTGATGTGCCTAAGATCACACAGGCAGTTTGAAAGAGGAGTGACTAGAACCTAAGTTATTATGACCCTGAGGATGGCCCTCTATCCATGATGGTCATTTCCTTCTCTTTTTTATTATAACTCAGTTAAATATTTTCTCTAAAAATAACTTTCTTTTTGTAGTATATGATATAAAGTGAAATGGTGATTCTAAGTTGTGGGAAAAAGGAGAGAGAGAGAGAAGAAAGGATAAAATGCAGCTGAGGAATTAAAATTAATTGGTTCTATAATGCATTGGGCTGTTAAAATATCTGGCTAACAAAAAAAAGATACAAAAAAGAAATTCCAGAAACATGCATTCTCTTTTCCTGGAAGCTCTGGGAACTGCCAGGAATTCATTACTGCTTGTATCAAAATAGACTGTAACTGCTATGGAGAGTAGTAGGGTTTCTGTATCTGCAGGGGATGCAAGATCTAGCTAGAGTGGATGGTTGAACTGTAGATAGAAATGACTGCCTGCTGGCCCCATTTATATGGGCACACTCTGTCTCTCTGTCTCTGTCTCTATTGCTCTCTGTGTCTCTGTCTCTCTCTGTATCTCTCTGTCTCTGCCCTTCTGCAGCACCCCCCCCCATGACAACAACAACAAAAAAAGTGAAATAGAAAGTAGGAAAAAAGTGAAAGTGAAGGCAGAAGAGAACTGAAACCATTGACCTGGTGGACCTCTGGCTGGGCACTACACAGGAGGAAGCATTTCACAGCTCACTGTAGATAATTAAAATCAGGGCTTTTTGAACCTTGGATACTGGCGTCTAAAGTACATTAATTTTTCTTGCTGAAGTCAAATATGTAGCTTAAATTTTCATGTTGAACAACACAACAAAAGGTGATTGAAGAATACCATGTAGCAGGAAATGATGTATTTCTTAGTACTTAGTCTTTGCTTATATCAAGGACTGGAAATGTTTGCAAATATATTTAAAATGTAAAATTGAATGATCTATAGAAATACCTTCATATCAATTTGATGACTAGCCCAAACTCCTTTTGCATTTAGGCCAGTGTCAACATCTTACCTTATATAGCTGAAACCTCCAAGAGCACTATGACTTGCTTGTAAACTTCCTAAAAGCTATATTCCAGGCTCATAGAGTCCCTGAGACAACAAACATCAATCATATTCATATATCCTATATAGCTGTGCCCCTAAATCCATTGATTCAGTATCCACATATTCAGTTCCCTCCAGTTAGCCATGGGAAAAAAATTGGAAAATTTAGAAAATTCCAGAAAATAAAAAACATAAATGGCTCATAAATTTCAAACTGCCTGACAAGCAAGTCAGGGCTGTAATAGGGTAAAGTTTGCCAGCCTATTACATGACTCATCTCCCTTTGTCTCCATTCCCATGCTCCTATAGGAAACTTTCCTCCAGTCTGCCTCCTGTTTTCACTGTTTATATTAGTAGTAGTAGTAGTGTTATCTCAGTGCCTCTGTATAAGGAAGCTCTAATTTACTATAATAATGACCCCAAACCTCAAGAATAATGCCACTGGTAAAGCATTGTGCTCCTGTATCTACTGATCCACTGATTCAGTTACCCATGGTGCAGATGTTTCCTAATACTCTCAGCTTTTGGCCATCCACAGGAAGTCTTGGACATATTTCCCCATGGATATGGGACCCTGCTCTATATGAAAATAACTCTTTCTATAACATGATGAAAAGAGGTCATCTCATCTCTGCTGGAAGACCTCAAAGGCGGAAGGAATCCACTGCCTCTGGAGGCTACCTATTCCACTTCCTCCCTTCCAAACACTTCCTCCCTTTTAGATACTTGACAGCTCTCATGACCCCATTTCATATATATGTATGAAAGGCCACAATAAAACTACTAGGCTTTGAGATAACTTACAAATTAGAATATGTTTATTTATTCTACATTCTCCCCCTGCCATTAAACAAGGAATTTGAACATATTATACTATACTATGGCTTCTAAAGCATTTATACTTAAATACTATATCTGACCAAGAACCTAGTTATGTTCTGGAAAGAGGGTAATGTTTGACATTTTTTACATGCAGTAGAATATAGTTTCATTTAATATGAAGTACTTGCAATATACAGACTTATGTGCCTTTACATTCAAAATAACATTAAAAATATTTTCTATTGAATCTTGTCTTCTTTATCAAAAGCAGTGCTGAAAGAATCAAAACATATAAAAGGCCAGGGAATAGTGAGAGAGCAGAGAAACAGGGAAATTGATTTTACCAACATAGCCAAATTTGATCAGTTTAGCACAGTTCCTGGCACTGTAGGTACTTAATAAATATTGATTGATCTATTTCCTGGCATCATGCTCCAGAGACATCTATTTCCTAGGGTATGAATTATATGATTGCTGAAGTCAGACTGATACCTACCTCTCTCCAGTAAGTTAAAATGGCCCTACTGATCACTCTATCCTCAGACTCCCTCCCTGTCCTTAGGCAGTTTTCCCTGTGTGATTTAGGATCAGGAAGCAGACATGACTCGTTCTACTCAAAGACATACACAATCATGGGCACTCTCACATATACAGCCATATCAAGACTGATGCAAGGTTATGTCAAGATATTTGTGAACATATATGTATATATAGACATACTACAGATATATTTAAAAACACACAGTATGTGTGTATGTTTATTGGAACTGATACAAACAGAAGGACTAGGATTGAATTGACTAAAAATCTGATTTCTTTCCTGTAGTGGCAGTAGCAGATTAGGAGACAATAGATAAAGGTACTGCCCCCAGGATTCAAAACTCTGCTAAGCAAGGAGAAGGGTGTGGTCCTGTTTGCTTTCCTACTTCTGTCTTCCATGTAGGGGCAACCTATCCTCTAGCTTTGTATGGTCTCAAGGATTAGATCCTGTCTCCTCCTTCCCTTCTTCTGAGGCTTACTGAAAGGTCTCCCTGATGCTGACTGAGTCAGTCTTTATTCCCCTCACCTCTTAGCAAAACATACAAAATTGTCCTTGCATGTTTATTGTCTTTTTTTGGCGTGGGGGAGAGAAGAGACTGGAGAGGTTTTGGTATATAAAGGTAAGATTGAAGAAGAAAGAAAAAAGCAGCAGCCTGTTACCTCTACAAATTGTCTGATGACTTGGCATCATGGGGATTTGCTCAATTTGCTTTGTGGAGGCACTCCAATCCTCCTCAGTGCAATTAGCTATACACCCAAAGTACACAGCAAACAATTATGTTAGCAGAGCAATTCACTGGAGATGCAATACTTCTTTGCCAAAAATGTCTCTAGAGTGCCCATAACTAAGATCTGTCTGCTCTTTGTCCCAGGTGATAGTTTCTAAAAGACCTCTTTTTCATCTATTAATTTAATTCGTACCCTTCTTAAAAGGCCCAGTTCAACTATTACCTAGCCACAAAGCCAGCATGCATTCCTACAGAAATCTGCTCTACTTTGATTTCTCCTTTATTTTATTGTCTCCAGCACTTACAGCTCTTGCACATCCCATCATTTAGCCATTCATCACAGATTTATAGTATTCTCTAGTTGCTTATATCTATTTGTAAAATGGCAAGCTTTTGAAGGACAGAGGATGTTTACTCGTTATCCATATCCCTCTCCTACTGGTGTCTCCCGTTTGCTTATTGTTACCCACAATAAAACAACAAAGTCAAATATTTATTGCCAACACCTGCCCTGACAATGCACTTGGTTTCTCTTGGCCCTTCTCCTTCTTGGATAGACCTGACCCTTTTCCTGGGAAGCTCAGTGATCTTCCTTTTCCAGTTCAATCCTAGTCCTTCTATTTGTCAGTTCCAATTAATACACACACTGTGTTTTAAAAAAAAGAATATATCTATCTATATCTATATCTCTCTATATAAATCTGTAGTATGTATATATGTACATATATGTTCACAAATATCTATCTGGTCTTGACATAACCTTGCATCAGTCTTGATATGGCTGTATATGGTGGGAGTGCTCACTTAGTCCACTATGAACCTAGAGTAACATAGCTTGCCATTCTAAATGTAGGAAGTTTGATTTTCAATCAGGAAAGTTTTACAGTATTGTTCTCCTTTTACCAGGATGGACGAATTTCAGCATAGAGACCAGACCTGGCCTTTTGCCCATTCTTCTGGAGGCCACTGTAAACATTGACTCTGGGGTTGGTGGGTTAAAGGTTAAATGTCCATGCACAGAATTCACTGAATAGAGGATAGGAAAGGACAGCGCTCATCTCCTTTTTGCCTTCCTCCTATCAATATCGGGGTGTACCCCTGTGATCCTAAGGGGTCCCGGGGCCACGGATGATTGGTATAGTAGGGAGAGGAATGGAGGGGCTCCGGAGGCTACTGTAGTCTCTTGGACCAGGGCTGGGGGCGTCTGCACAGAGGCAGGGGCGGGGCCGACTTTCCAGAGAACGACCAATCCCGGCGGGCAGAAGGCTCCGGGGACTCCCAGCTCTCCAGACCTGGACTACCGAAGGCTGCCCAAGAGCCTGGCGGTAAGAGGTATCCCCCAATTCAGCGAGGGTGAAGCGGGAGAGAGTCGAGCCGGTGCAGTGTTACTCCGGGCTAGGGCAGGTTTGAGCGTGCCCCTCTTCAGCAAGGTTTCAGGGCCGGGGATAAGGGCATAGCTGGCGTGGAGGAAAAGGCAGTGGCCGAGTGTAGGAAAAGGAGGGTGAACCCCATGCAGGTGTGGAGGGGGTAGAAGGGGAGAGGTGCTGGCAAGAGCAGTTCGGTCGCAGGGATGACATGCCCTTGTCCGTGAGGCAGGACACTCGGTGGCTGGGGCATGCCTGCCACTGTTTCTGCTGCCTTGGAGGGGGAGGGGACATTTGCAGCTGTGGGCAGATCGAGGGATATTAATTTATTCTCTTTTGCAGGCCTGCAAAAGCAGGCAAGGTTTTCTGTTCCCTTCCCCCCCCTACAGACCCCGTTCTTCCACTGGAGGAATCTCATCTGTTCGTCTTGGGCCCTTTCTGGAAGCTAGTGAGGCTCTGTAGCTACTGCCTTTCCCCTGTGGGCAGGAGTACAGATATTCATACATACACGCCCCCCTCATCCCCTCATCCTTTTGGCTTTAGATGATGTCTGGTAAGTAGGTGTATTTTTTTCCCTTTACAACTCTGGGGGTGGTAAACAGACCATTTATATTGAGATTCTTATTCAGTGGTAAATATGCAGTCTTGTAATTAATTCTGCTGATGGTATATATATTCCATGTAAACTTTTCTTTCCTGACTGCCCTAGTTAGGAAGCAGTGCAAGGAAAACCATTTTCAATTATTTACTGCAACCAGGATGATTTGTCATAAATAGCCCAGACACATTAGGCAGTCTACCATCTGGTTAGGGAGATGATATGCACTGGACTCCTATCTTTGGGCTTTCTGTAGTAATGAGAATTTAACTCCCCATGTGTTGGTTTTTTGTAGTATATTTGTAGAATGCCATGAAGCATGGCACAGTGGAAAGATCTCTAGACTTGAGACCAGAAGATTTTGCCCCTCTACCCCCCAGCTTTATACAAATGGGATTCTAGACAAACTCTATGGTCTCCAGTTTTCTCATGTATAAAAACTATAAAAGACAATTTGCCTGTTTACCTAGTTTCCAGGACTCTTGGGAGGATTAAAAGAGATGATATATTTATATATATTATATGATGTGTATGTAATATCGGTCTACATGTACACATATGTCATATGTACACATATGTATTATGTATATATAAATATTTTGCAAACCACAAAGGGATAAACAAGCATAAGTTTTTATAAGTAGTAGTCATTTTCTTAGAATTCAGGTATTTTTTTAGCAAAATCATTTCAAAATTACAAGCAGAATCTTTATATCTTTAATGAATATGTTTGTGCTTCAGAAGTATGTTAAAAAGCCACATAATTTTGAATCACTGAATGAATAGGGTTTTCATACATAAATATATATTCTGAGATAGTCAACAACCCATGAGGTTATCTAAATAAGATTTTCCAGAATTTAGGGAACATTGAGTGCATTTATTCAAACAACTCTCAGAGTGAAAATACTCTTGAATAGTTAATCTGTACATTTTCTGACTGCTAAATCAAACTTGGCCCAGATCAAATCTCTAGAGTGAGTTAGCTAATTTCTTCACCCTTGAATGTAATAAACATATAAAAATGAAGAGTTGATCTTATCAACCCAAACTGGTGACATTTAGATTTACCTTTATAAGAAAGAACAAATCTCATAGCTAAATGACCATGAGTATAGTGTTTATCCACAGTTCACTAATCTATAAGATAAATAGGTTGGATTAGGTGAAAATAGTTAAATACTTTAGGGGATCTATAATCTCATTGATGTAGATTCTGCAATGGCTATTTCATTTTCAGTGATTTTTGTCTTTGTTCTTCTGCAGAATCTCTGCCCAATATGCTAGGGACTTTTTTCTATTTCTTTTTACATTTTCGGGATTCCAGTGGATCACACTCATCTGTTACTGTTTACTCACACCTCCTTCTTGTTCTACCTCCTTTTCCCATCAAATATTGCTTTTCTGAATTCCCTTAATATATGCCCATTGGTAAAATGTTCCTATACCTCTTCTCAAACTCAAGATATCACTAGATAATTTGAAACCACTTTGCTCTTTGTATTCCACATAGTTTATTAGATGATATCCAACTCAGTCTTCCTATGTCCAACTCATTATTCATCATTATTGTCAACACCATATATATATATATATATATACTGATGTATTAATTTAATACTCTTGTGGTCCCAACTGCTTATTGAAATCTTGACAATAGATATTATTCTATTTAGATTGTTTCCTGGAATGCATTTTGGGTTAATTTTTTCTGCATAGTTTTGTATATGATTGCAAAGGTAGTGAATATTTTAGTACCTGATTAATAAATATAATACTCGCTACAAGAAATGATGGACTAATGAGTGTGGGATATTGTACACCCAGAGAATTATGTCCTAAGGGTTGGTTTTTTGAAGTGCTTTCTTTTAAAAACTACTGCAATGTGTGGCTGGGTTTGGGTGGAGGGACATATGAAAGCAATCTGATCTAAAAATGAAAGATACCAATAAAAATGAAATATCTTTCCAAATATAATGTTCAATTTGGAGAATTTTAGAGATTTTGCCATTTGTAGGTTGATGTGTTTTCATCCTGTGTAAGATGTTATCCATGACAGTAATGAACATCTTTGGCCAATATATCCTTGCTAGGTCTTAATAATCAGAAAGTCCTTAAGTTATCTCTGGAATATCATTCATCAGAGGTCTATCTTGGTCTTAAAATTTTCATGAAAGACACATTATTGTAAGAAAGCTACATTATACAATGAATCAAATACTATTTGTGGGTGGTCAATAAGCAATAAACTATATCAGCTTTTTTCTATACCTTTCAGTCATTATATGGTTATAATACTGTGATGTTTTTAGAGAATCATTGAGAAAGCTTCATAATTATTTCTCACATTTTTCTCAAAGTATCTTCTGAGTACATGTAGATCATTCTCATAAATATTTTGTAAATATGAGAAAGTAGGCACAGGTATTCATTATTTGCTATTTGGGGTATAATTTTAACATTTCTTTTGTTATTTTCTCCTTAGATATTTTGCAAAGTAATCTTGCAATGCTTTCAAGACTATGTTTCATTAGATGTATACTTGGCATAGTTTAGGTTCTTCTCCTCATTTCATCTTCCTAAGTCCATTTCTTTCTTAAAAACAAAAACACCCTTCCCTTCTGTCTTAGAATCAATATTGTGTATTGGTTCCAAGAATGAAAAATGACACGGGTTAGGCAATGAGAGTTAAGTGACTTGCCCAGGGTAACACAGTGTCTGAAGCCAGCTTTGAATTCGGGACCACTCATCTCTAGTCCTGGCTATTAATTCTTTAAGTCACTTAGCTGCCTCCTCCAAGTCCATTTCTGCTTATTTGTATTACACACTGAGGACTAATGCACTAATTTCCAATTGAGGCAGGTGCTGTGTTACTAATGATATATATATATATATGTGTGTGTGTGTGTGTGTGTGTATATATATATGTATATATATATATATATATATATGTTTTTATCAGTGCCAACACATGTTCCAGTTTCCATTTGTTATCCTCCTGTCAGTTTTAGCCAACATTGATCTTAGCATGGTGGGACTTCTTTGAGTCTCATGCAAAATTTTTGTAGGATTGTTCTTGATATGTCTTCATTTCACTTTTAAACAGTCAGACCTACTTGTAAGCAATTGTTTTGGAAAAGTGATACTACTAACTGTCATTTCTATCACATTCCTAGCCTCTTGGATGAAAGTATTCATAATATATATTTGTAAAATTTCTGAGTAATTGGAAATATGCCCAGGATTAAGGAATTAAAGACTGTCAAGATGTTCATTTCTAAAGGCTGTCACATCTACAACATATATCATCTACATATATGCATATAGATAATATGTATGACCACATATATAAGACCATGTATATATATACACATATTTATATGTGTATATATATATGAATGTACATACATATATTACCATCCATCGATTCTAAGTATTAAATAGATATATTGATTTGGATTGGAGGATCTTGTCATTTTCCTGCTAGAATTTCTTTTCCTTCCTGTCCACTGCAAAAATTACTGGTGTAGAAATTGCAGTCATCTTCATTGTAGTCTTTTTTCCTTATGCTCATCATGAGTTCTGTGTGATGGATGAGTTGACAAAGTTTGATCAAATGATGCTTCTTGTTGCTTTTATGCCCATGATACCTGCCCTAGGATGACCAGTGAGTCATCCTTTCATTACCTGCAATCTTATGGTTTTATCACATGCATATTGATATTGATGTGGTTCTTTTCTTCCATTAACTGAATAATAAGTTGGCCATGGGACAAAGATTTCATGTTTACAATACCCATTTTATTTGTACAAATGGTCTAAAATCTGTTTGATTTATAGCTCACAGCATGCTCCCTTTTCTGTCATTTCTTCATTGTTCCCTCTAAGGAAGGAGAATAACAGGACTTCAGTCAGAGTTTTCTTTATTTCATGGGTTGTTGACATTGCCAAATTTCAATTGTTGCCATTAATTCATCACAGTAAATCACCTACTAATAAACGATGCTGATAACCTGCTAACACCTATTCTGTCCTTAGAAAGACTGTCCTCACTTTGTTATTGGAACTATAGTTTAAGATATTTCAGTGCAGTACCTTCTGGGGCATAAGTTCCATTGAAGGAATCTTTCAGAACCTGGGTTCTCAACTTCCCCAGCAGTATGAGGAATCATAGAAGAATTTTGTGGAGAAATAACAAAAATTGCAAACAAAAACAAAAGTTTTAACAAAAAAAAGTTTTAAATACCCCTTATGTACATTATCTAATTTGATCCTTATAATAATATTGTTAGTTATCTAGATTTCTCTAAGGTATTTTCATACTGTCATATTCTATTATTTTATTTTAAAGGTCCACTTGTTAGATGTATTAGTAAAAATGAATATGTACTTGTTAGATGTATTAGAAAGAATGGATATCTTGTTGGCATATTATTTTGCTAGGGTGTTTTTAGGAACCAGAGAATTATGGCTAATTACTGTGCTGCTTATCCTTTTACCCCTCCTATCTGAGAAAAGAGAATAGTCAGTATATTTTCTAGGCTGAAAACAGAATATTGCTTTTAAGCGAGGGTATACCACAGAATTCGCTCCTGTTGAGAAGCAGAAAAATGTCTGTATAGTTTGCTTGTTTGGATTTCTTCACATGGAAAACCATTTAAAATAAGCAGTTAAAATAGATTTTAATCATCAGAATTTTCAAGTAAGACTTTATACCAACAATTTAAAAAATCCTTCAATGAATAAAGTAATAGAAGCTCCTTCTTTGAATCATTTTTGAAGCATAGGACAGCTTTACACTGAAACTGTTCTCACTGACAGCATTTAGTGTTTACCCCTTTATTCTTGGTCAGATTTGATTGCATGAAAAATATGTTGTTTTTGTAAGATATGTGGTTACTTTGCATAAAGCACAGAATCAATCTCCTATACTTCTTTTCTGTTCCATTTCAACCTGTGTCACTTTGGTCCTCCTGACAAAAGCACCTTTGACTTCACTGCTTTACCTCTTGGAAGCTATCTTCTTTATAAGAGAGGAATGATGAACACTCTGTTCAAGTGCATCAGTCATGACTCCATTTTGGGGTTTTCTTGGCAAAGATACTGGAGTTATCTGCCATGCCTTTCTCCAGCTTATTTTATAGAAAAGGAACTAAGGGAAACAGAGTTGAGATTTTCTCAGTTTCACACAGTTAGAAAGCATCTGAAGACAGATCTGAAATGAGGAAGATGAGTCTTCTTGACTCTTGGTCCAGCACTCTATCCACTGTACCACCTACGTGCTCCAGACCTATGATAGTCAACTTCAAAATGTTATCCTTCATTTGTTAGATGGAGTCTTGGGTCCCAGGAGACCAAAGTGGAGCAAGTAGGAAAAAAAAGCAAAAGCATGTCTTAGGAATGTGATGATTAAATTGAATTCAACAAGTATGTATCAAACAACACCCTTGTATAAGGCACTATATTAGATACTGGTTATTCAGAGATTAAAATAACAGTCCCTGTTCTCAAAGAACATATGATATATGATGATATGTAAACACATATAATCAAATAGCCATGTTGTTAGAAAACGATTAAGTAGCTAGGAAAGATCAAACAAAGCAGCTTGAAAATTTTAAGGAGCAAGAGGGATGACTTTAAGCTCATAGAGGAAGACTTCATAAAGGAGCTTGTATGTGATTTTGCAAAAAAAAAAAAAGATATATATCACAGTAACTTGAGAGGTAATGGTATAATTGAAAGTGCTTACTTCCAGAGAGGAAAAACTAGGCACAAATTATGCCCCTGATTCATGAATGTGGGCAGTCATTTTAACTTTCTGAGTTTCAGTTTTCTAATCTGTAAAATGGGAGATAATACTGCTAATAACTACCTCCTACAGCTGTTTTGATATGTGTGTAAAATGTTTTGTAAATTTGAAAGCACTATATGAATTTAAATTATTAATTAAATTTTTAAAAGAATTCTCCCTTTTTACCTCATATGGACAGCTCTAATGTGCTTGAGAACTGAAGTTCTGTCCACATAGTTTACTCTTTATCAGCAAATATCAGTATTAATTAAATTTCCTTATTAAAGTGAAAGGGTTGTTTTTGAACTTGAATAACAATACATGCACACAAAAATAAAAATAAAAATACACATGTCCTTTTCTATCCTCCATTCTTCTATAAAAAGCATTTGGAATTTGAGGAAAAGACAAATAAATGTTGTTCCAATATCATATACAACTCCTAGTATCTGGCTGATGGCCATGAGTTTGGAAGCAGCAGGAGTTCGAAATAGAGGAAGGAAAGGAAACATTGAAGGGGAACTCATGCTTTGCTTTGAATGCATTTAATTTCCAATTTGGCATAAAATCCATAAAAACATGGATATCCCTAAGTCAGGATAACCCATGTTTATTTCAAAGGACCGGTAATATAAGGAGGCCATTTTTTTCATGTTCTAAGGAGACCAGATGTCTAAGTGAATGGTACTGTTGTATCTTTTAGCTGTGAAATTTAAGTTTTCTTAATTTTTTGTTTCATAACCTTGGGGTATCTTATAATATGATCATTTCTCTATGAAATCTTCATGAAACTCTTAAAATATGTAGATTGCAACTTTAATTTTTACCAAATCAGTGATTCTAATTAAACTTATGGTAAATTAACAATAAGACCCCCTTGTACTGAAACTTGTCTCTCAAAAGATATTGATAGATTCCTTATCACCATATATAGTAGTTTTCTTAAACCTTATATTTCTGCAATATTGACCTTTATTTTGTATTTAATTCACTTGAGCACCCCTTATTTATAGATATTTTCTTTTTTTCTTCTCCTACCCTCTTATGTGCCCATTCCTTTTCTTTCTTCTTCTCTGGCTTCTTTTTATTAGTTTAAAAAATCTGAGTTTTTAATTCGACCCCAATACTTACTGGCTTTGTGATCATAGTCAAGCCTCTTAAACTTTGTGAATTTTAACTTCTTTATAGGTAAGTATATATATATGTAGATATATGTATGTACACATATATAGTCTCACCTCATAGAATTATTACTTTCCTTCAAAGCTCAGTTCAAGTGCTGCCTTCTACATGAAGCCTTTTCTGATCTCAGTTGCTAGGAATTTTCTATACAAAATTATCTTATATTTATTTGCATAGCCCCTCCCCCCCCCCCCGTTTACCTGTCACTTAATATCATCAGTATCAGTCTAGACCTTCTTACCTTGATTTTCTTCTTTTCCAATCCATCCTTAACAAGTGTCTCAATATAGCCTTTGCAATAGTATTTTCAGAAGCTATGTTAGCAAATCCTAAATTCAGGTAAGTCCTTCTAAATTGTAAAGATTTCAAGGAATATTTTAAAATAGAAAGAACATCAATTGGGAGATAAATCATTTAGCAAGCCTATTAAGTTCTTTCTATATATTAAGTATTTTGATAGATATTGGTTATCCCAAGACAAATGCTTTGAAACATTTTTTCTGTCTATAGGAAGCTGGCAAGTTTATTAGTGGAAAGAGCATATAAATAAATGTACATATGTACAAGTATACACATCTATATATGAATATTTGTCTATATGGACATATTTGTATATTTGTATGTATGTATTGTTCTATCTGAATTTGAATCCAAGTTTTGATATTAACCAATTTTGTGACCTTTTAGAAATTATTTGAATTCTCCAGGCTTCAGTTTTTTCAACCTAAAAATGAAGATTTGATGATCCCTAAGGTCTCTTCCAGCGTTAAAAATTCTGTGAATTGGGGCAGTTAGGTTGGTCACTGGATTGAGAGCTAAACCTAGAGAAGGAGGTCCTGGGTTCAAATATGACCTTATGTGACCCCAAGCAAGTCACTTTAACACCAATTTACTAGCCCTTACCCGCAATTCTGCTAGTATCCATTCTAATACAGAAGGCAAGGGTTAGAAAAAAACAAAACAAAACACTATGACAATGGGTCAAGCAATGGATTTTATGATTGTCCAACTTAGGAGAAAAAGTTGGCAGAAGTTCATAATCAGAAGTTTGGACTCAAGGTGATGAAATTCCTTAGTCACAGTAATTCAAACCAAACATCTGTAAAGACAAAAAGAAGCTATTATTATGCTGATGGAGTATTCACAGTGGGAAAAAATCAGTATTCATATGCATTTCAGCAAATATTTCAAGTCAAGTATGAAAAATACTAAATGAGACAACTTTTCAAAGATGAGGAGAAAGGGTATGCAGGGAAATAGAATGTCCAAATCTTATTTTGTCCCAGATTTGCTTTATATACTTTTTGTTCTAAACAAACTTGATTACTTGCACCTACCATAAAGATCCTGTGCCTGTGTCATATTAATTGCTTTTATTTGTGATCTTCCCTATGTTTTTCCTCAACTTGTTGAAAATCTTGTCTTTCTTTTGCTATTCATGCTATTCCCTATGTTCCTTCTCACCTTGTTGAAATTCTTGTCTATCTTTTGCATCTTTCATATGTCCCTTTGACCATGAAGCCTTCCCTGATTCTCCATAATGCTTTCCTCCTAATGGTAATTTTTCTTTTTAGCACTTTACTTAGCACTGTGGCAAAAATGACTATATATTTAAGTATTAATTTGTCTTAGAGTTAATTGTATATATGTCATAGCCTCATTCCAGATTACAGTGAAGTACCAAATAGAATGAATAATGAGTTTTCTGAAATGGTTTCATTATTCAGATTTATACTTCATGTTCCACTGGACTGGAACTAATTACCATATTTTATATAATTATATATTTTTAAAACCCTTACTTTCTGTCTTAGAAACAATCCTAAGACAGAAGGGCAAGGGCTAGGGAAATGGGGTTCAGTGATTTGCTCAGGGTCACAAATCAGAGAATTGTCTTGAGACCAGATTTGATCCCAGAACCTCACAAATTCAGGCCTGATGTTCTAGTCACTGTGCCATATGTTTATATGTGCCCCTATGATTATAGTTATAATTTTAAGTAGTGTGAATTCTAATCCATATAACTATTTACAGGATTCATTATTGGTACCATTTGATACATAGCTGTTTATA
This sequence comes from Monodelphis domestica, assembly GCF_027887165.1. NCBI lineage: Eukaryota > Metazoa > Chordata > Mammalia > Didelphimorphia > Didelphidae > Monodelphis > Monodelphis domestica. The sequence goes on from NC_077234.1 coordinate 216,110,223, forward strand.
TATGAGCTCATGGATATTATCTTTTAAAATCCTTTATTTTCCCTAATGCCTAGCATGGTACTTTGCAGATAATGAACACTTAAAACATTATTTTTCAGTGAATGGTTGCCTAAACAAATAGCTGTGACATAAAGTGGAATGAGATAAATGCCATAGTAGAAATACAAGCAAAACTGTACAGCTATTCAGAAGAATATGAAATTCCATCCATTTAACAAAGTAGGGAAAGAGTTCATGAATAAAGTTATAGTAGACTTGCTCCATAAAGGAAGAAAAGATGAGTTTGGGGAGGGATTGGAAATTTATCTCAGGCAAAGTAAACAGCATGATCAAAAGTGTGGAGGCAGGAAAAGTCTATATTTCATAGAGGGAACACAGAATAAGATAATTTCCAGGGAGATATTTCTCTATAAATATTTAAATATCCATCTGACATCCTTGGAAAATTAGATTATTCATTGGAATGTTTACCTATGTAATTGATGAATCCAAATCTATTTGTTAGATAGATAGATAGATAGATAGATAGATAGATAGATAGATAGACAGATAGATAGATATGGAGTAGTAGATTAGTCTGGCAGGAAAAGTTAGAGGCATATTGATGGAGGGCTTGATTTACATGACTTAAAGAGCTGGTTAATTTCATGGTATTCTCATTTGGTTGGTAGGCATGGGCAAGTCATTAATGTTTTTGAGCACCAGAGTGATACTATGGTATGCTTAAAATAATTATCTAGCAATATAAGGAGAATTGGAGTAGAAATTGAAATCAGTTTGATTCACTGATATTCTTCAGTGATGTTTGGCAATTCTGGAGTCACAGTGGAAATAGTAGGATGCTGGGAGTTAACCAAGAATAAGGACTCAACCCCATTGATTATGACCCACAAGTCTGAAATGTTGGAAGAGCCAGTAGACAAGATATTCTAGGGCTGTAGTTTATAAAGTTTTAGCATGAAGGCAAAGCTGGATACAGAAACATGTGAAGCCAGAATAGGGAAAATGATTTGAGAGAACAGGGGTGAATCATGGGTTTAGATGTCATCATAAAGATATAGAGTAGGTTTATTATATGACAGTATGGTATAGATGGAATTACAGAAAGTTGTGGTTGGAGAGTAGAATTTTAAAATGCTAGTATTCAGAAATGGTAAAATTTTAAAAGCTGGTTAATTTCATGGTATTCTCATGGTGCTGTAGAGCTGAAGTGGGGAAAAGACAATCCTTGATGGTGAAAAATTTTAGTAATTTTTCTGATCAGCTTGGTAGGGGGAGTAATCATAAATGCTTTAATTTCTATGATAATAGTAAGGATTCAGTAGGAGAAGAGTATCAAACTGAATAATAATTGGGAGAATGTTGTAAGTATATAGTATAAATGTTATCAAACTGAATAATAATTGGGAGAATGTTGTAAGTATATAGTATAAATGAGAATTTAGATAGGGTCCACAGATCTTAGGGTATTTGCTGGCCCTTAGAAGAATGATCTGGTGGTAGCAAGGAGAGAAAGAAGTATATAAAACTTTTCCCAATATTGTAAGTCAGGGAGAACTACTCTTCAGTGAAGAAAGTTGTGTGATTTTCTCTGAGATCTTATCTGAGACTGAAAAATCATGGTATTTCAAAATTCTTAGATTCATTTCTCTCAAATTTAGTAGTTCAAATAACTCTACAAATTTATTTTTTGAAACTAATTTTGGAGGAAAGATAATCTCTTATCAAGGAGAGGCAGGGTCAGATAATCTATTTATATGTGAATATTCAAATCCTTCAGCTTCACTTAATCTAGTAAAAAGATGTTCTATATTCAGATAACTTTCTCAGATGAAAAACATCTTTGAGTTATAGATTGTATCAATTAAAAGCATAAACCAAATGTGAACAAGGTCTTGACATTTCTTCTGAACTAATCAGTCAGTCAAAATTAATCTAGGTGGGAAGTGCTTTGGTCCATTGGACAAAATTAAAGATGACACAAGGAATGTACTGAGTTTGTTCAATAGAATTGAATGTATATCTAGTCTAAGTATATCAAAGAAAGGCATTCTTATAATTATTCTAGTCACTGCTTTGTCAATTGAACTTTGGGAAGGCTTTGAGAAAAATCCTTTGGTCTATTCCAGAGAACTGCTAGTAAGAGAGGAATAAATCAAAATCAAATGCTATAAATTCCTCCCTCTCTGTACCTGGCCTATTAAAGAACAATATATATAGGCGGAAGCTTAAAAGAGACAAATTATATATATATATATATATGTATATATATATATATATATATATGAGATAAATTGCATTAACACCTCAAAGCCCAACAAATAAATAAGCCTCAAGAAAATTTCATGTTGAGTCCATGAAGAACAAAATGAGACATCCAATAATCATCAGATGTGAATTACCCCTTTACCATATTTACTCTCCAAGTCTGAGCCCACTTTCTCCTGAACTCTATATGTACTTATGGAATAGTATGTTCCAGACTTATGAAGGGTCTAGTCTTGAACCAACTCTCATTATATACGATCTTGGTAAATGCCCCTTTCTAACAGCCAAGTAATTATAGGTGCTTAAGTGATCATCATTGGGAAACATATTGGTTAGGGGATTATCATCTTACTATTAGAAACCTTCCAGAATTTCAAGGTTGCCATAAAATACTGAAGAGAGAAATAGTCAAATATCTCTCATGACTTGGTCTACTATGCAGGTTGCAGTTGGGACAAAGAGTATTACACATGCTTTGGAAATTACATTAAATGACAGAACACTGCTGATGAAGGAATAAAAATTCAAAATTGCATCCTGCTTCCTTATTTGTATAGCTTTCTATGTTTATAATTACCATTTTTTTCTTAATGTACTTTTAAAACCTTCAGTTTTACTTGAATTGTATTATGCCATATGCTCTAAGTTTTAAAAATAATTGTCTCCCAAATAAAAGGTCTGCTCTACAGGAAATGTTAAGAATGCTGCTTGATAAACCTGTAAATTTGTTTCAGACCTTAACATATCAAGATGCCAATTTTTCATGTTTCATGAAAAAGTAACAGAATTCAAGTGAAACATTTAAAGAAATCTTGCAACAGCCTAAAATGTGAAAATGGCAGTAATGATCCACAGCATAAAAGCTCTAGAAACTCAACAATTTGGATATTATGAATTATGTGCTCAAGCGACATCTGCTATGAATCTATTTTGTCACTATCTATTTTTAGGGCCACCTCTGATCCAAATCTCTTCTGATCACCCATTATATTATTATCACCTATTATGACTAAGGAAATAAAACAAATTAACTACAGAATTTAGCTACTTTTGTATAAGAGCAACTTGATAAAGGAAGGCATTTTTGCCCATTTGAAGGGATCAATAGTAGCTTAAGTCAGGATCTAAAACTTCTGAAACATCAATAATATAGATAGACTATACTTTTGTCTTACACTCAGTTGCCTTCCAAAATAGGGCCATGATGGCAGCTATTTCAGAATACATTCAGATTATAATGAGAAAAGTCAGGAGCTAGTATTAAGAGTATAGAACTTGAATTCAGAAAAATTGGTTTTAAGTCAAGGCATAGACACTTTGTAGGCATATGTTCATGGGCAAATCACTTAAAATCTTCAAACTTTGTCTTTCCAATCTGCAAAATGAGGCAAATAAAACTAGAATCTTCCTTATAAGGTTGTTGTGAGGAAAGCGTTTTATAAATTTTAGGCACTAGATAAATGTGAATTGTGATTTTTTTTTAGAATAATATCACCTCAAAGTTAGATTATTGCAATGAAATAACCTGGAACTTTCTTTTTTAGCCTACCAATGTTCAGGTAAGTCAAGGGAGTGTATGGAGTGTGTATAGAGAGGCTCATTTATATGCCTCCCCCCCCTTTGGAATATTAGTAACAAAGAATCTACAATGTGAAATTGAGCTCTAAAGCTCTCATTTTCATGATTTCATTTAGTATATTTTGATTTTTAGCACTGTTGGACTCTTACAAAATCACAAGGTTTACTGTAGTCTGGAAAGGAGATTCCTTTTTGTGGGATACTGTGTGGCCTGGACACTGGGCTTCATGCTAGGAATTCAAATTTCCCAAGACAATGCAGTGGCCTTGGGCAAGGCTCAGGGTTTCTCTGTGTGTCTCTTTTCCTCATAGAACTATTATCTTTATCTTGGCAATGAGCTCTCTGGGGCCCAAGAGAGAAACTTGTTTGAAAGTTGCTATAGAAGTGCAAAGTAGTAGTATGTATGTGAACTTCATTGTTATGCTGTTAACTGGGTCAGATAACAAACTATTTCTGGTATCCCTAGTGAGAAGTTATGGATAGAGAGCCATTCTCTTAATGAAACACTACCACCTCTCTCCCTTCCCTCTCTGAATTGAAGTGTTCTGTTAATCTGGTTTTGGAAGCCGGTAGAAATTTTGATTATAACTTGTCGGTGCCTAGATACAATTTTCTTAGCAAGACACACAAATCCCCTTTCTTTAAAAAAAAAATAAAACTTTTTGGGAGAGTGTTATTCAAAAATTTTCTAGTGATAAAAATATTACAAATAATTGAAAAGGGCATTTAACGGGCATATTCTTTAATAAAACAAATACTTGAAACAATAAAGTCTAGATGCTTAATATGAAAATCTTTCATCTCTCTCTACTGACATTTGTGGTTTCTGCCACGACTTGATAAATCACAAATTTATGGTGTCCATAAAACATGCATTAGGAATGATCCTTGAATGTTGCCTAGGGACAGGCTCTAGACCTATAAATTCACTGGTATAGAAAGCTATCTTGGATAAGAAATCTCCCTCTGCAAATGATCTTCTCCTCAGCTTGAGTTGCTTGGAGCTCTGAGAGGATAAGTTCCTTGCCTAGGGCATCCTTAGGATCATCTACCCTTGGCACGGTATCTCTACTGGGTCAGTTTCTCAGTTGGGTTTTGAGAGTCTACTCCTCTGTTAAAGCTCTACTCTCAATTGCCAGGTCTAATTCTCAATTGAATCCAGAGTTAACTCTCTTCTTCGCTGCCAAAGGTTATACTCTTAAAAGCTGCCTTTAGCCTCAAGTCCCTGCCTTGTTATTTCTTTGTTTTTCTGAAAAGTTTCCTGCCACTAGGATACCAACTCTCTTGACCTGAAGAGTGTGGTAGCTTCTGCCTCTGAACTCTGTGCTCAATGGGAGAGGGGGCAATTTCCCCTCCTTCCACCCTCTGTTATATGTGTAAATGGCTCTAACATAGAAGAGTTCTGAGATTAATGGACTAGCAGAAACTGATTCATTTCAACCTGACGTTCTTATGAGGCTACTCTGAGGAAGGACTGATCATTTTTCAGACAGCGGTCAGTGCTATAATTGAGTTAACTTGCTTATACTAAATAATGTGACCACTTGGAATAGCCATATATTATAGTTAGTTTAATTTAATATTGATTAGATTCTGGTCTTCAGGGATTGATCAAAGATTAACTACCTTATATGTTTCCATGTATGCATGTAAATTTGTAGATGTGTATTCATCAACCCATCCCTCCATTTATTGTGTGTATAGTGTATATAGATTTGTATGTATATATAGATTTTTTTTTGTTAATGTAGGAACAGGAGAAGAGAAAAGGAAGGGAACCAGAAACGCATTAAACAATCTCCTGAGTGAGATGGGATGGGAATTGTGGTTTATATTTGTATAGTGAGAGGAGGGAGAAGAGGAAATAAGCATTTATGTAGTGTCTGCTATGTGCCAGGCACTGTCCTAAGTGCTTTTAGTAAATATTATCTCATTTGATCCTCCCTGGGAAATAGGCGTTATTATGATCTGCATTTTAAAGTCAAAGAACCTGAAATAACCAGAGCTTAGGGAGAATTGTCCAGTTACATAGCTAATAAGTGTCTGAGGCTGGATTTGAACTTGGGTTATTCTAACTCACCCCCTAGTTCTATATCTACTGTGACATCTGTTCCCTCATGGATGAATATATCCCCACATGACCTTATAGTTTTATGTTTTGGTCTGTGTGCTAAGCATGAACATTTTGGAGAAAGGGTGGTTCCAATTAGTCAAAATCACTTGGAAAATGCTGCCATCTAGTCAGTCAGAAAAGTAAAACTGGTTTTCTTTTAAATCTTCAGTTACAGATCAGGCATTTGTGACACTTGCCACCAATGATGTTTACTGTCAGGGAGCTCTTGTTCTTGGACATTCCTTGAAAAATCACAAGATAACAAGAAAATTGGTGATACTAATTACACCTCAAGTCTCTAGTCTATTGAGGTAAGATGCATAAAAACTAACTGTATATATCTGAACATTTTTGTTTAATTTAGAACTGATTTAAATTCCTTTTCACATTATTGAATCTAAACTTAAAATACACAACACTTTTCTGCTTACTCTTTCTAGGATAACTTTATCTTATGAAAAAAAAAAAAGGCCAAGCCATTTGTAGAATATATGGAAAACTCAAACAGTAGAATTCACATGAATTCCCAGCTTATCAATATACTATTAGCAATTTGTAACTTTTATAAATATGTATATATTATACAGATCTCTGTGTATATTTGTATCAAATAGCTAGAGGATCTAGATCTATGATTTGTTTAGAGGAATTTTGAGGATATAAACCCACTCCACCTTTACAACTCATCTGTAATTTGTAATTTTACAGTTGCTGAGAGCTTGAAAAATGGCATAACCTAGGCTGACTTAGGGTGATAGAATTAGTATATGGAAGAAGACCTAGAATTCAGGTCTTTCCAACTCCATAACCACTAGTCAGTCCAATATCTATGTCTATGTCTATAGACATATATATACACACACACAAATGCACATATGCACACATACACATGTACATATATGTGATTTTTGCAGAATAAGGGCTAATGTCCATATTTATTTCCCTATCCCCCCATTCCTGATAGAATGTAAGCTCCTTGAAGGGATGGACTATTATCTATTGGTCTTTGTATCCCTACTGCCTAGAAAGTATAGGATAAAAGCCTGATACATCATTATTTCAGAGGATTTGAACTTCTCTGTATATAATAGTGTAAAGTGATTCTGCTCTGCATGCTGTCTGTGGGTATGGAGATATAAGGCAGGGCATCACTTGAATATTTTAGAATACATTTTTTCCTTTGTGTATAGATGTGCCTTTTTGTAAGTAGATATGCTATCATGTTTCATTATTTTCTACTTGTGTTTATGTTTATAAGTTCAACATTCAAGGAGTTGTTTGTTTCTTCTTAGATATGACTAGACGAGTAAATCTTGTGATCTGAACAGTCAGACTTCATCGATAAGTATGCTGTTCATAATTAACTGACAGGGTTAAGCATACCCCACACAGTTCTACTAAAAAAATCTTTTACTAATGCCTTTTAGTTTTTCATTACAGCACTTTTGCAATTTAGTCCCTCTTTCATTAACCTTCTTTTGTAACAAAGAACAAATAGTTAGTGAATGAAAAAGCATTTATTAAGTATTCAGAGAACTATGCTAAGCTCTGGGGATTTAAATAAAAAAAATAGTCCCTGCTCACAAGGAAGATACATTTTAATCAAAGAATACAATGCATATAGATTTCAGCTGTGAGTTAGATGGAAAGGATCCAAGAAGTTGGTAATGCCTCTAATCATTTCAATTAGTATAAGCATAGATTTCTGATATCAAACCATTTGACAGTATCAGGAACTTTGGTGCTGAGAACTATTTTTCTGCATTTGCTTTTTTAAAATTAAATTAAATTTAAAAAATTTTTAAATTTTCCATGATTACATGATTCTTATTGTCTCACTCCCCTCTTCTCGCCCCCTCTAGGAACTGCCAAGCAATTCCACTGGGTTATACATATATTGTCACTCAAAACCTATTTCCATATTATTCATTTTTGTAATATAGTAATCTTTTAAAACCAAACCCCCAAATCATATATCCATATAAACAAATGACAAATCATATATTTTCTTCTGAATTTCTACTCCCACATTTCTTTTTCTAAATGTGGATAGCATTCTTTCTTATAAGTCCCTCAGAATTGTCCTGATCACTACATTTTTTTTAGTAGCAAAGTCAATTATATTTTATTGTCCCACAATGTTTCAGTTACTGTGTATAATGCTCTCTGTCAAGTTGTTTGACAAGCACCTAATCTTCTTAAGTTGTTCTTACAATTCTCCTGGTTCTGTTTATTTCACTCTGCATCAATTCATGTAGGTCTTTCCAGTTCTTATAAAAATCCTCCAGTTCATCATTCCTTTCAGCACAGTAGTATTCCATCACCATCATATACCACAATTTGTTCAGACATTCATTCCCCAATTAAGGGATACTCCCTCTTTTTCCTTTTTTTGCTAACACAAAGAGCCTGGCTTTAAATATTTTTGTACAAACAGATCCTTTCCCATTTTTTTTTATCTCAGATACAAACCTAGTAGTGGTATTGCTGGATCAAAGGACATGCATTCTTTTAAAATCTTTTGGGCATAATTCCAAATTGCCTTCCAGAATGGTTGGGTCAATTCACAATTCTACCAGCAATGCATTAGTGTTCCAGTTTTGCCCCATCCCCTCCAATATTTATTATTTTCCTTTACTGTCATATTGGCTAATCTGCTAGGCATAAGGTGATACCTCAAAATTGTTTTGATTTGCATTTCTCTCATCAAGAAGGATTTAAACATTTTTTTCATATGATTATTGATAGCTTTGATTTCTCCACGTGAAAACTATTTAAACTATTCATATCTCTTGACTTTGTCAATTGGGGACTGATTTGATTTCTTATAAATTTGACTTAGTTCTATGCATATTTGAGAAATTAGACCTTTGTAAGAGAATTTTGTTATAATTTTTTTCACAGTTTGTTGCTTGCCTTCTAATTAACTTAATATAATAAAAATTATTCAGTTTACATTTTACATTACATTTACATTTTACATTCATATACATTTTACATTACATACATTATACATTTTCCATTTACATTTTCCATTATTCATTACTCTCTCTCTTGCTTGGTCTTAAATTCTTCCCATCCTCATAGATCTGACAGGCATACTATTCCATATTCACCACTCTTTATGTTTAAATTGTATATCTATTTTTGAATTTATCTTGGCATAGGGTGTGAGATGTTGATCTGAACCTAGTCTCTCCCATACTGTTTTCCAATTTGCCAAGCAGTTTTTATTAGAAACTGAGTTTTTGTCCCCAAAGCTGAGATCTTTGGGCTTATCAAACACTTGATTGCTGAGGTCATTTACCCCTAGTCTATTCCATTGATCCACCCTTCTAACTTTTTGCCAGTACCAAATTGTTTTGATGATCACTGATTTATAATATTTTCAATAATTATGGTCATTCAGGAAGTGGAGTCTGCAGCTTCCACTTCTGTATAAGGGTTGCTTCTCTAACTGATAACTGATGGTGTGGGCTAGAAGCTCAGGGGTGTGGTTGGCAGAGTGCTACAGTTCAAGGGACTCTGAGGTTTACTTCTCTATTACTGGTAGTTAGTTGGCATTGGTATTGGTGTTGCATGGAAAGTATACCCCACAAGGGTTGTTCCCCTCAATGATGGCTAAAAGGATTGATCTGCAAACAGGGTTAGTGGTGTGCATAGCACTGCTATTTCCTGGATGCTTGGGGTCAGGGTTCTCTCTCTATCACCATTTTCAACAAACTCTGAAGGAAAGTAATGGTCAAAGTGGTTTTATCCATCTCACAAGTAGTATCCCATATATCTTCCTTAGGGTACTTTGCTGCTTTAGATCACCTGACTTTCTAGCACCAAGCAAGAACAGTTGCTTATTAGTTGGTGTTGGTGAAGGTGGGGATTGCTAAGTGTAAGGCAGCAGAAAAACTCAGTGTTTTTGTTGTTCTCAGCATATATCTAACAAATGGACTTTGCTACTTCACACCTATCTTTTGTTTCCATAGCTTAATTTGCATGAGAAACAAAATATACTTTGAGAAAAAATTATTATTTTGAAATTGTTTGTCCTGAGAACTTGAATACTTGTTGTCAAAACTCTGGTGGCCCCACCTTCATTATATCTTTGGCTCTAATTGGTTCATTTTTGGTAAGAACCAGTTTTCAGTCATTTGCAAATAGGTATATATTTGGCAAATTAGTCCAGTATCTTTTCCAAAAACACTTCACATGGGGTCACAAATAGTTGGATGTGCGTAAAATTACTAAATGACAACAAAATGTGTATTTGTAAGCCTAACTCAAAGAAGTGGGAAATATGTATGAAATTTAGCATCTGTCTTTCAAGGACTTTACATATATGTATAAAGAAACAGTATGGCACAGTGCATAAAGTCTATTACTGGGGAACAGGAGAATGTTATTAAGATCCCATCTTTGTTTTTATTACCCATATACTTATGATATTCAGGTTATCTTTTCCTAGCCTTAGTTTCTTCTTAAGTAAAGTGAAAATTAATTGTCACATTGTTTGACAGTTTGTTGAGGATCACGTGAGATAATTTTTGTAAAGCACATTCCTCACAATAAAGAGAAACCTAAATAAATAATATAAGACAGCATATGTTGTGTGCCAAATCAGTGTTAAGGAGGGGAAAGTTCATATCCATTTGAAATGGTTATGGTAGACTACTTAGGGAGTCTAGTTTGGAATTATGGGTAGGATTCACATATTTGTGATGTGGATATGGGGTCTGGCAGGAGTAGGAGTAGGAGTATTTCCACATAAGAGGGAATAGCGTAAACAAAGGAAAGGAGACAACATAGGAGAGTTATGTTTGGATGCAAGTAGCAAAATTATTTGACTAGAACAGAGCATTCACATAAAGGAATTTTTTTTCTTTTTAAAAACTTAATTATTTTTTATTTTACATTAAAATTCCCATGTATCTCTAATCATCCCTCCTCCTAGAGAAGATATCATTTAAGAAAAGATAGATGTATATATAAAACTGTCTTGCTTGTTTCTATTTATCAGTTCTTTCTCTGGATGTGAATATATACAAGTGATTCTTTAAACAAATTTCTGTTACCATATGTAATGTTCTCTTGGTAATGCTCTAATGCTTGTTTCACTCTTCAGAATTTCTGTAGGTCTTTCCATGTTTTTTTTTCCCCTAAAATTAATCTGCTCATCATTTCTTTTAGCACAGTAATTTTCTTCTAACCTAGACCTGTGATTTCATTACCATGGAGAAATTAGGTTGACATTTATTCTTTACCCCAAAGTTCTAGAGAGCTGGCAGGGGACCAATATTTAATTGATCTTTTAGGGGGAAATTCAGTGATCTTTATTGGGTACAGATGATATCCTAGATCTTTTTATAGCAAAACAAATACCCCAGGTACACAGATACAGTGTGTGTATCAGACACAGGATCTGTATTGTCTTCTCAACTCTAAGGTTGACGTTCTACTGTACTATATAATGCCTCCTCTCTTCTTTCAGGGAATAGTGGAAAGTAAATAGTTGGAGAAACCAATTAGGGCCCAAACCTAAAGAGACTTACATGCCAAGCTAAGGAGTTTAGTTATTTTCTGCAACCCAGGAGAAATCATCGAGAGTTTATAATCAAGGGAATTAAATGAAGCAATATTTTAGGAAAATTAATCTAGTGGAGCTATGTATGGTAGATTGAAGAGAGGAGGAATTAAGGGCACATTTCTGAATAGTCATGCTATATAGTAAAATGCAATATGAAAAATGATATGACTATTAATAAATCACAAACAATTTGGATCTAAAAACCATTGAGTTGATTATTAGTAAGTGTGTAGGCTAAAGACTGGTAGAAGATGTATAATATGCATTTATTTTTTAATATCATTGACTGCTAGAGGAATTTTTCTTTAAACTGAATGGAATATTGCTATTTAATTTATATATTTAATGTCAGAGGAATAATAATGTTATGCAATAGATCTACCCGTTCTTTATTAAAATAAAATGTATTCTAAAGTATAAATATTATGCATGGCACAGAAATTAGATTTTTTTCCTTATGTGAATTTTAACACATTGCTGTATTCCTATGTACTTGATAGGATGACTATATTTCATCTTTTTAGATGATTTCTTTAGGGAAACAGTAACTGGAGGTTTTGACTAGTTTAGGAAGCAGTCTGCATTGTGTCATTCTATACTCCAATTCTTTATTTTGCTTGCTACCCTTTGACTTCTAAACATAAGTCTGTTCAATAACCTTAGTTTATAAAGCACTTTGATTAGCTATCCTAAAAGAATCATCTCTATTCATTCAGTATGTGCCTCTCCTATTCATTAGCCTACAATATTTTTTCCTTCAGATGTTTCTATCTCTCTATCTCTCCTTTCCCACCTCTTCCTTCTTCCTTCTCATATGTAGACACACAGACACAGCTACATCCACTCATGCACACACATGCCATACACATATAAAAGACCACAAAAGTGACATCTACACACCCACATACGCACATACCTACATACATATGTTTACACATTCACACAGTCACTATACACACATGCTCATGTAAATGTGCATAGATGTAAAGGTACATATACACATAGGTACATACACTTACACATGCCAGTGCACACTTATCCATAATAAATTAATAATACAAAATGCCATTGTCTTAAAGAAAAATGATGTAATGTATTAAAATATTTACTCTTTGCTCTGATTTATATGTGTCTCTCTGTATATACATATATATTTATGTGTGTGAATTTTTCCTTCATAGGACTGTCCTCTACAAAGTTTTTGATGAAGTAATTGAAGTTAGTTTGGAAGACAGTACTGACTATGTCCACTTAGCTTTGCTGAAGAGACCAGAACTTGGTATAACTTTCACCAAACTTCATTGTTGGACTCTTACTCATTATAGCAAATGTGTTTTTATGGATGCTGATACAATGGTGAGTACAGTAGGAAATAATGAAGATCATTTACTGTATTATAAAGCTTAAAAAATAGTTGTAGAGAGATTGGAGGGAAAATTATGGAACACTGAAATTCAGAAGATCTACTACTGTTGTGAGAGAAATAAACATCTTTGAATTATCCCCAAACCAAGGAGTCTACAGAAAACCTTATAGAATCCTGAAGTATCCTTAGCATGGAGGAACTGGGTTAGGTCAAGGATGGAGCATAGAGGACAGAGTACAAATAGCACTTTGGTACTCCCCTTCTTGAACCAAAGTTCAAGCAGTGCCTGAGCCAGCTTGATCTTTTCCAGAATCTGTGACTAAGAATCCAGCAAGAGATAGCAAAATTGAGATATTCTGGATGAATTCAGGGTCTGTGTTGTGAGGTAAAGTAAGTGCTGGTAGTTGACTTAGTTCTAGTTTATTTTGTAACATATCTTTGAAAAGCTATCTGAATGAAATGGCAAATAAGCAAGAGAACAGAAACAAATGGCTATTTAATACTTTTCCTTCTTCCTTCCTTCCTTCCTTCCTTCCTTCCTTCCTTCCTTCCTTCCTTCCTTCCTTCCTTCCTTCCTTCCTTCCTTCCTTCCTTCCTTCCTTCCTTCCTTCCTTCCTTCCTTTCTTCCTTTCTTCCTTCCTTCCTTCCTTTCTTTCTTTCTTTCTTTCTTTCTTTCTTTCTTTCTTTCTTTCTTTCTTTCTTTCTTTCTTTCTTTCTTTCTTTCTTTCTTTCTTTCTTTCTTTCTTTCTTTCTTTCTTTCTTTCTTTCTTTCTTTCTTTCTTTCTTTCTTTCTTTCTTTCTTTCTTTCTCTCTCTCTCTCTCTCTCTCTCTCTCTCTCTCTCTTTCTTTCTTTCTTCCTTCCTTCCTTCCTTCTTTCTCTTTCTTTCTTTCTTTCTTTCTTTCTTTCTTTCTTTCTTTCTTTCTTTCTTTCTTTCTTTCTTTCTTTCTTTCTTTCTTTCTTTCTTTCTTTCTTTCTTTCTTTCTTTCTTTCTTTCTTTCTTTCTTTCTTTCTTTCTTTCTTTCTTTCTTTCTTTCTTTCTTTCTTTCTTTCTTTCTTCCTTTCTTTCTTTCTTCCTTTCTTCCTTTCTTCCTTTCTTCCTTTCTCTAGTTAAAAAGTCACCGAGGAAACTATATGCTTTTGTAATATTCTCAGAGATAGCATGTTAAACATGTTCTTTTGTCTTCCTTATGTTTTTGTGTTCCCTTAGTTTCATTTGTCCCCCATATTTGAGTAGGGCAGGCCAAACATTTAAAAATAGGGCCATAAGAAATTTAAGAAAATCAATTTAATTGCAAAGGCAGAGAGTTACTGCAGCATTTTCTTTTCTTGGGAAATATTAAAAAAACAACTTTATACCCAATTCTGACCAAATTTAAAATGTCACATTAAAAATAAACAAAACAACCCCCCAAAACGTTTGCCAATGGATTCCTGTGTTTTTCCACTTCTAAGCATCAGTTTCATTTGTCAGCTGTTTGCCAGACCTCTGAGACTTTGATGCAGTTTTTCAGTTGACTTCTGTTTCTCTAGGTGCTCTGTAATATTGATGAGCTATTTGACCGTGAAGAGCTCTCTGCAGCCCCAGACTCTGGATGGCCAGATTGTTTCAACAGTGGAGTATTTGTTTTCCGACCCTCTCTTGAAACCCATAACCTCCTGATGCAGCATGCAGTGAAACACGGCAGTTTTGACGGTAAGTCACAGAGAGGACAGTTACTCCCTTCTACTTGGATTTTATCTCCTTTTTTTCCCTTCTGTTTTTCTTTCTATTGTCAGTTTAGTAGTCCAGAGTATTAAATGTTATTATATTATTATTAAATTAGATTAAAGGGTAAAACTGACATAAGCAACATAAAGAACCATTGAAGTGACTTTAATCTATGTGGATAAAATAGAAGATATATTGTTGAAAATCAGATCAGACCTGAGGATCATCTAGTCCAATGCCTTTCTTTTATAGATTGAGGAAATGCATGCTCAGAGAAATTAAATGCCAATTAGTGGCAGAATTAGAACTCTAACTTTTTATTCTTTTTTATACAGAGTGAAGGAGAGAAGGGAGTTATAGTGAAAGGAAAGTTTAATGGTAATCAAGGCAGCATGTAGAACATGGTTGAAATCAGGATAATAGAGCAAAAATTTGGCCAGAGAAAATAAATTGCCTTAATATAGAGGTAGGGATATTAAAAGCTAAAAATGGCACCATAGTAAGAAAAAGTTGGCAAATGCTAAGTTGCTTTCATTAAAAGATACACCAATGATAATTTTAGGGAAGAATTAATGTACTTTATATTTTAGTTTGGATTAGCAGCATCTCTAGGAAGAGACAAGTAAGCATAAGGTTTTAGCTGGTAAGTGGGTATTTGAATTAATCTTATCATTTTCTTGGACTATTAGACCCAATTTATTTTGCTCTAGAATTTTAGTGGATCATCATGTTCTGGTTCTCTGATTCTTCATGAGAGCATTTGAGGAAGTTAGTACAAATTTTTGAGAGAGAGCAGCCTGAAAAAATATCATGCAGAAAGCAAAGAAGTCAGTAATTCCTAATCTCCTTCATCATGAATATTAGTTTATATCAATTTTCTTAATCTCTTCCACGTATTAGGTTCATGCATTTCTCTTCTTTGTTTTTCTTTTTTTGTTGTTTAGGAGCTGACCAAGGATTACTGAATAGTTTTTTCAGTAACTGGGCAACTTCAGATATTCACAAACATTTGCCATTTCTCTATAACTTGAGCAGTAGCTCGATGTATACATATAGACCTGCTTTCAAAAGGTAAGTTTGATTGATATTGAGTTTTATTTCTTTGTCTAATATAGTAGTATTACTCTCTCCATGGCAGTAAGATGGACTCTGACATATAAGCACAAACTTTATTAAAATTAACTAAAGACTCACAGATTTCAAGTGTCTGATTGCTTTATTCACTGACCAGACTTTCAGACCCCTGAGTAATAATCACAGACTGAGCTGATCCTAGCATTATTAGTCCTATTATATAGATGTCTACATCACAGAAAGTATTATCCTCCTCCCTGGTTGGGACTACTTCTGGTTCTTTGGTCAGCTACTCTTCCCTCTCAGCACCAACTGTCCAAATAAGTCATTCCTGTGAGGGTCCTTGTTTGCCATTCTCTTAAGATTTCCTGAAAATTGTACCCCTCTTTGGGGATGCCTTCCCACCTAGTCAGGATGGATTGCAGTAGTTACATTCCCATATGAACTACCTCATCTGGGAATTATGCCATGCTCAGTCTTGCATCAGTGGCAGTCATTTGGTGCCATAAGCAGTGAGGGCTCTTCATATCTAGCATCATTATTACTTTCCCTATCTATCTTCTCTCATAGTAACTCAACCACAGCCCTTCTCCAATTAATAGCTTCTACTTCATTGCCTTCTCTTCACATCATAATAGGAGTTCTTATTTTTTCTTTCTTTTTCTTTTCTTTTTAAATGGAATCCGTTGGCAGTATCTTGAAGCCTGTGGACCTCTTCTCAGGATAATGTTTTTAAATACATAAAATGAAATGCATAGCATTACAAAGAAAATAATTATTTTGAAACACAGCTATCCAAATAGACTTTTAAATAAACTTATGCTCCCCAGAGCTAGAATCCCTACACTACACTAAATGCTTTACTCTGCAATGATTCAGTGGAAAGAACCCAGGATTTAGCATCAGAAGACAGTGTGAATACTGCATGATCCTAATTAGGCAAGTAATTTCATATCTCTGGGCAACAGAGAAAACTTAGGGAAAAGTCTAAGATGAACTTAAGGGTCCCTTTCAGCTCTAAATCTATGATCCTTTAGCTCATATTTGAGATGCTTTCATATTCTGGTACTTTCTATAATCTAGCATCTGTAATATTTATTGAAAAATGGGGAGAATAAAGAACAGGGGATACCAAAAGGTTTGTAGCAGGGAATGGAAAAGTTGAAGGGAGAGAGGAAATATGGCTGCTGGTAAGGCAAAGGTGAGAGATGCCACCTGCCAAGAGGTTATTTTTGACCAAAATGGGGTGTCCGAGAAATGAGCCACTTATGATAGTCTGTGGGGATGTCTTCTTGCTGGATTGCTGCCGAAGTTGCCCCAGAGTAGGCTAAGCATGAACCCTCTTGAGGGACAAGCCTTTCCCCAGACTTTGTTCATCTAGCAGGGGTCTGATAAGGACCTTTTGTACTTGGATGACTGAACTGAGGTTCAGCTCCCTCTATACCCCAGAAAAGATAGCCCACTTATCTGACTGCGATATTCAAATAAGATAAATTTTAATAACCAGTTTGGATTGGAGAGGTATCAGGGAAAAGGGAAGAGGGATGTCCCTACATAAGGTTGGAGTCTTTCTCAGATTTGGAGCTGAGGCCAGGCCTCACAGGCTGGTGAGGGTTTCTCTTATTCCTGTCTACGCTATATCTGTGCTAGTTTTCTTAATTTCAAAATCTTAGCAGTAGACAGCAAGCATCCAAGGAAAGTTCTGATCTTAAGAGCTTGTTGGGCCTGTCTCTTCGGGCTGAAGAAAATAGAAGCACCTCAATTCAGAGACTCTGAAAACCAGCTCCTCCCACTTCCCACTCCAGGAAGGAAGAGCTAGTCACAAGACCAACTGCCACTCCCAGTTGCCCCTTCCCCCACCAACTTTCAGTCCTGTCAATTTCTTCTCTCTCTAATATTCCCACTGTTGCTTGTTCCAACACAGTGGCAGAAAGTTCAGAACTTGTTTTAGTTTCCTTTCCATAATCATCCCCTTTTTTTGATGTGACCTTCCCAAGGTCACTTATTTTTATTATAGTTACCAATTTGCTAAATCTAAGGAATTCTATGCAGGAAAGTTTGGGTAAAGGTAGTTTTAGGGTTTAAAATAAATTCAGTACAATAAATGTTTGAACAAAACCATTACAAGAAATTTGAATCTCAGCACTAATGCTACTTACTCTTGCTAAGTTAAATAAAACAAATTGTTTTCATATTTATATATCTATTATTATTTGCAGACTACCTTATCTATATCTGTGCATTGACTTTTCCACTTAAATCTTCACGCACAAGTGTCTTTGTGCACAAAAACACACAAAGACAATTGTCATCCTCAGTTACCGAGAGACTACTACCATATCTCATAAACACAATTTCAGCATTAGCTTTACAATAAACAATTAGAAGTTTACTAACTAGCTGCAAATGCAGCTTAAGTCTATTCCTATGTAAAACTAATTGTCTATGCTATATATAACTTAACTTTCTCCTAATCTCTTCCTTAATTATTATAACTATTATCTAAGTCTCTAGTCTAATCTATAACCTAATCTTATGTACAACATATATACATGCTATGCTAAATATTTATAGACTATCACTATGTTACTAAACTAGTTATAGTATATACATTATTTATAGAGATTTTTTACATATACTACAATAATATACATTCTAGGATCAGGGCAGCTAGGTAACACAATGGATGTAGTGTCAGGCTTGGAGTCAAGAGGACTTGAGTACAAGTCTGACCTCTAACTCTTCAGATCTGTGACTTGAAGCAAATCACTAACCCCAATTGTCCAGTCCTTACCACTCTTCTGCCTTAGACTGGATATCCATTCTAAGAAAGAAGGTAACAGTTAAAAAAAATCTAGCATCACCTTTATGTCTTGACATCTCCCCAGGGTTGGCTGCTCCTTTTCTTGCATCCCTCATAATAGAAGACTAGAAAATGGCGCTGACATATATTCCTTGTTCCATACAGTTACTTTCACATCTTCCCTCTTTCACTGCCATTCTCCAATACTTTCCTCCTTCAAATTCCAGTTGATGCTGTCATTTGTAGACCTTTAGTTATGTGGTAAGTACTGGTTCAGTTCCCAACTCATAATCTTCTTCTCTACCTCAAGCCATACCCACTTTGATCACTCTGCTCCATATATTCCATAGCCTCTTAACCCCCAGGACTTCTGTCTTCAGTGTACTTTACCTTGCATCTTCTTGAATACTCTTGGTCCTACCTATTAATGCTACTAAATTCCCAGATAAGGTAAATTTACCCCAAGTACTAGAATTACTACTTACTACTCTGTTAATAGCATATAGTGCTAAAAGAGACCTTAGCAGTTCTATAGTCAAACTTTCTTTGTTTTAGAAGTGGAAAGGAGACACAAAGAACAATTGCTTTGTTTAAGGAAAAGTACCCCAGGTAGAGAAGAGCAAAGCCAGTATTTGAAGGTGTTTCCCTCTGACTTCAAATCCAGAATTTTTTCCATTATATTATGTTCCTTATTGCTTGCTCCAGGACCTTGGGGGATAATTATGTGATAAAGATTTAGTACAGGACATGCTTATGTGAGCACTCTTGGGAATGAAATGTCTACAGATGAAGTAAAAATGGAACAAAATAAAACCCTTCAGAATCATTTAATGAAGTGGAACTTGCTAAGCATATTTAATTGATTAGCAACTTCCAAAGTTATCCTTTGCCTTCATATCATTTTTCTAAAAATACTTATGTATAATCAAGGTATATTAAGAAATATATCTTTCATTTTCTGGAAATGTTTTCCTAAGTTGTAGCTTCAAATATGCAATGCTGTACCATTGATAGTATGTTGATAAATGCTTACATTACACATCAGTTTAGAGTGAAATTAAATTCTTTAAAAACCTTCTGAATGATTATTATAAGATGAGACTAAATCATTTAACTTTCTTGGGCTTCAGGTTTCCTCATTTATCAAATGAGCAGGTTACAGTACATGGTCTATAAGGTCCCTTCAGTCCTAGATCCACTCTGCAACCTCATGTCCTCTAAGATTCAAGAGACCTCTTCTGATCTCCCCTCCCCCAGTGATTAGCGCTCCCTCCTCCAAATTTCTGTTTACATACATCCTTTATTTTGTCTATGTACTGTTATAACACTCTAATAGAATTCAATCTCCCTGAAGGCAGTTATTACCCCAGGAAAGTTAAATGACTTACTTAAGGTCACACAAATGGCAAATATCAAAGACAGAATTTGAATCTAAGTCCTTCCATTTCAGAGCAACTATATCACATGGACTATCGAGGAGATAGAACAATTATTTGAAATATAGAAGTGACCTTACAAATAAAGAAATTGAAACTCAGAGAAATTAAGTAGATTGGCCAAAGTCTTAGAGTTATTTTGTGGTGTACTTAGGATTAAAATTGACATTAAATTTGACTCCCAACCCATTTTGAAATATGAAACATAACTGCCCTTTTTATTTATGTGAAAGACTTTATGTTACTTTAGGCATTAAGACTATTTCACTGACAATTAAAGGAAGTATGGAATAGGGAATAGAATGCTGAATTTGGAATTAGGAAGATTTGGAAATGAGTTCTACCTCTGATGCTAATATATAAAGTAATGATCATGGTCAGTTTGCTTAACTTTTCTGTGCCACTGAAAACTCTCTAAGACTTTGTGTTTAAAATAGTTTGTGATTTTCTACAAGGGAAGGAATTTTTTAGGTCAGAAGATCTCCCATGGATGAATTAGAGTTCTTTGACATATTAATAAGAAATATAACTTTAATCAAAATAGATGTGAATTGAGTGATTTTTCAATAAAAAGGCATTGAAAATATCTCTCAGTTCCCTGCCATTCTAAGAACTTTGCAGTTGTTGATTAAATTACTTGGATATGTCATCACTCAAGTGAAAAAATAGATTATTATTGTTTTCCAAGATTTGGCTGGGATGCAAAAGTGGTCCATTTTCTGGGACCATCAAAGCCGTGGCATTACAAATATAACCGTGAGACTGGATCAGTGATTTCAGAGAGCTCACTGTCAGAATCCCAGCATCATGCCTCATTTCTTGGTCTCTGGTGGAAAATATATGATGAGAACATCGTGCCTTTTTTCGATAAACTTCAGCATGTAGCAGAGCATGAATGTCAAGAGCAAACAGTAAGTAAACTGGTGATTTAATTATCAACATTTTTAAAAATAAAGTTGTTGATTCCATTGAATTTTAATAAATCTGACATTGGTCTAGCACTTTGACATATGTAATTTGATTTAATCTTTATAATGGTATTATAAAATAGAAAATACATCCTTTCCCACCTTTTATATATTAAGGAAATACAGGATCAGTGACATTCAATGATTTGTTTAGATTTATACAGCTTAGCTTAAAACTCAAGTCTGCTGACTCTAAGACTATTCTTTCCATTCTATAACAATGCTTCTCTAGAAATAGAATCACTAACTGAAAATCAAATTCATTTACCACAAAGAATTAACTATAGTAAAGTCTGTTTTTGAGGAAAAGAATGCTAGTGATGCATATTATTATTATTATTATTATTTTTTTAAATATTGATTGCACAATAATTGAAGAAGTGAGTGAGAGATGCTGGGATGATTTCTAATACTGCAGAAGAAATAGGTTATTTAAATTAGCAGTTAATATTTTATAATATGGGTCTTTATCACAGAAAGAGACACTGATTATGTAAGTGGATAGAATAAATTGCTGATTACAATTTTGTTTGAATAGATTTTTTTCTCACTTCAAATTAAATTTGAAAAAGCAACAAGAATTCAGAAGGATCCTTTACTTTTTTGATTGACATTTAAAGTAGATTTGTTTTTATTTTTCTTTGTAAAGACTAGAACAAAGATATTTCAAAAGAAGAGGATTATTAACTGTCTCTTTAGATCAATATCCTTTGTAGAAGGGAGCATGGAATAATTGAAAGAATACTGGTCTTGGAATATGGAAGAACTAGGTTCAGATCTCAATTTACTTTGTCTGACCTTTGAACAAATCACTTTAAGTTTTTCTCATATGTGAAATGGACATAATAATTATTAGACTATCTACCTTACAGAGTGGTTGGGAAGGAATTTCTTTTGTAAACATCAAGATATTTTATAAATATGAGCTGTCATTATTATAAAAATATACTTTAATTATTTTTATTATTTCTCTATCATACTTATGAAAATCCTTGAATTGTACATTCCCAGACTTCATTCTTCTTAAAATGAGAAATTTGTCTTGCAAAATATTGCCTGTATAAGATACATATGTGTACATTTTATTGTTTAAAAAAATTTTATCAGTCGTTCCTTTAAGTTCATCAGTGTTATTTATAATGGTACTACATCAATGAATCTGTAGACTAAAGCAATATAGCCATGCAACATTTGTAAATTTGTTATTGCTTTAAGTTGCCTACAATGGTCAACCAAAAGCTCTAATTGAATTTGCTTTTTAGCTATTGGAACTAAGTTGGTGTTCACTTTAATGATCGACTTAAATCTCTCCATTCCTCAGTCTGCGATCTTATATTGTGTAGCTGGGATTACGAAAACTGTAAGAGAAAGAAGGCCCAGTTACAACTTTGAAGTTAGAAAGGATCTTAGAATGACATTTAGGGAATTATATGACTTTGGAGATTCAGTTGGCATGCTGTTCACATATCTATTTTTCATATCACATCTGTAGTTAAATCTGTGTGTGCATATAAACTATTATATATATATATAAAGGAATATTTATATATACATATATGTAAATGAAAGACTACATATATACATATATAATATGCAAAGGTTGTTTTTATATAAATATAAGTCTATCTTAATCTATCAATTAATTGATCTATTGACTGATATACCAATCTACCTACCTACCTGTTTGTTTATCTATGTATCTATCTACTCAGCCACCCAGATATCCATCTGTCCATCCGTTTGTCCATTTGTCTGTTTGTCCATCTATTTATCTATCTCCTCACTCACCTCTCCTGTCCCTTAGTTTAGTGGTCCACAGTCTCCCACATAAAATAATAATAATAAAAGTGGAATCAGAAGAGACCACTGCCCAAGGCAAACTGCGGTCACAGGCTTACTTCCACAACTTTGCAGTTGGACTTCCTTAGCTTTGTGGGCTGACCTCTAGCACTTAAAGTTGACCATGGATAACTGAAACTATGGAAAGCAAAATTGTGGATTAGTGGGGCCTTACTATAGTTCTAGTGTATATGTATGTGTCTATGTCTATGTATATAGAATTTATAAACATACATACATGTATGTATAACAATGCATTATAAATAACTATATAAACATTTATAAAATATAAATGCATAAAATCAATCAAGAATTATGTATATATATATATACACACATATGTAATATGTAAAACAACCTTTTCTTTATACTTTTCCGGGGACTGGTAGAAACATTAGAGAATTATAGTATCATTAATTTAGAGTTGGAAGGGATGACTATCAAGACAAACCACTTCATTTTACAGATAAAGAAACTAAGACTTATAGAAATTAAGTACCTTGCGAGTATAGATTCAAATACAGATCTTCCTACTTCTGAATCCAGAAGTCTATTCACTTTGTTACCTAGCCAATAAAACATGAATGTTTCTATTTGTCATAGATATAAATTAGGATCCTTATGTGTTTTGCTTTAATATAAACAGTAAGTAAGTAAGGGTTGAAACATAGCAAGCAAAGAAGCATGGAATTTTACTTATCCCAGAAAATTTCTAGATTCTTCTCAAAGACGATAGACTCCTTCCTCAGTTTAGTCTGGGAGGCACTGCTACCAGATGTTAGAGCAACATCTTGGCTAGGTTCCCCATTTGCACAATTGCTGAATAGGATCTATGAATTTGTAAGGAAAATACCAAGCCCTTGCTTTTATTGTGTATAATAATTTTGTTAGATATTCTGGTCTAGGAGAAAGGGGCATCTTGATAGAATAGTGGACACAACATTGGGTCCAAAGCCAGGAAGGTCTCAGGTCAAATGAAGTCCCAGACACTTACTAGCTGAGTTACCTTTGACAAGTCACTTACCCTCTGATTGCCTCAGATGCCTCAACTGTAAAATGAGAAATAAGTAATAACAATAACACATATATAAGAACATAATAACATCAGTGTTGTTGAGAGGATCAAATGAGTTAATATTTATAAAGTATTTAGAGTAGTTCGCAGCACAAATAGGTGTTAATAAATGCTTGTTTCCTACTCTTAGGAAAAAAAGCTTTAGATCAATAAATACATAATTGTAGAAATGCAATATAAATTATATTTTTTTCATTAGCAATAGAAGTAGGAAATAAAAATAAAAGTTGTAATTAAATGGTTATAGTGTAAAGGTATATGTAAAAATCAGAAGATACATTGTCTGATTTATTTTATTTTATTTTTTCATAGATTTCCCATAGGGGTGCTGGTGAACCATGGGAACGTTCAAATTCAAGGCAAAATGATAGCCAGTATTTCCCTGTTCAAGAATTTCCAGAACAGACCCTGGAAAAGACTCATTCAATTCTGACACCAGAAGAGGTGATGGAGAAAGATGTAAGTACATGAAAAAAGTTTGGTTTGTGTAGTAGAGTAGAAGCACAATCAATAAAGCTTTTATCTAAACAAATGGGAAGAATGCCTTGGAAGGAATACATGACCTGATAACATTGATGGGTGCATCACTCCTTGAGAGTTTAAGGCCTTGCTCTGCTTATTATACTCAAGGTATCAGAGAATTCCTCTCTGGTATGACTTCATCCACAGCAGCTTTTGGGTGTAAGCCTTTCAATCCCGTCTTGACTTTCTTTGACTCTTCCCAAGTCTCACTCTTAATTAATTGCCAGAAATGGAGATTTTTCTTTAACTCAAAATATTGTTATAGTTCCATTACTGCAGTTATTCTTTGCATTTTTGAGGAGCTGCCATAGTAAGGTGGATTAAAACAAATTTTGTAGCTACAAGGTCGGGAAAAATAACTGACATTTTGACTCTACATCCAGCCTTCTCTTTCATCAAAATTACTGGATGTTTTTACATTTTATACTTACAGTCCTCTCTCTCTCTCTCTCTCTCTCTCTCTCTCTATCTCTCTCTCTCTCTCTCTCTCTCTCTCTCTCAATTCATTCTTCTATTTATTCATTTATTTAACTGCTTTTTAAGTTAATTTATTATGTCTGTATGTATTTTGGGCAGCTGGGTGTCACAAACAATAGAGAACAAGACTTGGAATCAGAAAACTCATCTTCCTTAGTTCAAATCCAGTCTCAGATACTTTCTATCTGTGTGACCCTGGGCCAGTCCCTTAACATTTTTTGAATCAATTCCTCATCTGTTAAATGAGCTGGAGAAAAAAATAGTAAAATAATCCTCAAATGGAGTATGAAGAGTCTAACACTATTCAACAATAGCAACAAAATTTGTATATTTATATTTTCCTATTTATTCAGTCATTTATGCATTTATA
The DNA here is from genome assembly GCF_027887165.1 of Monodelphis domestica. Classification (NCBI taxonomy): domain Eukaryota; kingdom Metazoa; phylum Chordata; class Mammalia; order Didelphimorphia; family Didelphidae; genus Monodelphis; species Monodelphis domestica. Next base: position 216,135,399 of record NC_077234.1, read on the forward strand.
CATTTGTTCATTGTATGCTTATTTATTTATTCATTCATTTATTCATCCATTTACTTGCTTATTCATCATCTGTTCATCTACCTATTTATTTGTCCATTTGTTCAATATTTTTTATTCATTTATTTTTCATCTATTTATCTATTTTTCCTTTTAATTAATTTGTTTACTATACTTCAAATTATTATTTAATTCAGAATTCCCAGTGAAATAGTATTCTATATCACTGTAGTTCAGTACATTCTCCAAAAGCTTTTCTTGTAGTACTGGGAGGTTAAGTGAGTTGCCTAGGGTCACATCGTCAGCATGTATCAGAGGTAGGGCATGATTCACATCTTCCTTTCTGAAAGGTAAGCTCTGTGTCTATATATTATTCTTACTCTTGGTCTTTAGTTACAGAGAGCTAGTTATCAGTGGAAAGAGCATTGGATCTAGAGTTTGGAAGATGTAGATTAAAATCCAGCTTTAGAAACTTACTAGTTGTGTGATTCTAGACAAGCCATTTAACCTCTGATTCCCCAGGGTTGTTGTGAGGATCAAATGAAATATTATTTGTACAGCATTTAACACATTGTCCGGCATACAGTAGTGCCTCTATAGATCCTTCCTTCCTTCCTTCAAATGGGAATAATCATAGTATCTTAGGTAATTATGAGGACAAAATGAAATATTTGTAAAGAACTTAGAAAACCTTCAGTTTTCATTTAAATGATATCATTATTAAAAAACACTTGATAAAGGCATCTAAAGTCATGCATATCATTTTTGCATCTAGTGAATTATGTCTGCAAACAAAAAATAAAAATAAGGTACTGGATTGCTGGGGAAAAATTTTGAAAAAAATTAAAAATGATCATTAGTTCATTCTATCTATCCAACCAGAATAATTTTCTGTGATGTTAGATTATCTTTCACTCTAACCCTTTCTCCATTTCTCCCTTTTCTTTGTTTGTTCCTCTTTCTTTCTTTCTCCCTTTCTCTTTCTCTTTTCCTTCCCTCCTTCCTTCCTTCCTTCCTTCCTTCCTTCCTTCCTTCCTTCCTTCCTTCCTTCCTTCCTTCCTTCCTTCCTTCCTTCCTTCCTTCCTTCCTTCCTTCCTTCCTTCCTTCCTTCCTTCCTTCCTTCCTTCCTTCCTTCCTCATTTACCTCCTGCCTTTGAATCAATACTAAGTAAGTGTTGGTTCCAAGGCAGAAGAGTGGTAAGGGCTAGGCAATGGGGATTGAGTGACTTGGCCAGGGTCCCACAGTTAGGAAATGTGTAAGAACCGATTTGAACCTAGGACCTCCCATCTTTGGGCCTGGCTGTCAATCCACTTAGCTACCCAATTGCTCCCAATTTTCAAATAAATAAGTGATACAAATTGTCACTGTCATATCCATGTCTTCTAATATTATATAGTTCTTGACTGTGCCCTTGACCAGTTTCTTCTTGTCTGTTTACCACAATTTTACACAAATCACCAGGGTACATATTTTTTAGACCCTCACCTTCCAGCATAGAATCAATACTGTGTATTGGTTCCAAGGCAGAAAAGCAGTCAGGACTTGGCACTGGGAATTAGGAGACTTGCCCTGGGTCACTCAGCAATGAAGTATCTAAGGTCAAATTTGACTACTGTCTGCAGGTCTGGCTCTTTATTCACTAAACCAACTTGCTGCCTCCCAGGGTACATCATTACTTTCATCTTTCTATTGTCCTATTGGATCACCTGCCATTTTGAATCTTTTGAAAATATCACATTTCACCATGATGTATCAAATTAACGTACTCTCAATTTCTTGAATTAAAATTTCCCAAATTGCTGAGAACAAATAAACACACCAGTATATAGAAAGTAAATAAGGCTTCTTTAGGTTTTGAAGGTCAGCATGGAGGGGTAACATGAAATGAGTCATGTTTGCCTCTTTGTGGCCCTGTTTGGGATTTTCTTGGCAGAGATCCTGGAGAGGCTTGTCATTTCCTTCTCTGGCTCATTTTACAAATTAGGAGACTGAGGCAAACAGAGTAAAGTAATTTTAATCCCTTTCCTATCAACTATAGTAGATAGGAAGCTGGCTGTGGAGCCAAGAAGATCTGAATTCAAATCTCCATCTCTAACATATATGAACTATGTTATGCTGAATAAAGCATAGCCTTGGTTCCATAAGCAGCTCTCTAAGACTGAGAAAGTTCCGACTTGTATTGTGAGAACAAATTTACTCCCTCAGGATCATCTTATACAAATGATAGTACTGTACTAGATCCAGCTCTGGACCCTGTCATGATTCTTTATATGCCGAAAGGATAATGTTCTGAAGCTGGCCAATGGAAAATTACTCATGAAGGTGAAATAAATAGTGTCTGATTTTTTTGAGTTAGACTGTTAATAACTCACTTGTTAGTCTACGGTTGAATTATGTATATCTAATTCTTCAGTTGGGCATTAGACTCCTTCATGCTATTTAAATATATATTTATTCACAATAATGTATATTAAATACACATATCTTCACTATACATGTTTAACATCCATAAATGACTATCTCAAGCATTTTCCCTCAAAATGACCATGACAGCAGTGTCAAAGAGGCATGCATGCAATTTGTTCAAGTCTTAGGAAAGTAGAAACAGAAGTAGTACTACTTAGATATAGAAGTTAGATTGCATTATGCTTTTAGGTTAGCAATTGTTAGTACTAGAAATTTTCTTAGTTGAATTTATTGACATTAGCAGATAAGATAGTTGCATATTTAAAATGTTATGGAAATTGTTGAAATGGTTTGAAAATTGTTACATGGTTTGTTATTATGTAAAAACCATGTTCATGTAAATCCCTATTATCCATACCATTTTCATATACCAAATCTTAGCATAGAACTAGACAGGATAGCTAAGATAAGATAGGATTTGTTATTTTGGAAGGGTAAAAAGAATGTTTAAGATAGTATAGAGTTAAGAATAGATAGCTAGAGATATCATTAAAATTTGTGGTTGCAAATTTTGGAAGACAAAAAAGAGAGGTATTGTCAAAGAGGCATGCATGCAAGACAGAAAGCTGAGAACAGAAGAGCTGTCAGTCAAGTGACAATTCCATTGGAATATTCCCTGAAGAAGCAGTTGAAGCCAAGCCAAGTCTGTACTTACTTCTGAGCTAGGCTGAGAGGCTGGTGAACTAAGATTTTGGTGTGCCTGATGGTGGTGACCCAGTGGTCAAAAAGAAGCATGTTACTTACAATGATGCCTAAAGTCAGAAAGGCTCAACTACTTGAGTTCAAATCTGGCCTCACATACTTCCTGGCTGTGTGGGACCCTGGTCAAGTAATTTAACCTTGTTTGTCTAGCCCTCCTTGTTCTGCTTTACAGTTGTTACAAAGACAGAAAACAAGGATTTTTAAAAAATGTAACTGATGGCCTTTCTGAGTGCTTCCCCAGCATCGATCATATATTTAATGAAACAGAGGAAGGAGAGGACTTAGGACTTATTTCAGAACTGCACAGATTAAGAAAGTGTAGAGGAATGATCTACATAAAATCCAATGAAGCATACTACTTGAAAGTCTGGGTCTGAAAATATATTTGCTAGTTTCCATTCTGTGCAGGTCCTCTGTCATTTTTCATGTTCTTGACTGCCACCTGCTGAGCATCCACAGAATAAAAAAGTTTCTGAACTGGAAAAGACCTCCGAGGTTATCAGATTTAGTATTTTCATTTTATTGATTTTGAACTGAGAGGTCTAGAGATGTTTAGTGAGTTAGCCAACTTCACATAGTAAAAGTGCCAGGACTAAAACTCTCAGTCCTTGATTGTCAGTTTCTTGTAATTTTCTGTTATCTTTCTTTTGATAATTGTATGATATAGTAAGTAGAATTTCCTAGGTTGTTTTCTTTCTAAATTAACTTAAAAAATAAGAATCCTTAGTCACAGTCCAGTAGTCTGTCTCAGGCAATGGTAGAGAGGGACATTTATATCCTCCTATATATCAACTTCCAAATATTGGAGATGCATCTTGGTTTCCCAAAATTATACATTATGAATCTGTAGCTCATTAAAAAAAATAAACGTATTGAACCTATTTGTTTAGCTTATGCCCTCTTTTCAGAAGCAGCAAGAGATAAGAATAGAGAGCTGGCCTTGGGCTAAGAAAGACCTGAATTTGTGACCAGAGACAACTAATTTAGTTTTTTACTTCCGCAGGCAACAACGCTCTAAGACTCTGAGTTATAGTGCAGTTGCCAATCTATACTGGCAGAGGGAGTTCCATATCCCAGTGAAATAACAGGTCCTTCCCCAAAATAAAACATATATAACATCTCTTGGATAAGTGAGTTCCTTGAGCTTATTATCCAACATGAAAAGTAGTATTTCGATATTATTTAGTTATTCACTGAGTCTTGATTTCCTCATTGTGGGTTATATGTCCAGTGATAAGAGACATCCATCCATCTTTCATCCTTGGCCCTTTTAAATCATTCACAAACCTTCAATAGAATTTCTCTCCAATGTACTTATTGAAGTCTTTATTTAGACCATTTAGAATTCAGTGAGTGCACATGAAGCATTTCTAGGTATAAATTTTTATGATAGCTTTACTTATTATATTGTGTGAATAATCACTATTATTAAACTATAGTCTATAGATACTCCTTATGTTCAGATTTATTTTGACACAACAATTTTTAAATTCTTTCATAGTTTTATACAATCCATTGTCATATAAAATCACTGGGAGAATATTGGTGTTGAAAAAATATGTTTATGTATTAGGAATCAACCCCAGATCATTGTGGCAGCTAGATGATCCAGTGCATATTGTGCCAGACTTGAAGTCTGAAAACTTGAATTCAAATCCAGTTTCAGACACTTTCTAGCTAGATGATCCTGGGCAAGTAATTTAACTCTTAGTGCCTCAGTTTTTTCATTTGTAAAATGAGCTACAGAAGTAAATTTCAAACCACTCCAGTATTTTTGCCTCAAAAGTCCCAAGTAGGGTCACAAAGTCTAAAACACAACAGAATCATTGAAACTATGCACCACCCAATTTCTTATATAAAGTCTATTAAGTCATCCACTTCCTGCTATTCAGCTCTGGTACCAACTTACTGTTCATCAGCAGTGCCAGTATAAGACTATTTACGCATTAAATTTACTTCTTTTAGAATTTAAAGAGTTACTTGTTCAGTTCCAGAATATGACAAATAGGATTCTAGATACTTTATCCACCTCTTATATAATATAATATAGAGATCATATACCTTTGCAGTCTTCCTTTGTATAAGTTGAAAGGTTCATTTTTTTTAAAGACAATTTTCATAATGTAAATTCTTAAACCCCTCCTTGATCATTTCCCAGCTTCATTGTGTCTTTTTTTAAAGATATATAGATCAGAACTTTAGGAAATATTCCAAATGGTGATGTAATGTGGATTTATATCAGGCTAAAAAAGCTTCAGTTTGGATTTAAAGTCATTTGTTTATATACATATGTGAATAATGTCCAAATAATGCAAAGTTACTGAATTGTATTATTTCTCATTCTTCTCTTAAGTATGATGTATTATATACTGGTTTGTTGCAGAAAAGATCAATTTAACAATTTATGACTCTTCACATGACTATGAATATGATTGTTTTTAAGCAAGCCTTTATACCTTGAAGATACTTGTTATTATTTGAAAGTGTTGACTGAATTTGGCCTCCTGATTGGCTAGGTTACATTAAACTTAACATATAGAAAATTAAACCCAATTTTGTGTATTAGTTGCAATCTGAACCCAAACCACTTAGGAAAATTTAACCCTAAACCTAAGCCTATAAGTATTTGCTCTCATATAATTTCTCTTGTATTGGGGAGGGAACAATAATCATAACAAGTCCATTAGTAAGGGAAGTTGGAGAGAGAGAGAAATTACAGAGGGGGATCGGTGGGGGCCTCATTTTCAGGGGACTGCCTTGCAGCCTCCATATTCCCAGACTGTGACAATTGGATTGTAGGGGTGCTGACTTCCCACATATTAGTAGAAGAAGTTCTTTATGGGAATTATATTAGCCATGAAATCATTATAGCCATGAAATCATAGACAGGTACTTAACTGGAAAGTTACTAAGTGACAGGCTGTGTTTATGATGATATACAAGTGGATTATTAATAACATCCCATCTAAATCACAAGATATTTGATGGCAAGATTCATGTCTTTATAATTTCATATTTTCCTTTAACATTCTATCAGACCTTGATTATATTGAGCATTCAATGAATTACAAAATAACTTGTTATTTTAGAGTTTTCTATGTTGCAAATTTCTATTGTCAATTATAATTTAGTACCACTGTTTTTCCAAAACTTTTCAAATAATTATTTCAGATCTTACTTGATATTCAAAGACATCTGTCAGTAATCTTGAATGCATTACCATTGTATGCCAAGTTGTGTATCAATATAATTTTCTCCTTGAATAAATAATGATAGAATCAATAATAGAAGCATTATTCAAAACTTCACATTGTAAATTTAAGCTTGGGAAAGGAAAAGTGAAGGTTAAGGAAAACAAATTAATAAATATAGTGAGTTGTGATGAATTATTTAGCATTTTACATATGAATGATAATGAAAGAATGAGAAAGTACCTATTAAATATTAACTTGGTACCAGTTATTTGTTAAGTGCTGATGATACAAATACAAGGAAACAAACCTTAAAGTAACATGCATTTTAAAGGAGGTAGGGGAACTATATATTAAGGGTACTAAAAAGGAGGGGGAAAGGTAAAACACAATGGGATGACATATCCAAATTTTATTATTTTTCATCCCAAGTTTCTAATTTTTTTACAATGTCTGTTTAGTCTTATTGATGTCTGCCAGCATTTGATTCACCTTATAATATTGTCTTGGCTCTTCATTCTTATTAAAAAGCCATCCTAAAAATGCTTTTACTCTTGCCATGTTAAAACAGTTGTTTTATGCAAAATTGTTCTACTTATATAACTGAGGAATTTAAACAATACTAATACCACACTATGAGTGAGCCATATAAATATAGCCATAGTACATTTGTACAAAATAAGATTAAATATGTAAAGAAAAATAAAACAAAACAAGTGGAAATATGGATTGAATGTGAAAATCTCAATATTTCTATATCTGTGAATTAAGCTTTCAAAAAGAACCAAATAGAAGATGAAGAGAAGCAGTTGGATGGCATTGTCAGGTCTGTGTAGGATAAAAGCAAATGTAGAAAGAACAGACACATTAATATTCAATGTAATGTGATTCAAAGCATAAACAGTCCATAACTGGAGCTTTTAAACAGGGAAGTAATGAATGACAGAACCTAACATACACTCCTTAATGAAAATGTGTGAGAGCTATTTGTCTTGCTGGGCAGCTACTGTTCCTCAGAATAGAAAAATCTGGGGCTTTGGGACAGAAATATTGGTCATTAGAACAAAAAAAAACCCCTCTTCTTAATGGAGTTTTGACATTAATGAGAATATACTTGTGACCTTATGCAAACAATGGTTTTAAAAATTATTAATTTTGATTAAAAATCGCATTTAGACCAAACATTTTATCAAAATGGACTACTCATTGCTTTTGTAGTCATTTGAAAGAGACAAATATTAGCCCAAATTATATATAAAGTCTTTTAAAATAAATTGGAAAAATTTGGGAATTTATTTTTAAAATGTTTATGGCTATGATATGGAAACAAGAGAGTAAGACCATAGCGAGTGACTGAGTTTCTATTTAGTACACTTATTTTTTCTCTAATATAAAGTTTTAAATTGTTGAAATTTGTAAACATTATCTGTGTATTTATAATATTCCATATATTAAAAGATTTTATAATTCTTTACTTAAACTAATCTCTCGACTTTACTCAAATTTCAATTCCTTTCCTTCTGTGTTCCCCTCCCTCAACCCCATTTCTTCTCTCATTTCTTCCTCCATCCCAAGAATGTCTTTGGAAAAATGAAAATACAAAATGGGGAAAAATGCTATGAATGATTAAGTTTTTTTTGACCTTACATACAATGTATAAAAACTATTTTGTTGACTAAACTATAATTCAGTCTGCCAAATTTGTATTGATCCCACTGACATGTACAAATGTTTCTCCATTCTTCCCTAGTCATTTTCTAAATAGTATGTGCAGTTTCTTTTTTGTTTTGAATTCATCTATATTGGTAAGTGCTAATTAAGCAATGATATATTTTCCTGATATTGCTAGGTCAGTGGTTCTTATTAAGTCCCAAGTACCACATTGAACAGTTCCTGTGTCACCCTTCACCCCATGGTTCCAAAAGGAAGAAATAATGAATAAAATCTGAACATTTTTGCAAAGGGGAGCTTTAACAGTCAATAAGCTATAATTATTCTAATTGCTAGGAATATAAAGAAAGGTAAAAATAATACAGTCCTACCTTCAAGGATCTCCCATTCAATGGAGAAGACAACTTATAATAACTAGGTGCATTCAAGAAATATCCAGAGTAGACCTGAGAATGAAAAGATATTGGGCACCTGGGGGAGCCAAGAAGAACCTCCTGAAGAAAAGCAGAATTTGAGCTAGTCATTACTTCTTTGACTTTAAATGAGAGACTTAGTAAGGACTGCATAGTATGATGGCATATTAAAAGAAAGTAATTAGTGTGAGAATACTGTACTTAAAGTTAAGAGAGACTTGAGTTTGAATACTGCAGCTGACATTAATGAACTTTATGTATGGTCATGGACAAATCATTTACCTTGACCTTCCGATTCCTCATTTGTAATATTTTTAATATTGAGTAGTTATTGGAAGATTCAAATATAAAGTTTTTATAAACCTTAATGTTTTTTATTGCTGTATATTATAAGCTAATGACAATAATGGTTTAGAAGCAGGAATAAGAACTGTTTTCAAAACCAAGAGCCATCACTTGACCCCTCTGAGCCCTAGTGGCCTTGCCCATGACATAAGGGGTTAGATTAAATGTCTCTTTAGTCTTTTGACTCTAAAGCAGGGATAGGCAAGAGAGTAAAGTGAATTATAGTGGGATATGTTTGTAGCTAATTTTGCTCTTCCTGAAAAACCTTCTAAAAGCTATCTCTTTAATATTTAATTTGTAACTGAGGGGTTTCGTCTTTCATTATAGAGAGGGGGAAGGAGAAGAGAACCTCCCTCCTCAAAGCTAGGTTCAGGGGAGACAGCTGATGTTTAGGGTTGGCTCAGAGAGAGAAGAGGGAGTTTAAAGATTTTCCCTCTTCTGCCTTCCCTACTTAGCTAAGGCTGCTCTCCCAGATTTGCTCTTGTCCCTCTTATTCCCCCTCCACTACTGTAGACCAAAGGGTCTCCCCTTGATCTGTTCTCTCACACACAGCTTGGGAAAAAGATAACTATTTTGATGTCAACTCAATCTGGCTATTACAAAGAATAACTAGCAGGGGAATAATGGGAGAGGAAAGTGGGGAAAAGGGGGTCCCTGTCTCTATCTAAAACCTTTTTCCCTCCCTCCTTGAGTTTAGGGGGAACTCAGGCTTTGGCAGCCTGATCCCCCTGAGATAAAGTCAGATTGACTCACCCTGGGTTTAGCCCCTTGGCCACAGTTCAGACTCAGGGCAACAAGAGCTGAAGAAAAGTTGGACAGATTTAAAATGTCTTTCTCAGGTTTTTTCTTCAATAGTCTTTTCAATTGGGAAATGTTGGGGGGAAAGATTTCCAGTCACAAGCAGGAAAAAGTGGGTAACCCTCAGAAGAAAGTCTTTTTCAACCTTCTCCCGACTGAGAGACCAACTCCTCTCCTAGCCAGAATCTTCAGCTCCTCCAGATTCCCAACTCCTCCCCCATAAAGGTGATCAGTTCCACACACTCTTCAGCCTGGCACTTTTCTTATGTGCCATCCTCTGTCACCCCTAGATGTCTCACATTTTGAGAATAATGCTTTAACTGAAATCATATAAACACAAAACTATCTTTTATAAAGTGCTATTATGGAATCCCTCCACAAACCCCAATGTCCATGAAAAATTTTGAAAACATCAATAGGGAGAAAAGTTTGTTAACTGGTTTCTTAGGCTCTCTGATTTTTCATTTTTACCACAGCTTGGACTCTTAGGCTTGTTGTTAGTAATAGGCACATTAGAGAACCTCTCATTCTCATCATTCCACTTATGCATATTTGTTAGGATGTAAGTCATTTAAAGGGATAGATTATTTCCATTTTTGTATTTGTATTTCAAGTGTCAAGCACATAGTAGGTGCCTAATAAGTGTTTTCTGGTTGATTATATAAAAAAGATGGACAAGAATATTTTAGTGATTACAAATTCAGTGTGACTACCATGGAAATTTCCTTCGTACATGGAAAGCAGCTCATTGTAGATATTTTCCAACTACTTTGATTGTGGTCTGATCTAGCATAACTTTGATTTTTATAATTGATGATTTCTTTCTCTAATAATGTGATTTCTGCAGATAAATTTTGTGAACCAGAATCAATGTCACCAAAATTTATAGATTTTACAATATTAGAACTATGCCAATATAATCTAGTATTGTAATTGAACATGAAATATAGAAATAGGAAAGAGCTTGATAGAGTGCTGAACTAGGAGTGAGGAAGATGAGTTCAAATCTGGCCTCTGTAACTTAATGGTTATGTGACCTTAATCAAGTTATATAATCTCTGTATCAATTTTCTTATGTATAAAATGAGAATAATAAATAGAATCTACCTCACAGGATTGTTGTAAGGATCAAATGACATAATATTTATAAAGTACTTAGCAAAGTACCTGGCATAATCAGGCATATATATATATATATATATATATATATATATATATATATATTACATAATATATGTATATATAATAAATGCTTATTCTCTTTTCATCCCATAACAAAGCAATACCTATGAGTGACTGTCATGAATTGCCAAGAAAACAGAAAGAAAAGCAAACAAAAAAAACCTTTTTTTTTAACCCTTACCTTCTGTCTTGGAATCAATACTGTGTATTGGTTCCGAGGCAGGGAGTCAAGATGGCAGCTTAGCAAGCAGCAAAAGTTCAGACCTCGTGGAAGACCCTTCCTTACCGATACAGACTGAATGCTCCTAGGGCACCGAAATTCAATCTGAACAACAGGACAGAAGCGGGAAACCCTCCTTCTAGACTCAAATCAAAAGGTACACCCTCCAAAAGCCAGAATCCAAGAATACTCAGGGCTAAGGGGAAGGCAGAGGGTAGGTCCCAGGACCCCTCCCCCACAACCCAGAGGGCTGAGCCCCCAGCAGCAGCGGGAACCTCTGAGCGGGCAAAGGTGCTGGTTTGCAGGGTCTACCTTAGCAGGGTGCTGGGCTCAGACAATCCAGCTTGGACAGCAGGGAGGAAGCCAGGGTGAAACGGGCCTTGGCTGGGTCCCTCCATCGGGCTCCAGTCTCACCCTTGCCCTGGGCACATCCAGACCAATCCAGTTGAACTAATCCCATCAGAACTCCTCAGAGTTTAGGGAGGCGGGCAAAGGCACTTGCAGACAGCGGAGAAGCAGCTGGAGAGAACTGGAGAGAGCCTGGGCAGCCCAGCCTTCCAGGAGTCTTCAGAGCCTCAGTGCTTCATACCACATACAGCCCAACCCAATTGAACTCAATCCAATCAAAAGCCTCCAGAGGACAGGGAAGCTAACATTCCTCCCCTAGAGACTGTACCAAGAGATCTGACAAAACTCCAAGAGGGAAGACTGACAGCCCCAGAACAAAAACAAAATGAGAGGAGCAAGAGCACAGCCAAATATGGGGAGCAAAGAAGGGATAAACTCGAGCAAACAACAGAAAAAGAACAAAGAAATTACAATAGACAGCTTCTGCACAGGTAATGAGCAAAGAGCAAATGAAACAAAGGGGGAGGACCCAGCAAAGGAAAAATCAGAAATTCCAGTGAATTGGATACAGGCTTTGGAAGAACTCAAAATGCAATTCAAAACACAATTAAGAGAGGCTGAAGACAATTGGGAAAAGAACTTAAAAACTAAGATAAGTCATCTGGAAACAGAAAATAGTGTCTTGAAAGCCAAAATCAACCAGCTGGAAAATGAGGCAAAGGAGATGAAAGATGAGGCAAAGCAGATGAAAGATGAGGCGAAGAAGATGAAAGATGACCTCCAAAGAAAATCCGACCAAAAGGAAAAGGACGACCAAAAATCTAAAGATGAAATTCAGTCTTTAAGAACCAGAATACAACTACTAGAATTGAGAGACCTCACAAGGCAGCAAGACACTATAAAACAAAACCAAAAGAATGAAAAAATTGAGGAAAATATGAAGCATCTCATTCACAAAACAGAGGATTTAGAAAATCGTTCAAGGAGAGACAATTTAAGAATTATTGGCCTACCAGAAGACCATGACAAAAGAAAAAGCCTGGACATTATATTACAGGAAATTATTAAAGAAAACTGCCCCAAAATCCTTGAACAAGAGGGAAAAGTGGAGATTGATAGAATCCACAGATCACCTTCTGTACTTAATCCCCAACTGACAACACCCAGGAATGTTATAGCCAAATTCAAGAACTATCAGACAAAATAAAAGATATTACAAGCTGCCAAGAAGAAGTCATTCAGATACCAAGGAACCACAGTGAGGATAACTCAGGATCTGGCTGCATCCACACTGAACAAAAGAAAGGCATGGAATACAATATTCCGGAAAGCAAGGGAACTAGGTCTACAACCAAGAATCAACTACCCAGCAAAACTGACTATATTCTTACAGGGGAAAGTATGGTCATTCAACAAAATAGAAGAATGTCAAGAATTCGTAAAGAAAAGACCAGACCTGAACAGAAAATTTGATGTCCAAGCACAGAACTCAAAGGAATCATCAAAAGGTAATTAAAATAGAGGGGAAAAAAGAAAAAGAAAAAAAAATTTTAAGAGACTCAATAAGTTAAAATGATATGTATCCCTATAAGAAAAGAGGTCATTGGTAACTCTTAAAAACTGTTGTTATTAGCTGGGCAGCAAAAAGAAGTATTCTTAGAGGGAACAGGAACAAACTGTATAGGATGAAAGGACAAGACATAAATAGGCATATAGATATATGCATACAAAAATACATACACATGAGTATGCATATATATATATATAACTAGAGCTTAAAAATAGGTTAATATTAAAAGAAATGGGAAAAGAAACAAATGGGGGTAAATTTATATGTCATAAAGAAGCTCATGGTGGGAGGGGGGAGAACATCAATACACTGGAAGGGTAAAGAGGTCAGAGACAGGAAATACTCAACTTTTACGTGCTTTGAAAGTGACTCAAAGAGGGAAAAACAATCCAATCCATTGGGGGCAGAGAATAGATTTGCACCTTATAGGGGAGTAGAAGGGTAACAAACGGTCTGGTGGGGAGGGAAGCAGTACAAGAGAGGGAGAGAGCGGGGGGTTAATTTTAAAAAGACTACAGGGAAAATAAGGGGGGGATAAAAAAGGAGAGGGGTAGAAAGGGAAGTAAAATAAGGGTGGGAACAAGGGGGACTCTTCAAAAGCAAACATTGGTGTAGAAGGAAATAGTGAAAGAAGAAAAGGCAGGAACAGCAGCAGAAATCAAAATGCTGGGAAATACACAGCTAGTAATCATAACTCTGAATGTGAATGGAATGAACTCACCCATAAAATGAAAGCGAATAGCAGAGTGGATTAGAGTCCAAAACCCTACCATATGATGTCTACAAGAAACACATATGAGAAAGGTAGATACACATAGGGTGAAAGTAAGAGGGTGGAGCCAAATCTATTGGGCATCAACTGACAAAAAGAAGGCAGGAGTCGCAATCATGATATCTGACAAAGCCAAAGTAAAAATAAATCTAGTTAAAAGAGATAGAGAAGGTAATTACATTCTGATAAAAGGCAGTATAGACAGTGAGGAAATATCTGTACTCAACATGTATGCACCAAATGGCATAGCATCCAAATTTCTAAAGGAGAAACTAGAGGAAGTCAAGGACAAAATAGATAGAAAAACTATACTAGTGGGAGATCTGAACCTTCCTCTATCTGAACTAGATAAATCAAACTAAAAAATAAATAAGAAAGAGGTAAGAGAAGTGGATGGAATCTTAGAAAAATTAGAGTTAGTAGACATGTGGAGACACATAAATAAGGACAAAAAGGAATATACCTTCTTTTCTGCAGCACATGGTACATTTATAAAAATTGACCATATATTAGGGTATAAAAACATTGCAAACAAGTGCAAAAGAGCAGAAATAATAAATGCAAATTTCTCAGATAACAATGAAATGAAAATAATAATTAATAAGGGAACATGGAGAGGTAAATCGAAAATTAATTGGAAATTAAACAATACGATTCTCCAAAACCAGTTAGTTAAAGAACAAATCATAGAAACAATTAATAACTTCATTGAAGAAAATGACAATGATGAGACATCCTTTCAAAATCTATGGGATGCAGCCAAAGCAGTACTCGGGGGGAAATTTATATCCTTGAATTCATATATTAACAAATTAAGAAGGGCAGAGGTCAATGAATTGGGCATGCAAATTAAAAAACTAGAAGGTGAACAAATTAAAAACCCTCAGATGAAGACTAAATTAGAGATACTAAAATTCAAAGGAGAAATTAATAAAATTGAAAGTCAAAGAATTATTGATTTAATAAATAAGACTAGAAGCTGGTACTTTGAAAAAACAAATAAAATAGACAAAGTACTAGTCAGTCTAATTAAAAAAAAGGAAAGAAATAAACCAAATTGACAGTATCCAAGATGAAAAAGGAGACCTCACCTCTAATGAAGAGGAAATTAAGGCAATTATTAAAAACTATTTTGCCCAATTATATGGCAACAAATATGGCAATCTAGGTGATATGGATGAATACTTACAAAAATATAAATTGCCTAGACTAAAAGAGGAAGATATAAATTACCTTAACAACCCCATTTCAGAAAAAGAAATTGAACAAGCCATCAAAAACTCCGTAAGAAAAAATCCCCATGTCCAGATGGTTTCACAAATGAATTCTATCAAACATTCAAAGAACAACTAATCCCAATATTAAACAAATTATTTGACAGAATAGGCCAAGATGGAGTTCTACCAAATTAATTCTATGACACAAACATGGTTCTGATCCCAAAGCCAGGCAGGTCAAAAACAGAGAAAGAAAACTATAGACCAATCTCCCTAATGAATATAGACACAGACATCTTAAATAGGATACTAGCAAAAAGACTCCAGCAAGTCATCACAAGGGTTATCCACTATGAGCAGGCAGGATTCATACCAGGAATGCAAGGATGGTTCAATATTAAGAAAACCATCCACATAATTGACCATATTAACAAGCAAACTGACAAAAATCACATGATTATCTCAATAGATGTAGAAAAAGCCTTTGATAAAATACAACACCCATTCCTATTGAAAACAATAGAAAGTATAGGAATAGAAGGGCCTTTCCTAAAAATAATAAACAGTATATATCTAAAACCATCAGCAAACATCATTTGCAATGGGGATAAACTAGAAGCCTTTCCAATAAGATCAGGAGTAAACAAGGATGCTCATTATCACCTCTATTATTTAACATTGTACTAGAAACACTAGCAGTAGCAATTATAGAAGAAAAAGAAATTGAAGGTATTAAAATTGGCAATGAGGAGACCAAGCTATCACTCTTTGCAGATGATATGATGGTTTACTTAAGGAATCCTAGAGAATCAACCAAAAAGTTACTCGAAATAATCAACAACTTTAGCAAAGTTGCAGGATACAAAATAAACCCGCATAAGTCATCAGCATTTTATTATATCTCTAACCCATTTCAGCAGCAAGAATTAGAAAGCGAAATACCATTCAAAATCACCCTAGACAATTTAAAATACTTAGGAATCTATCTGCCAAGACAAACACAGGAACTATATGAACACAACTACAAAACACTTTCCACACAGCTAAAACTAGATCTAAACAATTGGAAAAACATTGATTGCTCATGGGTGGGACGAGCTAACATAAAAAATGACAATCCTACCGAAATTAATTAACTTATTTAGTGCCATACCCATTGAACTACCAAAAAACTTCTTTACTGAATTAGAAAAAACCATAACTAAGTTCATTTGGAAGAACAAAAGATCAAGGATATCCAGGGAAATCATGAAAAAAAAAATGCAAAGGAAGGAGGACTTGCAGTCCCAGATCTCAAACTATACTATAAAGCAGTGGTTATCAAAACAATTTGGTACTGGCTAAGAGACAGAAAGGAGGATCAGTGGAATAGACTTGGCATAAATGATCTCAGCAAGACAGTTTATGACAAACCGAAAGACCCTAGCTTTTGGGACAAAAATCCATTATTTGATTAAAACTGCTGGGAAAAGTGGAAGACAGTGTGGAAGAGATTAGGTTTGGATCAACACCTCACACCCTACAGCAAGATAAATTCATAATGGGTGAATTACTTGAACATAAAGAAGGAAACTATAAGTAAATTAGGTGAACACAGAATAGTATACCTGTTAGACCTTTGGGAAGGGAAAGATTTTAAAACCAAGCAAGACTTAGAAAGAGTCACAAAATGTAAAATAAATAATTTTGACTACATCAAATTAAAAAGTTTTTGTACAAACAAAACCAATGTAACTAAAATCAGAAGGGTAGCAACAAATTGGGAAACAATCTTCATAAAAACCTCTGACAAAGGTTTAATTACTCAAATTTACAAAGAGCTAAATCAATTGTACAAAAAATCAAGCCATTCTCCAATTGATAAATGGGCAAGGGACATGAACAGGCAGTTCTCAGCCAAAGAAATCAAAACTATTAATAAGCACATGAAAAAGTGCTCTGCATCTCTTATAATTAGAGAGATGCAAATCAAAACAACTCTGAGGTATCACCTCACACTAGCAGATTGGCTAACATAACAGCTATGGAAAGTGTGTGGCAAAGTAGGGACACTAATTCACTGTTGGTGGGGTTGTGAACTGATCCAATCATTCTGGAGGGCAATCTGGAACTATGCCGAAAGGGCAATAAAAGACTGTCTGCCCTTTGATCCAGCCATAGCACTGCTGGGTTTGTACCCCAAAGAGATAATAAGGAAAAAGACTTGTACAAGAATATTCATAGCTGCACTCTTTGTGGTGGCCAAAAATTGGAAAATGAGGGGATGCCCTTCAATTGGGGAATGGCTGAACAAATTGTGGTATATGTTGGCGATGGAATACTATTGTGCTCAAAGGAATAATAAAGTGGAGGAATTCCATGGAGACTGGAACAACCTCCAGGAATTGATGCAGAGAGAAAGGAGCAGAACCAGGAGAACATTGTACACAGAGACTGATACATTGTGGTACAATAGAAGGTAATGGTCTTCTCCATTAGTGGCAATGCAGTGTCCCTGAACAATCTGCAGGGATCTAAAAATCTATCCACAAGCAGAAGATAAACTGTGGGAGTAAAAATACCGATGAAAAGTAACTGCTTGACTACAGGGGTGGAGGGGATATGACTGAGGAGAGACTAAATGAACACTCTAATGCAAATACCAACAACATGGAAATGGGTTTGAATCAAGAACACATGTGATACCCAGTGGAGTTGCACGTGGGCTATGGGAGAGGTGGTAGGAGGGAGGAGAGGGAAGAAAAGAAAATGATCTTTCTTTCCAATGAATAATGTTTGGAAATGACCAAGTAAAAATTAAAAAAGAAAAAGAAAAAAGGAAAAAAAGAAATCATTAAAAAAAAATACTGTGTATTGGTTCCGAGGCAGAAGAGTGGTAAGGGCTAGGCAATGGGGGTTAAGTGACTTGCCTAGGATCACACAGCTGGGGAGTGTCTGAGGCCAGATTTGAACCTAGGACCTCCCGTCTCTAGGCCTGGTTCACTGAGCTACCCAGGTGCCCCCCCAAAAAACTTTTTCTGTATAATATTTACTATGAATTCCTTTTTGTTTTGTTTCAATTGGTAAATGCAAATATATGTGATAAGCATTGATATTGTTTCATTTAGAATGTCAGTTCCTTATGAACAGAGATATTTGAATTCTTTGTGCTTCTTTCCCTAGTGTCTGGTACATAATAGATGCTGAATAAATGATTAATTATTAATTTGTGTTTTGGGATATCTAGATATTTTAAAATAAGTTTCATACAATTATAGTACACTTAATTCTAGTTTATTCAAAGTTAATAATTAGTTTTGTTATTTTTAAAAATTATTTTCCTTTTTCTTTTCTTTACCTATTGATTTAGAATATAAGCTCCTTGAGGGCAATAACTTTTAATTTTTTTTCTTTTTAACCCTAGCTCCTATCAAAATACTTTGGCTAAGCAGGTAATTGATTAAGGATTATTGACTTGAATTTATTATTCATTTGTTTTCCTGAACCTTAAGCAAATGTTAGAAAAGAAGAAAGAATGGTACAATGGAAAGAATGCTAGATTTAAAGTTGATTGTAGGAAGTAAAAATCCCAATTCTGTCTCTTCGTGTGACCTTGGATAAATCACCTAACCTCTATGGGTGTCAATTTCTTCATCTGTTAAATAAAGGGCATTAGCTAGATGATCCCTTCAAGAACCCTCTAACTCTTAATCAGTCTTATGAATAGTAAGAGATCAAAATATTGCTTTCTCAATGTTGTCTTATTAAAAATATAATAATTTTTAAAATGTTTGGGGACTTGAGGATTAGGTTGACTTTAATGAAAAATAAGAGTTTGGGGATAGAAGATTTTATTTTACATTGAACATATTTTAATCAATTACTACAGACTATAAACAAATTTGTTTTGCTAAAATCCTTGTCTATGATAAAGGTTTTATAATGATACACTGAAAAAAATCTGGAGCAAGCAAAGAAACATCCTATTGAAACATTAAATAAACATGTCTTTAAGGATTTACATGTTTGGACCAAATACTGAGATTGTGTAAAATTCAAGTAATTATATATATATATATGTATATATATATATATATACACATATACATTTAAATATATATTTGTGGGGGGAGTAGAGTGAAGTTTAGGAAAGGTTTTGTTTAATCTTTTCTGTACAAAAAACAATTATAACAAACCTCCCTCTTGATTCTTATAGGTTGATAAGTATCAAAATTTGCATAGTGCCTAGTCAATCAAGAGTAATTTGTTAACTAATGGAAAAAATTGGTTATATTCTTAGCAGCAAGCCCATAAAGATGAATATTCTCCTGAATATTTCCTGGAACCAAGTAATGAATCATCTGTACAGTTTACCAGTGACTCTATTCCTCTACACACTTTGGAAGTGGTATATACAAATTTAATGTCCCTTTTTTTCCCCCAATACTCTTGATCAATTAGTTCTACAATGTTATATTTGGTCAACTAATTAACATTAATTTTAATGTGATATTTACTTAAATGAGAGCATGCCAATCTACCTTTTGCAGGTTTGAGGTTTTTTTTTGGGGGGGGGGTGGGAATGAGGTTTCATCTTTATTGGGACCAAAAAAAATCTTTCAGAACAGACTTCCAACTTGATTCTTGGAGGTCAATAAGTTTTACAATTTTAATTGGTACCTAATGACCCCAAAGTAAGTAAGTTGTTAACTAATGGAAAAATGGTTATGTTCTTAGCAGCCAATTCATAAAGATGAGCCCAATTCTCCTGAGTGTTTCCTGGAACCAAAAAAAGAACCACTTGTACAGTTCACCAGGGACTCTGTTCCTCTACACAGTTTGGAGGTGATATTTTCAACCTTTATGCCCTATCTTATTTAATACACTTGTTGAATGAGCTCTATATTGTCATATTTGGTCAACTAATTAACAATATTTTTGAATCTGATGTCACTAAAATTAAAGCATGCCATTCTAGCTCTTCATAGCAGAATTGTTTTGGTTTTATTTTTGCAGGGGAGGATGAATATCATTTCTTTAGTCTCTGCTAGGTCAAAAAAATTCAAAACAGATCTTCATCTTAATTAATGTAGGCTGATAAGTTTTACAAATTTGGGTAGTGCCTAATCACCCAAGAATAAATTGTTAACTAATGGTAAAATGGTTATATTCTTAGCAGCCAATGCATAAAGAGGAATCCAATTCTCCTGAGTGTTTCCTGGAACCAAACAATGAACCATCTGCACAGTTTACCAGTGACCCTGTTTCTCTACACAGTTTGGAGGTGATATATACAATTTTTATGTCCCACCTTTTCTAATGCTCACAGTGAATCAGTTCTACTGATAGTTTTTATTCCTTTATTACTAAGATGAGAGCATGCTAATTTCCCTTTGAATAGCAGAATCCTGTCCCCAGCAAACATTTTACTGCAGATAACTGATTTTTTGCATGACCTAATCATTGAATGTATAAATAATCTAGCCTATGATAATTATATTCACTTTAAAAATAATATAGTAAAAATCTGTTAAATGAAATGAAAAATCAGGGGGTTGGGTTTATTGTTATTGTTTGGAGGAGGTAGTACTGTATCTTCTACTATAATAAACATGAAAATTAACTCATTTGCTTACAAAGAGGTTGTGACTGATTACAAATTAGTGTAATATTTTTCAGAGATAGAGATGTAGACTGGACCAGAGAAAGGAACATTTCTCTGAGAGTAGAAGGATGCGTGTGTTTTATTTTATATTTTTCTTTCTTAAGGAAGCATTCTTGAAAATTATATTCCTCCTCTGAGAACAAAGACCATGTTTTTATCATTTTCCTTAGGGTCCTGATACACTCAGGCTTTTGATTAAATGAAAAAGAAAAGACAAAGTACAGACTGGGAGCTGCTCTCATAGCTGAGAGTAAAGTAAATTTGAAGTGTGATTTATAAACAAAAAAGCATTACAGATTGGGTGGTCTTTTAATAGCAGCTTCTGTGAAAGATCTTACTAGTTCAACACTTCCAAAACTGTGTTCTACAGGGTATCCTAGATCATGAAAACAGGAACCCCAAGAGAATAATTAATCCTAGAGAGACATTCTCTCTCTCTCTCTCATATAAAATATTGTAAAATCATTGAAGGATCAAAAATATTACTTAGTTGTAGCAATATTTTTAGCAAGTTAAATTTTATTCACTAAGATTCCCATGACTCAAACTCCCTAGGCTCCTTGGAACAGAATTTTATGAGATCCTTTAATATATTTTAAGCCTTTGTGATCAATGGCTTAAATGTGTTGGAAAATTAAGGATTTATTTTGTGAACATACTGAATGCCAATTTAGTCTTTCTGACCCCCTACTGGTGCTTTTGAAAAGCTGGAGCAAGAGCAACATTTGGACATATATGATTTTACTTTGTTATTGGAAAGGCAATGTGGGAAGGTGAAAATGTTCTAGATTCAAATTCAAATGGCTCAAACACAATTTCTGCCATTGCCCACTGCTGTGATGTTAGGCAAAGTACTTAACCTTCTGGGGCTTCCTCAGTTTCTTCATGCAAAAATTAAAAGAGTTGAATTGGACCTTTCAGAAAGGCCAAGTTTCTGTTTAACTGAATCTATGTGTCTATGAGTGCAGAGGCTACAGAAATAGTTATCATTAGCCATTCCTACAGCATTATAATTTCCACCTTTTGATTTAAAGTTCTGGGCTTGGTAACAGAGATAGTGCTTTTCTCTTCCTAAGGGTATTTATTACTGACTTGACAAATAAACTATGTCTGTGTGTGTGTGTGTGTGTACATGTGTATAGTCTTATTTTTTTCATAATAAGCCAGATAAATGAACATAAGCTCTTTGAGGGCACTGACCATTTTGTTTTTGTCAAATTCCCATTTTTTGTTGTTTGTCTCATAGTAGATATTTAGTGAATGCTTATGGATTGATTGAATAATCCTACTTTTTGAACAATGGCTGATATATGAAGGATTTCAGTACAGATTGAGGGAGAGGTGTCAATTTTTACCTTTGTTTTGCCCATTCTTGTCAAATTTGGTAAATAGTTGAATTAAATTAATTTGAATGACAATTGGAGTTGGGTGACTGTGATGATCTATTACTTTCAGAGAACATGGAATCTTAAGTCTTCTTCTAATGAAGTTCCAGGTGATTCTCATCAGGAAAGACCTTTTGTAATCCATGAACCAGCAAATTATACTTCCCATTTTCCAACAGCTGAAAAGCCCTAAAGATACCTGATCTTCAGAACTTGAACATATCCATTCTATCTAAAGCAATTTGGTTAGGGAGGCAGAGCGATTTCTAAACAATAATCACAGGTATCAAGCAGAATGAACTGGATATATGATCAATTTCAAAGGTACTAAAGTTATACATTATATAGTCATACATTTAAGTCATTAGGTAGTATTGTCAACAGTAGGATCTTTGAAAGACATAGATAAATATTTCTCCTGCCTTTTCTTTTTCTCATATAGCCTGAAGAGGAAGTGGCAAAAGCATAAGTTAATCAGTATCATTAACCTTTTCTTCTTAAGTAATCTTAGAGACTATTATAGGATTTTATATTTATATGGAGACATAAAAAAATCTTTTTTCATCAAAGCCTGAGGTCATTTCTTCCAAGTTTTGAGTTACTATATATATATATATATATATATATGTATATATATATATATGTCTGTATAGTTTTATGAAATTGTAAGTCAAATATTAGTATGGAAAAAATGATATGCTATGAAAATCATCCACATGCTTAGAAGTTGGTAAATGTATAATTTTGCAATCTTTAAGATAAATATGATCCTGCAAGAAGACTTTTCCCATAAGCATGCTTCAAGAGTATGATTCTTTGTAATGACCAACAGAAGAAAATGCTGATTTTTGTCTTCTTATTTCTTTTAGGTTGATTTGGCCTTTTCCTTAACAGAGCTTTCCATTAAACAGAAAGTCAAGGAACCTAGTGCAGAAGAGGAAAGGAGAAAATGGGAAGAAGGACGAGTAGACTACATGGGAAAAGATGCTTTTGCTCGTATTCAGGAAAAATTGGATAGATTTTTGCAGTAGTCTTCTCAGTTGGATCTGTAGTCTAGTGGAAATGCCGTTGTCATCTTGCTCATGCTTCTGTGAAATGATAAACAGTCTCTTCTAGCCCTTAGTAATGGGGAAGGCCTTTTAAACAATGTGCCTCTATTTATTTTCAGCCAACTTCAGTGCCTAATACAAGCAGTACGGAAAATTCAAGTCCGACTTGAAATGCCTAGCTGATCCAAGATAAATAATTTGTTTTCATTATCAAATCTGTACCTCACTTAATCTTGCCAGCAAAATTATTGACATAAACATAGACTTTGTTAAATGTATGTGTTATAACAAGTAGGATATCTAAAATGTAGATCTATTCAGGTACAAAAATATAGATGCTTAGTGTAGTTGAAAATCATACATCAGCCTCACTGTTTTCATTTCTTTAAAAATGCTAGAAGGTGAAATTGGTGATCTGGGAAAGATTGAAGATAAATGGACCCATTTCTTTAAGGCAAAGTTAAATTTCAGTAACTCACCTTTTTTATTTTACTTTCAGTTTTAAGTTCTCATGGTCCTTTTTGATGTCTCTGCTAGGAACCCTCATTTTGGACATACCATATAGAAAAATGCTCACCTGGCTGATAAATGAGCCTCTTTCATCTTATATAAAGAAACTGCCATAATGTTTCTAAAGTCTTAGTTTATTTTAGTTCTCCAGGCACTAGCTCATTGCTGCAATATCTGAAATCTCTTTTGCTTAAAGACAAGTAAATTTTCATTTTCTGTTGAAGTGACTCTCTTTCCCCCTCCCCTTATCAATATCTAAGACTCACTACCTCAGTTTTAACTAACTTATTTAGCCATGGTGCTTTACAAACTCTTTCAGTAGATTCAAAGGAATTCTCAATTTTATGAGACTGGGCTGCTCAATTTCATGAGAAGCTCTCAAAAGACCCTGTACTTTAGGAACCTGCAATGGATGTTTTTACATTTCTTATGACTACTGTTAACTGATCAGGCACATTCATCATAATTGAGAAAGCAATTCATCCTACTGAAGAGAGAAGGTAAATGAATTTTTGAAGTTTTTTTAGGGGATTGCTTATTATAAGCCTACTGAAAAATTAATGACTAATTTGTAATATATTTTAGAGGAGCTGGGAAGTCTACCAATGGCATTATAATTGAATGTGGCATTTTGATTGAATGAATGTTTGAAAACATTTAAAATATCCCTGAGGATGTTTGTTTCTGGGCCAGGGAGATCCAATTGAATTCTTTTAAATGGCTCCTTTCTGTTAGGGCATCAACCTATCCAGGGAAGTAGGATTTAGAAGCTTCATTTGTGTTTATGACTGAATAATTGTTGATTTAATAGTCCTTGCTAGTAGTATATGCTTATTGATTAGTGAAAGCCTTTTAAAAAATAATGTAGAAAGTTCTTAAGTTGTGAGTCAAATGTAGAAATGGTGATGTCATAATATTGGAAGTCTCTAATTGTTGGAGAAAGGAATGCAAATACTGTGTTATGATATTGAATAGAGGATAATGAGTGATCTAAAGTGAATAAATGAGGTGTGACATATAAAATATGGAGATAAGTGAACTAGCTTTGTTCTCAGCTTCTTTTGTTTTGGGGAATGTGTGTCAACAGAGGCAACTAAATCATCCTCTGGTACATGTTAAACTGTACAGGTCATACTCTCTATTAGCATCAGAATTTTTTCATCTTATTTAAACTGTTCCCTTTTAAAGACTATTTGTGTTTTGCATGTGTGTTCTGGGAACACAGAGTGATGTTTTATGTTCAAAGGGAAGCAGTTTTATTTAATATTTCCAAATTCTCTGAATAAAAAAATGCAAATACATATTACATGAATTTTTCACAACTGCTTTTAGAAATAAAATATCCAGAAGTTTTTATTTTTCAAATAACACCTATTTGAGAAAGCTGACAGCTTTCCACTGATGTTTCTGAAATGTATATTTTTATACATACTTTTGGAAGTCTTAGATATTGATAAGGGGAGGGGGAAAGAGAGTCACTTCAACAGAAAATGAAAATTTACTTGTCTTTAAGAAAATTCAGAAAGTTCCTGATATGAAAATCAATTATTCTGGTATTGGAGACAATACATACTCCATAAAACTTGTGACATAAGGAAATATATTAAATGTAGGTTCTGCATGGACACAAAAGTCATTCTACAGTGTTAATGGAACTATGTTTTCTCCAAAGGAGCAAGATGTCATGATGTCATTCCACCATTATTTGTGAGGTCATTTGTCTTTACTGCTTCTTTGATAGCATCTTAACAATAATCCAGTATGTTGAGTTTGCTCATTACATCCTATTCCTTTCCTGTCTTTTCCCAGTGGGACAGGAGAGAGGAATAGTAGAAAAGGAAGTTTCTAGGAGGAGGTCTTGTCATCTAATTATCTTGGCTCTCCTTTCTTCTCTCATTCTTTTTTACCTTAAGCACTGGTTAATTCATCAAGCATTTTCTAATAGCCTGACATAAATTGTTACTTGCCTAAGATGTTGCCCCCCACTCCAATGAACATTTACTAATTTCCTAGTATATGCCAAGCACTCAGGATTCTAAGATAAATTAAAACACAGTTCCTGCCTTCAAGGGATTTGCTTTCAATAGGGGGCTAAGTTGTATGCATGATAATTTGAGGGGATGGAGTGCTAACTAACAGAGTGGTAGAGTTTTCCTAAGAAAAGTTTCTTTCCAAGAATGTTTTACCATAACAGGTGGTAGAATTTGAGTGGAACCTCCAGTGAAGTAAGGTATTATTTTAAGAGATTACAGAGGTAAGAAAGCTCTTTATTTCATATAGGGGGTTTTGTGAAGAGAGGCATGGAATCCAGAGATGGAATGCCAAGTTTGTGAGAAAGGTAGTAACCTGGTTTGGCTAAACATAGAACATGAGAAGAGTCACATGAAATGAGTCTGGAAAGGTGGACTAGATTATCAAGAGTTTAAAATAACAAACTGGAGTGTTTGTATTTTATCCTAAAGGTGACAGAGCCCTACTAATATTCTTGAACATTGGGTTGATAAAACCAACTTTTAAATAAAACTTTAAGGTGTGAAAAGTTCTTTTATGTATATTATCTCATTTGCTCAGATTTGTGCTTTAGGGAGATTCTTGTGGCAACTACCTGTAGGATAGATTGGAGGAGAGAAAGACTTAAAGGAAGAAATCTAAATATAAGCAAATATCTTTATGACTGGAGTGTAATGAAGGGGACAGTTATAAAAAGTTTTGGAGAATTGGAATCCACAAGGCTTGGCAACTGATTGAATATGGGTATGAAAGAGAAAAAAAGAAAGACAGACAGAGAGAGAGACAGAAAGACAGAAATACTGAGAGAGAACTGTTTGGGATGATTTTGAAACTGCAAACCTGTATGGCCATTAGCATGATGCTGCTCTCAAGAAGGCAGCTATTGATCCATGGTTAGAGCACTAGACCTGGAGTCAGGAGTCCCTGAGTAGCTGTGCAACCCTGGGAAAGTTGCTTAACCTCTGTTACCTAGGAGATAGCTAGATGACTCAGTGATCTGAAGTCAGGAAAATTTGAATTCAAATCAGACCTTAGACATTTCCTAGCTGTGTGATCCTGGGCAGGTCATTTAACCTCTGATTCCCTGACCCCAAAAAACCCCACAAGGGAAGGAAACAGAAGCCAATTCTGTATCCTTGCCAAGAAAACCCCATGAATAACTTTGGCCTCTGAGGTCATGAAGGTTTGAAGATGACCGAATGATTAAACAGCAGTAAGCTTTCAAGAAAAATAAGAAAATTTGTAGAAGGAACAAAGAGAAAATGGTTATATCTTGTTTTGATATCATTGTCTGAGAGATTAATATTGGATAAGTATCTTGTTTTTTTTAAAAGAAAGATATCCTTGTCCACCTGAAATCCTTAGAGTTGTTATGGATATAGGACCAGGGTGTATAGGATGTCCAGGGAGGACTATCTCTTCTGGTGTGAAGGCTTGCCACAGCCTCTTTCAGGAGGGCTAAACCAGGTTAAGGATAACCAACGGGCCTCAAACCCATTAGGGCAATGCCTACCCCAAGGCTGTGAGAGAATGGGAAGCTGAGAACAATTCCTTCCAAAGTCCACAAAGCACTGTGGAGTGCATAGAGCCTGCTCAGACATCCAAGATACCAAGACCCACCATTGCATCCTGGGTCATTTCCAGTCATCCTGACTTTTTGTCTTGCCAATGGCCTTTAATGATTCTCTGAAAGAAAGTGACTCTGACAACTTTGTACAACTTTGCTTCATTTCATTTCAATTCGTGAACAAGTCAAGAAATCACCCTGTGTGTCATTGGTCCTCTTTAAAATGAAGGCCAGACATCAATTCAGGCCTGCATTCAACTGGAAAACAAGTTGATTGGGGAAATGCAAAAATATACATACACATTTTTATATATATAAAATATGTGTGGACACGCATATGTAATCCTGGCCCTACAGCACATGTATGGGTTTCATGGTTGTGAATTTATCCAACTTTTAAAGATTAAAAAAGCTCAACAGTCCTGATATCCATGCAGGTCAAGGAGATAGTACCCCATGCAGCTGGTTTGGAGCCCCCCCCCACATCAATATGCACATAAAAATAGGATAGTACATGATGATGTGTGGCAAATGAATTAAATAGATAAATAGAATTAGATGAATTAAATAGATAAATAGAGTTCTGACCAGTTCAGTTTTATGAAGGTTAAGGACTTCAGTTTGGCAGCAATAATACGTCATTTTTAAAAAATAGTGAATAGGAAGGCAAGATTGAAGCAGAGGATTTATGTAGGGTCCTAGTGAGAGATGGATAGAGTAGTTAAGGCTAGATTGTACAGATCCTTGAATTGTAGACAAAAGAGTTTAGAGATAATGCACCAGGCTAGGAGTTATCAACTTGATAGAACTTACTATATGTTTAATTCATTTGCTACCTATTGTCATATATTAAAAGGAGTGTGTGTGTGTGTGTGTGTGTGTGTGCGCGTGTGCGCATAGCACAGAATAAATTGCATGGGCTACTACTGTCTCCTTGACCTACATGGATCTCAGGAATCAGTTTTAGGCCAGAAGAATGGTAAGGGTTAAACAATTAGGGTTCAATGACTTGCCCAGGGGTCATACACTTAGGAAGTGTTTCAGAGACAAATTTGAACCCAGGACCTCCCAACTTTTGGCCTGGCTCTTAATCCATTGAGCCAACCAGTTGCCCCTGGACTGAATTTTTGAAGTGTCTACTTTAAGAGCTTGGAAGAAAGAAGAAGAGGCAGCAAAAGTTCCCTTCTTGTTGTTGACTTCATTGTTGTATATCATTCCTTTTAGAGCTATTCTCAACTTCCATTTGCATTGGCAAATGATGTCCCTATAGGGCAGTTGGCACACATGAGAGTCTAGGAATTCTAATACCCTTGCTCATTTACACTCACTGTTCCCCATTATTAATTGGAATCAGTTGAACTATACTGGGCTTTAGAAAAGAGATTTCCCAATAACAATAGAAAGAGGGGCAACAGGATGACTCAGAAAGAGAGAGCCAGACCTGGAGATGGGAGGTTCTGAGTTCAGCTCTGGTACTCAGTCACTTCCTAACTGTGTGATCCTGGGAGAGTCTCTTAACTCCAATTTCTTAGGTCTTTTTGCTTTTCTGCCTTGGAATTAATACTTAGTGTAAATTTAAAGGAAGAAGGTAAGAGTTTTTTAAAAAAGTAGTATAGCAAGAACAAATGTTATGCAATAATCCCTCCAAATGATAGGTACACTCCCCTCTCACACAAAAAGTCCCTGAGAATAGCGGGCTCAAAATTAATGTTACAAATGGTAGTGAGGTACATAGGTCAAAAATATGTATAGCAAAAAAATACTTTATAAGACCTAGAAAATTGGAATCTTTTTATACTATTGTATAAAGATATTCAAGATTTTCCTCTTAGATTAGCTTTTGTGAGTGTTAAGGATTGAGGCTGAGTCCATAGTCAACATTTATCTTTCTCAGGCAGGGTTACATTCCTTGAAGCTGTTGCTAGCTGGGGTGACTTTTTAGTAAATGCTCTCATCATCCACTACTGCTCTGGTGCTTTCCCTTTTCCCCCTTTCTGGTCGGGTTCTAGAGAAGGAGAAAATACCAGTTAATTCTGGATTTGCAATCTGTCCAGACCTTACAATACCCACTGGAATGCCCATCTCAAGATTAACATACCATTAGCCGACTCCTACAGCTATTGCTTCTGGATCCAGTGGACTTCACATCTCTGGAACTCACCAGGTCACCTAGACACATGTACACCAAAGAAAAGAGTAAATACAGAAGAAATAGGGACTTTTTGTGTTTATACACACCTGATAGCCAGGTAAGAGATCAATTAGCTTTCTTTCCCTGATTTGGAAGCTCATAACACTTTTTTGTTTTAAACATTGATAAAGAAGAAAAGAGAGTGAGTGATCAGTTGATCATCCCTTCTGAATACACTCAGTTCTACCACAGCAGCTCCTTAAGAAGAGGGAAATAAGAATTTATTTACTATGCTTATATTTATTTATATACTATGTACCAGGTACTGTGTTAAATGTCTTATAGTTATTATCTCATTTAATCCTCAAACAACAGCCCTGCAAAGTGTCATTATTTTCAATTTGGAGTTAAGGAAACTGAGGCAAATATAAGTGATTTGCCTAGGGTCGCACAGTAAGTGTTTGGATCTAGATTTGAACTTAGGTCTTCCTGGTTCAAGATCTAGCACTCTACTTACTACTGTGTCACCAACTTGTCTTCTTAAGCCATCTAAATGTTCTTTCTTATCCTGAGCCAATTAGAAATTTTTTCCATCATTATTCTGTATCAACTCCTTAGTCACACATGGCTGGAAACATTTCCCAATTTCCTAATGTTGGGAATATCTGAATATGTTTTGTATAACCCACAAAAGGGCAAATTCTTGAAAATAGGTCCCTCAGTGGCCAGTCTTTTTTCTCATTCATCTATCCTTCCATTACCCATTATATTTGCATTCCATATTGCATCCTTCTGAGGAATTAAATCTGATTGTAACATTTATTGAAGACTCTGATCTTATTTTAAAAATTGTACCATGAAATTTTAAAATCATATACTGAAAAAAAATAAATGTCAAAATGCTACTCTTCTTTAGGTTCTAATTTAAAATTTAAAAATTATTAATATCAGGAATTTAGGAGAACTTATAATTGAATCATACTATAACTATTATTTTATTACTTGTACAAACTCCTAACACCAATTGGAACATGATAAAAGGTGATGTAAAGACTAGTTGAAGATGAGTTCACTAAGGTCAGAGCATCTATGTGTTCCTAAGAGGTCTTTTAAATGTTTTCATAGCCTGAATATGAGATGACAAGATTTGTAGAATTTTTGCTCATTATTTCTAAGAATTTAAGAACAATTACATTTACAGAAATATTTAAGAATTTAGGGGATCTCTTACCATTGTCAAAAATGTAGGAAACTTCTTTATAATGTGAGTTATAAAGTATTTTTGATATTCTTATCCAGGAACTAAAATTCTTATATTTTGAAATAAAAGAGACCTCAAGGACTTCTGATAGTTTTTGTTGACTGCTAGGCTTGGTGGATGCCATAGTCCTAAAGCTGTAGCCAAAAGAGCTGGTCTTTTTTTCCTGCAAAGTGGAATGTATATAGCTACTAAAATAAGTATAGGTCCCAAAGAAACTGCATCTAGCAACTGAGAGCATCTTAATGGAAATGTCTAGTAGAAAGCAATCTGACAGAAAGAACAAAACAGGCTAGGACTAAAGGTTAACAGATGAAAATAGATCATCTGATCATATGGGAAGGTAAACAAACAAACAACACAGATTTTCTCCTGAATAAGAGGGAAAATCAATAAATAACTTCACATTCAATAGTACTACAATAAAACCATTTTAATACTTTTCTGGGAACTAGAAAATAAGATAGCAAAGTAATATTACAAATAACAGGACTATATAAATGGAAGAAAGTAAATTAGCCAAGAAATTGCTTCTCTATAGCAACGACAATGGAATTTTCTTGCCTGGAGCAAATCAATCTCGAGGGATTGACAAGACTGGAGAGGAAGAGAATACCAATGTTGTCACAAATGCAGTGGTCATGGATATCTCATTCCTCATATGGGTCACCCCACATCATGATGAAAGAGGGTGAGAAGATAAGGCTGAGAAAGTATACCATGGTAATGAGAGCTTGAATAGTCAAAACTCTCTTGGGTAAAGTTGTAGACAGAGCAGTTAAAATGGGTTGGAAGGGGAAGACAATTAATATTAGTGTCCTGGAACAAAGCTAAATGCCAGTGCTAAGTAGGGCTGAATTTAGACACACTAGCTGTGTCTGCCTCAATTTCTTCAACTGTAAAATAGGAATAATAAGAGCACTAACTTTCTATGGTTGTTATGAGAATCAAATGAGATATTTGTCAAGTGCCTATTACATACTGTTACTTATTAAATGCTTCTTCCTTCCCCCTACCGGCTCAAAATCTCTGCTAGTGTTTTGAATTGCCCCATCTAATTGTGTTCCCTGGATATGTTCCCTGTGCCCATGCCCCTATTCCTGATAAATCTTTACTACCCATGAGTGTTCCCTAAGCACATGTAACCTCACATACTTTTTCTCCATTATGGGATTTTCTGAGGGAATTTCTGCTGAGCTGCTTTTATGGATCTTCAACTCCTATCAAATAGTCTTCTGTCAAACAGTAAATGCCATGCAGGCTATCCCCAGAAAAGAGGCAGAGGGCAAAGCTTTAGTCATAATTCCAGGGACTATTACATTAAGAGAAAGAAAACGAAAACCAGCAGAATGCCTAAGGCTCAGATTATGTCTTCTGAATACAGCCCTTCCCCCCTTTTCTCTGTGAGATCTCTTCATCTATGCTATTACCTAAATTAAGCTATGAAATTTCTTTGAACTTCTATTACCTCTCTTGGTCACTTTCAAATCATTCTACTTCAAAAAATTGCAAAAACTGGACGTGAGGAATCCTGTGATGCCAGCAGGAGCCATGCAAATCAATGTGTGAGCCAGACTGAAAAGGGTCAGATAAGGTAGGATCCATGCCGTTAAGCATCCCGTGATCTTTTCACTTGGCTGGTTTTGTACTCCTTAGAGACATTCAATAGATACCTGGAAAAGAAATGTATTAACCTTTGATCTGAGGCAAGCTGCTGGTTTTTCCAGGAATGAGTTCAGAGCACAGGTTTCTTCTTCCTGGCATTGAAAAGCCTACTTCATAACACTGTTGAACTCTTACCCATGCTTACAAAAAAAAAAAGGCTCAAAGCTTTCCATTCTAAAGAAATTTTTACTTCATGCAGCATAAAGAAAAATGTAGTTGTGCTATCATTTTCATATTCTATATTCAGTGTATAAATCTTGAGGGGCCTTTAATGTCAGCTGTCTGCTAACCATTACCCATGCCAAGTCAAGTCAACAAACATTGATTAAGTGCCTACTGTGTGCCATACTTGCTAAGTGCTAGTAATACAAAGCCAGGCAAAACAAACACATAAAAAAGAACAGAAAACTAAAAACCCAAATAGTTCTTACTCTACATGGGAAACTACATGCAAATAGCTATGTCCAAGTAAAGATATGGAAAAGATAAACTGGAGATAATTTCATAGGAAGGATATTAAGTCGAAAGATCAATAAAGGGTTTTTGTAAGAGACTGAATTTTAACTAACACTTGAAGGAAGTCAGGGAAGCCAGTAGATGGGGATGAAAGTTTTAATCTTCCCTGAATAGAATAAAATGAATTATTAACAATAATAATAATGTAGTTCTTGTGGTTCTTTGTCATTTAAGATGTTAAGTATTAATTGCGTAAGAATTAATTTCTTATCAGGGTCCAACAAACTAAGCATCCAGTCGTGGTATTTTTTGCTTGGCTGTGGTTATATTCCTTTGAGACATTCAACAGATAACTGTACTAGAAATGTATTAATCTTTAGTCTGAGGCAAGCTACTGGTTTTCCAGGAATTAGTTCAAAGTACATGCTCCTTCTTCCTGGAGTTGAATAGCCTACTACGTCGCATTGCTGAATTCTGACCCATCCTTCTTCCTTTTAAAACTGACTATGGGCATCTAGGAGGTGGCTCAGTGGATGGAGTATGGATAGAGAGGTAGGCCTGGAGATAGAAAGTCCTTCTAAATGTGTGACCAGGTGTAATTCACTTAACCCTCATTGCCTTGCCACTTTTCCCTCCTTGGAACCAATACTTATGAAGATTATAAGACAGAACGTAAGGGTTTAAAAAAATAAAACTGATGTACTGCTTTTGACTCTGTTACTGTCCTTAGTTCCTTTATTGCAATGATCAGATTGTTGTCGTTGAAGAGGCCACTGTGTAGCATTGCTGAAGTCTTATTCATAAAAAACAAGCGAACAGAAAAAAGTTCAATGGTTTCCATGAAAAAGTAATTTTACTTTATCCAGCATAAAGAAAGAATCCAAGAACAAAGCCTGCCTTTGGTGTGTCGATCATAAGGAGAGCCCCTTAATATTAGCCTAACCATTACCCATGCCAAGTCAAATCAAAAGGCATCAATTAAGTGCTTACAATGTGTCAAATTTGTGCTAACTTCTGGGAGTACAAAGACTAGCAAAACAAAGTGAATAAAAAGAAAACAAAAAACAAAAAAAACCCCAGCTGAACAGTTCTTGCTCTACATGGGAAACCACAAGCCAATAGATATGTACAAGTAAGAGGAGAAAATTTCAGAGGAAGGGTGCTAAGTTGTAGGACCAAGAAATGATTCTTGTAGAAGGTTGACCTTTAGCTGGGACTTTAAGAAGCCATGGAAACCAGTAGGCAGAGATAAACATGAAAGTTCTAGGCATGGGGAACAGGCAGTGCCAACGCTTGGAGTATGATGTGTCCTTCCCAGAGGAAGCAGTAAACTGCCCTGCCCCTTTATATGCAGGAAATTAATTATAACAGAATTTTCAAGTAGTAACTTTATGGGAAAATGAGACAATAGAAAGCTTTATAAGAACATATGAGAACAATATTAAAGCTACATTAATGTTAAGATGTGGAATAAATACCAGGAAATATCATTAACTTCTTTTGTTGTTTTTTTCTTCTTGTTTACTTAAACACAAAAATAATCATTTCCATACACAGAGAATCCAAAAAGTCAATTATATATGAGACTGTTTCCATTGCCTACCAATTATACAAGTATTTAATAAATTGTACATTATTTTCAAATCTGTTCCGCTATTCCATTTATCCATTTATTCTTTCTGAAGTTCCTCCTTTTCCTTTCTGAACATTTGGGATGGGGGCTTTCAATGTCTGTCCTGTCTCTCTCTCTGGCATCATTATTGCTATCAACCCCTCCCCCCTCCCTTATTAGCTGAACAGAACTCAGGTTAGCTAGGGGAAAAGATGATCGAAGGGGGAGAACCAGCCATTTGGCTATGTGCCTTTTCTTTATCTGACCTGCTTTTTTATCTAATAAATAATTTAAAATTAATATAGTCCCCAGAGAATTTTAATCTTAATATGTGTGTATATACTCATATATATACATACATACATATATATATATGTATATGTATATATATATATATGTATATATAATTTGATCCTCACAACAGTCTCTGAGTTCTCTGCTCACCTCTATCTCTGTTCACTGTCACTGTTTGGCTAGAAAAGACCCGAACCCTTCATAGAGTCATAACTTATAGCGAGACTTTTTCTAAATATTCTTGATTGGAAAGATTTGACCTCAATTTGGGTCAGAGACCAATCTTTTGGACACCAGGAGTCACATGGGACAAGAGGAAAGCATGTGGAGACAGCAGGGAGCCAGGAGGCTTCTGAAATCTTCCCATCCAGATTAGACTCATTTTTAACCTAATCAAAGTGTGGGGGTGAAAGCAAAATGGATTTTAAAAATCAAACACATTTTCCTTTTAAAAAGGAAAGAGGATTACAAATTTGTTACATTCTCATACATATACACACATATCTATACATATACAAGATATATGTAACATATACTATATATAGAGGATATATGTGATAGGTAGTCACAATTAAATAAAAATAATTTAATAAATAATAGGTTATTCATATATTTATTTTTAAAAATAAATAACAAATATATATACATACAAACACACACATATATATTTAATGATTACTGTTTCCAGCAACAGGTGGAAAGAACACTTCAGTCAGCTTCTCAACCGACCCTCTTCAGTTGACCAAAGCACCCTTGACCAGATCCCCCAAAATTGCTCCATTGAACAACTTGACATCCCTCCTTCAATAGAGGAAGTCCAAAAAGCCATTAAACAAATGAGTGCAGGCAAGGCACCTGGTAAAGACGGGATCCCAACCGAGGTGTACAAGGCCTTAAATGGAAAGGCGCTCCAGGCATTCCACATAGTGCTGACCGGCATATGAAAAGAGGAAGACATGCCCCCAGAACACAGAGATGCCTCCATCATAGCCCTATATAAGAACAAAGGCTCAGGAGCAGCCTGTGACAACTACAGAGGCATCTCACTACTCTCCACTGCTGGAAAGATCCTCGCCCGTGTTATACTCAACAGACTCCTGTCATCTGTTTCAGAGCAGAACCTGCCTGAATCACAATGTGGCTTCCGACAAGATCGCAGCACCATCGACATGGTCTTCATGGTGAGGCAAATGCAGGAAAAATGCCTTGAGCAGAACCTGAGTCTCTACATTGTCTTCATAGACCTGACGAAGGTGTTCGACACAGTGAACAGGGACGCATTGTGGGTGATCCTCAGCAAGCTCGGTTGCCCAGCAAAATTCATCAAACTGATCCAGCTCTTTCATGTCAACATGACAGGGGAAGTCCTATCTGGTGGAGAGACTTTCGATCACTTCAACATCTCCAATGGTGTGAAACAAGGCTGTGTCCTCGCTCCGGTACTATTCAACCTATACTTCACCCAAGTATTACGACATGCTGTGATGGATCTAGACCTGGGCATCTACATCAAATACTGACTGGATGGCTCACTATTTGACCTTCGCCGCCTGACTGCAAAAACAAAGACAACAGAGAGACTCATCCTAGAAGCTCTCTTTGCAGATGACTGTGCTCTCATGGCCCACCAAGAAAATCATCTCCAAACCATTGTGGACTGGTTCTCTACAGCAACAAAACTGTTTGGCCTGACTATCAGCCTCAGCAAAACAGAGGTGCTGTTCCAACCTGCACCAGGGAGGCCAACTAACAGGCTGTGCATTACAATCGACAGCACGCAGCTTTCTAACGTCAACACCTTCAAGTACCTGGGCAGCACCATCGCCAACGACGGGTCCCTAGACCACGAGATGAATGCCAGGATTCAAAAGGCCAGCCAGGCACTTGGGCGGCTGCGCTGCAAAGTTCTCCAACACAGAGGTGTAAGCACTGCGATGAAGCTCAAAGTATATAACGCAGTGGTCCTCAGCTCGCTCCTGTACGGCTTTGTGTGTACCGGAAGCACATGAAACAGCTGGAGCAATTCCACCAACGCTCCCTCCAGTCAATCATGAGGATCCGATGGCAGGACCGAATCACCAACCAGGAAGTCCTCGACAGAGCCAACTCCACCAGCATCGAAGTCATGGTCCTCAAAACCCAGCTACGATGGTCTGGACACGCCATCCGCATGGACCCACAGCGAATACCAAGACAGGTATTCTATGGTGAACTGTCAGCTGGACTCAGGAAACAAGGCCGACCAAAGAAAAGATTCAAGGATCAGCTAAAGTCAAACTTGAAGTGGGCTGGCATTACACTAAAGCAACTAGAACTCGCTGCCTCTGACAGAAGCAGCTGGAGAACCCACATTCACCAGGCCGCCACCACCTTTGAAGATGAGCGACGTCGACGTCTTGCCGCTGCGCGTGAACGCCGACACCAGGCCACAACCGCACCTCCCGTAACAACTGGCGTCCCATGCCCCATGTGCCAAAAACTCTGCCTCAACCTTTGGACTCCAAAGCCACATGAGGGTACACCATAGATGAAATTGCACAAAGACAATAGTCATTCTCGATCACCGAGAGACTACTATATATATATGTATATGTGTGTGGGGGGGGGGGGGGGAAAGGGGAGGAGACAGATTAGACCAGACTCATGAGTTCATCAGTATATTTTTAATTGTTTGTAAGTGCGTACTCTGTGCAAAGCTATATGTTTATGCCCTCTTTCCCCCACCACACAGGTAAACAGTAATCATCATTAAGTCCCCTTTCAAATTGGGAACTTATGAGGGGGAAAAGCTATCAAAAGTAAACAAAAACAACACAGGAAATCCAAAACAATTTCTCTTAATTCAGAGATCTTGATGCAATTTTAAGCTGCCAAAGCTTCAAATTGTAGGAACACTTTTGGGATATCTTATTTATTTAGAGAGTTTATATCATAAAATCATCATAAAACTAGAAAGGACATTAATTCACCCCATTTTATAAACAAGGAAAACTAATGCCCAAAGGAAAAAAAAAATTAAGGTCACATTGTTTGCGGGAAGAACAGCTTTGGAATCCCAGATTCTATAACCTCTCATTCTTTCCCCACTGGTACATTGATAAATTGTTAGTTTAGTCAAAGGCATGATCAAGCCTCATCTTTTCCATAAGCAAATATCCAATTCTTTTAATATTTTCTTATGTTATGTCCAGTTCTGGCTCCGATTCCATGGAGGACACACACACATACACATGGTAATGCAACACACAAGAGGAACTTTATTAACCAAACTATAGCTTGGGGCTCAGCACCAAAAGTGCTGGCCCTGAGTCTGTGATTTGCAGGCTTTTTATACACTTTTAGGGTAGGAGGAATACAGAGGAATTCCTGGGGTGGGGAGGAGTGAACAGGAACTCCTGGGGCTGGGGTCCTTATCAGTTCCTGGCATATGTCAGGAAGGGGAAGGACAAGAACTCCTGGAGTCAGGGTCTTAATGGCTCCTTTTAACATATGGTCTGGCCAATGACCTAAGTCAGGTCAGGGAACCCTGGGACAACATATCCTTGTGAAACCTGAGAAACATGTCCTTGTGAACCTACATAAATAAGGATATGTCATTTTTAGTTCTTGGGATAAGGGGCCCATTGGGGTATCATCTGGAAGGCAAGTTCCCGTAATATCAATTTGTTTCTTCATCCCCCACTTCTTTTAGGACCATGAGTAACCTTACTCATGGGTACAGTATTCTCATAGGGGCATGGATGTTGTTTAGGGGCAGGTATTGCTACCTTAGGACCATGAGTGGACAAAGTCACAAGTCCACGGGGACTTGTGAAAGAGCTGAATCCCTAACTAGACCTTTGTGATCTGCATAAAAACAGCATCCTTCTCCTAGAGCAGCACAGAGTCCACCGTGCTGGAGACACACAACCATTGGGCACCTTTGGATGGGAGGAGGTATTTACTGTTGCTAGGAGTCACAAGAATGTAAGGGATCAGAAGAATTTCCCTGACAATAGTCTGCCCAAGTTTCTGGAGATACAATGCCCATGTCACTTATATACTCATTTTTTAAAGCTCTCCAAACTGCTTCTTTGATACATCCCACCTTTCCTGAAAAAAATCTTCATTATAATCTAATTTCCCCCCATTCTTCTGTATTTTGAATTTCAAATTTCTTCTAGATTATAGAGTCAAAAAATAGCTAAAGAGATACTTATAGATCATAATATTCTTGAGTGTAACTGAACCAGATTAAAATGTACTGCTTGTTTGATTTTTATTGTATAGATACATTAATAATGAAATGCATTAGTAATAAAAGAAACACATAAATGATTTTCTAAGTCATTTTACAACCCACAGTAACCATGTCTGATTTAGTGTTCATTTCCCTTTAAATTTGACATCCTTTCTTTAGCTCATTTGAAAGAAGGCAGTATATGGTTTTGTTATTATTTTTATCTTTTTATTTATTTTTGGAGCAACTTTTAAAGAAATATCCTCATTGTAACTAAAGAACATTGAATGATCAAAGCTTTGGCACTGGCAATAAGCCTTGTTATTGTTGATATTTGATTCTACCTTCAGGAATGCATGGAAAGTTATTTTAATGAAGATATTTTCTGTATCATTGAAAACTGAAACTGAAGATGTCATTTCTGATATCTTTCTCCAGAATGATAGTAAGTGTAATCTTGAGAATGAACTATTCTAGAAATATTACATTTTATATCTATGCTTTGTTGGTAGTCAGAACACTGGGTTTTTGCAAGTCATGAAAAGTGAATCAGGCTTAGTCTAAGAGCAAATCAATGTCCACGTCCCATTATGCCAAAACTCAATGCCCAAGCCTCATTACACAGGAAGAGAAAAACAGGAGCTGTTTGATGAATAAAGTCAAGGCTAAAGTTATACAGTTTGTAGACAATTGGGAAACCTGCATTAGAGAATGTATAAATAGAATTTGCTTCCCAGGACTGTCTTTCCCAGCATCCCATTTGTGTATTTACAATAATGTACTAATGTAGGGAAGATATGTTTTGTGTAGCTCTGCCCTTTCTCTCTCTTCTCCCGGGAACATGGTTTGTGGAGGTTGGGGGATAGCCAGGCAGGAGAAGTTTACGCACTTGGTCATATTTAAGTTTTGTACTTTGTTCTTTTAGTTCTTCTACTTCAAGTGATTACTAATAAATCTTATAAAATATAACACTTGGAGTTATTGGATATTAATTTAAATCTAACATTTTGTGAGACTAGAAGACTGGACTTTAGGACCCTTGCTCCTCTCTAAGTTGGTAGAGCAATTTTTTTTTTAATAGACAAAAAGACAGATTAGTTTTAAAAGCCTCCTTCTGCCACTGCTGCTCCTTCTCTTTCCACTCTGCTGTTGCTGCTGATATTGTTGCCTCCCATATTTGACCAGCCTGGGGGGCCTTGCTGAGCCTGCTAGTGCCTCTGTTTCTCTTGAGCACACTGGCTGGGGGTCCTTGCAAGCCACGTTCTACATGACTGTTAAGTATAAATTTCTTTTTCCCTTATATTGCTAACAGCTGAGCTAGCACGAATCCCCTGCCTCTCACAGTCCAAAGCCCATAACTACTTGAGTCCAGCACCATTGGTTTCCTTCTTGTTTGGGGCTCAGACAGCTTTTAGGATTTTAGAACAGAAGTTCAGGGTGGCCATACCAGGAGCAGAGGAGCAGCCCCTTACATACTGCCCACCTCGCCCCACTTCTAGCTTCCAAGTCAATTTTTAAATTGATTCTGGGGGTTTTCACGCTCTTGGCTGAGAGGGTGGAAATTGAAAGGTTAGCCCACACAGGGGTCTCCTGTGCCACCTTCTAGGCCTAAAACTCAGCATAACAGGGGAGCAGCTAGTAGCTCAGTGGATTTAAAGCCAGCTTTTTAGAAATTAGGCTCTGGTTTCCTGACCCAAACATCAGGAGGAGCCTGCATTCTATACTCAAATTCCTTAAGGGTGAGGGGAAGGAAGAATACTCTTCCAAACCTCTTAGCTAACTCCTGAAGTATTTTTGGCTTTTGGGGTTTTTTTTACCTTCAAGACAGGGTGTTTTATTTTGCCTGAAATAGAAAATGTTTGCCTTTTCTTGTTGCCCCTCCTAAATTTATTCTCAGGCTAAGGCATTTCACCCTACCTTCCATTCAAAGGCAGATTGGGGTGTGTCTCCATATACTAGCCTTGTGAGGCTTTTTACTCCTAGCTAATACATACAAGGCTAATACATACAATCCTATGGACAGGAAATAGGATTGTAAGCATATTTTGTCTCCTGGTTTGATCTTGTGCAAATTGTAATCCAGGGGTACTGTTTGTTGTATCAAGCTCATTTCATGCAACTCTGCTTTTCTTGTTTGAAAAGCTTGTATATATTTTGTTAATTGAGAAATTAACATCAGAGAAAGGAAGATGTGATAGGATCATTACATTGTTTGCTTCTTCTGTTTGTTTTCTATCAGGTATATGATTTTGTTGTACTCCTAATTTAGTGTCTTTTCCCTCAAATTCATACCTTTCATAAAATTTTTGATAATTCTTGACTCCCAATGCTGCCAGCATTTCTTCTAATGAGATTGTATATTATATGTCCTTAACTAACTCTTCTGACTGGATTGTTTGTTCTTGAGTTGAGTTGTTAATGAAATCATCTGTCTCCCCCACTTCTAAAACTTAGTGACCTTGATTGTAAAGTTTGATGTATTCATAAGGTTCTCGATCTTCATTTTCTGAATCAAACATTATTGAATATAGTGATTCTGTGTGATTCGTGTCTTACACTGACTCCTACTTTGTGATTTCTATATTCCCCATGTCTTTTACAATGTCTTGCCTATTAGTATGCTGAAACTCTGTGTTATGTGTTGATAAATTTGGTTCTTGTGTGTTTGTTCCTTCCTGGGGATCTGCTATTATATCCCAGTTTTGTTCTTTGGATTGAAATAGAAGAGTAAACTGAAGAGATTATTTCTTCTTAAAATAGTGAGGGTAAACTCAGGGGAAATTGTTTCTTCTTATAATGACTGCTGTTCTCTATATTGTGACTAGAGAGGGCTGCTAAGGAACCTGATGTTGCTTATTTGTAATGGAGGTAGAAATGAAAAATGCTGAGGGATGCTACCACACAGGGATGCTGCCACCCAGGGATGCTGGTACACAGAGGTCTGCTCTGGGGTTTGCTCTGGGGTTCTGCTCTGGGGTTCTGCCTATTGATCCCTACTGATGATTGATGGATCTAACTCTCCCTCCCTTACCCTCTCCTTTTTGCCTCCCTCACCTCCAAATCTTCTTGAAGCCTTTTGCTTCTCCCCTCCCTCCTGAGTGAACTATAAAGATACTCTAGTTGCTTTCTCAGTCAAGGGGATTATTGAGATAACAGAATGGGAAGCTGAGGTAAGAGGGATGAGGGAGTCCCTAATCTAAATGAGGTTAAAATTGAGGGTTTGGGGAGTCACAAGTGTGACTCTATAAAAATGGAGATCTGTACCCCAGACTTCAATTCCCAGAAGTCCTTGGTAGATCCCAGAGTTCCCCATAATCCCGAGGAGAGAGGGGTTTTTAAATGGACTCCGCCTTCTTCTCACTCTCTCAGCTTCCGCTTGTAGGGTCACACATCTCCCAAGATGTAATGTAAGTGAATGGGCCTTTTGGCCCTCCTAGGCATGTGCTTTCTTATTTTGTATTTTCTTGATTTATTAATCTTTAATAAACATCTAAAAATATAATACTTTTAGCAGAGAAACTAATTTTAACTGTCACAGTTTTGGCGACCTAATGAGACAAAGAACTTCTCAAATTTTTTTAAAAAAAAGAAAGATAGCCTAGATGATGATTTCTAAGCCACGTTTCTCCAAGATGCTTTTTTAGAAAACTGTCTTGATCAGCTCTGACCTTCAGCCATCCACTTTGGACTTTCTTGATTCAATCGCTCACCTGCCCACCCTGCCCACCCATCCACTCAGCTCTTGTTCCCAGTGTCCGGACCAGTTTGACCCAGATCTCGATCACCTGGTGACCTGCCTGCCCACCCAGAAAACTCTAGCCTTGGTGCAGACTGCTCATCGCCCCAGGCCCAGGACTCATTTCTATCAGCTGGTAAAAATGGGGGTAATTTTCCCTTAGGCTATGATTAGCCTCCATGTGGACTGGGGGCAGGGGATCACAGGGAGGGAGAAAGAAAGAAAAGAAGATAGTGGCTTTTCCAAACAGGAACTTAAAGCATGGCTACTTTAATAGGATATGTCTTGACTGCATTGATCCTTTTATTTACGTCACATGTGATTGAGGGGAAAAATTCAGCTCCCTGCCACTCTTTAGCCAAATTTGAGATTCCTCACTATGGGGAAGCAGCTCAGCAGTTTAGTGAATTGAGAGCCAGTCCTAGAGATGGGAAGTCCTTGGTTGAAATCTGACCTCAGACATGTCCTGGCAATGTGGTGCTGGGCAGGTCATTTAAACCCCATTGCCTAACCATTACCAATCTTCTGCTTTCTGACAATAAGCATCTAAATGGATTTTAAAAAACCCAAGGAACTTTAAAGAGGCTGGAGGTTATATTTTTAAGGCATTTCAGACTCCAATGTTTTATGAAATTCTCTGTATTCTATTGCATTTTACTGATTGCTTTGTTTAAGATTTAACTTTGTGATTTAAGTTCATATATTACTGCTTTCAATACTATTCTGTTACATTGGATCATTTTAATGTACTGGGTTTTAACTACTGTTATATTATGTTGTTTTTTCCCTATAACTATACTGAACAAACATTATTGAGTAAGCCCGTATAAAAAACAGCTTTTCTATTTTTGACTTTGTAAATTGTCACATAGAGGATAGATGGATTCCATCAGAAAATTGCTACAACAACCTTTGGAAAATTTAAAGAGCTAATTATCTCAAACTGATTTTAAGGGTTCTTTAGACATGATTTTTAGAATTTTCCTTAACAATCTCTGGTCATTTTGCCTGCCACTACCACGAAGTAAGGCCCATTCTAGTAGCTAAAGTGAAATACAATTATAACCCCCAACCTCCCACATTTCTAAAAATGTGAAGAAGCCTCCCAAAAGAAAAAAAAAGGAGCATCTCTCATTTATACTCTTCAGCTCATTTTACTTCCACCAGAATGATATCTAGATTTCTTGATGATGATGTTCTAGACCCAAAATAAGTTTTACTTTGTTTAAAAATATGTTTACCAAGGTTGATTTATGGTTGTAAAAATGCCATACAGCAACTCATGTGAAATAGGATAGTGTGTTTGTTTGCTATTGTAATTAACTGGGCAATTGAGAATTTTGGCGATATTGATATCTA
The DNA here is from genome assembly GCF_027887165.1 of Monodelphis domestica. NCBI lineage: Eukaryota > Metazoa > Chordata > Mammalia > Didelphimorphia > Didelphidae > Monodelphis > Monodelphis domestica. The sequence continues at coordinate 216,179,187 of NC_077234.1, forward strand.
TATATTTATGCTACTGTTCTTTATAAAAAAAACAAACAAACTGTTACCTTGTGAAATTGACAGTGGATCATGGCCAGATAAGAAGAGGAAATGGATCTCATTTTTGGTAAGAAACCTTGTATTCTATATTTTCTTAGCTGGCACAGTGTGTCAATGATTATAAGCTACATTTTTGAATTTTAAAACTCTTTTATTATATTTTTCTTGCATGTGCAATATACTATTTCAGTTTTTTATTTTTTCTCTCCTTTTTATATTTGAAGCACATGTCACCAGTATTAACGTTTTCTTTAAATTCTTTGATTTTGCAATAATATAAGTTTAAAATACATTGCTATGATGTCAATGCATGCCCCCAAAGCTGGAGACTATAAAAAATGATGCCACTAATTGTTTAAAAAAATTATGGGACTCTGCTTAATGATTCTGTCTGATTCCAGGACAAGATATACACAAAAGAGGCATTGCACAGGGCCAAAGGTAAACCAATCCAGGACAGATTGATGCACTTATAGCTAATATGAAGGTCTTGAACCTAGTGTGTGTGAAGACTCAAGGTTGCAATGTTTAACATATGTTAAGACATAGGCCTTCCTTGTGTCCACACTCACTCTGAAAATACTTACAGACAAGTATCCCCAAAACTTGGCTCCTACCTGGCTTATCAGTTTCAACAGCCAAGTTTCTCTTTTCAGTGTGACCAGAAAACCCCCAAATGCCAATCCTGGGAACATTCTGTTGGAATTTAGAATTTAGAACAGTATTCCTTGTATACAATAATCACATTATTTCCCTACCTCCTCTCCACCCACTCTTCCTGTGGCCTATGTGCAATTTCTTTGGATATTACTTGTGTCCTTGATCAGAACCTATTTCCATGTTGTTGTTTACACTAGAATGTTCATTTAGAGTCTACATCCCCAAACATATCCCTTTGACCCATGTATTCAAGCAGTTGTTTTTCTTCGGGGTTTTTACTCTCCCACAATGTTTCCTCTGGATGTGGGTAGTGGTTTTTCTCATAGGTTCCTCCAAGTTGTTCAGGGTCATTGCATAGCCACTAATGGAGAAGTCCATTACATTCGATTGTACCACAGTGTATCAGTCTCTGTGTACAATGTTCTCCTGGTTCTGCTCCTCTCACTCTGCATCAATTCCTGGAGGTTTTTCCAGTCCCCATGGAATTCCTCCACTTTATTATTCCTTTGAGCACAATAGTATTCCATCACCAACATAGACCACAATTTGTTCAGCCATTCCCCAATTGAAGGGAATCCCCTCATTTTCCAATTTTTGGCCACCACAAAGAGCGCAGCTATGAATATTCTTGTACAAGTCTTTTTCCTTATTATCTCTTTGGGGTACAAACCCAGCAGTGCTATGGCTGGATCAAAGGGCAGACAGTCTTTTATCGCCCTTTGGGCATAGTTCCAAATTGCCCTCCAGAATGGTTGGATCAATTCACAACTCTACCAGCAATGAATTAATGTCCCTACTTTGCCACATCCCCTCCAGCATTCACTACTTTCCTCTGCTGTCATGTTAGCCAATCTGCTAGGTGTGACGTGATACCTCAGAATTGTTTTGATTTGCATTTCTCTAATTTTAAGAGATTTAGAACACTTTTTCATGTGCTTATAAATAGTTTTGATTTCTTTAGCTGAAAATTGCCTATTCATGTCCCTTGCCCATTTTTCAATTGGAGAAGGGCTTAATTTTTTTGTACAACTGGTTAAGCTCTTTATAAATTTGAGTAATTGGATCTTTTTCAGAGGTTTTTGTAATGAAGATTGTTTCCCAATTTGTTGATTCCCTTCTAATTTTGGATGCATCAGTTTTGTTTGTACAAAACCTTTTTAATTTGATGTAATCAAAATTATTGATTTTACATTTTGTGTTTTTTTTTTCTAGCTCTTGCTTGGTTTTAAAGTCTTTCCTTTCCCAAAGATCTGACAAGTCTAATATTCTGTTTTCCTAATTTGCTTATAGTTTCCTTCTTTATATTCAGGTCATTCACCCATTCTGAGATTATCTTGGTGTAGGATGTGAGGTGTTGATCCAAACTTAATTTCTCCCATACTCTCTTCCAATTTTCCCAGCAGTTTTTTTTTATCAAAAAGTGGATTTTGGTCCCCAAAACTGGGATCTTTGGGTTTATCATAGACTGTTTTATTGAGGTCATTTACCCCAAGTCTATTCCACTGATCCTCTTTTCTGTCTCTTAGCCGGTACCAAATTGTTTTGATAACCATTGCTTTATAGAACAGTTTGATATCTGGGACTGCAAGTCCTCCTTCCTTTGCATTTATTTTTCATGATTTCCCTGGATATCCTTGATCTTTTGTTCTTCCAAATGAACTTTGCTATGTTTTTAATCTAATTCATTAAAAAAGTTTTTTGGTAGTTCAATGGGTATGGCACTAAATAAGAAGATTAATTTTGGTAGGATTGTCATTTTTATTATGTTAGCTCATCCCACCCATGAGCAATCAATGTTTTTCCAATTGTTTAGATCTAGTTTTAATTGTGTGGAGAGTGTTTTGTAGTTTGTGTTCATATAGTTCCTGTGTTTGTCTTGGCAGATAGATTCCCAAGTATTTTATATTATCTAGGGTGATTTTAAATGGAATTTCTCTTTCAAATTCTTGCTGCTGAAATGGGTTGGAGATATATAGAAAAGCTGATGACTTATGCGGATTTATTTTGTATTCTACAACTTTTCTAAAATTGTTGATTATTTCTAGTAACTTTTTGGTTGATTCTCTAGGATTCTTTAAGTAAACCAACATATCATCTGCAAAGAGTGATAGGTTGGTCTCCTCATTGCGAATTCTAATACCTTCAATTTCTTTTTCTTCTCTAATTGCTATTGCTAGTGTTTCTAGTACAATGTTAAATAATAGAGGTGATAATGGGCATCCTTATTCATACCTGATCTTATTGGGAAGTCTTCTATTTTATCCCCATTGCAGATGATGTTTGCGATGGTTTTAGATATATACTGTTTATTATTTTTAGGAAAGGCCTTTCTATTCCTATACTTTCTGGTGTTTTTAATAGGAATGGCTGTTGTATTTTATCAAAGGCTTTTTCTGCATTTATTGAGATAATCATGTGATTTTTCTCAGTTTACTTATTAATATGGTCAATTATGTGGATGGTTTTCCTAATATTGAACTATCCTTGCATTCCTGGTATGAATCCTATCTGGTCATAGTGAATAACCCTCCTGATCACTTGCTGGAGTCTTTTTGCTAGTATCCTCTTTAAGATTTTTGCATCTATATTCATTAAGGAAATTGGTCTATAGTTTTCTTTCTCTTTTTTGACCTGCCTGGCTTTGGGATCACTACCATATCTGTGGTGCGAAATGAATTTGGTAGAACTCCTTCTTTGTTTATTCTGTCAAATAGTTTGTATAATATTGGGATTAGTTGTTCTTTGAATGTTTGATAGAATTCATTTGTGAAAGCATCTGGACCTCGGGATTTTTTTTTAGGGAGTTCTTGGCTTGTTCAATTTCTTTTTCTAATATGGGGTTGTTTAGGTAATTTATTTCTTCCTCTGTTAGTCTAGACAATTTATATTTTTGTAAGTATTCATCCATATCACCTAGATTGCATTTTTTTGCTATATAATTGGGCATAGTAGTTTTAAATGATTACCTTAATTTCCTCTTCATTTGAGGTGAAGTCTCTCCTTTCATTTTGGATACTGTAGATTTGTTTTTTTCTTTCCTTTTTTAAATTAGACTGACTAGTACTTTGTCCATTTTTTTTGTTTTTTCAAAGTACCAGCTTCTAGTCTTATTTATTAAATCAATAGTTCTTTGACTTTCAATTTTATTAATTTCTCCTTTGATTTTTTTGGATCTCTAATTTGGTCTTCATCTGAGGATTTTCTCCCTCTGGACTAGAGCCTTTGGCTGCCCAGAAACTCCAGTCACCACTAGAGGCTCCATTCTTTGGTAGGAGAGGGGTCCTGGGACCTTCCTTCTTTTTTCCCCTTAAATCTGCATGTTCTAGAGTTCAGTCTTGTTGGGGGCATACCTTTTAAGTTGTGTCCAGGAAGAGGTTTGCCTAGTTCTGTCCTGTTGCTAGATTTGGTTTTCAGTCCCCTGGAAGCACTGTGGTTTTGATCAGTGAGGAAGGGCTTATGGAGGTCTGAATTTTTCCTACCCCTAAGCTGCCATCTTGACCAGAATCCTCCTCAAGAAAGGTTTTTAAAAATAAAATAATAGAGATAGAGTAAAAATTGCAAAAAGAAATGATTGATGCAAGAAAATTATGAAAGAGAGTCAAAAACTTGGTAAAATACAAAGGAAAAATATGGAAGAAAATAACACCTTGAATAATAACTAGCCAAATGGTCAAAGATGAACAAAAGCCCACTGAAGAGAAATGCTTCTTTAAAAGAAGAATTGGTCAAATGGGAAAAGAGGTACAAAAGCTCACTAAAGAAAGTAATATCTTAAAAAGTTTGAATTGTTCTAATGGAAGCTAATAACTCAATGAGACATTACAAAACAAAGAAAGTCAAAAGAATGAAAAATAGAAGAAATGTGAAATACATAATTGGAAAAATTGTCTTGGACAAAAGATAGTTTAAGAAGTATTATATTGGGGGCAGCTGTGTAGCTCAGTGGATTGGAGCCAGGCCTAGAGCTGGGAGGACCTAGGTTCAAATCTGGCCTCAGACACTTCCCAGCTGTGTGACCTTGGGCAAGTCACTTAACCCTTGTTGCCTTGCCACTCTTCTGCCTTGGAACCAATACACAATATTGATTCTAAGATGGAAGGTAAGGGTTTTTTTTTTTTAAGAGAATTATTGTATTACCTGAAAATTGTTATTTTAAAAGAGCCTGTATATCATATTTCAAGAAATTACAAAGGAAAATTACATTCATATTTTAAAACCAGAGGGTAAATATAAACAGAAATAATCCACAGATCACTTTCTAAAAGTTATCTGAAAATAAAAACTTCTAGGAATGTTTGTAGCCAATATCCAGAGGTACTAATTTCAAGAAAATAAAGCTTCAAGTAGACAGTATGACATTATCTGAATATCATGGGCCACGTGTTAGGATGAATGTGATTTAGTAATTTAGCAGCTCAAAATTAAGGGATCAGATAGTAATATGATAATCTGGAAGGCAAATGAGCTAGGATTTTATAACCAAGAATAACCTACCTAGCAAAACTGAATATAATTCTTCAGTGTAGAAAAATAATTTTTAAAATGTTAAATAGGAAATTTTAGCTTTTCCAATGAAAAATCCAGAGTTGAATAGAGAATCTGAGATTCAAATATAACTCAATAGAAGCATAAAATATAAACATGAAATAAGTAATCAAACAGAAAATGGAGAAAGAAAATCATAAACCAATTTCCTCAATGAATATTGATCTAAAATGTAAATGAAATGATAGATTATAGCAATAATATGCCACAAACAGCATATATTATGACCAGTTCAGATTTATATGAAGACTGCAAAGCTGGTTCAATATTAGAAAATCTATTAACTAAAGTGATCATATTAAACACAACAATAAAAAGAAAACCCAAAGTCATATGTGTAAGGATAATTTTAGGGTTGTGACTTAAATCTAAATTAGTTTTGATAGCCAGTGGAAATCTCAAATAAAATACCTAAGTCAGCTGTTATTTTAAAAATACCTAAAGATCCTGCCCAATTCCTTCTTTGAAGAGAATATAGTATTTGTAATTAAACCAAGAAGAGCAAAAACAAAGAAAATATTGATTCGGTGGTACAGTGATTGGGAGTGAAGAAGACAAGTTCAAATCTAATTTACTAATTGCATTATCCTAAATAAGTTGCTTAATCTGTTTGCCTCAGTTTACTTGTTTGCAAAATGGTAATGATAACACCAACCTCCTTGGATTGTTTTGGGGACAAAATAGGTAATATTTAGAAACAACTTCATAAACTGCAAATTGCTATATAGAATTGTTGTTGTTATGAAATTTTTCCATAATGGGAGGGTCTCTCATCTACCCTAAGGTCTGAAAGACTGGGGGTCAAAAAGTGAGTAGCCAGACTAAAAAAAAAAATTATTAGCAAATTTAGAAAGACTGCTAGTAATTGTTCATGATTCTTAGGGTATAGATTAGATTTTTATAGGGTTTTAGGCCCTCAGAGTACATATGCAATCATTAGAATTCAGGGCAGAGTGGAAATTTGGAAATTATCCAAGTGTTGGGGTCATCAGAATTATTAATGGTCAAGATTCTTTTTGTAGAAATTCATATGTTTAAGGTTAGTCTCATCAAAACATCCTTTGTTGACAGTCAGTCTTAAAAATTATAGGGACCTTAAAAATTATAGGCTCATTCTATTGTGACTGGAAAAGGTTATTTTTAAAAAATAAAGTTTATTTTTCTATGGAAGATAGTTTACTCAAACTAAGAATACAAGTACCACTTCCATATAGCAGGGGTTAGTGGGATGCTCAACCCCCTCCTCCAGCAATCTGGAATATCCATCTGCACTTTGTCTTCATCCCTTCCTACCAGAAAAGAAGTATGAATTATTATTTTTCTTTTATTGGGTTTTTCGAACACCTTATATGCATTTATGAGTTACAAAACTTTTAAAGATAGCTCTGCATTGCTAGATTTTTTGTGTCATCTCCTGGTTTTTATGTTCATTTTAAAACTTTTACTTTTTTAACTTTAAAGAAGAAATTATATTTATTTCTACAAAAAGAATATGACCTTTGATAACTCTGATGTCCCCAAGACTTGCATACTTTCCCCATTTCTACCCTGTCTTGAAATTCTACTGATTGTGTATGTACTCTGAAGGTCCTAAAAACCTATAAAATCCAATCTGTAACCTACGAGGTATGTGTTTATGCATTTCTGAGTTTCTAAATTTTTTTTATTCCATCTGCTGGACTTCATGTATCATCTGCAGCTTCTTCAGAACCCCCCCCCCAAATTCCCATTTAATTTTATGCTGACCCGTGATATGTTGAAAGTGTGATGGAGAAAGTTGTGATGTGGAAGGGATACTTGTACTTGATTGCATCCCCCTTTTCTACATTATTTTGAACATTGACTAAAATGAAATTAATATATATGCATATATATTTAGCTGTTATATAACTACAGCAATAAAATCACAGCAACATTTCACAAATATTTTACATTATTAACAAATGAGTTCAAATGACATAAATATATAAAGTGCTTTGCAAACCTTAAAGTAGTTTTTGAATATTAGTTATTATTATTAATAGGAATATAAGGTTGGTTTAATATTAAGGAAACTATTACTATAACCGACCATATTAATACCAAGAGCAACAAAAGCACATGATTATATCTAAATTGATAATTAATTCATGAAATTGTGAAATGGTCGGGCAGACACACCTAATTCTTTGGTTACTCCCCCAGGAAAGGTCTTCAATGGCTGTTTGAAATGGTTATTAAATGCTTATTAAAGCAATTATGCTTTCATAAAAAACAGAACAAACACAAGTAGTGAAAAGAGTTATGGATTGGGACAGTGAAGAAAGGCAGTGTAAGTAAGAGGATGGGAAGAGAGAGAAGCAGAAAGTATTATTAACCTAATCATGGATTAGAGTTGAAAGCACAAGGCAAAGTGGACCTGACAGAGATGAAAGACTTTTTTGGGAGGGAGGAGTTCGAGGTATTCTACTTATAGTTTTTTGGGGAAAGACTAACTTTTATCTATGCACTTTGGAGTTAGTACATTAACGTATCCAAATCATCTAAAAGTTGTTGGTAAAACTTTAAAGTGAACATTTCTACATCACCTAAAATTATCAGCACCTTTTGATGTTCCACTAATATTACTGTGAATGTCTGGAACTTATAAGAAATATACATATATGGGACCAAAAGATCCCTAGGGGATCCATTTAGGAGCCCCTAAATGGCTTCTGCTGGTTCAGTATATACCATTAGGATGTGAATTTTGGTTAATATATAATATTTGTAAATGATGTTCCTTTGATCTTTGGGATTCTTTATAAGTGACATCCTGGCACCCCATTGCAATCATATTGGGAGGTAGGTGGGTGTGACTAGGGAGACCAGGGCAAGATACAATTTTAATACAGTATCAATACAAGATTTTGACAAAATATGGCACCAATTTCTGTTAAAGCATTAGAATATTTAGGAGTAAATGAAAAATTTCCCTTATTGGTCAACTAACCTATATCTATAATCCACAAACTATTATTTTAATGGAGATCAAATAGGGTCCTTTCCAGTGAGATCAGAGGTGGTTCTAGGATGTCCATTGTCTCCTCTTCTATTTGATATATTGCCTCAAATGCTAGCTATCGGAAAAGAAAAAGAAACTGAGTGAATATATGGAGGAAAAGAAGAGAGAAAGTTGTCAATTTTTTAAGATGATAGTATACTTAGAGAAACAATCAATAACTTCAGCAAAGTTGCAGCACGTAAAACAAATCTAAACAAAGCATTACCATTTCTGAATAATACTAAAACAACAGGAAGAGAGAGAAATTCTTCAATCTTTTAAGTAATTTTTTAAAAGTCTAATGTATTTTTATGCAGAGAATAATATAGTGCTGTGGATAGTTCATGAGGGACATGCAGGGAAGAGTATTCATATCTTATGGTTCATAATCTTTAAAAACTCCTTGTTTATTTACTTGGGACCATTTCTCAGGCATTTGGAGAATATAGGAAAGAATTATGCTTGTGACAATTTAACCAAGAATACTAGATTGATAACCAGAACAATAACAATATTATTTTGTGCAATCTTGTTTGAATTAATCCAATTGTTTGAATTAAGCCTGGGGTTAGTTGTCCTTATTTCTCTTCTATTTCACAGTGAGAGAAGTCTGCCAACATTTTCAGCCCTTGACATATGTTACAAACATAATTCATAAGTAAAACCAGGATTATAGCTAAGGATATGACATTTTGTGTTCTATTGCCAATGTGGAGGGCATCTGGCTCTTGATTGGTAGAGAGACAAGATTCTATAAACTTAGTATAGGGATTGGTGCCAGAGCTTCTCAGGAAGACACACATATGCTTCTATAGCATCTTCAAAGAGAGAAAATGTGGAAGTTGCAGACTTGTAGGAGAAGTTGATTTCTCAATATATTTCTGATTTCTAACTTGCCTCCCTTGTCTCAACTTGCCTTGACTTTGGAGATCTGGGGATTTGGTGATTTTCCTTTGGTGAAATCAGGCCTTTGCTTATATTTGAGCTGAGCTTTCATTTTGTTCCTGGTTTAAGAGCTTACTCAGCATTGTGTATCCTTTGGTATACTCAAATATGGATTACTTCTCTAATGTCTATTTTCTGTTTGTTTGAATAAATGGGTTTATTCACTATTTGCTATTTGTGATTGTATCTTGTTTAAATAGCATTGGGTAGGAATGAGCTAGTCTGGCAAATTCACAATCCTCTATTAAGAGCATACAGGGAAGTGGACTTTGTTTTCAAACTATTCTAACTCGATATCAGCAATATTTCAGAGGGTAAATAGACATGGTGCTATTCTACGACTATACTCTTAGGCTGGACAAAAGAGCTACTACCCTCTAGGTATTTCTGAGGCCTCCCTTCCATTCCTTCCCTTCCCTTCTCTTCCCCCAAGTCTCCCCACCCCATTAGCTTCATGTTGGTACAGGAACAACCCATGAATGCATTCCATTCTGGAAAATGAGGTCAGATTCCAGAATTATCTATCCTAGCCATTAGTTGCATACAGCTATACTTTTAGACAATTCAGATGGCCACGTATATCTCATATAGCATTCACCTAAATTACATATATAAAAGGAATTAGATTATTCTGCTTGATTCTTGAGGAAAGAACTAAAAACAAAGGGTATCATTTTCAAGACTAAATTTACCTAAAGAGGAAAATTTAGGGTTTTTAAAATTCTTTATTTATTTTAACTGAAAAAAATATTTTTCCACATTTATATATTTCATTTCCTTTCTCTTCCCTTTTCTATCCCACCTCCCAGATCCAATAAACACTTCCATTGGGTTATACAAATGTTACCACTTATGCCTATTTCTATATTATTCATTTTTTCAATAAAGCAGTCTTTAGAAACCAAAAACCCCAATCATATATCCATATAAATAAATGATAAGTCATTTGTTTTAATTCTGTGCTTCTACTTCCACAGTTCTTTCTATTGATGTGAATAGCATTCTTTTTTGTAAGTACTGTGGGATTGTCTTGTAAGTAGCAAAGTCCAATACATTGTATTATTCCACAGTGTTTCACTTTATATGCATAATGTTCTTTTTGTTCTGCTCATTCCACTCTGCATCAGTTCCTAGAGGTTCTTCCAGTTCATATAGAAAGCCTCCAGTTCATCATTCCTTTCAGCACAGTAGTATTCCATCAACACCGTATGCCTCAATTTGTTCAGCCATTCCCCAATCGATGGACACTCCCTCATTTTTTTATTTTTTTTTGCCACCACAAAGAGTGCAGCTATAAATATTTTTGTACAAATATTTTTCATTACTATCTCTTTAGGGTGCAAACCTAGTAATGGTTTTGCTGGATCAAAGGGCTTTTAAAAGGGCTTTTAAAGCCCTTTCAAATAAATACTGTTTATTATTTTGAGGAAAGGTCCTTCTATTCCTATACTTTCTAGTGTTTTTAGTAGGAAGAGGTATTGTATTTTGTCAAAAGGCTTTTTCTGCATCTATTGAGAAAATCATGTGATTTCTGTTAGTTTATGATTTTCCTAATGTTAAATCAGCCTTGCTGATCTCCCCATTTCAATCAACAAATCTAGACGTCAAAGAGGGAATCCTATTTTCATGAATTAAACAAAATAAACCAGAAGCCTAAATTAAAAATGCATTTGGAATCATGATATCAAGGTTATATTATTTTAAAAACAATATTGGAAAAGTTGGAAGGCAGTCTGGTGCAAGTTAGTATAGACCAACTTCTCTCATTATATATGCAGACAAGCTCCAAAGATATGTACCCCTTATATTAAAAAGATCACATCACAAAAAAAAATTAGAAAAGCAAAATGGATTTATGGATAGGACAGAAGTTATTACTGATGCAGATCACAGAAGATAAAATAAACAATTTGATTAGATAAAATTTTTAATTAAATTTTATTTTATTTTTCACATTAACAACATTTCCTCTTTTCCTTCCACTCCTCCCCTTAGAGGGAAAACAACAACAACAATGAAATTCTAACAGATAAAAACAGTCAAATAAATAATAGTAGTAGTAGTAGTCTTTCGGTAACCTTGGTAACAGAGGATGACGATTGTCTTTGTGCACTTTCATCTGTGATGTAGATGAGTGTGCACAAAGATACTTGTGCGTGAAGGAGATCCACTTAAGTGGAAAAGTCGATGCACAGAGACAGTCCCACTCTCTCGGCGTTGGAAGCCTGGGTCCATTGGCACAAAAAGTTGTTACACCTGGAGACTTCCTCAGCTGCATTGGATGGCCATGTTGTCCTTTGTGCTCCAACATGCCCTAAGCACTCCACAGTGCTTTGCTGCGTTGCCATCTCAGCCGTTGAACCTTCTTATTGGTTTCTTCGGTCTGTTCAGCTGAAGCAGTCTTCACATGCTAGGTGAGCAAATCCTTGGTTCACCAGGGGTCAAGGCTACCCTCACAAGGTTTAGCCGGCCTGTCGAAGTCGTTGCCCGGGGTGTGGCCACTGCTGCATGCTAGCAGCTACTGGGAGCCACAAGTGAGAGCTGGGTGTCAGGTGCGGGTCAGAGGCTGGAGAGCTGCCCTAGAAGGGCACGACAAGCCCTCCATACCGGAGATACTACCCCTCCCTGAGCACCCCATACACCCTGGTATTATAGTATTATATTATATATAGTATTATATTGGAGATAATACTATTATAAAAATCCATAGACAAGTTGGACACTGTTTTGGCTGACACAACGTCATGGAATGCAAACTATGAATTTTGGATTTAAAAAAATTTTTATTATTGTATAAGAAAGAAGAATCAACAGGATGTGACAACTCATGGGATCTGGGCAGTGGAGTTGAGGATTAATGGAGGCTGTCACAAGGGATGATGGTGGTAGCCTCCTAAGTAATTGGGAAGTGAGAAGAAGAATTTAGAGGAAAATGTGAGTTCAGCTTTGGAAAAGTAGCACTTAAGACTATCTAGAAAACATTCGTTTAGAAATGTGCAATAGGCAGTTCGAGATCAGAAGAAAGATTAGGCCTGGATGGATAAATCTGGAAATCATTTATATGTTGCTAATATTTGAATCCATGGGACCTGTGACAAATATACAATCAAGCAAAACAACATGCCATATTGTTCATGTACAAAAACATTTGTCTCATGTTGCATTGATATACGATACAGTCAATCATCTCTCTATTAGGAAGTAAGCAGTATTATAAATCACCAATCATCTGAAATTATAGTTGATCATTTTAATGATTAAAGTTCTTAAGTCTTTCACAATTATTTTTATAATGTTGTTATCGTATTGAGTATTCTCCTGGTTCTGCTCCCTTCACTTGGCATTTGTCCAAAGTAAAGTATACTTTGCCCTCTGATTCTAAGAATCCAAGTGCTCATGATTCCTTAAAATATGGGTTCTAACCTTATTGTTTTTGGCTTGGCTTTCAGGTAGTCTAGTATTTGTTAAATGATGATTCCTTAGTCCGTTTTTTAGGTCAGGTCTTTTTAATAGGAGACAATTTTCATTTTCTTCTGATTTTTTTCACTTTTGACTTTTTTTTAGCATTTGTTTCATGGAGTCATTAGCTTCTGTTTAATTGAATAATCCAAAGCTCAAAGCTCATTTGCATAGGACTTTCCACATTAATGGAGACTAATTACTCAATTTTCTATGTCATCCTGAAGGGTAAAGTTGGTGGGAACTTGGGAGAAGAGATATTTTTGCCTTCTGACTCAGCTTTGAGAAAGCATATAGTTCCAGATTCTTTTTATGCCCTAGAGAGAGACTCTGAGAAGAAACTGGGGTAGAGTCAGAGTAGGGGATCATCTTGGGCCCCTAAAGAGAGTAAAATTAATTTCATCATCAGTTCCTTGTGCATTTATTCCACCTGGACTCATAGGATAAAAGTCTGGGCCTTCTACTGGACTACATATCCCATTGCTTATCTATATCATCACTGAGATACTTTCCCATTGAATTGTCAGGGCAATGAAGAATTTCTCCTTGACTGATTGTTCTTCATATGTCTACTTTCTTTTTCTGTACTTAAATGAAAGTATAAATAATCCATTTCAATCCATTTTATCGTTACTATGTGCCACATATAATAATAGTAATGGCATCATTGAATTTATAAGTGTGTACTATGTTCCAGGTAGTGTGTTAAGTGCTTTACAAATATTTTTTTCCTTTGATCCTCACAACTCTGTGAAGTAAGCGATATTATTATCTCCACTTTACTGCTGAGGAAACTATAGAGGAAAACAACCTTGAAAGAATGAAGAACCTTGACCAACCCAATGAACAACTATGATTCCAGAAAACTGATGATGGATGATGTGGCATCAAGCTTTCAGAAGCTATGTGGCTTCTGAAAAAGAGTTGAAGAATGAGGCATTCATTTTTTGAAACACCTAATGTGAAAGTTTTACTCGTAATTATATATGGATTAATGTATATATATATATGTGTGTGTATTGATATATGGGTGGTAGATAGATAGATACACAGACAGAGAATTTCTTTTTTTCTCAACTTCAGAGAGAGAGGAAGGGGAAAGGTGAATTAGGAATAGGTTTGACAAAGGGAGGGGGGAGTCATTGGAAAATGTCTTCAAAATGCACAGAACACAAAGAAGTCCAGAAAGAATGATGAATAAGGAGAAGCTCCGAAAGTTATGTCATCATCATCTTTAACATATCATTTATATAGTACTTTAAGGTTTACAAAATATTTTACAAATATTATATTGATTTACATAATGAATTTGAAAAGCAAGCTTTATATAATAGATGTACAGTTTCTTGTACAATATGCTTAGGTTTTGCTAAAGATATGGAAGTGATCAGTTTAGTTGATGTCTATTGTTTATAATTTTTAAATGTATGTAAAAATTTTGAAAAATTTCTCCCAAATTATAGTGGTTTGTTGCAGCATTCAGAAAATTGAAAGGACAATGGTGCTTTGAGGTGTTTGTAGTTGTTTTTATAGTAAAAATATAAAATTCTAAAAGGCATCATTAGAGGAGCTATCAACTATAAGCCACATTTTTCTGACTCCAGTCACATCATTTTTCCCTCAGATATATCACACAACATGGGACTGTCACATTTGAAACAAAATTTTTGTAGCACAGGCACAAACATAATAGGCCCTGTGCTACACTGTAACGGGTATGTAGAAATCTAATCCAAAGTTAATGAGGGATCAACCTAGACTGAGGGTAGGATCTAAGAAACCAAAGCCAGAGATATGAATGGAGTTGTATGCCTACAGTTACTGAATAATTGGATCCATATGAATGAAAGAAAAAATAAGACTAAGAAGATGCTTATGTTTCAAAAATGGATGGCTGGGAGAAAGGTGCTATCATTCATAAGAGACAAAGATGATTGTGTCCAAATTGGTGATACTAAATTGCTACCATTGTTTAATATTGTAGAACTGCAGGGTATTTAACTTTTTTCCATTTTGAATTTTTTTCTTCAGCTTCTTCTTCATTCATTCCTTGGGTTGTTTTTCTTAGTAAAATCTCTTAAATTTTCAACAAGCTTGTTTCTTCTCAATTTTTTGCTAAACAAACTTCCATTCTGACTCAATGTTATCCTTTGATGAACAGTTGTTCATCATATTTTATTGCTATTCCTGTGTTCAATGTTCTCCTGGTTCCACTTATTTCACTTTGCAACACTTCAAGTATGTCTTTAAAACTATTTTTGTGATGATCTTGTTCATCACTTTTTGTGGGCACAATAGTATTCCACTACAAGCATTCAGTAGAACTTTTTCAGCCATTCCTCAATTAATAAGCATCCTTTAAGTTTCTAGTTCTTTGCCACCACAAATATTTGTTTTGAAAATTTTATTCAGTCAATTTAGAACATTATTCCTTGGTTAAAAGAATCATATTCTTTCCCTCCTCTCCCATCACTCCTTCCCATAGCCCACACACAATTCACCTGGGTTTTCCATGTGTCCTTGATCAGAACCTATTTCCATGTTGTTGATGTTTACACATGTAGAGTTTACATCCCCAATCATATCCCCCTCGACCCATGTAATCAAGCAGGTGTTTTTCTTCCATGTTTTTACTCCCACAGTTTTTCCTCTGAATGTGGATAGTGTTCTTTCTTGGAAATCCCTGTGAGTTATTCAGGATCACTGCATTTCCACTAATGGAGAAGTCCATTACATTCGGCTGTACCACAATGTATCAGTCTCTGTGTATAATGTTCTCCTTTCTGCTCCTTTCACTCTGCATCAATTCTTGGAGGTCATTTCAATGCACGTGGAATTCCTCCAGTTAATGATTCCTTTGAGCACAATAGTATTCCATCACCAACATATACCACAATTTGTTCAGCCATTCCCCAATTGGAGGGCATCCCCTCATTTTCCAATTTTTTACCACCTCAAAGAGCACAGCTATGAATATTCTTGTATAGGTCTTTTTACTTATTATCTCTTTGGGGTATAAGCCCAGCAGTGCTATGGCTGAATGAAAGGGCGGACAGTCTTTTAGTACCCTTTGGGCATAGTTCCAAATTGCCCCCCAGAATGGTTGGATCAATTCACAATTTCACTAACAATGAATTAACATCCTGACTTTGCCACATCCGCTCCAGCATTCATTACTTTCTGTTGTTGTCATGTTAGCCAATCTGATAGATGTGAGGTAATACCTCAGAGTTATTTTGATTTGAATCTCTGATTATAAGAGATTTAGAACACTTTTTCATGTGCTTATTAATAGTTTGGATTTCTTTGACTGAAAAATTGCCTATTCATCTCTCTTGACCATTTATCAATTGGGGAATGGCTTGATATTTTTGGTACAATTGATTTAACTCTTTATAAATTTAAGTAGTTGGGCCTTTGTTAGAGGTTTTTGTTATGAAGATTTTTTTGCATAGTTTCTTGCTTCCCTTCTAATTTTGGTTGCATTGGTTTTGTTTGTACAAAAACTTTTTACTTTAATGTAATCAAAATTATTTATTTTACATTTTGTGATTTTTTTCTAACTCTTGCTTGGTCTTAAAATCTTTCCTTTTCCAAAGATCTGACATGTATGTTATTCTGTGTTCACCTAAATTACTTATAGTTTCCTTCTTTATATTCAAGTTATTCACCTATTCTGACTGTATCTTGATGTAGGGTGTCAGATGCTGATCTAAACCTAATCTCTCCCATACTGTCTTCCAATTTTCCCAATTTTCATCAAATAGTGGATTTTAGTCCCAAAAGATTGGATCTTTGGGCTTATCATTGACAGTCTTGCTGAGGTCACTTACTGATCCTCCCTTCGGTCTCTTAGCCAGTACCATATTGTTTTAATGACCACTGTTTTATTTTTTTGTTTGAGATATTAGTTTGAGATCTGGGTCTGTAAAGCCACCTTCCTTCACATTTTTTCCATCATTTCCCTGGATATCCTTGATTTTTTGTTTTTCCAAATGAACTTTGTTATTTTTTTTCTTATTCAGTAAAAAAGGTTTTTGGTAGTTCAATGGGTATGGCACTAAATAAGTAAATTAATTTGGGTAGGATTGTCATTTTTATTATGTTAGCTCATCCCACCCATGAGCAATCAATGTTTTTCCAATTGTTTGGATCTAGATTTAATTGTGTGGAGAGTGTTTTGTAGTTGTGTTCATATAGTTCCTCTGTCTCAGCAGATTGATTCTAAGTATTTTATATTTTCTAGGGTGATTTAAAATGGAATTTCTCTTTCTAATTCTTGTTGCTGAGATGTGTTGGAAATATATAGAAATGCTAATGACTTGTGTGGGTTTATTTTTTTTTCCTACAACTTTGCTGAAGTTGCTCATTATTTCCACTAGTTTTTTCCACTATTTTTAGTTGATTCTCTGGCATTTCTTTAAGTAGACCATCATATCATCTGCAAAGAGTGATAGCTTGGTATCTTTATTCCCTATTTTAATACTTTCAATTTCTTTTTCTTCTCTAATTGCTACTGCTAGTGTTTCTGGTACAATGTTAAATAATAGAGGTGATAATGAGCATCTTTGTTCATACCTGATCTTATTGGGAAGGCTTCTAGTTTATCCCCATTGCAGATGATGTTTGCTGATGGTTTTAGATATATACTATTTATTATTTTTAGGAAAGGCCCTTCTTTGATTTCTAGTGTTTTTAATAGGAAGGAGTGTTGTATTTTGTCAAAGGCTTTTCCTGCATCTATTGAGCCAATCATGTGATTTTTGCCAGTTTGCTTGTTAATATGGTCCACTATGTGGATGGTTTTCCTAATATTGAACCATTCTTGCATTCCTGGTATGAATCCTACCTGGTCATAATTAATAACCCTCATGATCACTTGCTGGAGTCTTTTTGCTAGTATTCTATTTAAGATTTTTGCATTTATATCCATTAGGGAGATTGGTCTGTAGTTTTCTTTCTCTGTTTTTGACCTGCCTGGATTTGGAATCAGTACCATATTTGTGTCATAAAAGGAATTTGGTAGAACTCCTTCTTTGCTTATTCTGTCAAATAGTTTGTATAATGTTGGAATTAGTTGTTCTTTGGATGTTTGATAGAATTCATTTGTGAATCCATCTGCTCCTGGGGATTTTTTCTTAGGAAGTTCTTTGATGGCTTGTTCAAATACTTTTTCTGATATGGGTTTCTTTTAGGTATTCTATTTCTTTCTCTGTTAATCTAGGAAATATATATATATATATATATATGTACATATATATATATTTGCAAATATTCATCCATATCACCTACATTGCCATATTTGTTGCCATATAATTGGACATAATAATGTTTAATGATTGCCTGAATTTCCTCTTCATTAGAGGTGAGATCTCCCTTTACTGTTAATTTTGTTTTCTTCTTTCCTTTTTTAAACTAGATTGACCAATACTTTGTCTATTTTATTTGTTTTTTCAAACTACCAGCTTTGTGACAAGGAAATCACTTTAAAAGACTGATATATATTAATTTAAGGTCGCCAAGGAATTCATCTATGTAATTCCTAAATGAAAACTCAAGTCAGCCGTCAGCCTTTTATAGAGTTTAATTACAAACAGGAGGAAGAAAGGAATTAGAGATAGAGATAGAGAGAGAGAGAGAGAAAGGGGAGAGAAGGGAATAGGGCTTAAATACCCCCTCTGTTTAGGCTGGGCCAAAAGGCCCAAGCCCTTAGATAGCTGGGGCAAAGAAAGGAGATCAGTCCCTATTATTCACGTGACCAAAATGGAGAAACAGTCTCCAGGGCCTCCACCTCCAGCTTCCTTCAGAGCAAGCTTCTCAGAGCACCTCTCCAACCACTTAGAGCCAAAACTCTCCCCCTAACCTTCAGTCCTCAGACCCCTCTATCTTTAAGGAAACCATCCAAGTTCCCTCCCCTCAGTTCTCACATCTACCAATCACTGTCCATCATTTTCCCTGTGCCAATGGTGGCTCTAGCTTAACCCAGGACTGCCCAGAGGTCTGTGGCTTTGCACATGTCTGTTGGAGGTCATATTCTCAAATAATTAAATCTTGATCTTTTGCTACAGCCCTTCCTAAATCCTGTTACCCCGAGTAGGGTAGAGATTGGAATAATTAAATTTTGATCTATGCTGCAGCCCTTCCTAAATCCTGTTAGGACTGAGTAGGGTGGAGATTGCAATTTCCAAGACTTGGTTCTGTCATTCCAAGTATCTCCATTGTATCAATTCTAAAATCAATCATGACTCAAAGAAATTCCTGTTCTATGCTTAAGCATAGGTCAAAGTCCTTTCCATTGTTCAGCAAAAGGTTTCTGTCCTAAAGTAATCTTAAGAAGGGAGGAGGAGGAACCTCCCATGCCAATGGGGTTCACATTCCAATAGCCAAGACCCACTATCAATAGGAAATTTTTCAAGTATGAAATTTCCCAATGGTGAAATTTCCAACATTTATAAGTCTAAGAAATTTTAAGGTTTACAGCTTATAGTCTTATTTATTAAGTCAATAGTTTTTTGACTTTCAATTTTATTAATTTATCCTTTGATTTTTAGGATCTCTAATTTAGTTTTCATCTGAGGATATTTAATTTGTTCACTTTCTAGTTTTTAAATTTGTATGCCATTGACCTCTGCCCTCCCTAATTTGTTAATATATGAATTCAAGGATATAAGTCCCCCCTTCCCCCCCCCCCAGTAATGCTTTGGCTGCATCCCATAGATTTTGAAAGGATTTGTCATCATTGTCATTTACTTCAATGAAATTATTGATTGTTTCTATGATTTGATCTTTAACTAGCCAATTTTGGAGAATCATATTGTTTAATTTCCAATTAATTTTTTTTATTTTCCTCTCTGTATACCCTTACTAATTATTATTTTCATTGCTTTGTTATCTGAGAAGATTTCATTTATTATTTCTGCTTATTTGCACTTGTTTGCAATGTTTTTATGCCCCAGTACTTGGTCAATCTTTGTGAATGTACCATGTGCTACTGAAAAGAAGGTGTATTCCTTTTTGTCCCTATTAATTTTTCTTGACATATCTACTAACTCTAATTTTTCTAAGATTTCATTCACTTCTCTCACCTCTTTCTTATTTTTTTGGTTTGATTTATCTAGTTCTAATAAAGGAAGGTTCGGGTCTCCCACTAGTATAGTTTTTCTGTCTTTTGCATCCTTGAGCTCCACTAGTTTCTCCTTTAGAAATCTGGATGCTATTCCATTTGGTGCATACATGTTGAGTACTGATATTTCCTCATTGTCTACATGGCCTTTTATAAGGATGTAATTACCTCCTCTATCTCTTTTGACTCGATATATTTTTTTACTTGAGCTATTATGATTGTGATTCCTGCTTCCTTTTTATCAGTTGATGCCCAATAGATTTGACTCTATCCTCTTATTTTTACCCTATGTGTGTCTACCTTCCTCATGTGTGTTTCTTGTAGACAGCATATGGTAGGGGTTTGGTTTCTAAAACACTCTGCTATTCACTTGTGCATTGTTGATGAGTTCATTTCATTCACATTCAGAGTTATGATTACCATCTGTGTATTTCCCAGCATTTTGATTTTCACTCCTAGTCCTGCCCTTTCTTCTTTCACTACTTCCTTCTACACCATTGTTTTCTTTTTAATCAGTCCAATTCCCACCCTTATCTTACTTCCCTTTCTACCCCCCTCCTTTCTTATTCCCCTCTTATTTTCTTTACAGTCTTTTTAAACTAATCCCCACCCCTCTCCCTCCCTCATATTGCTTCCCTGCCCACCAGTCCATTTGTTACCCTTCTATTTCCCTATCGGGCACAAATCAATTCTCTGCCCCAATGTATTTGATTGTTCTTCCCTCTTTGAGTCAATTTCAATGCACATAAGAATTGAATATTTCCTATCTCCAACCACTTTACCCTTCCAGTGTATTGATGTTCTCCCCCCCTCCCTCCATGCCCTTCTTTGTGACATATAAATTTACCTCATTTTGTTTCTTTTCCCATTTCTCTTAGTATTAACCTCTTTAAAAAAAACTCTAGTTATATATATGTATATATATATATATATCTCCATATTTATGCATATATATATATATATCTATATACATATTTGTGTCTTGGCACTTCATCCTATACAGTGTCATTGTTCCCTCTAAGTATAATTCTTCCAGCTACCCAGGTGATAATTACAATTTTTAAGAGTTACCAAATATTTTTTCTTGTAGGTATACATATCATTTTAACTTATTGGGTCCCTTTAAAAAAGTTTTCATTTTTTTATTTTCCTCCTTTCTTAATTACTTTTTGTTGATTCTCTTGAGTTCCCTATTTGGGCATCAAATTTTCTGTTGAGGTCTGGTCTTTTCTTTATGAATGCTTGGAATTCTTCTATTTTATTAAATGACCATACTTTATTTGCTCATATTTTCCCCTTCTTTTCCCCATGTAGTTGTTTATACTCTTGCTCCTCTCATTACATGCTGAATCTGTGCTTTGGGGCTTTTCTGTCAACCTTCACCCTTGGAGGCACTATTGTGCCTCTCACAATAGTCTGTTGGGGAGGGGTGTTGGAGCTTGAGCTTCCCTGCCCTCTGAAAGCTTGAATAGATTAAGCCCAGCTGAGTTGAACTTGCAGAGCTGAATGTGCCCTGAGGCCAAAACCTTTGGAAGGGGGTGCAATATGGAGTGTCTCGGCTGCTGTGACTAGGCTGCCTCTTCTCTACTTCTCCTAGAGCTGCCTCCCAGCTACCCGTGTTCAAACTCCTGAGTGTGGGAGTGCTTTCCCTGCAAGATATCCCTCCAGACTAGCACCCTTGCTCTCCCAGAGATTCTAGCCACTGCTGGAGGCTCAGCATTGTAGGTGGGGTAGGCATCCTGGGACCTTCCTTCTTCCTTCTCCTTAAAACTGAGTGTTCTTGAATTCAGGCTTTTGGGAGGCTTACCTTTTAAGTTGAGTCCAGCAAGGGGTTCCTTAGCTCTGTCCTGTTGTTAGATTTGGTTTTCAATCCCCTAGGAGCATTTGGTATTTAATTGGTGAGGAAGGGTTTTCAGAGGTCTGAACTTTTGCTGCCTCTATGCTGCCATCTTGACTCTGCCTCCCCCACCACAAATATTTTTGTATAAGTTTTTCTATGTACTTTTTTTTGGTCTCTTTTGGATACAGGCCTAGCAGTGGTACTGCTGGGCCAAAAGTATGCACAGTTTTATGGTCCTTTGAGAATGATTACAACTTGCTCTCCAGAATGCTTTTATCAGTCCACAACTCAATTTACAGTGTATTAATGTCCCAGTTTTCCCCAAACCATTCAATCACATCATTTTCCTTTTCTTTTTTCTTATTAGCCAGTCTGATAGGTGTGAGGTAGTACTTCCAAATGTTTTAATTTGCATCTCACTAATTAATAGTGATTTGGAGCATTTTTTCCATATGACTAAAGGCAATTTTAATTTTTTTTTATCTAAGAATTATCTGTTCATATCCATTGACTACTTGTCAATTGGGGACTGCTTTGTATTCTTTAAATTTGATTCAGTTCTCTATATATTTGATAAATGAGGTCTTTGTTGGAGATGTTTGCCATATGCCGCCCCCCCCAAGTAGTTGTTTCCCTTTTAATCTTGGTTTCATTAGTTTTGCTTCTGCAAATCCTTTTTAATTTAATTTTAATTTTTAATTAATTTAAATTTAATTTAATTTAAAAGTTATCTATTTTATGTCTCATAATTTATTTATGTCTTTTTTGGACATGAATTCTTTTCTAATCCATAGATCTGACAGATAAACGATGTTGTGCTACCTTAATTTGTTTATGGTACCCACCTTTATTTTTAAATCATATATTTATTTAGACTTTACCTTAGAATTTGGTGTGAGTGTTGGTCTATGCCTAGTTTCTGCCACACTCTTTTCCAGTTTCCCCCCAATTTTTGTCAAATAGTGAGTTCTTCCAAAAGTCTAAATCTTTGGGTTTGTCAAAAATTAGATTACTATGGTCACTTACTTCTTTGTATCAAGTGCCTAATCTATTCCATTGATCCATTATCCTATTTCTCAGTCAGTACCAGATTGTTTTGATGGTTGTCCCTTTATAATACAGTTTGAGATATGGTATAGCTAAACCACTTTCCTTCATATGATTTTTCACTGATTATTTTGACATTCTTGGCCTTTTGTTCTTCCAGATTAAATTTATTGTTATTTTTTTCTAGCCCTGTGAAATAATTTTTGTGTAGTTTGATTGTATGTATCTGAATAGGTAAATTAATTTAGGTAGGGTTGTCAGTTTTAATATCTTGGCTTGATCAACTCCTGAGCAATTTATGATTTTACAATCTAATTATTTAGATCTGACTTTATTTGTAATCATTGTGTCCTAATATTTTGGAGTGATGCCCAAAATGATTTGATTTCTCTTACCTTTTAAAACAAATTGCCTTTAAAAATCTTCAAAACTGACTATGCTCTACTTGCTTTTAAATATCTAGAGAGCAGTGTGGGCATTGTCACTTTCCTTGTCACATGAACAAAATGGGAATGTACCACAACATGGCTGAAGCCATGGTTTCCACATGATATTGTTCATAGAAAACTGCTGAGAAATAGGGTGGAAAGTATTCTGATGCTCCATTATTGCCTCTCTTAATCTTTCAATCACAGTATGATAGAAGGGCTCAGTATCAGGTGAAAGTGGGTTAGTCTCAGAGGGATCTCTTGAGAGATCAAATAGCAGAGGTTGATCATGGTAAGTTACATGTTCCCCAGAACATGGGCAGACTCCTCTCCCATAGCAAGCTCCAGATCCTTCTGGGTGAAAATTTGGAGTTATATAATGAACCTTCCAGATTTTGTTACCTAGTATGAAATAAAAACAATATACAGATGAGAAAGAGAAGTCTCCTATAATCACTTATGTTACAAAGTACTTTGTGTCTTTACCTTATGAGCAGAAATTGTTTCTTAGTAATTATGAGAAAAAATGTATCATTTTAAATGAAGACTTTATGAATGTTGATAAATTAAGTTTGCTTATCAAATAATATACTAAGCTATATGAGGATCATTTTTAAAATTATTCTTATCTTTTCTTATAAAATTTTTCTAAATCATCATATTTTGAACTCTTTGTATATCTAAAAGAAATCACACTAAAATTCACCGTAGCTCTTCTACCCCCAAAAGTATATTTAATTCTCTACTGTGATGAGTTTCAAGCTGTAATTATTTCCCACCAGAAAATTTCATATTTCTCATTTTAAGCTTTGACATAATTAGTAGTAATATCTTAGCTGTGACTTCTTAGTCTAAATAACCACATTTCCTTGGTTTTTATACTATATGAGGCTGGAAATATGCACGTATTATGCCAGACAGTATTAACCACTAGAATATTATCTCATTTGATAAATTAATTGATAAGAATGAAACTTACAAGAGTAAATAAGACACTTTTCTAGTCTCCTTTGCCTATCTTTCCATTAATATATTTTCCATATATATTTATTACATGTAATAAATATATATACATGTATATTTATCTTGCAGCATATTAGAAATTAAAATGTCAGTATTGTAATGACAATTTTTATTTTGCTGACACACTGAAAAGGTTTCAGTTCTTGGTCTATACTTTTAAAACTGCTGTATGAGAACAATGAAATCAGTTTCCCTTACCTCTTCCTAACCTCAAAATTCCTTAATTAAAAATTTTCATTATAATTGAAATGGATATTTTAGATATAATTTATTTATCTATCAAGGTACAAAAATAAAATTTTTGCTCTTTTTATAAACACACAGTGACCAAGGAGAATCTAACCAATTCTATTATAGGTGAAATAATAAAGAAATGAATTTGTTTTTATTGTTGTGAGAAAAAAAGAAAATATCATACTCACTATCCTTTTGGTGCCACCGTGCTGCATGTAAATGAATCCCACAATAGTGAAATAGGAAATGGTGTTTGGAGTGCTCAACAGTTCCTTGTAACAAAGGCATCAGATTGTGGCCATCAATCACTCTGTTTAAAGGGAGAGTATGCAAGTTAGTCAATACTTCCTCAGCTGTGCTATGTCAATATCTGCCATCTCAACTCATAACAAAACTCAAACAGTCCTGAACTGTCAAATTTGCTTCAAGTATTTGACATAGATTTTAAAAATTCCACTGCTACTGAATATGTTTCTTTAAATAATCATTCCATCTACAGTCTTTATTTTAATGTTTTCACTATGAAGAATTGGCAAATAGAGTTGGATAGCCAAAGTTGATGAAAATCAAGTTAAGCTTCTATTTTGAATAAGTTTTTTAAAAATTGATTCCTGACTGATTCTTACTTGAAATT
Organism: Monodelphis domestica; assembly: GCF_027887165.1. Taxonomy (NCBI): domain Eukaryota; kingdom Metazoa; phylum Chordata; class Mammalia; order Didelphimorphia; family Didelphidae; genus Monodelphis; species Monodelphis domestica. The sequence goes on from NC_077234.1 coordinate 216,204,186, forward strand.
AGGTGTTTTGTTCAGAATGACAAAGCAGTGGTATTTCTTCATTTTTTTCCAGCTGGCTTTTGTTCTTTTTAAAAAATGTACCCTAATAAAGCCCCCCCTCCACACACACACACAACATGTATAGCAATACTTTTATCTTGCTTGTCATTTAGTAAATATGTTTCCTAATCATCTTAGATACAGAAAAATTGAAGTTTGTAGAAAATTATAACTTTTGTTACGATAGTTTCTCAATTTGACAAACATGTAGTATAGAACTATTCCTTGCTAGTCTTGATTTTAAGTGTTATTTATACAAAGATGAAATAAATATGATTGCCATTGTTCTCCAGGCACTAAGCAATCTAAAGTTTACCTTATGAGTTCATTTATATTAAAATAAGGCTAAAATAATTGCCACTAGGAAACAGAAAAATTAAATATGTTTGTATAGATTTATGACATATAGAGACATTTTTGTATTTGAAAAATTATAAAAGATTTTCAAAGGCATGGAAACCTTAGAATATAAATATGATCCCCAATTACCCTATATTATAACAAGTAAACATAAATTTCTTCCCAAAATGTCACTTAATTTAGTGCTAGAGATTATAGACTATTATCATTCTAAAATTTTACTATTCTTAAGTGATAATAAATACTTTAAAATACACATTAATAAAAGGAAAAAAAAACCTTCCAAAATAAATTGTGTTATTTCTGTACCTGTCCTGAGGAATTTTACCACCTCCTAGATGAACTACAGTCGGGTAGACATCCATCAGACTTGTAGGTTCATCAATCACTTGACCTGCCGGTAACATCCCAGGCCATCGAAATATTCCTGGGACACGAATCCCACCTTCCCAGCCTCCCATGCCTTTGCCTCCTACAATTTGAATGATAGAGTAATAAGTTACCAGGATATATTTATAAAAACCTAAATGAACATAACATGAAACTGCATTATTGATTCCTAACCTAAAAAATCAAATTACACACACTATTAATCATTGAACTGAAGTAAACCTTGTTAGTGATCACATATATTTTATTGCTTTGAATATAGCATGAAGAAGAGGCACTAGGCCATCATTCCTCAATTGTCTAAGTTTTTTCTTTAATATCATCATTAAATTCTGTCAACTCTATATTTTCAATTTGAATAAGTAGTACCAAAAAACAAAATCAAAACCAAAAATGTAACAGCTTTGGCTTTGGGACATCCTGTATTTCTTTGAGGTATACTTTTCAGATTGCTCTGCTAAAGGAAATCCTCAAATCAGTTTCAGTTCTCTCAACTACATTCCAGTTGATGGGAGGAGTCATTGTGGGACAGCCCATAAATATGCTATGTTTAAGTAGGATACCAATCAAGAATCACCCAAAATTTCAAAGTAGTTAGTTGATGAACCAGGACTACAACTGAATTTTCCTGTACCTTCTTTAAGTGCCCCTTTCACTTCATGACATTATTGACCTAATCTAATATTTCTTCACTGTTTTTCTGATCTTCTAAGGAAAGATTCATTGACACCTTTGTATATTCCATTTGATCCACCAAGCTGGACATGTCCTTCTCTAGCTTCCAAATGCCCTCCGTGGTCTGAGGTAAAGTAAATAAATGTTGTGTTTTTCAAGCCTTCCTGTTCAATTGCATCAAGAATTTTACCTGTAATAAAGAAATCAAAAGTAAAGTCAAAAAGTAAAACTGACAACAACATGGTAGAAACAAAAAGGGCCTACTTGATAGAAAGGAGGTATAATGAATCATAAATATAATATAAATGTTAAACTAATTGTAAGCAATACAGTATTTAAAAAATATTGTGTGTATATGTGGGTATGCAGCCAAAATTGTAGAATAAAGCCACATGGTTTTTGAGTTCTCCCAATATGCCTTCTATACAAAAACCTTTAAAAGGCATGCCAAATCAATCTGAGCAGGAAAGCCAATGAAAACTCATTGAGTCATTTTTTAAGCCTGAAGTAGCTTAAGAATACAGAAGGAGAGGCCTGTGAAAAGAGAGATGTAAACCCTTTTTACAGTGTTTTTCTGTACAGTGGATACATTTTTTAGTTTGATATAAAGAAACAGCGGAGACATCTAGTGCTTTAGGGGGTTCTTTTGGGACATAAAAGGAGTCCAAGAGCCTGTTCACTGAAATCCAGAGGCTACTTTGCATCTATGGATACATGGACTTTGGGATAAAGAATCTAGACTTGTGGATCAGAGTTGCCTTCTGTGTTAGATTAAAATCTTGCTTCTGACAGATGCTGGCCGTGTCATCATAGGCAGGTCACTTTGCCTTTATGTACCACAGACAAATCTCAAGGTCTGATCTGAATCTGTAGAGTCCACTTTCTCACCTACTATTCCAAATACCAGTGAAATCAAGATCCATATATCATGTGTATGAATTAAATCACAAGTACACACGAACAATAAAAAACAAAAGCAAATAAATAATAAAACTCCAAACAACTGAGGTTGTTACAGTAAACAAGGATATATCCTAGTGGATGAAAGGGGATTGGTGAATGCCTAAAGAGACAACTTTTATTACATATATATATATATACACACACACATATATATACATGTAAAACTTTTATTGGCGGCTTTAAATAATCAATTTGTTCTCTGAGTGCATTTTTATTAATGGATGGTGATTGTATATCAAATTAGTAAACTGAGATGTTTCAGTGGTAAATAAATAACTTGAGATTAGTTTTATTTTTATATTATGAATACTAGGAATATGTCCAAGGAGGTAACTTAGGATGAACTGAAGGAATGTGACCTCAAGAAAGGCAGCTAAAAATATTTGGAGGGTTCAAAGATAAAACTGTAACACATTTTCAAACAATGTGTTATAATCATAGATACTGCATAAACCACAACATGAGCCAGGCCAGTCTAATGGGAGGTGAAGGAAAAGGAGTAGTTTTGTTTGAGTAAATACTTTGTACCAATTGGAAATCAAAAAGTAGAGTCACAGTTTTCTAAGCAATTTTTATAGGTTTAAAGCCAAGAATGGCATTTACCCACATTAACCATCTTAGCAGATATTATAACTCCCAGATGAGAACCAGATCAAGTGCCTTTTATGGTAATGGTTGAGAAGAGAATTCTTAACCAAATAGGGATAGAAGCAATCATAAAAGACAAATAGAATTGAAATAGAAATATTTTATGAATAAAATCAGTGCAATGGGGATAAAAAAAAAACCTCTGGATTTGAAGAGAAATTTTTGCATTAATTATTTATCTCTGATATGAATTTGATATCCAAGATGAATGAGGAACTAGCATAAATATATAAGAATAAGAGCCATTTCAAAACGTATATGATCAAAAATATACATAATTCTTAAAAGAAGGAATTGATATTATCTTTAAAATTATATGAAACTTTCAAATCACTAATTAAGGCTTATTCCAAAAATCTCACTACATTTTTAATTTTAAAAACTTAAAAAAAGAAAGTAAAACTTTGGGACCCTACATAAGAGAAATGTAATCCAAAATACTGTTGTCCCTTGCTATATCGTGGTTCATTTATTGTGGTTTCACTGTATTGCTGGTTTTTAAAAAATATATATTTAATTCCATATTGCAACATTATGTTTATATCACAGGATTATTATTATTTTTAAGAAACCACCAGTTTATTGAATGAAAAATTCTATAGCAACTCCCTGCAAACCCATGGCCCAACCAAGAGAGCAGCTGTCCCGGGGCAAGGTGCTTTGGACAACAGGGCTGAGTCATAGGACCTGAAGGCACAGGAGGGCTAAGAAGTAAGAAAGCTTTTCTATCCAAAACTCCAGGATGGGGATGAGCTTGGGGCAGGAAGGGGGTCTCAGTGGACAGAACACTTACTGGAGGACAAAGGCCTGTGGCCCTAGGACCTAGAGTTCAATCCTTCCCATCTTTGGGGTGGGAGAGGGGGAAGTTAGGGCTCAGATATGCATTCCCCATGAGGAAGAATGAGGCCTGTGGACTCACAGCCTGGATGGGGCAAGAACAAAGGGTGGAGGGATCCTAGCAGGGGCTCCCCTGATATGGTAGGCTGTCCACAGAGGGAGAAGAGCTGGGAAGAACAGCTGCTGAGATTGCAGCCTGGGGAAGGCAGTACTAGGCTGGAATGTGGGTGGGTAGGAGTGTTGGGAGAAGAGATACCAGAGGAGGCAGGGCCTGGTGCACAAGGGAGTCACACTGAACAAAGAGGACAGAGTAGGCCAGAGGGAAGAAATGCTATGAGTTCTTGAAGACACACACACACATTGACAGGACACTTCTGAGGACAGCGAGGATGCTGGGCAGGGCCCCTAGAAGTGGGTCCCAGGGATAGAAGAGCCCTTCCCTATCGTGTCCAGCTAGGGAGGAGTCGGAGAGGCTTGGCAGCCCTGACTGACCCTTTCTTGCTGTGTGGCTGGCCAGTTCAGTCCCTTTGGCCTCATTCTATTACCTTCAGGAAAGCTGAGCTGACTTGAGACAGAAAAGACATTCCTGGGTGAGTGGGTGGGGGTTTGAACTAACTTCTAACCAATAGCTGGGGACTCATGGGTGCCCCTCACCAGCACTGTGTTCTGTATCCTGGGCACTGATTGGATCAATGACTGTAGCATCACTCTGTTTGCTCTCCCACTACTTGGTGGATTTTCACCTATCACAAAACAGAACTCCTGCCATAGCTAAGGGATCACAATAACCCTGGCGTTTCATCTCACACCAAGAAAATGAAATGGAAGAAAAAATATTAGAATAATCAAAACCATAGATATATTGCGGGAAGATGGCAGAGTAGAACATGAAGTTTCCTTGCTTTTTTAATACCCCCAATAAACAACCATAAATAACTTCACAGAATCAATACTAAAAATGGCAAAAACAGATAGGAATTGGGAGTGAAGTAGAATACCCTGGAACAAGTAGGGAGGAAAATTTCTGACTTTACTGGCCTTAGTCCTACTGTAGCAGATCCAGGACTCAGGAACAGAGCAAACTGAGTGGAATCAATAGCCAGCAACCTTATTTTGTTTGCTAAGCCCTGGGGCTTGCATCTCTGAGCATACCACTGGAATATACAGGCAGAGAGAAGCTATATTTGCTGTGGTCTTGGCTCTGGAGACCCATGTTGACTCAGACTTGGTATTGAAGGAATAGAAACATCCTAAGGGCAGGAATTCAAGCCTCAACACTAAACAATGATGGACTTTGGAGGCCTAGGAACATGGACTAGACAGGAAACTTAGCCACCCCAGATTACATCAGACTGTGGCATATAAAAAGTAGAATAATTAAATAGTTAAAAAAAAACAAGAGTAACAATCACATCAGACAAAGCTAAAGTAGAAATTGATCTGACTAAAAGAGATAAGTAAGGAAATTACAGTCTGTTGAAGGGTATAATACACAATGAAGAAATATCATTAGTAAACATTTATGCACCAAATGAAATAGCATCAAGATTTCTAAAGGAAAAATTAAAGGAGCTCAAGGAGGAAATGGATAGTAAGACCATATTAATGTGGGATCTCAACCGTCTCCTTTTGGAACTAGATAAATCAAACCAAAAAATAAATGAGAAAGAAGGGAAGTGAATGAAATGCTAGAGAAATTAGAGGTAATAGGTATCTGGAGAAAACTGAATAGGAATAAAAAGGAATATATCTTCTTCTCAGCAGTGCATGCTACATATACAAAGACTGACCATGTACTAGGGCAAAGAAATGTTGCAAACAAATGCAGAAAATCAGAAATAATAAATACAACTTTTTCAGATCATGATGCAATAAAAGTTACATTCAACGAGGGGCCTATAGAAAGGCAAATTTAAAATTAATTGGAAACTAAATAATCTAATTCTTCAAAACTGCTGGGTCAAGAAACAAATCATAGAAATAATTATGTAATTTGTTAAAGAGAATGACAATGAGGAGTCATCATATCAAAACCTATGGTATACAGTCAAAGCAGGACTCAGGATAAAATTTATATCTCTGAGTACCTATCGCAAGAAAATTGAGAGAGAGAGGAGATCAATGAATTGGGCTTGAAACTTAAAAAAATTTTTTAAAGAACAAATTAAAAATCCCCAGATAAAAACTAAGTTTGAAATCCTAAAAATTAAAGGACAAATTAATCAAATTGAAAGTAAAAGAACTATTGAACTAATAAATAACACTAGGAGGTAATACTTTGAAAAAACAAATAAAATAGATAAAGTACTCATAAATCTAATTAAAAAAGGAAAGAAGAGAATCAAATTAACAGTATCAAAGATGAAAAGGATAATTTCACCTCTAATGAAGAGGAATTAAGGTAATCATTAAGAACTATTTTACCCAATTATATGGCAATAAACATGACAATCTAGGTGAAATGGGTCAATATTTACAAAAATATAAATTACCTAGATTAACAAAAGAGGAAATAGAATACTTAAATAGTCCCTTCTCAGAAAAAGAAATTTAAAAAGCCATCAAGAACCTTCCTAAGAAAATATCCTCAGAGCAAGAGGATTCACAAGTGAATTGTATCAAACATTTAAAGAACAACTAATCCTAATATTATACAAATTATTTGACAAAATAAGCAAAGAAAGATCTTACCAAATTCTTTTTATGACACAAATATGGTATTGATTCTAAAACTGAGAAGACCAAAAACAGAGAAAGAAAACTATTAGACAAGTCGCCTTAATGAACAGATGTAAAAATCTTAAATAAAATACTAGCAAAGAGACTACAGCAAGTGATCACAAGGATTATTCACTATGACCAGGTGGGATTTATACCAGGAATGCAAGGATGGTTTAATATTAGGAAAACCATCCACATAATTTACCATATCAATAATCAAACCAACAGCAAAAACATCATTATCTCAATAGATGCAGAAAAAGCCTTTGACAAAATACAACACTTATTCCTACTGAAAACACTAGAAAGTATAAGAATAGAAGGACCCTTCCTCAGAATAACAAATAGTACATATTTAAAACCATCAACAATTATAATTTGCAATGGGGACAAGTTAGAAGCCTACCCAATAAGATCAGGAGTGAAGCAAGGATGCCTATTATTACTTCTGCTATTTAATATTGTAATAGAAATGCTAGCAAAAGCAATTAGAGAAGAAAAAGAAATTGAAGGGATTACTCATTGAGGAAATTAAAACATTACTCTTTGCAGATGACATGATGACAGACTTAAAAAATCCTAGGAAACCAAATAAAAGGTTAGTTTAAACAATTAACAACTTTAGCAAAGTTGCCGGGTACAAGAGAAAACCACATAAATCATTAGATTTCTATATATTTCCAACAAAACACAGCAGCAAGAGTTAGAAATTCCATTTAAAATCACTCTAGACAACATTTAGGAATTTATCTACCAAGATAAACATAGGAATTATGTGAACAAAACTACAAAACACTTTTAATACAATTAAAACTAGATCTAAATAACTGGAAAAACACTAATTGTTCAAGGTTGGACAAGCTAAAATAATAAAAATGACAATCCTTCCCAAATTGATCTACTATCATACTACCATACCTATCAAACTACCAAAAAAAAAACTTTTTAAGAGAAAAAAAAACTATAGAAAACTATAGAAAAAAACCTATAACAACATTCATCTGGAAGAACAAGAGATCAAGAATATCAAGGTAAATGATGGAAAAAAAAAAGTAAAGGATATGGGCATAGCAGTACCAGATCTTAAACTGCACTATAAAGCAGTGGTTTTCAAAACAACATGGTACTGGCTAAGAGACAGAAGAGAGGATCAATGGAATAGACTTGGGGTAAATCTCTTCAGCAAAATAGTATACAATAAACCCAAATATCCAAGCTTTGGGACAAGAACTCAGTATTTGACAAAAACCATTGGGAAAATTGGAAAACTATGGGAAAAATCAGGTCTAGATCAACATCTTACACCCTATACCAAGATAAATTCAAAATGGGTAAATGACAAACATAAAGGGTGAAATCATAAATAAATTAGGTGAACATAGAATAGTATTATAGTATAATAGTATATATACATAGTATAATAGTCAGATCTTTAGGAAAGGAAGGAATTCAAGACCAAGCAAGTGATAGAGAACATTACAAAATGTAAAATGAATGATTTTGATTATATCAAATTAAAAAAGTTTTGTACAAACAAAACCAATGCAACCAAAATGAGAAGGAAAACAACAAATGGGGGAACATTTTTATAACAAAACTCTCTGACAAAGGTTTAATTTACCCAAAATATAAGGAATTAGGTGAAATTTACAAAAAAATCAAGCCATTCCCCAATTAACAAATGGTCAAGGGACATGAATAAGCAGTTTTCATATGAAGAAATAAAAACTGTCAATAAGCACATCAAAAAGTGTTCTAAATCCCTCCTGATTATAGAAATGCAACTTAAAACAACTCGATTTTTCTACTAGCAACAATGCAATGACCCAGGATAATCCAGAGAAACTTATAAGAAAGAACACTATCCAGATCCAGAGAAAGAACTGTTGGAAACAGAAATGCAGAAGAAAAATATATGATTGATCATGTAGTTTTATAGGGATGTGATTATGGTTTTGAAGTTAATCACTCTACTCCAAATATGAATAAGATGGAAATAGGTTTTGAACAATGATACATGTATAACCCAATGTAATTGCTTGTCAGCTCCAGGAGTAGGGAAGGAAGAGGAAAGGGCGCGGGTGGGGTGGGGTCATGAATCATGTTGCCCATGGAAAAGTATTTTAAATAAAATTTAAAAAATGAAAGTGAGTAAAATGTGTCTAAGTTGTGACCCAAAGATACCATTACTAATCATATTTCCCAAAAAGATCTAAGACAAAGGAAGGTCACATATATATCAAAATATTTACACTATTTTTTTTGCATTAGCAGAAACTTAAAAACAATGTAGATATCCATTGAATAAGTAATGGTTAAACTAATTATGGCACAGTAATATGAATATTATTGTGCTATAAGAAACAATGAATATTAAGAATTTAGAGAAGCATGGTATATCATTGATGAATTGGTGCAAAAGGAAGAAGAAATTGAAAACATATATGGTATGTAAATGTATACATATGTTCATTAAATACATAGAAACAAAACATAATATATAACACATTATAGAATACCTATAGAATATATATAAATATAGATGTAGTTTTTCTATTTTTCCATAAATATATGTAGTTCTACCATATAAACATATATATGTCACAAAAATATATTTCATTGTATATATGTACATGTCTTTGTAGTACCTGAACTATAATACTGTAAATGGGGAAAAAAAGGCAAAAGAAAACAAAATTATTTATTATATAATTGTAATGACCAGGGTTGTCCCTGGAAATGAAATGAGAAAATATCTCTCCCTTATTTTGCACAACTAGGAGACTACGTGTATGGAACATTGTATTTTCTTACTGATTTGGTCAAAGTATTGGCTAGTTTTCATGAATTGTATTTTCCCTTGTTTTTGTTGTTGTTTTTAGGGCTGCTCTATGGGTAAGAGAGGATTTTTTATGAAGTCGATATAAAAGCAAAACAAAACAAAATATACTCTTTCAAAAATTACATGTCATAATCTCTTATATCTTAAGGTGGAGGGAAAAATTATTACTTGTTGCTTAATGAAACATGTTTTAAGAATTACTTTCAATTTTCAAGATAACACTAAATTTTAAAAACTTAATATACTTCACTTACCAACCATCCAGTCCATCTCTTCTACATTGTCTCCATAGAGGCCATGTCTGCTTTTCCCAAGGAACTGTTTTGTTGTAACAAGAGGAATATGGACATGCAGCAGAGAAACAAAGAGGAGGAAGGGCTTATGCTTGTTTCTAAAAGAATAAAACCATTTTGGTAACTTTTAGAACCTATGATAAGAAATTTACAGAGTACATTCTTTCTGTGAATAGAAACTAATCTGAAAATGTTTAATTTGTTTCCATGTTCATTGAAATTTCTGATGAATTCATCACATAGCCTTTTTAAAAAAAATAAACTTCTAAAAGCTAGAGTAAGAAAAGATTTAGGATCTTCAAGAAGTTCTTGAACATCCTTTAAGAAAATGGCTGTTAGTTTACCTGGCAATAAATGAAATTGCTTCCTTTAGCATAAGAGTTGCTGTTCTCTCTAAAACCATTGGTTGTTCAGTAATTTCATAGTTTCTCATCATGATACAGTTCCAATACTGCACAAATCCAAAACTGGAGTACCAGGAAATGAAAAACAGAAAACTAAGAGTAATCAAATACATCAGTATTTTCCAGGATACTGAGATTAAGCCAGCAAGTTTGCCAGTTATAAGTGTTAACATCCCAAGGACAATTACCTGGGTGTAAACCCAAAGTTTAGCTCTAAAGGCAGCATCTACTTCTGGGGGTTTATTTATCTGACAATCATTTATAAGTGTGAAAGGCATGCCATAAAAATAGTCAAATCCATGTCTTAATGGATGGTGGCAGTGATCAGTTCGGAATTCACAATTCACTCCTTGGTGCCATTTTCCTGTAAACGGAAGGGGGGAAATTTTAAATTACATTTTCAAATACTAAATAGTATTAAAGGATCTCTGCATTTAGTATTCATTTTTTCACTATAAGTATTAAAATAAAATAGTAAAAATATAATTTTAAAAGCACACATAACATAATTATTTAAAACACCTATGTGAAAAAACTTGTCATTACTTTGAGAAAGGATTGGGTGCAATAAGTGTTAATCTTAAAAATGGCAGGAATAATAAATAGCATCCTTACTTAGTCTTAATAGTAGAATGAAGATATATGGGAATTCAGAAGTATTTTCATGGTTAATAATCAAGTATACAATGAAATAAATGTTTATTGGATTGAATTGAAATAAGGTCATGTGACAAGAAAATGCTAACCTGTAATGAATGAATTCAGGTTTGTCAAAGTTTGGGTGAAAGTATAACTTCTGAAAAAAAACTTTTTAATTAATAAGGGTAAGCTATCTTAAAACTTGGCCAATAAGAGAAGTGAAATATTCACAGTCAGAATAAAAAAGTAATCATTGCCTAGTGATTCAGAATGAGGAGACTGAATCTCCTGAAAATATAACAAAGTTATGCATTATTTAATAGAGCTCAGATTCACCTTTGATTTTACAGGGGGTAATGATTACTTTTGTTTGTTTTTGGAGATAAATGAAATTCTCTAATAATTGAATAAGTCTAGTGCTAATGTGATTCAAATAATATATTGCTATATTCACCTATAAGTCCTGTTGCATATCCTTGCTTCTGTAGTATTTTTGCAAAAGTTGTTTCATTTGTGGGAAGTCCTCCTGAACCTCCATTCCATTGAAGTGCACGATATCCATTAGTGGCATCCATTCCTATAATTTAAAGAGATACTTTTTCCTTTAATCTTTTCTTTAGTTATTTTAAGTTCTGGATTTTAAAAATAGACTAGGCCATTCTAAAAACTACTTTAAACCAGAGGTAATATTCCAAAAATAGTTTAGGCTTTTCTGATCTTTACTTTGAATTCATGATATCAAACTCAAATAGACTTGAAAGCCACTAAATACAATATAAGAATCCTTATGGGCTGCATATTGACTTAGAAAGCCAGATATTAATATCATACATGTTCTAGTCTACTATTTATTTTATTGGTCATTTCAAAATTATATTTTTATCTGGTGGGACCTCATTGGAGAATGTTGTTGCCTGATAAGGACCTCAGGCTACATGTTTGACATATCTACTCTTAATAATATAGCTGTGGAAGACAAAATTATCAAGCAAGATTTAGAATCCAGTAAACAAGAGTATTTAGATCAGATTAACTTTTTTTTTTGGTTGTTTTTTAGACTAACTTTTCTTACAAAAATCCTAGAAGTCAAGTGGAAAAATAGTCATTTTTATTAGCAACACATGGAAGAGAAAATGGATAGGAAATTTTTTGTAAAGTCAATACTCTTTCAACAAAATCAACCTGAATTAGCCAGTTGGGGTTTGTTTTTTTTTTCTGTTTCGACTGTGCAGATTATTATAATTTTTTGTTCATCATAATTTTTGATGCCCTTAGAGCAATTATATTTTATTATATTCACTGTCAACAAAAATAATTTGATTATACAATATATGTGTATATATTGCATACACATGTACACACACACATATATATGTCTATATATATATATATATAGACATATATATGGAAAGGAACTGGGTCTATGATTTAATTAGTATAGAGAACTCCTGGGTAAGGAATATCTCTTTTATAAGGCTAATATTAGAAATTGGGTCTTATTATATTAGTTTAGAGATAAGAAGTAGAGAAGCTGGCTTAAGAAAGAATTGGAGTTTTAAACAGAGCTAAGACAGTGTCAGTTTCAAGTCTAACAGTTTTTCTGTGACAGTTGCTCTCTGGGTGTGGCTGTTGGTCTCTGGCAGGTGGTGGAGTTAGTCTCTCTCTTTGAGGGCCTGGAGGAGGTAACATCTTTTTCTCTCTCTTTCTCACTGGCTGAGGTAGAAGGAAAGGAGGGAAAGACCTGAAGGAGCTAAGTGTTTTACTTTTCCAAATTGGGAAATACTAGTGACTATCTATTTCTGTTTTTATATCTGAGAGGATCAAAGAAAGACCTGGTCTTTGATTTGGACTCTGAGTCTTCTAATACTCAGAGTTCTAACTTGGTTCTTGCTGAGACTCAGCAAGTTAACCTTTGATATTTTTATAACTTGGACACAAAGTTAAGCATTGTAAGGATAATAGTGTTAGTTTATTTACAATACTAAAAATTTGGGTTAGTCAGATCAGGAAGGATCAGGGTAGCCTGTGGAAACAGGAGAAGAAGTTCCTTGCGGAACCAGGGAGTTTTATTTGGGTGGAGTTAGAATCCCTTAGAGTTAGAAATCCTTTTTTATCCGTATATTTTCAATAAATATTTTATTTTTATATAACAAGAGTCTCTTTAGCATCCTTGCATCTGGCCCTGAAGAGAAGTTCACTTTTGAGCTTCACTTCACTTATATAAACTGGAGATACTTTGTAAACACAGCAAGCAGGGTATCTAAATCAGCTTATAACCTATAATCAATTCATAGCCTTTATTATTTTTACAGTTTTCATCATTATTTTTACACTTTCTTACTTCAGGTCAGAAAATTGTGTACAAACTACAGTCTTTGAGAGTTGCCTAGATAGAGCACTTAATGGTCAAGTCACTTCCTCAGAAATACAGAGTTAGTTTGCATTGGGGTAGAATTTGAACCCAGGTCTTTCTGGATTTAAGGCCATTTCATTTATCCACTAGTCAATGCTCCATTTCATGTGTATGTTCACAAACAAAAATATAAATAGCAATAATAATGGTAATTACACTGAAAAGATAAAAAATGCATTAATATTTGATTGTAGCAAATCAAAGGGAATCACTAAAGTATATTGTGTGGGGAAATAGTATGGTCAGACTTGATATTTTGGGGGAAAAATTAAAAAAATTTTCAGAAACTACATGGACGATGCAGAAGATAAGCAAGAGATGAGATTAATTAGGAAGTTATTTCAATAGCCTTGGCAAATGCTGATCAAATGTGAACTGTGGACATATGATTAGAGAGAAAGGGATGGATTCAGGTGGTGCTGTGGATAAAGCATTGGGCCTGGAATAAGAAGACCTGAGTTCAAATGTGAGCTCACATACCTACTAGCTGTGTGGGGTGAGTCATTTAACATTTATTTGCCTCAGGTTTTCCATCTGTAAAAAGGGGATAATTATAGTACCTACCGTCCAGGATTGTTGTGAGCATCAAATGAGATGTTTGTAAAGTACTTAGCACAGTGTCTGGAAGACAGTAAGTGCTTTGTAAATGTTAGCTATCATTATTGGGGCATATTAGAAATGGAAAGATTTAGTAACTGATTGGATATATAAGATGACTGAGAATAAAAACTCAAAGACAACACTGAGATTATAAGATGGAAGAAAGTTGATGCCCTCCATAGAAACAGACAGATTTGGGGAAAGGGAGGAATTTGAGCATGAGATCTATCCATGCCTTCACATTCAGAAATTATTAATTCTTTTCCATGTAAAATATAAGGGGATGGCAGTCATAGTTGGTCACTACCTAGAATATAGTCTACTCTCAGAGTAGCATTTGCCAAAGCCACCACATGATCTGTGGCAGTGGTGTCAAATTCAAGTAGAAATGGACTTCTATAGCTAGCTACCTATTAACTTGGAAAACTTCAAGTGAACAATGTTGTATTTTTGTTTATTTATTAAACATCTACTGATTATATTTTAATCCGGTTCAGGCTATACTTGGGAGTTTTGTCCATCACTCGCAGGCAGTTAATTTGACTCCTCTGCTTTGGAGGACAGAAAATTAAGGATACTGGTGAGGGGCATAGAGTTTCCTCATGAGACCTGCATAGATGCTGCTCTGGTTAAGAGTTAGGTTATAATTTTCCTAAGAAGTCCATGGCCAGTTCAGACAGTGGAAATGGGCAGTAGTGAAAGGTAGATTGGGCTATGTTAAGGACAGCTCTACAATTTTCTATCTCTTAGAGGATGGAATTCAATCCATCTTCCCACTCTCTAATAAGTTGATTACATGACTTTTGGTGTTAGTCCACAGCCCCTTTTGGATCAGGAAACCACTATTTTAGAGATGTACTGGCACCAAGAATTTATTAATATTCAATCAACTGGGAATGAGTTTCTACAATTTTAGCATCATATTTTCTTAATCTAGATATACTATCTTCAAGGGCCTTCTGCTTAAAGTTTTCTAGTTCAGTAAAACCCAACAGAGTTTATAATCCTCTAGCACTGCCTCTGAAAAACCAAGGTCAATCTACTTTATAATGGGCAAAATGGAATCAACTATTACTACCTCAGTAGACAGACATCTGGTTCTCTGAAAACATCTTAAACATACATTGATGTTACTTTCAAATTTTAAAATGGCATATGAAACAATGAATTATTGGCAGGCTTGGTGAAGTGAAAACATATATGTACGTTATCATGTTTCTTTTTCTTATCTTGTATGTATTCCCCCTTTCATTAAATTACTCCTACAGCTTCCTTATGTTGACAAAGATAAATCCAAAGGTTGCAAAAATCCAGCATTACTCAATTTTTTTTTCATTACTAGCAGGGTTCTAACCTGATCTGAAGGCATGTCTACCTGTCAGGAAAGCGGCTCTGCTGGGAGTACACAGAGGAGCAGCAGCTAAGTGCTGCAAGAGTTTGATTCCTTCCTTGGCAAGGCGATCAATATTTGGGGTCCTAAAAAAAAACAGTCCAATGTCAATGCATGTTGATGAGAAAATATTCATAATATTGAACCAGTTTTAAAGTAAGTGAACATTGATTGAATTACTCTCTTGCTTAAGTGGTTTTCCTGAGACAACAATGTCCATTATTATTATTTTAATTTTTCATTTTTAAAAAGTATATATTTGACTAACATCAAGAAACACGAGCATTTATTTCTAAAAGTAAAGAATAAAACAATGTCTAATATATAACATATTTTAAATATTCATATACATATATATATATAATTTATTCTATCAACATCCAATTTGTATCTTCTGATCCTTCTTTGATCTTGGTGTACTTTTAAAATCTTTCATTGATTTTTTCTCTTTTCTTTTCATATCTTCATCACTATTCTCCCAATTCCACTTTTAATAATAAATAAAAGCCCCTTCTGACTTCATTCTTTAACATTTCATTTAAATAGTCATATGAGTAAAATGACTGAAATATGAAAAATGTTCTTTTCTTAACATTAATAGGCATCTTTAGTTAGATTTTCTTAATCTCAGAGTTACTCAGTCTGGAAACTGCATCATTCTTTTAGCACATCAGGTAGGCAGAGAAAAAGGAACACTAGATTTGGAGTGATTAGAAGAGTTCCATCCTTGCTTCTGTAATTTACTATCTATGTGACTTCAATCAAGGCAAAAGCTTTTGGGTCCTTGGTTGAGAGAGAGAATAGCATAGTGGGAAAGATGCTTGGCCTAGAGTCAGAAGATAACTAGTTTTGATTGACATCATGGACATGGGACCAAGACAAATCATAAAATCATACTGAATTATAGCTTGTTGTCATACAGTTTTCCAGTCATGTCTGACTCTTTATAATGTTGTTTGCGGGTTTTGTGGTAGAGATATTGGAGTGGTTTGTCATTTCCTTTTTCAGTTATTAAGGCAAGTAGAAGTTGTGTCTTGCATTGGTCGCATAGTTAATGAGGTTTTGAGGCTGGATTTGAACTTAAGTCTTTATGACTTCAATCCCAGAATTCTCTCTACTTAGCCACCTGCCTGATTACAAACTACAGCTTACCCATATTTAAAATAGGAATAATGATAATAGTTATAACAACAATAATAAAAATAGTGGAGTAGCTGGGTGGCATTGTGTTGAGCCTCGAGTCAAGAAGACTCATCTACTTGAGTTCAAATCTGGCTTCAAACATGTACTATGTATCTAGCCCTGGACTTAACCCTGTTTGCCACAGTTCTTCATCTATAAAATGAGCCAGAGAAAGAAATGCCAAACCATTCCAGTATCTTTGCCAAGAAAAATCTAAGTTAGTTTACAAAGCATTGGATATCATTGGACCAAGCAACGAAAAACAACAGCAATAACAATAATAATTAGCCTGCAGTAGCTGGCCTCATAAAGTGGTTGGTGTTTCAAAGGAGATAATAAAGTAAAGTACTTCATGATCTTAAAAACACTTTATAAATGTCAGCTATTATTATTAGTTGCTTCATACACAAGAGGATATACATGATCTTTGAGGTTACTTCTAGCTTTAAATGCTAACATCTTTATCACACTAGATCCATGGAATCATAGAATTTCAGTACTCAAAGGAATTTTTTTTTTTTGGAAGGGTAAGAAACTTTTATTAGTTTCTCTTGAAAATGCAGGCTAGGGAGAAAAGAGATCACTTATATTGGTGACACATTTGCACTCTCTGCAAATCAAAGAACAGGATTCCTGGATGCCAAACAGATACAACCTCCTCCACACTAACTCTCCCCTTAAAACACATTAATTTAAATTAATCCCATTTCAACACATGCTCCAATGCCTCAAAAATTATAATTGTTGACTTCCGGTCAAGATGGTGGCTTAGAGATCTAAAGTTCAGATCTCCGGAAAGCCTTCTTAACCGATCTCAAACTGTATGCTCCTAGGACACCGATACTCAAAACAAACAACAGGATAGATCCCGGGAATCCTCCTCCTGGACCTGGATCAAAAAGTATGGCCCCCCCAAAAGCCAGAACCCGAGATCACTCAGATCTAAGGGGTAGGCAGAAGGAAGGTCCCAGGACCCATCCCCCCCAACCCAGAGCACTGAGTCTGAGGCAGCAGCAAGAACCTAACAGCCAGAAAAAAGAACCTCAGGGCTGGCTATTCTGAAGGCAGCATCCTGAAAACAACCTGAGCCAGTCGCGGGGGCACCCAGACAGCAGGGAAACAGAGAGAGACAGAGGGGATCCTGTAGCCCCCTGGCTAGATCCTTCTGTCCGAGTCCCAGAAAAGGTCCCTGCTTTAAGACACACTCAGTCCAACCCAGCTGAAGTTAATCCTATCAGGAGCCCTCAGAGCTCTGGGAAGCTGTGGCCCCTCCCCCCTCAGAGTGCAGGGTCTTCTAAAACAACAGTAACCCTTAGGGTGGACAAAAGAACCTCAGGGCCGGCTATTCAGAAGGCCACATTATGAAAACAACCTGAGCCAGTTGCGGGGGCACCCAGACAGCAGGGAAACAAAGAGAGACAGAGGGGAGCCTGTAGCCCCCTGGCTGGATCCTTCTGTCCGAGTCCCAGAAAAGGTCCCTGCTTTAAGACACACTCAGTCCAACACAGCTGAAGTTAATCCTATCAGGAGCCCTTGGAGCTCCGGGAAGCCTCTGCCCCTTCCCCCTCAGAGTGCAGGCCCTTCTGGCCCACAAAGGCTCTGAGATACCTCGTGGACAGTACCAAGCCAGTCTCAGAGCATGGAAGTAAGGCAATGAAGAAGCATCGGGAGGGAACTGAGAGCAGTAACACCCGCGAACGGACAATTCGCCTGGGGCTAAAGCCTCTGAACATCAGACAGAGATAAGAAAAGCTAGACCTCTCCACTCAGATAGAGATGGCAAACAGCACAGAAAAGCCCCCAAAACTCCAAGAAAAACAAGAAGAAGGGGGTGACTTTGGACACATTTTATGGAGCAAAAATACAAAATACAGAGGAGATAGAAGAGGAACCACAAGCAAATGCTCCTAAACCTTTCAAAGGAAATGTAAACTCTCCACAAACCCATGAAGAATTTGAATCAAAAATGATCGAAAAGATGGAAGCCTTCTGGGAGGAAAAGTGGGAAATAATGCAAAAGAAATTCACACATCCACAAAACCAGTTTGACCAAACTGAAAAGGAAAACTAGGCTTTAAAGGTCAGAATCAGCCAACTGGAAGACAACGTGCAGGGAAAAGATGAAGAATTAATAAAGCAAAGCCAAAAGACCAAGAAATTAGAAGAGAACATAAAATATCTCACCGACAAGGTAATAGACTTGGAAAATAGAGGGAGAAGAGACAATTTAAGAATAATTGGACTGCCAGAAAAGCCAGAAATAAACAGCAAACTTGACATCATAATACAAGAGATAATCAAAGGAAATTGCCCAGAGATTCTAGAACAAGGGGGCAATACAGGCACTGAAAGAGTTCACAGAACACCCTCTACACTAAACCCCCAAAAGACAACTCCCAGGAATGTAATTGCCAAATTCCAAAGCTTTCAAGCAAAAGGAAAAATCTTACAAGAAGCCAGAAAAAGACAATTTAGATATAAAGGAATGCCAATCAGGGTCACACATGACCTTGCAAATTCCACTCTGAATGACTGTAAGGCATGGAACATGATTTTCAGAAACGCAAGAGAGCTGAGCCTTCAACAAAGAATCAGCTACCCATCAAAACTGACTATATACTTCCAAGGGAAAGTATGGGCATTCAACAAAATGGAAGATTTCCAAGTTTTTGCAAAGAAAAGACCAGAGCTCTGTGGAAAGTTCGATATTGAAAAACAAAGAGCATGGAATACCTGAAAAGGTAAATATTAAGGAAAGGGAAAAGGAGAAAAATGTTATCTTTTTCTTTTATTCAAACTCTCTTCTAAAAGGACTATATTTATATCAATCTATGTATATTAATATGTGGGGAAAATGTAATGTGTAAATAGGGGGAAAAGAAAGATCAAATAGAATAATCTTTCTCACACAAAGATTCACATGGGAAGGGGAGGGGAAGAAAACTCCTATAAGAAGGAGAGGAAGAGAGCTTTTACTTACACCTTACTCTCAGGGAAATCAACTCTGAGAGGGAAGAACATCCAGATCCATAGGGATGTTGAATTCTATCTTACCCAACAAGGGTAGGGAGAAGGGAAAAACAAGGGAGGGAGGGGGGGAGGGAACATAAAAAAGGGAGGGAAGAAGAGGGGGGTGGGGAGGGAACAAAAAAAGGAGGGGCTAGAAAGGGAAATATATCAAGGGAGGGGACAAGGGGGACAGACTTAAAATAAATCACTGGATTAAAAAGTTAGAGCTGAAGAAGAAAGGTTAGAATTAGGGAAGGATATCAAAATGCCAGGGAGTCCACAAGTGACAATCATAACTTTGAATGTGAATGGGATGAACTTACCCATAAATCGTAGACGAATAGCAGAATGGATTAGAATCCAAAACCCTACCATATGTTGTCTTCAAGAAACACACATGAGGCGGGTAGACACCCAAAAGTTCAGAATTAAAGGATGGAGTAAGACCTTCTGGGCCTCAACTGACAGAAAGAAGGCAGGAGTGGCAATAATGATATCTGATAAAGCCAAAGCAAAAATAGACCTGATTAAAAGGGATAGGGAAGGTAATTATATTCTGTTAAAAGGGACTTTGGATAATGAGGAAATATCACTAATCAACCTATATGCACCAAATAATATAGCAACCAAATTTCTAATGGAGAAACTAGGAGAATTGAAGGAAGAAATAGACAGTAAAACCATATTAGTGGGAGACTTGAACCAACCATAATCAAATTTAGATAAATCAAATAAAAAAATAAATAAGAAAGAGGTAAAAGAAGTGAATGAAATCTTAGAAATATTAGAATTAATAGACATATGGAGAAAAATAAATAGGGACAAAAAGGAATACACCTTCTTCTCAGCACCACATGGCACATTCACAAAGATTGACCATACACTAGGTCACAGAAACATGGCATACAAATGCAGAAAAGCAGAAATAATAAATGCAGCCTTTTCAGATCACAAGGCAATAAAAATAATGATCAGTAATAGTACATGGAAAACCAAATCAAAAACTAATTGGAAATTAAACAATATGATATTCCAAAATTGTTTAGTTAGAGAAGAAGTCATAGAAACAATTAATAATTTCACCTAGGAAAATGACAATGGCGAGACATCCTTTCAAACCTTTTGGGATGCAGCCAAAGCAGTAATCAGAGGTAAATTCATATCCCTGATTGCATATATTAACAAACTAGGGAGAGCAGAGATCAATCAATTGGAAATGCAAATAAAAAACTCAAAAGCAATCAAATTAAAACCCCCCAGCAGAAAACCAAACTAGAAATCCTAAAAATTAAGGGAGAAATTAGTAAAATCGAAAGTGATAGAACTATTGATTTAATAAATAAGACAAGAAGCTGGTACTTTGAAAAAACAAACAAAATAGACAAAGTACTGGTCAATCTAATTAAAAACAGGAAAGAAGAAAAGCAAATTAACAGCATCAAAGAAGAAAAGGGGGACATCACCTCCAATGAGGAGGAAATTAAGGCAATCATTAAAAATTACTTTGCCCAATTATATGGCAATAAATACACCAAACTAGCTGACATGGATGAATACATACAAAAATACAAACTGCCTAGACTAACAGAAGAAGAAATAGAATTCTTAAATAATCCCATATCAGAAAATTAAATCCAACAGGCCATCAAAGAACTTCCTAAGAAAAAATCCCCAAGGCCCAACGGATTCACAAGTGAATTCTATCAAACATTCAGAGAACAGTTAATCTCAATACTATACAAACTGTTTGACATAATAAGCAAAGAGGGAGTTCTACCAAACTCCTTTTTGATATAAACATGGTACTGATTCCAAAACCAGGCACGTCAAAAACAGAGAAAGAAAACTATAGACCAATCTCCCTAATGAATATAGATGCAAAAATCTTAAATAGGATACTAGCAAAAAGACTCCAGCAAGTGATCAGAAGGGTCATCCACCATGATCAAGTAGAATTTATACCAGGGATGCAGGGCTGGTTCAATATTAGAAAAATCATCCACATAATTGACCACATCAACAAGCAAACCAACAAGAACCACATGATCATCTCGATAAATGCAGAAAAAGCCTGTGATAAAATAAAACATCCATTCCTATTAAAAGCACTAGAAAGCATAGGAATAGGAGGGTCTTTCCTAAAAATAATAAACAGTATATATCTAAAACCATCAGCAAAAATCATCTGCAATGGGGATAAACTAGATGCATTCTCAATAAGATCAGGAGTGAAACAAGGATGCCCATTATCACCTCTACTGTTTGACATTGTACTAGAAACACTAGCAGTAGCAATTAGAGAAGATAAAGAAATTGAAGGCATCAAAATAGGCAAGAAGGAGACCAAGTTATCACTCTTTGCAGATGACATGATGGTCTACTTAAAGAATCCAAGAGATTTAACCAAAAAGCTAATCCAAATAATCAACAACTTTAGCAAAGTTGCAGGATACAGAATAAACCCAACTAAGTCATCAGCTTTTCTATATATCTCCAACACAGCTCAGCAGCAGAAACTAGAAAGAGAAATCCCATTCAAAATCACCTTAGACAAAATAAAATACCTAGAAATCTATCTCCAGAGACAAACACAGGAACTATATGAACACAACTACAAAACACTTTCCATACAACTAAAACTAGACTTGAGCAATTGTAAAAACATTAACTGCTCATGGATAGGACGAGCCAATATAATAAAAATGAACATCCTACTCAAACTTATCTATCTATTTAGTGCCATACCCATTGAATTCCCAAAAAATTTCTTTACTGATTTAGAAAAAAACATAACAACATTCATTTGGAATAACAAAGGATCAATGATATCCAGAGAAATAATGAAAAAAACACAAATGATGGGGGCCTTGCAGTCCCAGACCTCAAATATTACAAAGCAGCAGTCATCAAAACAATTTGGTACTGGCTAAGAGACAGAAAGGAGGATCAGTGGAACAGACTGGGGGCAAGTGATCTCAGCAAGACAGTATATGATGAACTCAAAGATCCCAGGTTTTGGGACAAAAATCCACTATTCAATAAAAACTGCTGGGAAGATTGGAAGAAAGTGTGGGAGAGATTAGGAATTGATCAACACCTCACACCCTACACCAAGATAAATTCAAAATGGGTGAATGACTTAAACATAAAGAAGGAAACCATAAGTAAATTGGGTAAGCACAGAATAGTATACATGTCAGACCTTTGGGAGGGGAAAGACTTTAAAACCAATCAAGACATAGAAAGAACCACAAAATGTAAAATAAAAAATTTCGACTACATCAAATTAAAAAGCTTTTGTACAAACAAAACCAATGTAACTAAAATCAGGAGGGAAAAAACAAATTGGGAAAAAATCTTCATAGAAACCTCTGACAAAGGTTTAATTACCCAAATTTATAAAGAGCTAAATCAATTGTACAAAAAAATCAAGCCATTCTCCAATTGATAAATGGGCAAGGGACATGGATAGGCAGTTTTCAGATAAAGAATTCAAAACTATTAATAAGCACATGAAGAAGTGTTCTAAATCTCTTATAATCAGAGAGATGCAAATCAAAACAACTCTGAGGTATCACCTCACACCTAGCAGATTGGCTAACATGACAGCAGAGGAAAGTGGTGAATGCTGGAGGGGATGTGGCAAAGTAGGGACATTAATTCATTGCTGGTGGATTTGTGAACTGATCCAACTATTCTGGAGGGCAATTTGGAACTATGCCCAAAGGGTGATAAAAGAATGTCTACCCTTTGATCCAGCCATAGCACTGCTGGGTTTGTACCCCAAAGCGATAATGGGGAAAAAGACTTGTACAAGAATATTCATAGCAGTGCTCTTTGTGGTGGCCAAAAATTGGAAAACGAGGGGATGCCCATCAATTGGGGAATGGCTGAACAAATTGTGGTATATGTTGGTGATGGAATACTATTGTGCTCTAAAGCTTCCTCAGACGGGAAAGAAGCTTTAAGGTAGGAAGATAGAGACAGGATAAAAGTTTTAGATGCCACGAGGGGGATGACGGAGTCAAATTAGAGATATGAGGTGGCAGGAATGAGTCTTTATTAATTTTCCATAAGCCACAGCTAAGCTCTGATCAAAGGACCCTTCCGTAGGCTTTTACCAGTCCAGAGATCCACATTTAATACCACACAGGTCAGAGAGATGAAAGAGAGATAGCGAAGATTTAAAGATGGACCTTGGCCAGAGGCCAAGCTCCTGCCAGGCCAGCCATCAGCTAACCTGAAGAGAGAGAGAGCTAGAGGTGGAGCTTGCTGGGCTCCATATACCCTTTGATATGCAAATATACACAGTACATAGGGATGATCCTCATTGGTTAATGACAAGGTATAGGTGTGGTTTCTCTTAACCAGGTGAGCACAAAGAAACCTGTGTTCCCGCCTAACCTGGGGGAAGCTGGGGTCAAGGGTCAGAGGCCTTCCCAGCCATGTGCAATACTGAGCATGTTCAAGACTGAGCATGCTCTCTTCTAAGGCAGTCTGCACATACCAACTGTTCCCCTTGCCCATAGCTAGGGGTGGACTGCTACATGCTCAAAGGAATAATAAAGTGGAGGAATTCCATGGAGACTGGAAAGACCTCCAGGAAGTGATGGAGAGTGAGAGGAGCAGAACCAGGAGAACACTGTTCACAGAGACTAATACACTGTGATATAATTGAATGTAATGGACTTCTCCATTAGTGGTGGTGTAATGTCCCTGAACAATCTGCAGGGATCTAGGAGAAAAACACTATCCATAAGCAGAGGACAAACTATGGGAGTAGAAACACCGAGGAAAAGCAACTGCCTGACTACAGCGGTTGAGGGGACAGGTCAGAGGAGAGACTCTGAACGAACACTCTAATGCAAATACTAACAACATGGCAATGGGCTCGAATCAGGGACACGTGATACCCAGTGGAATCACGTGTCAGCTATGGGGGGGGGGGGAGGAAAAGAAAATGATCTTTGTCTCTAATGAATAATGCTTGGAAATGATCAAATAAAATATTATTTAAAAAAAAATTATAATTGCTTCTAGAAAGATAAACATTTTCTGATAAAATTAAGAGGATTATTAGTTCTGGCTCCTCAATATTCAGAATAGGAAGGGGAAAAAAAGCCAAGAGAATCATTTAATTTGCAAGGTTTTGTTTTTTGTTTTTATTACAGCAGGTATAGATTTGGAAGGTTCCTTCCCCAGTCAAGTCTGATACCCCTGTGTTCTGCTTGGCAATGTGAAGAAACACATTGGTTTTGGTGGTAATGGGGAACCCACCAGATGAGATCAGTCTGAAGGACCTGATTTCAAGGCTTGTGTTCATTTCCCCTTTGGTCCTGTCTCAAGAGGCTTTCCAATGTCCTTTCCACGAAGCTTGAGACCACTGGCTCTTTCAATCTTGCCCAACACCTGGTTATTAAGGAATGGCCTGTCTGCACTAAGAGTCAGCAACAACTTGGGGCTTTTCATTGATTTTTTTTTGCCAGATCCTTCTGTTTCAGTCCGTTGCTCTGCCAGCCCTCTAGGATCACTTAGCCAACTTCTAGAATGACTCTGTCATGGTGAAATTCTTCAGTCTCTCAATCCAGCTTGGCTGTGTTCTTTGTGATAGAGTGCTGTTTGTTTTGGTCAGCAACCCATTTTTTGGAAGTCTCCACATCTCCCTTTCTCTGAGCTGCTAATATGGCCAGCTTGAACTTGTCCTGGGCTGCTGTGGAGCACTCCTTGTGCAGAGCCATCACCATGTCCCAGTCACTCTCGGCCATGGCAGGGGAATGAGGGGAAAGTCTCCAATGGGGAGGAAGCAGGACTAGGGGAGCAAGGCAACACAATGCTCCACCAGCCTCCATAGGTCCCTAATCTTCTTACTCACCAAAAGGAACTTTGGATTTTTAACTTCATTCCCCTTGTTTTACAGCTTTTGAAAGAAACAGGTCCAGAGAATTCTTAGGCCTTTATAATTAATTTGCAAAAGAAGCATTGAAACCAAAATATCTTGATTTATCCAATTTTTTCCCCCACTCTACCCAATGAGAAAGGCAATAGAAGACATCAGGAAATAGTGAGAAGTCAGTAACTGGTTAGTTGTAGTACCTTGGACAAGTCATGAAATTTAATTAAATTCAGCAAAAATTTATAAAATGATTGCTAGACACTAGGGAAGCGGGTAGATACTGAATAAATGAGGACAAAAATGAAATTGTCTTCCTCTCAATAAACTTACATTTTACTAAGCAAATAACTGCTCCCAGGCCTTAGTTTTCTCATCTAATGGGAATGTATTACATGATCCTTAAGGTCCCTTGCAGCTCTAAAATTCCATTATTATTATTAAAGTCATTAAAATTCCATTATATTACTAGAATATTTCTCTATTTACATCAATTAGTATGTACCCTGGACATGTGAATTAATTTTGTTAAGTTCTCAAACATAATTAGTGTGAGAGGGAACTCTTTATTCTCTTTGTTTATTTTGTGTTAACACTTGGTTAACACAAAATTAAGTACCCCTACTTAGTACCTCACCAGACTGTGAAGTGTAAATCAGACTTTCTTTTAGTACCCGTACTTAGTACCTCACCAGACACTAAGTAAGAGTCATTTGCTAAAGTAGGTAACAACTCAATCAGTCAGGAAGGTGTGAATCCTTTAATAAGAGTTTACACCTCCAGAGGATGAGAAGTGGATCCTGCAAGACACTGCTCACCCACCCCCCACATCCCCCCTGGGCAGTGCTAAACAAATTTAGCTGTGATTTTTCCCCTTTGAAGAGGGGAAGGGACAAGAAGTCACTATAAAAGCCCTGAATTTCCAGGTCTAGAGGCTGGCTCTAGGAGTCGTCCTCTACAGGTCATCATCTTCAGCACAAGTCGTCTTGACCTGCCTCTTGGAGGGACCTTGGGTGAGTGAAGAGCTGGCTTTCCTTTCCTGGCTTCTGGAGAGAGTTTAACTTAAGTTTGAGGGTTAACCAGTTGTGCTGGGCTGAGTAGAGCACAGGATCAATATTTAGTGTAATACACTAACTGTCTTCTCTACCCCCTTTTTGTATTTCTCAACTTTCACTCTCTCCACCTATTTTGTTAATAAAAACTATTGAAAGTCATTTTGATTTGAGCTATAATATTTTATTATTTAGAATTCTCATATATTTTAGTCAAACCCTTAATTTTAATTCCATTAGAAAGGTAATATGTTTCTTAAACAAACAAAACCTATATACAAGAAAATTAATTTCAATGCCAAATATAAATTATTTCAGCTTACCCTGTTTGGGATTGTTCATGCTATTCTTCCCAATTTAATGGGTAATAGGTGGTTGAATATATTTAACAAAGAACTTTTAGTAAATTTAGAAATACAAGTACTCTGATTTTTAGAAAAGAGTTGTTGTAGTTATTGAAGGTAAAAAATTTGTTTCAAGGGGATAATTTAGGCACTGAGAGAGACAGAACCATTTCATACAAGGACTTATGGAAAGAAAGATGAAATTGAACATGATGTGCATTCAGTACACTGATTTCTTGTCAAAATAAACCTTGTGGCAATGTCCAATATTTTCCTTGCCTACTAAGGAATGTGAAATTCCATGTCTAAAAGGCTTGATTTCTATTTTTCTTTAAACAAATATGAGAATTTGTTATTCTTGTCTAGTAAGCAAGTTTTCTTTTCTATAAATAAAACTGAAATAGGCATTAGGTATAGCTCTTACCTGAGTGTGTTATTGCCATAACAACCCAAATCTCCAATCCCAAGGTCATCTGCCATTATCAAGAGAATGTTTGGTTTTGAATCATTTGCTACACAAATTCCCAGAAGTACATATGTAACAAGTAGGATGGAGTAGGCCCTAAAAATGAAAAATAATACATGCTAAAAGAATAAAGGACTCTCATGATTAAGAACCCCATAGGTAATATAAAGCCCTAGCTATTTTGGACTGATGTTCAAATCTCTGTTTTGGTTTCATTCTTTGTAATAGGCAAACATGAATAAGACAGAAGTTGGTTGGTAGCAACCTTTAAGATCAGCAAAAGTACATCAAAGGTTTATAATCCCCCTGAAGCAACAGGCATTTTCTACAAGTTTTCAATATTTCTTTTAAGCTGTTCTTAATTTCTGATTTTTTTTCATATAAACAATGACAGACCATAACTTCCATATATACTTTCATTCTCAGGAGTTTGAATTAGCAGAGTAAGAGTGAGGAA
Source organism: Monodelphis domestica (assembly GCF_027887165.1). Lineage (NCBI taxonomy): Eukaryota > Metazoa > Chordata > Mammalia > Didelphimorphia > Didelphidae > Monodelphis > Monodelphis domestica. Next base: position 216,231,800 of record NC_077234.1, read on the forward strand.
GAGTTCAGGTTGCATTCAAAGTATCCATTGAGGCATTTCCATCTCTCCAACTGTCAGATCTTAGCCTGCCATAATGCAATGAGAATACATAATGCATATCAGGTATTTACATTCTGAATCATAACTGCAGCAAAATTACAGTTTTGAAGTAGCCACCAAAATAATTTTTTGGTTTGGGGTAGCTGCAACATGGGGAACTGTATTACAGGGTCACGGCATAAGAAAGGTTGAGAACCACACTGCCTTTAGTGATCATAATACCAGAAGTTCTCATCAAACCCAGAAAATTTCAACTTATACAATGCACTTCTATGTGTAACTTCTATGTAATTTAATATTAATACTTTAACCATGATCTGTGTGAAGACTGTTAACATTAAGACATAGATTGCTCAAAGAAAGAGGTTACAAGAAGAAGCAATAAGGCAGATTGTACATCTTGGGAACTAATGAAAGATACTAGCAACCAAATCCCTTAATATTTTAATTCAGAGAGACTATGAATAAATTCCTGCTACTGGGAACAGTTAAGAGGTGTGGTGATTACCATGGTTGGAATAAAAAACATAAAGATCCTAAGGTGGTTCTGTAGTTAAGAGACTTATGCCTGGAGAGGGGAGGTCCTAGGTTCAAGTCTGGCCTCAGACACTTCTAGCTGTGTGAATCTGGGCAAGTCACTTAACCTCAATTGCCTAGCCCTTACCACTTTTCTACTTTTGAACTAATACTTAGTATTGATTCTAAGACAGAAAGTAAGGGTTAAAAAACAAAAAACAAACAAACAAACAAACAAAAAAAGATGCTTATGGCACTGAACAGATCTGGTTTGGTTGTCTCTCAGCCTTTTAAAACATGTTTTCCTTTCACTTTTTACTTTGAAATATGATTGAAGCTCCTGTGTTAACTACTTCTCTGATTTCTAAGCAGGGAGAAAAATGAAACTAAAATGCTTCTGCTCTTTCAGTTAGACATATTTAGCCGAGGCTCCTGTATTTCTAAAGTACTGTACTGGCCAACATCTCACAAATCTCTTCTCCTCATGATTTCTGTCCATCTCTTTTTGTTACTGGATATTACAGTGCTGTTATTTGGACAACAAAATTTGGGAATGGGAAGCAGGCATGAGCAATTGTGAATTATGTAGTAGATTCCTCCAGTACCATCTCAGGAAGCAGAAGCTAATGGAGAAATAATTCTCCCTGGAACTGACCAGTTACTCCTGTCCTAGAGAATAAGTAGGAAAAATAAAAGCAAACATGAAGATATCTGGGATCTGAATTCTTTAATCCCCTAGACATGTGTTAGTGACCCAGAAGGCTGGAAGAAAAGGAGAAAGACTGACTTGCCCTACCTGCATTTTCAGGTTTCTCTAACATTTCTCCAGTTCCATTCATTGCTACTCCTTACAGGGGGATTACCCTATCAAAGTAATACTGTAACAAGTGGATTATCTAAACCCTCAGGTCACAATGATATCCTTTATTAATTTAGACAGTCTGTCAAATGTCAAGAAAAGACTTTTCAATGTCCAATATTATTCAAAAGGGCTGGATATTGTGAAGTGTTGAGAAGGCAAAATGTAATGTACTTTAAAGGGGTAATTATCACTTCAATCAACCAACAGATATGCAATATGAATATGCCATAGGCAAATTCCTTGGCAATGTTATGGCAGAAGGTGGGGGTGGTTTTAATCCTACTGAGGAAAGAAAAATAAAGAGCTTACAAATTTGATCTGTACATACAACAATATGAATAATGTAGCACAATACAGTCCCTCTCCTTTTAAATGAACCATTCTGACTCTACATGCTAGACTTCATTTCACTAAATTTAGTTTATTTATAGGGCACTAATAATCTCAGTCTTTGCTTTGCCTAGGCAGTTGAGGCATTCTGTTATGACAAGAGTTGAGAATTTGCAGTTGGGAAACCTGGACTTTAATCTCCCCACTAACATTTTCTAGCTTGTTGACCACAAGTATGACATTTAACCCAAGCCTTGTTTTTCTCACTAAGTAAAACAGTATCACTTTTAAATTATAATTAATAAAAAACCATACATGATTCCAAATGCAACAGTTTTTTCATTCCATTGGAGCCATAAACATTAAGAGAGAGAGAGAGACAGAGAGAGAGAGAGACAGAGACAGAGACAGAGAGACAGAGAGAGCGCCAGTATTTATAGAGAACAAAGTTTGACAATGAAATCACAAAGTTATAATACTTCTGGGGTCAGTCATATGACATGATGTCTAAATTTAAAAAGCAAACAACAAGTAGTGAACTTTTCTAGAGATGAGCCAGCAGATGTCCCTACACTAACATCAAAGTTTATGGAGCAACAAGTTCCTTTTGCATTGCAGCCAAAGCAGTTAAATGTTCAGAAAGTAAAATTTATTGCTAAGATTAAAAGGAAATATATGTATTGCTGAAGAAGGGGAACAGACGGCAGCACAGGAAGGCAAAGTCAATGTGGGTATTATGTATTCGTCCTATTTTTATTTGCCTCAAGTTAAAATATTGAAAATCAAAGCGAAAATGTTCTCCGGACTGTGCCAAGGAAATAAAAAGTCATCCCCAAAGAATAACAATTTCCACACATCCACATTCTCTTTCCCTTCCCCTTCACTTTCTTTTTTATACCCAAAGAGTTACACTTTCTAAATTCATCTTGGGGAATTCCTTTCCAGATCTCCCTAAAGGGCAAGGGCATATTTTTACTTTACAAAAGATACTGTGAATTGTTTCTTGACACTGTTTCTTGACAAAACAGTGGCTGATTTTCTTTAACAGAGGCCATTTTGAAAGCCAGACCCATGAAAGAAAGTCACAGTCAAGACAAGTAGCGAAAGCCGGTAAGTCTTTGTCCTACGCCAAATCCCGGGGTTTCACTTCTGCGCGCCACAATTCAGGGTGAGGTGGCCATTGTCAGGGTCGCTGGTGGGTGCCCGAGGCCCAGAGGAGAAGGGGAGGGAAAATTACCTCCCAAATCCCCATTACCCAGAATTAGGAATTAGCGGAGAGAAGCTGGGCAGCAGGAGTGGAAGGAGTGGAGGGAGAATTCCTAGCAAAGAAGAAATATCAGATGGCCAGACTTGAGGGCTGCTTGTTTGCATTATGTTTAAAAGAAAGAAAGAAAAATCTGACTTTAAAATGTCTGCACAAAGAACTATTTAAGGCAAGAGGCTGCAGGGGAGAAAACAAAGGGTGGATAGCTTTTAATTCCGGAAACGGCGGCACTGCACCTTACACACCTGCAAGGGACTGTGGAGCCATTCAGCCGGTACTTCCCTTGTCTTTCGGTGATCGGGGACCACCCCCAAAATCGAACGACCCCCATCCACAAAACAAGCGAAAGAACACCGGAAAAAGCTGCAGAGTCCAAAGTCTCCCAAGTTCGTTTAGAGAACCAGGAAGAGCTTAGGTGAGGGCACTGAGATAAGCCATAGGGAAGGGAAATTGCAAACCTTGATCAGTCTGGTGTAAGAGCCTTTGTTAGAACACCGGAAAATTCTTACTGGCCCTTAAAAAAAGGTGCGCGCGCCCGTGTGTACGCGCCTGAAAGGATAGTAAGAAACACACACACACACACACACACACACACAATTGTGTGTATGTGTCTGAAAATGCCAAAAAGGACGATAAGAAAAAAAATGTCCCTCTCTTCTTTCAACCTTGAAAAAGTACACATTTGGCAGCTCAATTTGCTGTCTTCCAATGTAGTTTTAGGGTTTATCTGAAGCTCTGAGAAAGCTAGCCATACTTAAAACTCAAAGAGTTATTCCAGGAATAATAAATAACACTGCTTAATACCAACACAACAGCTTTCATCTGGAACTAATAGTTTCTGTGCACAACAGTTAATTTTCAATACATCATTTTTATGTCTCCTGTCTTCACAGGTGAAAAGGCCTGAATGCTGAAGTGTTAAGTGATCAGCTTTATGCACCACTGGAAATCAGGATTAGATTTCAAGGAGATATTTTGTCCATGCCAACAATGGAAATGTCTATTCAAAATGTTATGTATTTCTTCATTAACACTGAGAGCACACATAATATTTTATAGAAGAATGAATAGGAGATATGACAAAGGACAAAAATCCCATCTTCTGAAGTTTACAACACATCTCAATTCATTCTGAAATATTTTAGCAAATATTTGGTACAGTGGGCAGAGCACTGGAACTGGAAGTTAGAAGACCTCAGTTCAAATGTAGGCACAGACCCTGGCTTTGTGATCTCTGACAAGTCACTTAAGTTCTGCTTGCCTCAGGTTCTTCATCTGTAAAATGGGGATAATAATAATATCTATCTTTTGTGGTTGTTGTGAGGATTAAATTAAATAATAAGTGTAAAATGCTTAGAACAGTACCTGTCACAGAGTAAGCCCTAAAATTTTACTTATCATTATTATATCAAGTGCCAATCTGTAGTTCTTAATGTGAGCTTTGACATCTTCGATCCCCTCCAGCTTTTCAGTCCCTTTTAATGTTATTTTTCCCCATTAAAATGTAAGTTCCTTGAGGGCAGAGAATGAATCCCTCCTCCTTGTAAATGTATACTCAAGGTTTAGTATGATACTTATAACATACTTAATGGAATCTCTTGTAGGAAGTAAGTAAAGGATAGAGTAAATTTCATGGATTAGCTTTAAGAGAAAAGGAGGAAAATTTTGTATATAAGCCCTGAGGGGAAAGATTCTGGAAGGAAGAAAAGGATTGTGGGAGTTTTTACTGGCATTAACTGTCATTCCTGTTTTGGCTGAGTTGGAAGGAGGATCTTTGCTCTGGCAATTTTCCCTTGGAAATCTTAATCTTATGGAAAGATTAGTGATGATTAGTGATTCCTTGGTTTGAGAATTTGCCTTGGAGCATACTGCTTTTCCCCTGAAGTGCAGAGACCATCTGCCTGAGATCCATCTATCAGAAATCCATTTGGTAAGGGTGAACCCCAGAGTTTGGTCATCTGGGACTCTAGGTATGTCTAGGAACAACCCCAGGCTTTAGATAAGGACTCAAATACATCTGTGAGTCCTTCCTCATTATCTTTTTGATAATCCATATTAATTAGTATAGTAGGATATTCAGATAGCTGGGTTTTCTGGGTCTTAGTTAGAGATAAGGAGTTTAAGTAGCTTGAGTGAATTCTAAAGAAGAAGAGGTTGGGTGGAGATTAGATCTATAGTTTTAGGAACCTACCTATCACTTCCTCTTTACTCCTATTATAAAAAATAAACTTTGTTTCTAGAGCCCAAGGGGTTTTGTGCTTTACTGGTCCTGAAGAAGTCCCTAGGTGGGTGGTTATCATCTCCTATCCATCTAGGAAGGATTTTTATTTCTTTGTGAGGTATTCAGGGACGGCTAGCATCTCTGGTGTGAGAGCTTGACAAGAGGACTGCTCATCCAGCTTTGTTGTCTACCTTTAATTCAATTTTCACCTGTGGTTCTAAGAAGCTATAGCATGCACAGTGGCCACACCTTGATAAAGCCATAGCTGCAGATGGGCCAAAACTAGGGTGAGGGTAACTGACATGCCTCAAGTCTGTTGAATGTATATCCCAATTCTGTGAAGATTTCTCCTGGTAAAATAGGAAGATGAGAAAAATTGTTCCAGTAGCTAAGAAGATGGCTAAAGCAAGCACTGTGGAGCCTAGAGTTTGGTCAGACTTAGAGGACATTAAGGTATTCACTGCATCCTGGGTCATTCCCAGCATATTGACTTTTGTCTTTCATTGAGAAAATGTCACAGAAGGATACTGTAGTTAGTTGAGAAAGGAAGATTTGGAACAGCTGCTATGGGGAGATAATAAAGAATCAATAAGAGAAGAATAAAAGAACTAATAATTTAAGAGCTTGGTTGAGATTAGATAAAACAAACTTGAAGAAACTCATTCATAATGTTACATGACTTTCTCCAGTAGCATTCTGTAAGAGCAGGATTCAGAGAGGGAGGATGATGGGAGTAACCTAGTGTTTATATGAAAGTATGTGTGTGTGTGTGTGTATATATATATATATATATATATATATATATATATATATATATATATATATATGAGTTTCTATGCCTGTCTATAGATTCAGAGAGAGAAAGAAGGAAAAACTTATACACACATATATACATATATGTGCATATCTCCATTTTATAGTTGAGGAAACTGAGGAAAAATGAGGTTAAATGTCTTACCCAGGGTTATATAGCTAGGAAGTATCTGAGGCCAGATTTGAACTCAGGCCATCTTCATTTGAGGTCCAACATTTTCCATAATGCCCCCTTAGTGAACATGGTGAATGTAGAACATCATGGAAAGATGTTTATTCCAAAGTTATGGAAAGTAATATTAAGTAGAGCCAGAAAAGCAACACATAATGATTAAAACAAAGTATAAAGAACAACAAACACAAACCATTCAAAAGAAAATATTTAGTCTCAAAAAAGAGATATGAAAAGACATCTTCCCCAACTCCTTTGTAGAGGTTGAGATCTGGGAGTATATAATTTTGCATCAGAACTTTTCAATGTATTTTTTGATGAATTTTTTTCACTTCCTATAAAAAATTATCACAAGGAATGACTTTCTGGGTGGGGTGAGTAGGTAATAGAAAACAAAAACAAATGACATCAATAAAATATTTTTAAACATTAACAAATAGCAGGCACAGAAAGATTTTCTAGTCTTTTATAAGTGGGAATTGGAAGGACAGCAACTGGGGACACTAAAATGTTTTCCACTTAATTTTACAACATATAATTTCACTAATGGACTAGTTCTAGTTAGAAGCTCATCACCAGGTTAGTCATAGACTATTATTATTATAATTTTGGCACAGCAACCCTCAAAAACCATATGCAAGTTATTAAAACATGGGATCATAGCTTTAGAAGTAGAAAGAGACAGAGTAGATAATTCAGTTGGCTTGTTATTGAGTCCTGTCAGTTGTGTCCAATAATCCATTGGGGGGGGGGGCATTTCGTGGAGTTTCTTGGATATTGGAGTGGTTTGCCCTTTCCTTCTCCAGGTCATTTTTCAGATGAGGTTACTGAGGTTAATACATATTAAATGACTTTTCTCACATCACACAGATAGTGGCAGAGCTGGAATTTGAATCTGTATTTTGACTTCAAATTCAGCATTTTTTACCTGCCACTATTCTCCAGAGGAAAATACAGGTTAAACTGTATGGTAGGAGTGACATCTACCAGCATCTTTGTTTTGTGGGATAGGCTAGTTTTTTTTCTCTAAAAGGTAAGGAAACATGATTGACACATAGGATTAAGGCTTTAGATATTGTTGTGCCATCCTTTAACAAGCATTTATTAAGGACTGACTATGTGCAAAGTAAGTACTGTGCTAAGCCCTGAGGATATAAATACAGTTCAAATACAAATTTAGAAAAACTCTCTTCCACTCCCAACTCATCCCAAAAAACCCTACATTCTAAAAAAGACAATACATAGAAGAAGCTGAAAACATGGAGGTGGTGATAGAGAGACAAGGGACAAAAGTATCCAGCTCATGGACATATTAGGGATTGTTTGGATGGAGTGAGGGAGTGCAGATCAGAGAAGAATGAGACTTGACAGATCTGGGTACCCTTTTTAGTTAGAGTTTCTGGAAAAAGCCATCCAATCAGAGGAAGAGTCTACAGGTTTGGAAGTTTTGTTTTGTTTTTCCCCCAATATGTGGATTCCAAGGTTGGAATGAACATTCGTGATGAAGAGGTTTCTGGAGGATGGTAGAGAAAACTGGATTATATTCTGGAGAGGAATGAGAGTGGCTTCTGGGCCACCTGGAACATAGAAAAGTTAGACCTCAAAAAAATAGTGTTTTCTTAGCCAAAAGGTATTCCATGGATAAATGAATCAACACACACTTTTGATCAGAATCTTTACTATATTGTAATATTTATAGGGAGAGATGGATGGATATGAAGAACAGGGGATAGGGAAGGTTTGTGGTAGGGAATGGAGGAGTTGAAGGGAGAGAGGGAATATGGCTGTCAGTGAGGCAAAGGAGAGAGATGTTCCCTGCCAAGAAGCTATTTTTGAATAAAATGGGGTGTCCAAGAAATGAACCACTTATGATAGCCTGCGGGGATGTCTTCTCTATGGATTGATGCTGAAGATGCCCAGAGAAGGTAAAAATGAATGCTATATCTGTGCTAGTTTTCTTAATTTCAAATCTTAGCATTAGAAAGCAAGCAACAAGAAAAGTTCTGACTTTCCGAGCTGATTGGGCCTGTCTCTTCAGGCTGAAGAAAATAAAGGCACCACTCTCTCTCCAGAGACTGGTAAGAACAAACTCCTCCCACTTCCCACACCAGGAAGGAAGTGCTCCTCACAAGACCCACTGTCACTCACAAATTGTAGTCCAGGGGTAGTGTTTGTTGTATCAAGCCCATATCATGCAACTCTGCTATTCTTGTCTGTAAAGCTTGTATATATTTTGTTAATTGACAGTCTCCACCTATCATTGCAATGTAAGCTGGTTTACACATCCTTCCTTGCCAAATTGCATGTCTGTATAGCATCTCAAATGGAGAGATGTGGAAATCTCCACTGGGTCATGTTCTAAGATAGAACAGAACTAATGGCAAAATGTCTGTCCATTTTTGGTGTGTTTCTGCACAAAATTTTCCTATCAATGTTTTGATGTCTTTCTTTAATTTCTCCACTTGCCCTGAACTTTGGGGATGATACGATGTGTGGTATGTTGCTTGTATTCCTAGATTTTTATAAATTTCATTTAATATTGATTGAGTAAAGTGACTTACACAGTCTGAGTCCAATTTTGTGGGAATCCCAAATCTAGGTATGATTTCTTTTAATAGGATTTTGATCATAAATGCTGTGTTGTTCTTTTTGGCAGGAAAATCTTCTGGCTATCTAGTCAGTCTGTCTACGATGACAAGGCAATACTTAAACCCTTTGTCTTTTGGCATATTGATAAAATCTATCTGTATGCAGTCAAATGGAGTATATGCTAAGGGATGACCTCCTAACTCTTTGGTCTTATACACTCCCTGATTGAACTACACACAAATTTTACATTTTTGACAAACTGTTATGGCATATGAGGATATTCCTGGTGCAGTCCAAAATTGTCTAACTACATTGATCACTGCTTGGGTTCCATAGTGTCCTTGTGAATGTATTGCATTGCACACATGATAAAATAACATTCTCGGCAGGATGGGCTTGCCTAGTTGTGAAAACAATATACCTCTTATTTGTTTCACCCCTAAGTTCTTTATCCATGATTGAATTTCCTGTTCATTGTAGGCATTAGTTAGATTGTCCTGTTCAACTATTGAGAAATTCAATACATGTAGAGGTCCTTCTCTAGCTCCAAATTTTGCTGTAATTTCAGCTCTATGGTTTCCTAAGGACACATGATCATTAGCCCCTGTGTGTGATCTACAGTGGATTATTGCCACTTCCTTGGGCAGTTGTACGGCCTCAAGAAGTTGCATTATTACTTTGGCATATGTGATCTCTTTGCCTGCACTTGTCAAAAAATCTCTATGTTTTCAAATTTCTGTTGTGGCATGAATTACTGAGAATGCGTACTGGAAATCTGGGTGAATATTGACCTGCTTATCTTTCCTGATTTGCAAAACATTTAATAAAGCAACTAGCTCTGCCCCTTGAGCTTTCATGTGCTTTGATAAAGATGCATACCATAATGTCTCTCTTTGTGTTACTACTGCCGCTCCAGGGTACCTTTCTCCATTAACTATCATGCTTGAACCATCCGTATACATTTCAATTTTGGGTTGTTCCAGGGGAGTGTCTTTTAAATCATTTCTTGGTTTTTCTTCTAATGATATTGTTTCATGGCGATTATATATGGGTTCCCCTTCAAATGGCAGATCTGGAATCAAGGATGCCAGATTCAATGGTTGGCAACATTTTAAAGTGATGTTTTCATTGCTTAGTAACACAATTTCTTATTGAGAAAGTCTTATTGAGAAAGCTGTGTGCAAGCTTGTAAATGACATTTCTTCAATATGGATTCTAGTTGGTGTAGACAGATTCTAGTTGGTGTAGTAGACATTAAGTTTTTATCCTAATACCAAATCAGATGACTTTTGAATCATGGTTGCTGTGGCTGTGATTGCTCTCAAACAGGGAATAACTCCTTTCTTAATTATATCCAGCTGTGTACTATAATATGCCATTGACCTAAAATTGGGGCCTAAAGTTTGGACTAACTCCAGAAGCTATGCATGTACAAAGAGATGGAATTCTTTGTTGTATTCTAGAATACCTTAGGCTAGAGCTGTTATGATTGCTTCTTTGAGTTGTGCCAAGGCTTGGAAATCTTTTGTTAGTTTCAAAGGTTCTGTGACTGTGTTTTTGGTTAAATCCGTAAGGCATTTTGTTATTTGGCTATAGCCTAAGATCCATTGTCTACAGAAACCTGTCACTCCTAAAAAGCCTCTCAGTTGTTTCTTGATTTTTGGTATGATGAGCTTCTGTAATGCCTTCTACTCTTTTCTTGGAAATCTTTCTTGTCCCCTTTTCCAAGATAATTCCTAGGTATTCCACTTTAGCCATGACCCATTGTAGCTTTGATTTGGAAACTTTGTGGCCTTTATTATATAGCTCTAGGAGGAGTTTTTTACTGTACTGGTAACAAACTTTAGCAGATGGAGATACAAGAAGAATGTCATCTACATAATGCACAATTTTGCTTTCTTTGAATTGGATGTTTTCTAAATCTCGTTGCAATATTTGGCAAAATACTTTTGGGCTATCACAGAATCCCATTGGTTGTCTTCCCCATGTCAATGAGTTCCATTCCAAATGAAAGCAAAGATTTTTTGGCTTTCCTTTGCAATTGAAATGCTAAAATAAGCACTACACGGATCAATGACAGTATAATATCTAGATTTACTTGGAATTTCTGAAATTATTTTAGATGGGCTTGGAATGACTGCATGGGACTTTAACAAAGTTATTTACTGCTCTTAAATCTTGGACCAGTTTTCATTGAACTTTTCCTTCAGAGTCACATTTCTTTTTCTTTATGTGTATTATTGGTGTATTATGTTCTGAAATTGTTGAGATTAAAATTTTCTGATCCAACAAGCTTCAGATAATTGGGTTGATCCCCTCTATGCCTTCCTTACTTAGTTTGTGTTGTGGTATCTTTGGTGGTGTCCCTTCTTTAACTTCAACTTTTATTGGTGTTGCTGACTTTAGAATCCTTACATCTGTAGAATATGTGACCCAAAGTCCTTCTGGTATATCACTTGGTACTTCAAATATTGTACCTTCATTCTGAACTTGTTCATCATCCACTTGCACCATGAACAGCAATGGATAATGTTTTAAAGAGTCTTTGGGTAGATGTAGAAAGATTTTCCCCGATTTATCACATTGAATGTTTGCTCCAATTTTACACAAAATATCTCTCCCAAGAAGGTTGATTGGGCATTCTGGGATTAATGTGCGTTCTGTTTTTAGGGGTCCTAGAGTTACCATTTTTGATTTTAGTTTTGGTGCTCTCTGTTTTTTCCCCTGTAGCCTCCATTATTTGTACTTAACTTGTGATTTGACTGTCTTCAGGAGATGTTTTTAAAACAGATTTTGTTGCCCCTGTATCAATAAGAGCTGGGTAGATCTCATTACCCACTTTTATCATGACCCTTGGTTCTGTGTTCTCATTTTGTTGGCATACTTGGACCATAGGTGCATGTATTTCTATTTTGCTCAAATTCCACTTTTGTTCTTCAGTTACAGACTTCTCTTGTTGCTTTGAACATTCATTTTGCAAAACATCATCAGTTTGCAATGGAATTGCATTATCATGGAGACTTAAGGATTGCATAATAATGTTTATGTTTGCTTTTTCTTGTGCAGTTACTATTGTTTGGAATTCTTCTGCATAAGGATTAAGGTTGATTTTTCTATTATGTCATGGGTATTTTCTTTTGTAATATCATCCCTGCCTTCAGTGTCATGTCTCCAGGAGGTCTGCTAATTTGAATGTTCTCTGTTATTGCCTTTTCCTCCCCATTGGACACTTCTATTGTTTGCTCATGTGCTTCAATTAATTCATTTGCAGTTTGTTTAGAATCTTTATAACCCTCTACTATTTGTGTTTCATATGGCTCTGTTTTTGGTTTTATACTTCCTGTTTCTTTTTTTTTAAACCCTTACCTTCCGTCTTGGAGTCAATACTGTGTATTGGCTCCAAGGCAGAAGAGTGGTAAGGGCTAGGTAATGGGGTCAAGTGACTCATCCAGGGTCACACAGTTGGGAAGTGTCTGTGGTCAGATTTGAACCTAGGACCTCCTGTCTCTAGGCCTGGCTCTCAATCCACTCAGCTATCCAGCTGCCCCCTTCCTGTTTCTAAAGTATATTCTTTCCTTTCTGCTGAGTTACTTTTCTCTTGTGCTGAGAAATGTTTCAAATCACTGTTGCTTGGATCTAATATTTCATGTTCTTTGTTTTTAAAGTATAATGTCTTAATAAGTTTAAGGTTTGTGTATTATAGACTGTAGCCAGTTCTCTTCCTTCCTCTTTCTTTGTAGCTTGCTCCACTGTTCCAAAAATTTTCTCTTTAATCTCTGTTACATCATTATCTAATTATATATTTCTTCTTCTATCTGTTCTTTAGTTTTATTTTGTGCTTTTGGGCCCCCAAGTTCTATTTGCATGCAATCTCCTTCCTTTTCCTTTTCCCCATTTCCTTTCCCATATTGCCTTTTTGATGTTACCCCATGCACCTGGCTTCATAACTGACTTTGTTTTGCATCCCGTGAGACTACTTGTGAATGATGTGGTTTTGCTCCTTGTTGGATGTATCTCTCCGTGGTTTCTAAATGTGGTGCTTGCAATGAATTCTTGCAATTACAATTAAAACATTTTTTATTTGTTTGTGTATTGTTGCTGCTATACTTTATGTTGCTTTTACAGGACCTCTATTTGTTGTTAGCTTGGACTAATTGTGCCTTTAAATAACATTCTCAAACCATGTGACCCATTTTTCCACATAAAAAACATTTGGGTATATTTCTCCTTTGATTGCTTTGTGTGTAATTTCTTGTGGGTTTGTATGATTGCAGGATGGCAAGAATTCTTTATTTCTTCAATTTCTTTATGTGCTATTTGCCTCCTTGATCTTGGTTTTAAGCTCTTTTATTATTTCATCTTTTTCCTCTAGGATTTCTTTATGACCTATGTGAACTTTAAAAACTACTCCATCCTACTTAGACCTTCTTTAGGGGAAGATAAAATTGTAATCTCCTGATTAAACAATGAAGGTACTTAGTTCTCACCTTATAGTGAAGCTAGAACTTTAAGCTACTACAAAAAGTTATTAAGTAACTATAAAGGTTAAATTAATCACAAAAAAGATCAAGTGACTCAAAAGGTGAACTTAACAAAGAAGTGTTAAGTAATTCTAAAGATATAAACAAATCAAAGAAGGTGAAAAGTAAAAGTATGGGTAGTCCTGGAGAAAAAGCCTTTAATGTGATTAGTAGATGTGAAAATTTAGAGGAGGAGACACAAGGATGAAAGGTCTATATATTTGAGATTTTTCATCCCTCAAGGGAACTCTCTCTCTCTCTCTCTCTCTCTCTCTCTCTCTCTCTCTCTCTCTCTCTCTCTCTCTCTCTCTCTCTCTCTCTCTCTCTCTCTTTCTCTGATTGGCGGTGGAGAGTTAGCTGAGAGCTACGTGCTGAGGCTTTCAGCATACAAGCTATTATCTGGTTTGGTAGTGAGTTTCTGGCTGAATTTTCCTCCTTTACTTTCCAACCTTTTCCTCTCAGAAGCCTCTAATCTTCTTTAGAGACCTAGAGGTGGGGAGTTTAAAACTACCCCTGGCATAGGCCAGGTAGGAGAAATCCTATATCCTCTTTCCTCCTTCTCTTTAAATTCCTTCCCTCTATATTAATTAAATTACTATAAATTTCCAGACTGACTTGGGAATTTTATTTGATGACCACTTAAATGTAGATTTAAAGTCAGAACCCTAAAACTATCTGACACATGTGAATATGTAAGTTGCAGTTTTTCTTAAATCTTCCAGACTTAGTGTTTCCCAGTCTGGGCATTGAAGTTTAAAATATGATCTAATAGGTCTTACTGCCTTTCATGAATTGTCTCCTTATGTGTCTGAGATTTTGTTCAGTTAGATTTTCAAGTCCAAGCACATCCTCCGCTACTTCAATTACTCTATCAATTCTTTATCAAGAAACTTTGTTTGATGTTCCCCACTTTCCTGTCTCAATTTCTCAAATTGTTCCCAAGTATCTGGTCTTTTTGAAAAACTTTTCATTGCCTCTCATAGATCTTTTCTGATCTTTTTTAGATAATGCAGATTTGCATTATTTGCATTATTGCAATTATTTGTATTAGTATTAGAGATAACTCTAAGTCTGTTCCCTCCTCTGGCCATGATGTTAAATTTGGATTGTTTCTAGTTTCATCAATGAATTGGGTTTTTTTTTCCCCCTTTTTGAAAATAATTCTGAGAGAAGAATTTCAGTATCATGGAAATTTGGATCATAAAGTCTAATTGCTCTTTTAAATTCTTTCAAACATCTCACAGGTTCTGAAAACCAGGAAGGCATCCATTTTTTCAGACTTTCAAGGTCAGCTGTTGTAAGTGGTTTATGTGTTTTAATATGAATTATGCTGCTATCTGGTTGTAGGCTTGCTTGATCTTTTAGTGGCAATATTGGTATTCCACCTTCAGCCCTACCTGTATTTTCTTGCTTAACTACATTTTTATTTTTAAGTATGTCATGTTGTATGTTAATATATTTGCCACTTTGTTTCTTCTCGGTCAGTTGCTTAATTATTTGCTTTAGTTGCATCATTGCCTCCCTCATGACTAAAATCACCACGGCCATTTCATTGTCTTTTGATTTTTTCCCATAAATTAGATGCACACCTTTTTTAGGGCATAGTATAATTGGATTAAGAATAATAATATTCCAGCATATGTGGGAATGAATGAAATCAAGGAATTTACACTTATATTCAGCCATTGAAAACTTTCATAGATATTAAGTAGAAAATAAATATAATCTGGAATCTTAACAAAAAATAAGTTGTAAAAGATTTAAAGAAATGTCCAATCCAGCCTAGATAACCCATGGCAAGTAATAGTTTCTTTGCTGTCTTGTATCTTGAAAAGCCTTTTTCAACAGAAAAAATGTCTGACCCTTTAAGAGTTGCTTCCTCCCTTCAGAAGTAGTGGGGTTTTTTTGGCTGTGGTGTTACTAGGCAAATTAGTTGCACTCAACTCTGCTCTCAAAATGGCTGCATTCCACAGTCACATAGGCTTTTGAAATGTATGTTAAGGCCCAATTTCTCTGAAACTTCTCTGACACTTCCAACTGCCTTCTTTTTCCCAAATTCTTGACAAAAGAAGCTGGAAAACCTAACTGGCTCTGCCAAAAGCTGTAATATTTATAGAGAAAGATGGGTGGCTATGAAGAACAGGAGATACGGAAGGTTTGTAGCAGGGAATGGAGGAGTTGAAGGGAGAGAGGGAATATGGCTGCCAGTGAGGCAAAGGAGAGAGATACTTCCTGCTGAGAGGCTATTTTTTAACAAAATGGGGTGTCCAAGAAATGAGCCTGCAGGGATGTCTTCTCTATGGATTGATGCCACAGATACCCCAGAGCAGGTAATCACGGACCTTCCTGAGGGACAAGCCTTTCCCCAGACTTTGGTTGCCCAGCTGGGGTCCGATAAGGACCATTTGTACTTAGATGACTGAACTGAGGTTCAGCTCCCTCTATGCACCAGAAAAGATAGTCCACTTATCTGACTGTGATATTTAAATAAGATAAATTTTAATAACGAGTTCAAATTGGAGAGGTATCAGGGAAAAGGGAAGAGTTCCTAAATAAGGTTGGAGTCTTTCTCACCTTTGGAGCTGAGGCCAGGCCTCACAGGCTGGTGGAGGGTTTCTCTTATTCCTGTCTATGCTATATCTGTGCTAGTTTTCTGGTTCAAAATCTGAGCAGTAGACAGCAAGCAATAAGGAAAGTTCTGACCTTAAGAGCTAGTTGGGTCTGTCTCTTTGGGCTGAAGAAAGTAGAGGCACCTCAAACCAGAGACTCTGAAGAGCAGCTCCTCACACCAAGAAGGAAGAGCTAGTCACAAGACCAACTGCCACTCTCAGTTGCCCCTTCCCCCACCCACTGTCAGTCTTAACAATTTCTTCTCTCTCTTATATTCCCATTGTTGCTTGTTCCCACTGTGAATTTTAAAACTATTCCACCCTAATCAGACCATTCTTTAGAAGATGTGTTTTAGCTATTTCCTGATCAGTAACAATGGAGATATTTGGAATAACAGAATCATGTTATTAACAGAATATTTGGAATAACAGAATCAGGAAACTACATTTCTCCTCCCTTCTTAGTTTAACAAGATTTGGAAGGTCTGCATCAAACTCAAGATTTAATTATCTAAGGAAATGGCCTTCAACAGACATGTGAAGAAAAAAGGACAGACCTCTGGGTTGTTCTATGTCAAGCTAAATCATCATTGGTACAGATGAGACGCAGGAAAGTGATGTAAAACTGTCTATATAAGGCACACACTATATAAGGGGTGTATGGGGTGTTCAGGGAGGGGTAGAATCTCTGATATGGAGGGCTTGTCATGCCCTTCTAGGGCAGCTCTCCAGCCTCTGACCCCCACCTGACACCCAGCTCTCACTTGTGGCTCCTAGTAGCTGCTAGCATGCGGCAGAGGCCACACCCCAGGCAACAGCTTCGACAGGCTGTGTGAAGTAGCCTTGTGAGAATAGCCATCAGGTCATAGACCCCTGGTGAACTGCCTTGCTCACCTAGCATGTGAAGACTGCTTCGGCTGAACAGACTGAAGAAACCAATAAGAAGGTTCAATGGCTGAGATGGCGACACAGCAAAGCACTGTGGAAGTGCTTAGGGCGTGTTGGAACACAAAAGACAACACGGCCATCCAATGTAGCTGAGGGAGTCTCCAGGTGTAACGACTTTTCATGCCACTGGACCCAGGCTCCCAACGTGAAGAGAGTGGGACTGTCTCTGTGCATCGACTTTTCTACTTAAATCTCCTTCACGCTCAAGTGTCTTTGTGCACACTCATCTATCATAGATGAAAACGCACAAAGACAATCGTCATCCTCCGTTACTGAAATACTACTATTATAAGGCACATCACTTCCTGACTCTCCTCCTCTTTCCCTGGAAAGGTGACTCTGGCTGAGAGTGTTCTAGGTATTTCGACATCTTGGAGTGTTGGTGGTGAGTTTTGCCCTTGAGCTGATTCAGGTTCGGGCATCTTAGCTGAGTCCCTTTGGAGGTCAAGCTGATTCTTCCCTCCTTCACACTCAAAACCTTACTTTCTAGATCTCTTAATCTTCCCACCAGGTACTAGCCTCTTCCTTCTTTCTTCTTAAATCTCCTACATTATATCAATTAAATCACCATAAAATTTCCTCAGCTCACCAGTTTGGGTGTTTCATTAGGATTTTATAAATAAAATCCTTGGTGACCAAATATAATTATTAAGTTCAGTCTCAACCATAATTTTAACCCTGACACAACACAGTGGCAGAAAGTCCAGACCTTGTTTTAGTTTCCTTTCCACAATATAGAGATTTAGCACTGTATCTCCACTAAATATATATTCCAGTTTAACTCCAATATTCCTTCTCAATGTTTAATCTTATTCCAATCCCCAGCATTTCCTCTCTGAAAGAAATGTCATACTTGGACTACAACAACCAACTGATATGGATGGAGTACCAATACTGAGGAAATTATAGATGTTTGAGGTTGAAGTTATTATAGTGTAACAATGAAAATTGCTGTTGAGCCAAGGCATTAATTAAGGCACTGGATTTACTTTTTTGTCTTATGGGGCCCAAGTACAACCAAGGAGATGGATCAAGCTGAGTACACACTAAAGGGAAACTGCTTTCTAATTAATAAAATTAAGATACCTCTCTTTCAAACTCTTTGATTTCTTACATCACTCATACAATTTATAAAATTTTTGTTTAAGGCTTATGGTAGCAGAAAGGTACTTTATATATAATATTGAACATATACTCAATCCATAAATATAAATACAATATGAAATAGCTATATTTATTTTCTTAACATGGAAAAATACTAACACAAAAGACTTACAAACACACATTGTCAGAAAGATTTAAATGAACAAGTAACAGTATAAACTACTCTTGTACATGGCCAGGAGATTTAAGAAAACAAAATAGTTTACAGGACTGCTGAAGGGCCATTTTTACATGTTACCTTCACTGCATTGGCCCCTCAGAATCCATATCTAATCTGTAGCCAGGCTAATGCTTGGGCTCCCTCTGCTTGTATATATCTCTAATACAGAAATGTTCCCTGCCCACAGTCACCTCTTCCTGATAACTCTAGCACTTCTTGGACTCAAAAGATCACATCTAAGCCTATTCCTGTTCAGTGGTTAGTGAGGGAATTGCTTTTTTGAAAAGCATAAGCCCATCAAATGAAAAATAACATTTGGAAAGGAGACATGGATCCCTTAATTACTAAAATGCCCAGCAGATGACCTTACACATTTCATTGACCAGAATCTGGAGAGGGCAGTTTTTGCATATCCTGATAGATCTTTAGTTATGATCATAATAAATTTATCTTTATAATTATGTTTTGTCTGATATCTAGAATAAATAAAATGTCTTTTTTCCTTTTTTTCTTTAAGTTTTATTTAATTAGTCAATTTAGAACATTATTCCTTGGTTATAAGAATCATATTCTTTCCCTCCCTTCCCCTCGCCTCTTCCTGTAACTGACTTGCAATTCTACTGGCTTTTACATGTGTCCTTGATCAAAACCTATTTTCATGTTGATGTTTACACTAGGATGATCATTTGGAGTCTACATCCCCAGTTATATCCCCATCAACCCATGTGATCAAGTAGTTGTTTTTCTTCTGTGTTTCTGCTCCCACAATTTTTCCTCTAAATGTGGATAGTATTCTTTCTCCTAAATCCCTCTAAGTTTAAACAAAATTTTCTTAGAACAAAGAGGAAGAAAACAGAGGGAGCTAGCACAGAGGAATAAAACTAAAATGGTATTTTGAAAAATCAAATACATATGTATTTTTAAAAAACATAATAAAAATCATATACATATAGATAGGGGCAACTAAGTGGTACAGTGGATAGAGTGTTGGGCCTAGAGTTAGAAAGATCCATCTTTCTGAGTTCAAATATAGCCTCAAATACTAGCCGTGGGACCCTGGGTAAGTCATTTAACCCTGTTTATCTCAAGTTTCCTCGTCTATAAAATGAACTGAATTCGAAAATGACAAAATACTCTAGTATCCTTGGTAAGGAAACTCCAAATGGAGTCACAAAGAGTTGGATAACACTGAAAATAACTGAACAACATCAAAAAATACATAGGAATAATCAGTGACTAGCTGGCTGTATATATCCCAAGGGTAACATCCAATTTTAAGTATGAAGTCAGAACTGAGAGATGCTGCATTTTTATGTGTGACTTTTTCAAAACTGCTTTAGTATATTGTGGCTTCTCATCTGTAAAATGAACCTAATTAAAAATTTCTCTTAAATAGTTCAGTAGCGATTTGCGTCAATAACCCTCAAATTAACAGCATGTTTCTGCAAAAAGAGGGCAACAAGAGCTGACTAGTAATAATCTTGCCAATTAGTCTTTGACTCCTCTTCTACATTTAAATCAGCTTCTACTAATGGTGAAAAGCCCAGGATGTATTCCACTCTGAACTCAGAAATTCTCAACAATGAAAAGCTTTCTAATGACTAATCACAAAATGGCAGTTTGTACCTTTATTCCTCCCTATACCTACTCATCACTTCTCATCTTTTAGAAATTGATGGATTTTTATTCTCCCCTCAAAGGATTTAGAAATACTCTTTGCCAAAAAAAAAAAAAAGACAAAATATTCTTTTGAGAAATTATGGAACTTTTAAAAGAAGTCATCTTTTTAAGATAAGGAAAACAAGGTGAGTTTTTTGTTTTATTTATTATTTATTCATTCTTTCATTCATTCATTTGTTTGCTTATTTATTTTTACATTGAGGTAATATGGGTAGTGGGAAGAGTGCTTGATTTCCTAGACAGGAGAGAGCTTGTATTTGAATTTTGTCTCTGAAATTTACTAGCTGGGCTTCTATACCCAATTTACATATTTCTAAGCATGAGTTTTCTCATTTGTAAAATGAAGATTATTTCTAAAGTATAGACTTCATAGGGTTTTTATAAGGATCAAATGAGTTAAAATATATAAACCACTTTATGAAAGGATGAAAGTTAGCTGTTATACAGATAAACTAAAGTAGGGATTTGAAGACAATTATCAGGAAAATCAAGAATAAACTACTGTAGTAGGGCTCCTATATCTGAGAGGGATATATTCCAAGATCTATTACAGATCTACTACTGAAACTCTAGGTATAAATGAAGACTGTAATAGATGGTATTTGGAGAGTATAATTGATGGATACTAGGTAACTAATGTATCAGATAGTTATCTTCTTTTTGCCTAACCTCCTCCCTTTTGTACCTCCTTCTTCAGAAGCCTTTCAGCCTCCCCTCTCCCCTTTCTTCAGTCTCCTTCAAGTCACTCAGTGTGAGCTGTGAGGTTTCAATGAAATGGTTCTTAATCTTCTTTGTCAAACAAGGGGTTTATTTGGGGAAGACAGGACAAAGGTGAAGGATGGAGGTAAGAGGTATTGGGTTTTCCCTATTATCTACAATGAGTTTTATGTTGGAGGATATTGAGAGAAATGGCAATTCAGTCACTAGCATGAAATAGATCCAGTCAGAGAGAGATATAAGGACTACTGTCCTTCCTTTTCTTCTTCAAATCAGCCAGGCCAAATCCAACTTGATTATCCCAAGTCCAAGTGATAAAATCAACTTCTTGCTTTAGTTACCACCATCAGCCAAAGACCAAAGACCATCAGTTTCAGTCAAGCAGTTAACTCTTGCCTTCAACTGTTTCTCAGTCACATTCCAAATGGAATGTTCATTTGACTGACAGATGATCAATCTCCAGCTTTTTGTCTTGCTGCAAGCATGCCTCTTCCACATGACCTGCTGAATACACACACACACACACACACACACACACACACACACACACACATACACATTCTCTCTTCCCACTCCTGAAGCATGACTAGGCATTCTGTGATGATTAAAAAAGGGGAAGTCATAAACTGTTACAGATAAAAGAGTGGTTGACTTAAATTGTGGCCGCAGAAAATATGGTTTCAAGACAGTGTCTTGTTTTAAATCAAATATAAGGTGGTCACCAGGGAAAAATTCCCAAATATTAAATATACCCAAGTCAGCTGGGTTTTATAGAGATTTTAATTAATACAAATAAGGAATTAATGAAAGAGAGAGAGAGAAAGGAAATAATGAGAAACAGGGCTAGACCAGCCTAGGCCAGCATGAGCCAGCCTAGGCTGAAAACCCTAAGAGAGAGATCAGTCAGTCTTTTATATACTCACCACAAGATTTGTCCAAGCAAGATTCTAGTGTTCAGAGAGACACCAGCTGCCTCCTCCAATTCAGCCTTTCCCAGCTGAATCTCCCGAGATCTCCTTTTTGACCTCCTTTGAAAGGGAATTTTCTCCTATGTTACCTCCCCTTAGTTCTCACATCTACCAATCACAGTAGACATTTTTCCAAAGGACAGACCATTCTTAATTTACACCTGAGTAGACTTAAACTTTTGATTAAGTTCACACCTGAAAAAACCTCTGAGTAAGTTCTCACCTCTTTGCTCCTTGTAAATTCACAAGTTGCCTGACCTTAGCACCCTTTTATATTAGATCTAAAAATAGGCACAGTTTAAAAACTTTTGCCTTACTATCAGTATGGGTTTAAATATTTTTGATTGTTCAGCAAGGAGTTTCTTCCCCTAAAGCATGCTTAAGTAGGGGTGGAGTAGAGGTCTCACATTCCTGATCTAAGTTCCTTCATTGTTTAAAATGGGGAATGGTCTTAACCAAATCTTATGAAGTAGGGTCTGAGAATTTTTAAGATTCACAATTCTGCAGCCTCTACCCCATCATGAGAAACACCCACAATACACACACACACACACACACACACACACACACACACACACACACACACACACGGGGAAAAAAAAGTGATAATAAAAGCGCCAGGAAGTGAAAGTGAAAGCAAAAGCAACTGTTCCAGAAGGCTTTGCAATTTACCCAGATAACTGAAACTAGATAAAGGGACCCTACTTGTATGTATAAGAAACTAGATGGTGTAGTAGATAGAATATTGGACCTAGAGTCAGGAAGAAATGATTTCAAATCCTCAGATACTTAGTAGCTGTGTGACCCTGAAAAAAAAAGTCTCATAACCTTAGTTTCCACAAACATAAGATGAAAAGAGTAATAGCACTTGCTTCCCAGATTTGTTATAAAGATAAAATAGATATTATTTGTGAAATCTGTGTCTCAAAGCCTATCAGCATAAGACTTGCCATATTGATGGAGACTGATTTCTCCATACTTATATGAAGGGCTAGTTTGGCAAGAGCCCTAGAGAGTAAATATCTTGATCATCAGGCTTTTAGCTTCAAAGGAGAATATACAGTGTTTCACATTGTGATAGGGGCTGGCACTAGAGAAAAAGTGCCAGACTGAAGAGTATATGAAATTGACCACCTCAAAAGGGGAGGGGTCCCGGGGATTTTTCCTGAGTAGATTTCCTGAGTAGAGAAGCCTCTGGCTGGAGAGCAGTGAACTCTCTCCATCTGGAGACCTCGAAGAGAGAAGGTAGATAAAGATTTTCTCCTGAGGGTTACCCATTTTTCCTGCTGGTGACTGGAAATCCTTCCCCCCAACACTTCCAAATTGAAGGGACTTTCTGAAGAGAAACCTGAGCAGACTTTACCTCAGCTCCTGTTGCCCAGGGGTGAGTCAACCTGACTTTCTCTCAGGGGGGTTCAGGCTACCAAGGCCTGAGTTCCCCCCAAACTTGAGGAGGGAGGAAAAGGGTTTAGATAGAGTCAGGGATCCCTTTCCCCACTTTCCTTTTCCCATTCTTCCCTGCCCAATATTCCTTTTTGTATTACCTGAGTG
Source organism: Monodelphis domestica (assembly GCF_027887165.1). Classification (NCBI taxonomy): domain Eukaryota; kingdom Metazoa; phylum Chordata; class Mammalia; order Didelphimorphia; family Didelphidae; genus Monodelphis; species Monodelphis domestica. Next base: position 216,254,923 of record NC_077234.1, read on the forward strand.
AGTTAACATTAAAAGTTATCTGTTCCCCAAGCTGAGTGTGAGTGAATGGAATTGAGGGGAGTCCTTTTGGTCTTGAGTAGTGGAGGGGGGACAAAAGGGACAAGAGTGAACTGGGGAGAGCAGCTTTGGCTAAGGAGGGAAGGCAGAAGGGGGGAAATCTTCAAACCCCCTCTCCTCTCTCTGAGCCAACCCGTTACATCTGCTATCTCCCTTGAACCCCACTTTGTGGAGAAGGGAGTTCTCCTCTCTTCCCCCCTCTCCAAACCAAAAGGTCCAGGCCTCCCCTTCTAGACTACATCCCTACTTCCCTTCCTTCTTTTTAATTTTTTTTTAAACAACATTCTCTTCAAGAGAGATCCCTAAATGGGGGGTGGGGGGTGGGGAAAGACAGAAAAAGTTGATATATAAAAGAGCCAGCACTTTGATCATGTTCCATCAGCTTACTATACTAAAGACTTGGGGGAATTTCCCTTTAGGGGAAGATCTTGTTGCCTGTCTGTCTGTCTGTCTGTCTGTCTGTCTCTGTCTTTTTCTCTGTCACTGTCTCCATCTCTCTCTTTCTGTCTCTGTCTCTGGCTCTCTCACATACACAAACACACACACATGCACACATCTCCTAGTGGAAGAGCCCATTCACACTAGGCATTGTCTTGCATATTATCATCTGCAATTCCACCCCCAACCCCATTTCTGTTTGCTATTGGCTTGAATAAATCTGTGTTTGTTATTACCTATGTATGGTATTTCTGGAACTGTCATTTGGTGGAGAATCAAATCCTAGATACAGAGCTTGAGGCACTCCTTTCTTGCTAAGGGATAGCAATCAAGATCTCAACTTGAGTCTAGAAATTTCCCCCCCTATATTTTTAATGAGGGGAGATAGAATTCTACCCTATTCCCCATTCTCTGAGAAGAAGGAAAAAACGGTTTAGATTCTAGTGCCAATCTCTTGCTACTTTCCTGGTTGGAGAATTGTGGGCACATGAGACTCTAGAGCAGGGGTCCCCAAACTACAGCCCACGGGCCACATGTGGCACCCTGAGGCCATTTATCCAGTCCTCATCACACTTCTGGAAGGGGCACCTCTTTCATTGGTGGTCGGTGAGAGGAGCACTATATGTGGCAGTGCCACAAAGCACGGCATCACTCACATACAGTACTACTTCCAGTGACATAATCCTTTGGATGGCACCTTGTTCTGAGAGTAACTGAAGGAGAACAAGGCATCGCACAAAGGATTATGTGGATGCACAATGGAAGGTGTCAGCATGGTGAGTGGCAGTCTGGGGGAGGGGATTCCGCACTGTGTATACTGCTGCCCGGTATAGTGGTGGCAGTGATGGGCCTGTGCAAGGTGTGACAGGCTCATTACAGCCAGTGATGCAACCTCTGCTATCCCAGACAGTGCTATACAGATTTGTTCATAGTTTGTTTTTTTAAGTCCGGCCCTCCAGCGATCTGAGGGACAGTGAACTGGCCCCCTGTGTAAAAAGTTTGGGGACCCCTGCTCTAGAGATATATTTATTCATGTTTGCCTCCTTAAAAGGTACAGACTGGGCAGACTCATGTGGACACATGTAACACTACCAAAATTTTTAAAATGCTTTGCAATCCTTAAAATTCTATATGAGGGGTGGGGCAGCTGGGTGGCCCAGTGGATTGAGAGTGAGACTTCTTAGTTGTGTGACACTGGACAACTCATTTGACTCCCATTGCCTAGCCCTTACTGCTCTTCTGCCTTGGAAACAATATGCAGTACTGATTCCAAGACAGAAGATAGGGGTTTTAAATTTTTTGATATAGAGACTAGCTATTATTATTAGAGCTAAATAAAGTTTTATTGACCCCCAAACCATGGGTTAGTTTTCTGTATGATCAAATAAGTTAAATAAGTGCATTACTTTCTCTGTGTACATAAGATTATTTGTTTTAGCTTTGAAGAAAGCAGGTAATCCATGTATTAGAGTAGAAAAGTAATAGAAAGGAAGGAAACAAGCATTTATTAAGCACATACTATGTGCTAGGTCCTGTGTTAAGTTCTTTACAAATATATCATTTTCCCGCCCCACATGCTAACACTGGAAGGTAAGGAGATGTTATTATCTTCATTTTATAGGTCAGGAAATTGTGACATGCAGAGTTCAAGTGAATTAACTGGGGATACATAGATAACAAATATCTGAGGATGAATATAAATTCAGGTCTTCTTGACTCTAGGCTCAGCACTCTATCCATTGGACCATGTAGCTGCTAGCAAAGTAGGGTTCAGGGAGTTATAACATTCAGTTCTAGACCTGACCCAGATAGTTTGTGTTCTTGGGCCTTGGGCCAAATTAGTGGATGTAGTCCAATTAAGAGAAAGCTCATAGTTCACTTCTTCTTTCATCAGTCTCCTTTCTTGGCTCATCTTCTCTTCCTTCTTCCAGGCCTCAAAAATTTAGAACTGTAATTGTCCTCAGATGCTATTTTTCTAGCTGCCCCCCACCCCCACATTTAAAAGGTGAGGAAACTCTGTATGAAGAAAATCATCTTTTGTGATGATGAAAAAAGCTGAAAAACTGGGTTCCTAGTAAGCAAATCAATTTATTAATCAGGCTAGCATAATCAACAGATTAATTGATCAGTGATCAAAGTGAAAGAAATCCACCCTCTTCAGTCATTAAATACAATTTTGGGAACTCATTATTAAGCTCTCTCCCTAGATAGCCGAAGACATATCTAACTAGTGAATAATGAATGAGGAGGAAGAATAATTTTCTCTCAGTTCTTTCCCTATTTCTTTATGACAGTGAAGGAGTCATACCTGGTCATAAGATTCTACTAGCCTTTAGTGGTATAGATGGGAAGATTGAGTTGGGTCTGGTTAAGTTTTAATTTTTTTTTTTAATCTTTAGTTCCTACCTTAGAATCATTACTAAGTATTGGTTTCAAGGTAGAAGTTCAGTAAGGCTTTGGTAACTGGGATTAAATGACTTGTCCAGGATTGTATAGCTAGGAATTGTCTGAGGCCAGATTTGAATTCAGGACCTCCCATCTCCACTCAACCAAATAGCTACCCAAGCTGGTTAAGTTTTGACCTCCACAGCTCATTTCAGTGACACTGACCCAAGGACACTGCCTTGGCCTGAAGACATATTTGGCTTGAGCCAGTTCTTGTTTATTGGGCATGATAGAACTCAAAATCTCACTTTTTAATTACTTCAATTTAGAAGATGCTTGGGGTAGGAAATATGACCAGCATTTCTTGGATTTGTTAGGAACAAAGGAATGAGGAAAGAGGCTTGAAAGAAAACTTGAGCTCTAATTTAAAACTTAGAAATTATACAGTATTTGAAATAAACTTTCTCACTTGCCCAAGATCATATATAAAGTAACAAAAATGAGGTTTAAGTAAGAGTTGTCTAAACAGAGCCTACCACTTCCTCCTTCGCTAAAATTATGCCTTAAGTCTTCAACAGCATCCCTGTCCTTTTAGTTTCTCTATATTCTCTTAAATTTCCTTCTATGGCCTCTCTATCCAGCTAATTTCCACTTCTGTTCATATTTCTCCCAAATGTATTTTATCCCCCTTTTTTTATTAAGAGTTTAGACATGAATTTTTTATTACCTTCCATATACCTCTATAGGGGTGCCTCACTGGCACCTTGAACTCTACATATTGACACTTGTACTCATTTCTTCCTCAAACCTACGCACATTTATTTCACTACTGGACCCATATGCAAAGTCTTTCTAGCTACATATGACCTATCAGGTTTTATATCTCTGGCATAATCCTTGAGAACCCAAGATTGCATCTAACCTGTGGGTGGAGTACTAGTACAGAGGAGTACTAGCAACACATGAATGCCACATAATTTATTACACTTACGTACGAAGAAGATAAACAGAGGAAGAATAGGAAATAATTAATAGAGAGTGTGGACTAGTATAAACACTGAACACTTTCTGTAACAGATAGAGAAACTCAATTATTTCTTATTTTTTAAACCCTTACCTTCTTAGTATAGATTCTAAGGCAGAAGAGCACTAAAGGCTAGAAAACTGGGGTTAAGTGACTTGCCTCAGGTTACACAACTAGAAAGTATCTGAGAACAAATTTGAACCTTGGTCCTCCCAACTTCAGGTCTAGTCCTTTATCCTCTATGTTACCTAGCTACCCCTAATCAATTATCTCTTAAAGGATTTAGGATCCATCTAGACACTAAAAGTCACTTATCTTGAATTCTTTCCTAGACTACATTGGTACTGGTTGGGTGTAAGGATAAGTTGTTTTATGTTGTTTCTTTACAGGTTATTTATCCCATGAGATTTGGTGCTTTGCAATGTTACAAGTTTTGTAGTACAAATAACTTTGTGAATATTTTAAACATAGTGCATTTTATTTTGCATGACAAATTCTATTGTATTGTTGGTGATTTTGCAGCAGTTCTCCATAAGTACTTCAAGTGAAGATATGAAGTGACTTCTGTCACCTTTAGAATACTAAAATTCTCTTATTTGTGGCCATCTTCCCAATTACACCAACACAATGGGAATGTGCCACAACATGGCTGAAGCCATGGTTTCCAAATGTTATTAAAAGTATTAAGCTGCTGTGGAACTGGTGTTAGTGTACTTCGATGATCTTGTATAGCATGTTCTACTCTTGCAATTACTAAACTAAATAGGGGCTCAGTGTCAGCGGAAAGGGGGTTAGTCTCTGAAGGATCCTTTGAGAGATCAAATAGCAAAGGTGGGTCATGGTGAATTACACCATCCCCAAAACATGGGCAAACTCCTCTCCCATAGCAGGCACCAGAACCCTCTGGGTGGAATATTGGGGTCACATAATGTACTTTCCATACTGTACCACCTGAAAAAAGAAGAAGGATATACAATTTGACAGGTACAATTCAAAGAGCATTATTGATGTTACACTTTATTCTGTTCTGACTGGTAACATTATTTGAGACATTTAAAGATTTTCACCCAAATTTCAATATTTGAGAAGGGAAAGCATTGTGGAATTGAGAAAGAACCATTTATTAATTCAGGAAATTCATTGTTATTGTTCTTTCTCAATTCCTGTGTCTGACTCTTTGGGACCCTTGGTAGAGTTTTGATGTAGTAGATTGTCATTTCCTTCTCCAGTTCATTTTACAGATGAGGAATAGCATTAAGTAACTTGCTCAGGGTCACACAGCTAAGAATTGCCTAAGGTTAGGTTTGAACCCAAGTCCCTCCAACTCCAGGTCTGGCATTCTACCCATTGAACCACCTAGCCACCATAGGATATTTTCCAAAACTAATGCTACAGCTTTTGAGTTTTAGAGCTTTGAGCAGAGGATCTTCTACTTACTGTCCTTTTGATGCCATCGGACTGCATGCAGATATGATTCACAATAATGAAACATGAACTCATGATCTGATTGATCAATTTCTCCCCAAAGCAGAGGCATTAAGTCTTTACCATCAATCATTCTAAGGAAACAGAAAAGATAAGGGAAGAAGTGAATTGCACAATATGCACTAATTTTTATCCAAGGAAGCAGCATAATATAGTACCCAGAGTGCTTTTATTTAGGAGGATCTGAGTGAAAATCTCACTTTGGACATTTAATAGCTATATGACCCTGGTCAAGTTGTTTAGCCTCTCTTTTTTTCTGTTTCCTCTGTCAAATGAGAGGATTGGATTTGATTACATCTTATGCCCTTTCCAGTTTTAGAGTTATGATTATATGACCCCCATAGCATAGTCTCCACTCATTAGGAAAAGATCAAAAGAATATTACTGGTCACTTGTATTTATTTAGCTACTTTTAAAGCAAGAAGATATAGATATTTAATTAAATATTTCACATAATTTAGCTTCAGCATCACTTTTGGCTGAAATACTCTACAGAAGGAATAGGAAAAAAAAAAACCCACCAAAACACATGACCTAAATTATTTGATTTTCAATATATTTCCAACTAGTGTTCTTGCTTTCCACTTGACTGAAAAATCATTGAATAAGACATTTTCTCCCATATTAAGTGTGTGAATGGATATGTGTGGGTGTGTGCAAATGAATGCATGCACGCTCCTTTAGAGCAGGGTGTTTATCTCTTTTTTGTATTCCCAGAAACTAGCATGGTATCTTGAAAATGGCAGCAGTTAATATATGTTTGTTGAATAGAATTGCTTTAGTTAAGGTACTTGTCTATGCTCTAGTTTCCTAATTTGTATGCCTAAATTGTTGACTGCTAAGGTCTCCTCTGATTCTAAAGTAATAGCAATAATAGTGGAGAGAATTTAGATCATCATCTTACAAATATTGTCTAATATAGCTCTGGGAGTTAGGTACTATTATTGTTCCATTTTTGGCTGTTTACTTATTTCAATTGTGTCAGAATCTTTGTGAGCCCATTTGGGATTTTCTTGGCAGAGACTATAATGGTTTGCCAGCTTCTTCTTCAGCTCATTTTTATAGATGAGGAACTGTGGAAAGCAGGGTTAGGTGACTTGCCCAGGTTCATACAGCTAGTAAGTGTCTGAGGATGGATTTGAACTTATGAAGATAAGTCTTCCTGATTCTAAGCTCAGTGTTCTATCCATTGTTCCATCTGGCTGTCTAAAATAACAATTCTATTGCAAAATAGATAATTTAGGCTTAAATTTTATATATGTTTGTGTTTTAATCAGACTCATCCAACTCTAGAAACCTTTCATGAATTAGGGCTTCCTTAAAAAGTTTAAACAAGGGAAACTGGGGGCAGCTGGGTAGTTCAGTGGATTGAGATCCAGGCCTAGAGACTGGAGGTCCTAGGTTCAAATCTGGCCTCAGACACTTCCCAGCTGTGTGACCCTGGGCAAGTCACTTGACCCCCATTGCCTAGCCCTTACCACTCTTCTGCCTTGGAGCCAATACACAGTATTGACTCCAAGAAGGAAGGTAAGGGTTAAAAAAAAAAACAAGGGAAACTAGAGATGTACATATAAAAATAAAGCAAATATACAAATTATATAATCTTAGTTCTTTGGTCTTCCTCTCAAACACTAATATAGTGGGCACTATATCTTATACCTTTTAAATGCTAATATTAAATTACAAGAATGCACTTTTCATATGTAAAAATTTAGAAAAAATTTATAGTGCTTTTGCAAACAATATAGAGTGATTATATATAAAGGTTTCTTTACCTATCTCTGGGCACTTTTCCTCCTCCCAAACGAGCCACTGTTGGGTAGATATCCATCATGCTTGTAGGGTCATCAATCACATGACCTGCAGGTAAGACTCCAGGCCACCGGAATATCCCTGGTACCCTGATTCCACCATCCCAGGCTCCCATGCCTTTGCCTCCTTAATTTGATTTAATGAAACAAAATTCATAATCAAGAACATATAAAAGGAAATAAGTTCACAAGTAAGATATCTTTCTTATTTGTTTTAAGAGAACTTTTACTATAATATTTCATTTCTCCTCAGGGAGGAGGTATTAAAAAGGTCTTTTGTGGGGAGGGGAAGGCAATAAAACCATTCATTTTATGTTACATTGGAATTTCAGTATCCATTATTGGTTCTAATACCTTTTAAGACTTAAAATGCATTTTAAAATAACAACAATGATTTAATATTACTCTTAAATTATTCTTTATTTTGTTGGTATCTTTCTCAGGATCATATTTAACAAACTTGTGCTTGTATTTGAGATGAATATAAGCTCAGTTAAATCATGGATACATGTTTGTGAAGATTTGACTCTGATATCTCTCTGACACATTGCCTTCAGGATCAGGCATATATCTTCTGTTTGATTTTTTAAGACCTGCATAACCTGACCCACTCCTACCTTTCCAGACTTCCAACACTTTATTTTCCTTCAAGTAGTCTGTGATCTAGTGTCTCTGGCCTCCATATGACTCCTAGAACCAGATACTCTATCTTATCTTCCTACTTTGTGAATTTAAATATACTCTCTCCAATGCCTGGAATTCTCTTCTTCTTTCTTCTTTCTCTTTTCTTCTTTCTTCTTTCATCTTCTTCTTCTTCTTCTTTCTTCTTTCATCATCATCTTCTTCTTCCTCCTCCTCTTCCTCTTCCTCTTCCTTCTCCTCCTTCTCCTTCTCCTCCTCCTCCTCCCTCCTTCTTTCTTCTTTCTTCTTCTTCTTCTCTGACTCCTGGCTTCATTGGTTTCCTTCAAATCCAAAGTCCCTCAGAATTGTCCTAGATCATTTTATTGCTGTTAATAGCAATCTATTACATTTTATCATTCCACCATATTGCAGTTACTGGGTATAATGTTCTCCTTTTCTGCTTATTTTACTCTGCATCAGTTCACATAGGTCTTTCCAGTTCTTTCTGAAATCATCCAGTTCATCATTCCTTAGAGCCCAATAGTATTCCATTATCATCATATGCCACAATTTTAGCCATTCCCCAACTGAGGAACATCCCTTTAGTTTTCAATTTTTTGCCACTACAAAAAAGCAAAGTTATAAATATTTTTATGCAAACAGGTCGCTTCCCATTTTAAAAATCTCTTTTGGGATACAGACCTAGTAGGAGTATTGACGGATCAAAAGGTGTGTATGCATCCTTTTAAAACCTTTTGTGCATAATTCCAAATTGTGTTCCAGAATGGTTAGATCATTTCACAACTCCACCAGTAATGCATTAGTTTTACCACATCCCCTCCAACATTTATTATTTTCCTTTACTGTCATATTGGTCACTCTGCTAAATGATACCGTAGAGTTATTTTATTTTGCATTTCTTTAATCAGGAGGGATTTAGAATATTTTTTCATATGATTATTGATAACTTTGATTTCTTCATCAGAAAACTGCATATCTATATCCTTTGACCATTTGTCAATTGGGGAATGACTTGGTTTCTTATAAATTTGACTTAGTTCTTTATATATTTGAGAAGTTAGACCTTTATCAGAGAAATTTGTTGTAAACATTTTTCCCAGTTTGTAGCTTCCCTTCTAATTTTGGTTGCATTTATTTTGTTCAAAGTTTTTTAATTTAATATAATCAAAATTATTCATTTTATATCTTGTAATTTTCTTTACTGCTTGTTTAGTCTTAAATTCTTCCCTTCACCAGAGATGTGATAGACAAACTATTTTACATTCTCCTAATTTACTTATAATATTACTTCATATTTAAATAATATACCTATTTTGAATTTATCTTGGTATAGGATGTGAAATATTGGTCTAAACCTAATTTTTACCATAAAAATTTCTAATTTTCCCAGCAATTTTGTCAAATAGTGAGTTCTTAGCCCCGAAGCTGGGATATTTGGGTTCATAAAACACTAGATTGCTGAGGACACTTATTCATAGTCTATTCCATTGATCCACACTTCTATTTCTTAGCCAGTACCTGTTTTGATGATTGCTGCTTTATACGACAGTGTAAGATCTGGTATTGCTAGGTTGCCATCTTTCACATTTTTTTTCATTAGATTCCTTGATATTCTTGATCTTTTGGTCTTCCAAATGAATTTTGTTATTATTTTTTTAGTTGTATAAAATAGGTTTTTTTTATTTTGATAGGTATGGTACTGAATAAGTAAATTAATTTAGATAGGACTGTTATTTTTATTATATTAGCTTGGCCTCCCCATGAGCAATTAATATTTTTCCAATTGTTTAGATTTAATTTTGTGTGTAAAGAATTTTGTAATTTTGATCATATAATTCCTGTAATTGTCTTGGTATATATATTCTAAAACATTTTATATTATTTATAGTGATTTTAAATGGAATTTCTCTTTCTAACTCTTGATGCTGAATTTTCTTGGAAACATAGAAATGCTGATGATTTATGTGGGTTTATTTTGTATCCTGCAACTTTGCTAAAGTTTTAAATTATCTCAACTAGATTTTTAGTTGATTTTCTAGCATCCCCAAGTATGCCATCATATCATTTGTAAAGAATAATAGGTTAGTTTCATTATTGCCTACTTTAATCATTTCAATTGCTTTTTTTCCTTTAATTGCTAACACTGGCATTTCTAGTACAATAGTAAATAATATTGTTGATAATGGCAATCCTTGCTTCACTCCTGATCTTATTGAAAAGGCTCTTAACTTATCCCAATTGTAGATGATACTGGCTGAAAGGTTTAAATAAATACTACTTATTTTGAGGAAAGACTCTTTTATTTCCATGTTTTCGAGTGTTTTCCTTAAGAACGGGTATTGTATTTTGCCAAAGGCTTTTTCTGCATCTAATATAACCATGTGATTTCTGCTAGTTTGATTATTGATATAGTCAATTATGCTGATTGTTTTCCTAATATTAAATCATTCTTGCATTCCTGGTATAAATCTCATCTAGTCATAGTGAATAATCCTTGTGATAACTTGCTGTAGTCTTTTTGCTAATATTTTATTTAAAATGTTTGCATCTATGTTCATTAAAGATCTTGATCTATAGTTCTCTGTTTTTCATCTTCTTGACTGAAATCAGTAATATATTTGTATCATGAAAAGAATTTAGTAAGACTCCTTCTCCCAGCTATTTTGTCAAATAGTTTGTAGTGTATTGGGGTTGTTTTTTAAATGTTAGATAGAATTCACTTGTGAATCCATCTGGTCCTGGTGATTTTTTTCTTGTGTAATTCCTTGATAGTTTGTTCAATTTCTTTTTTCTGTTTGGAGATTATCTAAATATTCTATTTGCTCTTCATTAATCTAGGCAATTTATAATTTTGTAGATTTTTGCTCATTTTGCCTAGATTGCCATATTTATTGTCATATAAAAAGGCAAAAATAGCTCTTAATAATTTCCTTAATTTCCTCTTCATTCTAGGTAAGATCTTTGATACTGTTAATTTGGTTCTGTTTCTTTTTCTTAATTACATTAACTTTATCTAGTTTATTTGTTTTTTTTAATACCAGCTCCTAGTCTTATTAGTTCAATAATTCCTTTACTTTCAATTTTTATTAATTTCTCCTTTGATTTTTAATTTGTTCTCTTTTTAGTTTTTTTTAAGTTGCACACCCAATTCATTGACCTCTTCCCTGTCTGATTTGTGAATATATGCCCTCAGGCATATAAATTTTTCCCTGAGTACTGCTTTTGCTATATCCCATGAATTTTGATTTGTTTTATCTTCATTGTCATTCTTTTCAATTAAATCAGCAATTGTTTCTATGATTTTTGATTCAACCAGTTTTGGAGGATAAAATTATTTAACTTCCAATTAATTTTTATTTTGCCTCTCAATGTACCCTTACTAATTAAAATTTTTATCACATTATGATATGAAAAGTTATATTTATTATTTCTGCTTTTTTGCATTTGTTTGCAATGTTTTTATGCCCTCTATATGGTCTAATTTTTCTAAGATTTCATTCACATCTCTTACTTCTTTCTTATTTAGTTTTTGTTTGGTTTATCTAGATCTGATAGAAGAGGGTTGAGGTCTCCCACTAATATAGTTTGACTATTGTGAAAGGGATTCTTTATTCTCTTTGTCTATTTTGAATTAATCAACCAAAAACTTAAACACCCCTACTTAACACTAAGTAAGGGAGTTCTCAAGTCACTTAACAAAAATGGGCAACAACTCCAGAAACTTGTGAATCCTTTGATAAGAGTTTATACCCTCAGAGGATGAGAGGTGGATCCCAGACAGCCCCCCACCTACCCACCATGGGCAGTTCTAGGCATTTTGGAAGCTGTGATTGGCCCCTGTGAAGTGGCGGAAGGGACAGGAAGGGATGTGAAAAAAGCACTAGAAAAAGTCCTGAACTTCCTGTCCAATGGGGTCTTCAGCTTGAATCTTCAGCATGGAGCTTTGGCTTGTGACTTGTCTCTTGGAGGTGGCTTTTGACTTGTACTTTGGCTTTGGCATGGGACTTTGGCTCTTGGACTGTTTCTTAAAGGATTGCTCCTGGACCTTCTCCATTGGACTTCATCTTGAGTGAGTGAGTAGCTGGCCTTCCCTTCTGGCTTCTGGAGAGATTAGTTCTAGAGAGGTCTCCTTCTCCTGGAAGAGACTGCGATGGTGGAACCTTTGTATGAGACATCACCAGGTCTTCTGGCTTAGGGTTAATGAGCCCTTCCAGGGCTGAGCTAGACATTGAAGCAACATTTAGTGTGATAGGCTACATATTTTCTATACCCTCTTCTTACATTTCTCTACTTTCACTCTTTCCACTTCTTTGTAAATAAAAGCTACTAAAAGTCACTTGACTTGAGCTTGTGAACTTTAGATTACTCGACCCCACTTAGTCTAACAAAATCAGGAATGTCTACACCCATACTTAAGGATTAAGTATCTAGGAGGATGGCCTATGATAGACATGTGATAGCAAATGACAAATCAGAAACAGCTGACAGACCTCTGGGATGTCCTAAGTCAAGCTGAAGCTACCATTGGTACAGGTGAGACACAGGAAAGTGATGTAAAATCCTCTATATATTTCTCATCACTTCCTCTCTCCAGTCTCTTTTGCACTGGAGAGGTGGCTGGCAGCAGCTTTCTGAGCGTGCTAAGCTTTCCGGTATCTTGGCGTGGCAGCAGCTATTGTCCAGTTTGGTAGTGAGTTTTCCTTGATACTATACTGGGAGAAGCTGAGTAGCCTAGTTCAGGTGAGGCATCTTACTGAGCTGTGTTGGAGTTTAGGTTGATTCTTTCTCCTTTACCTTCCAAACACTACCCTCTTAGAAAGTCACTAATCTTCAGAGACCTTGTGGCAGAGAACTTTGAACTTCCCTTGGCACAGGCCAGGTGGGAGAAATCCTAAGTCCTTTCCCTCTCCCTTCTCCTTAATTTCTTTCCTCTATATTAATTAAACCACCATAAATTTACTAACTGATTTGGGTATTTTATTTGGGATATTCCCTGGTGACCAAAATTAATTTAGATTAGGTCACAACCTTATTATTATTTTTTTATATTTTTTATAATTTTATAATAATTTTATATTTTTTATTTTTATATATTATATATCACATATATATAAAATAAATATATTTTATAATTATCTTTACAAGCTATAATATTTTTTAATTGGTGACCACAATATTAACTTAGTATTCTCATATTTTAGTCAAACCACTAATTTTAATCCTTTACACTGTCTATTTCTTCCTTAAGATCCAATAGTTTCTTTAAAAATCTGCTATACTATTTGCTGCATACATGTTGAAAACTGGTATTTCTTCATTTTCTATACTGCCTTTTATCAGGATGTAATTACCTTCTTTATCTCTTTTAATCAGATCTATTTTCTCCCCCTTTTAATACTCCCCTTTCCCACACCTCCTCTTTCTTATTCCCTTTCTATTTCTCTTCAGGGTAAGATAGAATTCTATTCCTCAATGAATTTGGATGTTCTTCCCTCTCAGAACCAATTCCACTGAGATTAAAGTTTAGTTATTAATGGTCACCATTATCTTTTTTCCCCATCATATAATAGTATTCCCCCACCACCCAATGCACCTCTTTATGTGGTGTAATTTATCATATTTTACTTTTTTCTTTAAGTTTCTCTTAGAACAATCCTTTTTTCCCTAATTATTTTTTTACATATCATCCTAAACAACTTAATACCAGAACCTATGCCTATGTATATTTCTTCTATCTATTATGATAATGAAAACAATTTTTTGAGAGTTACAGATAACATTTTTCTATATAGGAATATAATCAACTTGACCTTATTGAAGACCTTAATTTTTTTTTCTTTCTTATTTACCTTTTTTGGGTTCTTTTGAATTTTGTATTTGGACATCAAATTTTCCATTTAGTTATAGTCTTTTCTTTAGCAATAATTGCAACTCGTCTTTTTTATTAAATGCCCATATTTTCCCCCTGAAAGTATATAGTCAGTGGGTAGGTGATTCTTGGTTGTAGACCCATTTCTCTTGCCTTCCTGAATATCATATTCCAAGCCTTGGCGTCTTTTAGTGTGGAAGCTGTCAAATCTTGTGTAATCCTGACTAGTACTCCTTGATATCTGAATTCTTTCCAGCTACTTACATTATTACTTTTTTGGCCTGGAAGCTCTTGAATTTGGCTATAACATTCCTTGGAATTGTCTTTTGGGGATTTAATTCAGGGTATGATCTGTGGATTCTGTCAATGTCTATTTTGCCTTCTTATACAAGAATATCTGGGAATATTCTTGGAAAATTTCTAGTAATATGATGACTAGGCTTTTTTTTTTTTGTCTGATCACAGCTTTCAGGTAGTTCAGTAATTTTCAAATTGTCTTTCCTGGATCTGTTTTCCAGGTCAGTTGTATTTTCAATGAGCAATTTCATGTTTCCCCTATCTTTTAATTCTTTTGATTTTGCTTAATTATTTCTTGTTATTTCATGAGATCATTAGCTTCTACTTGCTGTATTCTAGTTTTTAAAAACTGATTTTCAGCTATGATCTTTTGATTTTCCTTTTTTGGTTTGGTCCATTCTATTTTTAATGGCTTTTAACAGGTCAGTTCTGGTCTCCTATTTTCTTTTTCATTTGATTGCTGTGCCTCTTTTTCCAGATGGGTAATTTTGTCTTTTAAGCTGTTATTTTCTTTTTTTTTTGTATTACTTTCATTTCTTTTTCCCACTTTTCTTCCCATTTTTTCCTCTCTTTCTTACTTGGTTCTTGAATTCCCTTTTGAGTTCCTCAAGAGCTTGTGACAAATTTCCATTTTTGTTTCTCATTCTCTTCTTTTGCTTCTCTAGTTTGCTCTTTTTCGCCATAGAAATTTTCAAGGGTAAAGAGCTTTTTTTGCTGTTGTTTACTTCTTTTCCACTGGAGGATTAGGATTCCTGCATGTTGGTTGTCATTGCTCTCTTGGTTTCTGTATCACAGGGCTATAGTTTGGGATTATCTTCCCTTCCCTGTCAGAGGCCTGAATGAGGGCAGGTAGATCTATGGTATTTTTTATGTACTATGCCTCAGAGTGTTTTGTCTTAAGGCTATTTTCCTCAACTACTGCTGTTGTTGCTACTGCTACTGCTACTGTTGCTGCTGCTGCTACTATTGTTGCTGTTGCTGTTATTGCTGGTGCTGCTGTTACAGCTCTTAGCCCCACCTCCTAAGGCTGGCATTTTTAGGGGTGGCTTTGTAGTGTAGCAGATTGTGGGGCATTTTGCCCAGAGGCTATCTTCCTGAGACACTGCTGCCTCTGCTGCTGCTGCATGGGAGTGAGCTCCCTGGTATTATCTGAGCCTCACTGCCCAGGTCTGCAACAGGTCTCAGGGGTGAGTTTGTGGTGCTTTCAGCTAATTGCCAAGAATTTAGACATTTTTTTCTAGCCATGTTTCTCACTGGCATGGTGAGTAGGTGGGAGGGGTAGTCCCTTTTGAAGTTTTTCCCCCTCATAGCATGAGAATCCCCTCTCACAGTCTATCTTTCACACTGTATCCAGTGGAAGAAATCCTTTACTCATCCTGTTTTGACCTCTTTACTTTTGAGACTCTTTGTAATTGGATTGGAAGAAATTTCTGAGGGGCTCCAAGTTTTTCCTGCTACTAAGCTACCATCTTGGCTCCACTTCCCCAATTCTAATTTTTAAAGACTGAATTTCTTCCATAATCTTTTGAGCCTCCTTTTCCATTTGATCCATTCTACTTTTCATGACACTTTTCTTCACTGAATTTTTTTGCCTCTTTTACCAGTTGACCAATTTTGCTTTTTAAGCTGTTATTATGCATTACTATCATTTCTTTTCTCCCATTTTTCTTCAAACTATCTTATTTGATTTTTTAATTCATTTTTTTAAAAGTTCTTTTAGAGCTTGAGACCAATTGCCATTTTTTTTGAAGTTTTGTTTGTAGTTCCTTGAATCTAACTATCCTCTGTTGATTCTGCTCTTTGGTCTTTTTTTTTCCCAAATAAGTTTCTAAGGGTTAAATGTTTTTTCTGTTGTTTACTCATTTACCCAGACTCCCTTCCCCCCCCCCCCCCCCGTGGTTTGGGAATTCTATAAGCTGCTTGCTGATTCTGTATGTCCTCTGCTAGTTTGTAGGATTAGGCAGTGTACCCTAATTTGTCCTGGGGCTAAGTCTTCAGTGCAGCTGTGGAGGCTTGAAACGACATAGTCAGATTGATTCCTGGACCTCACTGAAGGCTGGTGCCAGGGATTGGAACTTCAAAGGGTGGATCTGATGTGCTCTTGCTGGTGTAGTCCCCATCCCAAGATCCCAAAGTCAGCCTATGCCCAATTGCAGAACCTATTTGATAGGTGGGGGGGGGGGGTCAGTTGGTCAGCATTCTTCTATGTACAGTTTTGCTTCAGGTTCCTCCTTGTCCAGGAAAAATCGACTCTATTTGCCTTCCTTTCAAGTTGTGTTCAGCAGGAGAGCACTTGATTGTCTTACTGTTAGATCTGGATTCCTGTCTTTTTGAAAATTAGCATGGAAGGACAGTCAGAGCAGTTTCAGCTTTTGCTGCTACTAAGCCACTATTTTGCCTCTGACCTACCTCATCCTATCTTAATATTAAAGCCTTCCCTCTGTGATTATCTCTGAATTATTCTGGATAGTTGTTTGTGTGCTGTCACCCCTATAAAATGTGAATTCCTTGAAGAAAAAGTTTTTGCTTTTTTTTTTGCTTTTCTTGATATTCTCAGTATTTAGCAGTCCCTAGTAGTAGGCACTTAATAAATTCTGGTTAACTTGAATAACTGCTACACCCCTTTATAGTCCCATTTTCATTTTTCATATAATGTACACATTTCTCTGTATTGTTTACCTTCTATTTCTTTTTCTTTCACCTTTTCTTCCCTTCATTATTCTCAGTATATTTGTAAATGTATCCTTCCCTGAAATTTTTCATAAATAATGAAGATTCAATTGTTTTAGAATGCACTTGAAGTTACTGCTGTTAAAGATAAAAAAATTTGTAATCTCCCTTTGCCATCATTTTACCAGCTGTTTGGTGTAGCAGTCCAGCCCATAGGTATTATAAAGAGACAAGGTTTGTGAACGGGCACAAGGCCATTCTGTGCATGGCAATGAACTCTTTCCCAACGTGGCTGAACTTAGGGCGTGAAACCCTGCTTCCTTTGTCTCACTCACCTGAAGATAAAAACCCCACCTTCACCTTGTCGTAATTTGCAATTATCCAATGGCAATACACTATGTAACTCATCTATATGTATTGAGGCATCATGTAACTTATCAATATGTATTGAGTTCATTTGCATATCAAAAGACAATAAATTGGGGAGCTGCAGCAAGCTCCTCCCTCTTCTCTCTCTTTCTTCTTCTCCTTCTTGGACGAGCTACAGGTTTTGCTGTCCTCTCTATCTTTACCTGAGGCCTGGCCTTCGGCCATGTGTCTCTCTCTTTCTTTTCCAATGCTAATACCTAGCATTCTCTAATTCTATTAGTCTCTATTTATTCTCTCAGCTGAGCTATATCATCTTCTGACCAGTGTAGTGTTAAACAGGATCTCTGGGTGGAAAATAGCCTTTCAGTGATGTCCATTGATTGGAGCATGGCTGTGGCTCCCAAATATTAATAATAATTGATTACTGACTCATTATTGACATCTCAAAAGCTTGGCTCCTTCACACCCTTCGCGGGATCCAAAACTTCTATCCCTTTTCTATTTTCCTACCATAAAGCTTCTCGCTGGTGGGAGGCTTTACTTGGGAATAACATTAAAAGTGTTTTATATATCAAAATCAAGAATTTTTGTTTTTCTTCTGATGTTGTGACTTCCTTAATGTTTTAAATCCTTCATCAGTTCAATGTAGATAAAGCACTCTAAGGAATCACACAGAGTTGCTCCCTCTGACTAAACCTAGAATTATAAAACAGAGAGTACCACCCCAGGATCCCTTGAACAATTAAACAGATTAGATTTCCTTAGATTAGCTTATACATTATCTCATTTGAGTGAGTGAGATGAAAAGTTGAGCAGTGATTACTCCCCCACAGAAACAAATGTCTAAGAATAAATTAATATGAGAAGACTCACCTTTGTATATTCCATTCCAGCCACCATGCTGCTCATTTCCTATTTGAGACTCTAAAGACCCACCATTATCAGAAGCAAAATAAACCAGGGTACTTTTGGTCAGACCTTGATTGTCCAAAGTCTCAAGAACCTCACCTAAGGAGAGGGATTATGTTTGATCTGATTAGGCAAGAAGTATATTATGCAGTAAGAAATTCCATAGAAATATAACATTTTAATACTGTTAGCTTGAAGTAATTTCCCATTTTAAAGTTATTGAATTGATGATTTTTATAAATTGGTATCCCTGATTCTAAGTCTGTAACCACAGAAAAAAATATTTTAATAATAGTTGAATTTTGAGTTAAGAAGGCTGATATCATATTGTTCTATGCTTCCTTTGGATAATGTTCTATTTCTCTCTTTTTGTTTCACTGCTAAAAGTCTACAAAAGAGTCTAAAATGCCGTATCTATTGTTCTGGTTACCCTGAAATAGGGCTTTTACCTCCACATCTACTGAAGTTGGGAGACTTCTGTGGGTGGAGCCAAGATGGAGGAAAAACTAGGGCAGCAGCTCTCCATTTCACCATGAAAATCTTCTCCAACCAAGAGTAAAATATCACCACAAAATGAATACAGGAGTGAAAGAACCAACAGAGACAGTGGTAAACAACATTCAAAAAAAGAAAACCCCAAAAGGTTGGCAGAGATCATCTGTTGAACTGAGGTGAGAGGGGAGCAGAGCTAGCAGGGGGCATAGCAAGGAGTGAAAAGCAAATCAAGAACAAACCACACCACTACCACCCTATGCATCTGCTCTGACAGGTTCTTTCAAACTTAAGACTAAGCTAAGTCAGACCTTAAGATCCTGCTAGGCAAAAAGAGATTCAAGTCAACTAAAACCCCTTGAAATTGCAAACCTGTGGAGAAGTCCCACCCCAGGGCAATCTGGGCCAAGGAGGGCCAATCCATATGGACCCAGGAAAAAGCCAGGAATCACAGTCTGGCCTTGGGGTGAGACAATCCACAGTTCGGGGTGAGGACACATTTTTCAGGGGGAGCCTCCCCGAGATCTTTTTTGCGCAAAACTAAGGGTGTAGCTTCAGGACAGGGGAATCATCAAGAACACCCTGAGACCAAAAAACTCAAGCCTAAACCTGGGGCTAGAATCTGATCAGCACTTGATCTAATCAAGTTCAGATTGAGACCAAAAGCTTACACCCAACCCTTAGGAAAGTCTTTAAACTATCAGCATCTCAAGAGTCCATTGAATCAGCAGTGGGAGGGGCCTCTCAGAGTTCTCATCCCTCAGACCATCTGGTAAATTAGTAACAATACAGAAAATAGTCCAAAAATAACACCAAGGAAAGACTGAAGTTTAAGAGGGTACCCAACCTCCCCAGAAAACAGAGCCTACCTATAATTAGATAGGAAAAATGAACTAACAATCAAAAAAGCACCTAACTCTAAAAACTTTTTATGGAGACAATGAGCAAGATGCAGACACAAAAAGGGACAGCAAAAGCAAAGGAAACACACCCAAAGTCCAAAAGAAAAATATGGAGTGGACACAGATTCTGGAAGAACTCAAAAAAGACCACATCTACTGAAATTTTATGAATGGGGAAGGAATTCAAAGTAAAGACTGAATCATATTCCATACCTAAAGTTCAAAAGATGACCACCTACATGGTGCAGAATAATAAAGGATATGTGCTTCACATTAGAGCAATAAGGTCTAGTCCAACCTTGAAACACTCATCCATTTATTCATTTAATACAGATTTACTGACTGAGCACCAAGTTCTAGAACTCTAGAAGACCACATAAGAGTGTGAAATAGATGTTCTAACACAGTTGTTATTAATCTGAGGTATATTTCAGGATGGCTGTATACTTGGATGGGGAAAAAATACATCTTTATTTTCATTAACTTCTAACTCAAATCAATTAATCAATCAATAAACATTTATTAAGCACCTACAGGTACTGTGCTATCTTGTTCATTCTTTCTTTCAATTGTGTTCAACTCTTTGAGATCCCATTTGGGTGTTTTTTTTTTGGTTTTTTTTTTTGGCAAAGATACTAGAGTGATTTGACATTTTACAGATGAGGAACAGTGACAAACAAGGTTAAATGACTTGCCCAGTGTCTCATAGTTAGTAAATGCATGAGATTAGATTTGAACTCAAGAAATTATTTTTCCTGACTTTCTTCCTGGCACTTTATCCACTGTACTACCTAGTTGCCCTTTGAAAATGGGCATTTCCTGTAGGGAAATGAACATTATTCTGAGAGGGAGTCTACAGGGTTCTCCAGATTTCCAAAGATGTCTATGACACAAAACACTGATGGGACCTCTGTATTAGAGGCTCATTTGGCTATTCACAA
This sequence comes from Monodelphis domestica, assembly GCF_027887165.1. NCBI lineage: Eukaryota > Metazoa > Chordata > Mammalia > Didelphimorphia > Didelphidae > Monodelphis > Monodelphis domestica. The sequence continues at coordinate 216,275,214 of NC_077234.1, forward strand.
TCAACCCAATTAGATCCTTTTAAAAATGTTTTTAAAAAGTTATTTATTTATTTGTCTGTTACAGTAAAATACCCAATCAAATCTCTACCATTTCCCTCTTCTTTTATTAGAGAAGGCATCATTTAACAAAAAAGATATATATATATTTATATATATATATGCATATGTATATATAAAACTTCATCTTGCTTATTTCTGTTTATTGGTTCTTTCTCTTGAATGTGAAGATTGGATTTAACTATCTCCTGATTGTAAAAATGAAGATAATTAACTTTCTTTATTGAGAAGATAAAATTGTAATCTCCTGATTGTAACAATGAAAGTACTTAGCTCTTCCTTTATTGGGAAGATTGAATTGTACTCCATAATCTATTTTTAGATTTAACTACAAAAAGGTGATAAGTAACTACAAAAGATGAATTTACCAAAAGAGGTGTTGAAAAACCCAAAAAGATATAATCTAAGATTATATTGAGCTTAATCTAGATTAATTAAGATTAATCTAGAGAAGGTGAGAACTAAAGAGTGGGCAGTCCTGGAGAAAATCTAACCTTCTAAGTGTCCAGGTGAGGCCTATCTTCTTGAGACTTTCTTCCCCTGGCTGGGGCTTAAAGATTCTAACTGGTATCAGAAGAAGTCAGAGTTTTCTCCCTTTCTCTTATTCCTTAATATCTTCCTTCTATTGTAAATGTTGTAAATAAACTACCATAAATTCCATTTACTTCAGTAATTCATTTTGGGATTTAGAAAAAATCCCTGACAACCACCTATTATATGTTTTAGTCCAACCACAATTAATTTTAACATGAGGTGGCTATGAAAAGGTCATTCTTCAAACTATTTTTGTTGCTGCATATAATGTTCTCTTGGTTCTACTAGTTTCACTCTTATAATTTCATGTATGTCTTTCCATATTTTCTCAAAATTAACCTGCTTGTCATTTCTTGTAGCACAATTATATACCACAACTTGTTTAGCCATTCCCCAATTGGTGGGCATCCCTTCATTTTCCAGTTCTTTATCACAACAAAGAGAACTGCTATAAATATTTTAGAACATTTAAGTTCTTTCCCTTTTCCCCTTTTTAGGAAATAAACCAATTAGATACGTCTTGAGACAACTAGTACATTGGAAAGGACATTGTACTGAAAATCAAGAGTGATGTAGTCTAATCTTGACTTTTTAACAAACTATCTGTTTAAACATGGGGCATCTTCCTTTTCTGGTTCTGAGTTTCCCCATTTGTAAAGTGCAGGTTTTAAGCTACATGCATTTCTCAATCTGAAGTATGAATCTTACTATGTGATTCAAGAAACTTGTCAAAATATATGGGGGATATATGGCAAACAGCTTCTATTTTCTTAACTCATCTATTTGATTTCTTACGTGCACATGAATGCTAAACTCTGGAATTGATTTACTTTCATTTTGAATAGAGGTAGGAAAATTTCATTGAATGTGAAGGAATACAGAGCCTGAAAAGGATTGGAAAATCTTGAACTACTTTTGAGTTTTGATATTCTATTGTTCTAGGATCTTGGTGTCAGCTTTGGGCAAGAAGTACATCAAAGGCTCAAAGCAGAGGCCTGTCCTGGTGGCTTTGGTATTTGACTCTCCTCTTGGGTGAAGAAGCCCCTTTATAGGGGATTACTCTGAACAACAGCTTGAAAACTGCTTTAACATAAAAAGGTGTAATGTGTACCTAATACTACTTCTAAGGGATGGGAATGGGACTCTTTTAGCTTTATTACCCATGTGACTGTACATTGCTTCTCTCTTTTTTGTCCCTTCTCTTGGGAGGGGAAATGCTTTTACCTAAATCTTCTTTGGGAGACTTATTATTTTCCCTCCTCTCTAATCTCATTTCCATGTTCCCCAGGACTCTTAGAAGAAACAAACTTTCATATTCAGGAAAAGGGAATGTTTGCTTGTTTTGCTGAAATACAAGGGTCTGCCTTCTTTCCAAAAGAGCATATATTTGTAAAAAAGTGGGTAGTATGGTTTCTACAAGATGAGATCAGTTAGTTGTTAGGTAAGTACTAGATATTTATTTGTGTGATCAAATCTAATTTTTCTGTGTCTGCTCAGCCTTCTAGGCCAAAAACAAATCTTATCAGTTTGCTCCTAAAAAACAAACCCAAACAAAATAATACAAAATCAAAACCAAAAAACTAAAACTAAAACAAAATATATTACTATCTATTAAGCTGAAGGGAGATCATGCCCTCAGGGTTCTCTTCTCCCAGATCTCAGCAGTTCCCATGGAATTAATTAACTCTATGCTGATGATTTCCAAATATGTTTATTCTGTCCTAACCTCCCTGCTGATCTCCTATCTGGCATCCTCAACTGACTTTCAGGCATCTCAAACTGTACATATAGTTGTTAAAATTGGCAAACTTGGAAAATATAACAAAAAGTTTATTGGCACCCCAAGCCATCAAGCATTTTGAGTGGGGCTGATTCTCAAATATAAGCTCCAGCCTGCTTTTATAGATGGCAATGGGACAATACACATATTTATCTAAGACAATTCAGATTGGTAGACATTTTAATGAGTAGGTGGAATAAATGTCATCTCAGTTCCTCCTCATTAATGCATCAGTGGAATATGAGATTAGTTCTTAGGTGATGGGAGTTATTGTCCATCCTTCTTTTGAAGGTGACCACTGACGTTACTGGCTGATGTCTTGATTCAAGTGTCAGCTGGATTTGAAACAGAATTATACGAAGTCATCAGCCTTACATTGAAGTCCAAGTGAAGGTAAGAGTCAGGATGACTGAAGATGGTTCAGAGCACAGTGGATGACTGGAGTTTTTAGTATTTAACCCTGCTTCACATTGCCTACTTCAGCTGCCTTTGTAACAAATTGTTCTCATCCTCCCATTCCACCAAAGGAAGTCTTCACCTTCCCCATAACTCACTGATGAGTGTGAAGCCTTTTAGTTACCCTCAACTTGATTTAACCCATCTGCTGATATGGCTTTATAGGGGCATGGACACTGTGCACGCTACAGTTTCTTGGAGCCATAGGTGAGAGTTGAGTGAAAAATGGACACCAAAGTTAGATGAAGAGCCCTGAAAAGGGCTCAGCAAACTCTCATACCAGAGGTGCTAGTCCTCTCTGAACACCTTATATACTTCATTGAACTTATTAACACTATTTTAAAATTCTACTATTACTACTGCTACTGATATTGCTACTACTCCTGCTGCTGTTGCTGCAGCTATTACTACTAGTATTTTATTAAATACATTTGATATGTATTATATTTGTATAATATAGTAAACTTATTTAGAAATATTTGTATACACATGCATATACATATATAATTTGAAAGATAATTTTAATATTGGCCTGATTGTCTGTCCCCTTTTAAGTTTCATTTTGCCTCTTTTTCAGGCTACAAGTGTTCCACTGGCACTTTTTCTGTTTTGAAATGCTAACATTTTCCTCACATTCCCTGTTAACTTACTCCCTTCTCCAAATTAAAACCTTTCCTTTCAACTAGTAAATATAGTCAAGCAAAACAAACCTGTATTGCATTAGACATGCCAAAAACACATTTCTTATTTGTCGCCTCTCTCTCAAATATGGATTTTTCCCCTCATTTAATTGTTTTAATTCTAACTACACTGCTTTTGTTCATGCAAAAACTTTTCAGAATTATATGCCATGTTTATTCAAGAAATCTTTTATGGTGATCTCTTTCTTCCTAAACCCAATGTCCTTTCCTCAGTCCTTATCCTTCTTGATTTGTCTTTAGTTTTTTGTTATTATTAATCACTACCCTCCTGTATATTGTATTCTTTTTTTTACTGAGTTGTAATGGCATTGCTCTATTGTCATTCTGTATCCACCTATAGAACCAATCCTACTCATTCTCTTTTTCAAGATCATTATTCATGTCCTGCCCACTATCCATGAACATTCCTCAGGGCCCAGTCCTGGGTCTCCTCTTTTTGTTTGAAGATAATCAAATTAATTTTCATTTATTCAATTACTTTCTTATCTAGATCTTTATCCTAAATCTATATATCCATAACTATACTAAGTTTCAGTCTTGCATTTTGAATTGCCTAATGAATTATATCTACTTGGATATCCCATAGAAATTTCAAGCTCAACATTTCTAAAACAAGTCATTATTTCCTCCCCCAAACACACCTCTCCTTTTAACTTTCGTATATCTGTATAGGACAACATCCTACCATGTCTGTTTCCCAGGCATATTCCTCTCCTCTATTTCTCTATATCCATCAACTTGCCAAATCCTGTTGATGCCATCTTCTATCTATTTCTTTGAATTCATATCATAGTCACCCCAATTCAGACTTTCATCTTCTCTGCCTGTTACCATTTCAATAGCCTTCTAATTGGTCAATCTTCCAAACAGATGTCAAAATCTTATTCCTAAAAATGTGATCTTACTACTACCTTGCTCAAGATGCCCTATTGTATAAGGAGGACAAAAAATAAAAATAAAAACAACCCTCCTCTATTCAGCTTTAATATCCTTCTGCCCTGTGGCTTCTAGCTTATCAGTCAAGATTAATTTCACAATGCTATCACCCTAATGCACTCTGTGGTCCAGCTTTAATGACACACTTTCTATTCCCCATATAACTTAATTCATTTTCTACTTAAGAAAGTTTGCATTAGCTACACTCCTATATGGAGTGTTCTACCTCCTTTACCTCTTCCTCATGTAGTCTGGAAGGTTCAGCTGATGCTACCTTTTTAAAGGAGCCTTTCCCAATGCCCAGGGTATTATTCTTCACCCCAGATCACTTTGTTAAAAGCTGGTACTTATTTATCTGTGAATATGATGTATTCCTCTATTAGGATATATGCTTGAGGGCAGAAATGATCTTATTTCTATATTTATAACTCCATTGCCTAGTGTATTCAGGTGCATAATTATTATTCAATTGATCATTTGATGATATTCTGATTCTATTACTATCTGATTATGTAATTCAATCAATATGTTTGCATGCTTTCTGATTGTATTAATCCAATAGAAATTGTGATTCTGTTAATACAATAGAGATAGGTAGGTGGCATAATAGGCTCAGGAAGATATAAGTTCCAAACATACCTCAGACATTTATTAACTCTGTCACAACAGTAAGTCACTTAACCTGGCTTTGACCTTAGGTTCCTCATCAGTAAAATGAGAATAATAGTAGCTTACCTCCCACAGTTGTTGGGGAAAATGGTTTGAGAATCAAATGAAATAAAATATAGAGTGCTTTGAAATCCTTAAGACACTATGTAAATGTTAGTTGTTATTATAATTATTACTATTAAAGCTATTAATTCAGTCATGTGCTGGAACTAACTTGAGCCAGTGAATGAGAGACAATTGTTAATTTTTCTACATGAATATTTATACCCTAGATAACAGCAAATGCTACAAATCTGGGTTTGATTTGTTGTTTTGTTGACTTTCTAGGCCAAGAAAGAGATGAAGAAAATGTTTATAATTGAAATCAAACTCTAAAGTATGTTATGAGTACATACATTTTTAATCAGTCAGTTGTTAAACATTTGCAAGCATATTCCTGTATTATTAAGATTATTAAAAATAATGATATGCTATGGATATTATGAGTGTGGGTCCTCAATCTAGAAAGTAGATTTCACAACATTATATGGGAAAAGAAATCTTTAGCATCTATAGCACATGTGCCCCCTCCTTAGTCACAAAATTATCCACTGGAATCACAAAGAAAAGGGAATATCTTTGTTTCCCAGAATATTTCTTATATCTTGTATATACCTTTTAATGTACTTTATCCTCCATTAAATTGTAAACACTATGCTTTTTCTTTGAATTCTCAGCACAACAAAGTGTCTGAAATATAGAGAACATTACTAAGTGCTTTTAACTGATTGAGTCCATGGTTGTCCCTTTCTTTCGGTAGGCCAAATAAGGTGCAGAGGACTCAAACAACCACCAAAGTCACAAAACTAACTAGTTTGGCTGGAACCAGATTAAAATGTAATTGAGAAATGTTGAATAAAATCAATAAAAAAGCAAAAAAACAGAGATAATGTTAATTTGTCATTTTCTAAGTTAATAAGCAGCCTTAGGATCATTTCTATTTGAATTTGACACCATTGGTGTTTAGGATATGAACCTGACACAGTTTGAACAGAATGTGTATATATGCACAGAGAATTTAAAATATCACATCTCTCTTTTTTATACTTGGAGATATATATATATAAATAGTTTTTGTTGTATTATTCAGCTCTTTATAACTCCATTTGGGATTTTCTTGGCAAAGATACTGGAGTAATTTGCCATTTCCTCCTCTGGCTCATTTTACAGAGGAGAAAACTGAGGCACATAGGCTTAAGTAACTAGGGTCACACAACTAGTAAATGTCTGAGGTCAGATCTGAAATCAGGAAAATGAGTCTTCTTGACTTTAAGCCAATCACTCTATCCATTGTACTACCTAGATATTCTGTATTTGCCTCTAAACAATTCTCAGTATTTACATTAGGGGACTAAATATCTACTCAACACTGCATTCAAAATGTTCAAGACAATATAATTAAACTTCTGATGTATTTGTTAGAAAAATTATAATGCAAAATTAATAATGATCTGTATTTCATAATACCATAAAGAAACTAAATATATATGGGCATTTCAGGACTTTAAAGGTTTCCATAAACACTTGGCATTATCATATATTTGGTTATTATTTGACTTTAATGAATCTACTCTTTCCCTCCTTAATATCATCTCCCTAATTAGATAGCAAGAATAATTTGCATAAGTTTACTTACCTACCATCCAGTCCATCTCCTGTACATTATCCCCATATAATCCATGTTTGCTACTTTGAAGAAATTTTTCTGTAGTTACAAGTGGTGTGTGTACATGTAAGAAGGAAATGAGGAGGAGGAAAGGCCCATCCTTGTTCCTAAAATAAAAATTTTTTTTTGTTTTGTATTATTTAATTGTAAAAAAAATACTAAAGAAGCTAAGATATGAAATTCTGATTTTAATATTTATATCAATAGGCACAAAAGGCAATTATTAATATGTGCTGCCTGTTTTTCATGAAGTAAAATCAGATGAGGCAACATGAAACAATAAAAATATTGGCTTCGGAGTCAGAAGACTCAGCTTCAAATTCCACCTTTGAAAATTTCTACCTATCTTCAAATTTATCCTCTGAAACTTTCTACTATGGGCAAATCTTTAGATGACTATACTTCTTTGTTACAAGTACTTTGTTCTTTATTTCTCCCCCACCCCCACCCCCCATGGAAGAAAGTAAGGAAACTCCTATTTATTAAATGCCTATCATGTTTCAGTCACTGTGCTAAATATTTTTGCATATATTATCTTCACTGATGGTCATAACAACTCTTCAAGTTAATATTCTTCTCATTTTAAAATTGAGGAAACAGGCATATGGAGGCTAATTGATTTGCCCAGGATCACACAACTTCTAAGTGTCTGAAACCAGATTTGAAAACTCAGGTCTTCCTGACTCCAAGCCTGCCACCTCATCCACTACATGACCTAGTTACCTATTACCTGGATACAGGCCTTCTATCACCTCACACTGGGACTATAGAAATTGCCTTCCAGTTGGTTTCCTGTTATCCTGCCTTAATACTGCCTTAAACTTTTTTCAACTGTCTTTAAAATTAGGTCTCTTCTGCCTTATGTCTCTCCCCACTCTAGTAAAATCTCCACTTAGCTGCCAAAGTCAGGCCATGTAAGACCACTTCAATAAATATCTGTAGTTTCCTGTTTAGGCAATATTTAGATATAAAACCTTTTTCTGGCCTTCAAAACCCTTTACAACCAGGCTCCTTAATACCTTTCCTGCATTTTATACTTTAGTCCTCTGCATTGGCTGCATTGGCATGTGTGTTATTCTACACACATCTCCTGGTTCTGTCTTTTTTTCACTGACTGGTTCTGTTGCCTGGGGCATTCTCCTTCTTTTAAAGATAATTAATTGGGGCAGTAGATAGAGCAGTAATCTTAAGATTTGATTTCTAATGTAACATCAAACATTTACTAGATTTGTACTACTGGATAAGTTATTTAAATGCTGCCTCAGTGACCTTATTTATAAAAAATAATAAATTAATAAATTAAAGAAATAAAAAGTTATAAAAACATTTATAAAAAAAAGATTACACCCACCTCCTAGAGTTGCTATTAGAATCATAAAGTAAAAACACAAGTAGCATGGTGCCTGGCATATAGATGCTTAATAAAGTTTTGTTTTCTCTTTCTTTTTCCCTTATCTCCTCTTTACCTTCCTCACCCCTTTATCATACCCATGCCTTCTGTCTGAGATCATCTTTGATTTCCATTGCATATATCTTATACACACACACACACACACACACACACACACACACACACACACACACATATATATATATATATATACTTTTTTCATATTATTTCCCCTATTAGAATGTGAATTTTTTGAGGATGACTTTTTTTTTAATCCTTAACATTTAGCATAACATTTGGCAAATCAGTGTTGGATAATTATTTATTAACTGATTGCTAGATTGTCAGTGTACATTGTCAGAAGGGAATCTGACATTTTAAGCTTTAGAAATCTCAATGTATGCCAAGAATAGCTGAAGATATATTTTGTACTCACATGTTGTTATTCAGTTGTATACAACTCTTTGTGACCCAATTTTAGAGTTTTCTTGACAAACATATTCCAGTGTTTTGCCATTTTGCAAATGAGGAAACTAAGGTAAACTGGGTTAAATGACTTACCCAGGGTCACACAGCTGATAAGTATCTGAGGCTATAGAATTGAATTAAGGTCTTCCTGACTTTGGGCCTGGTACTCTATCCATTATATCAACTAGCTGCCCTATATAGTCATACATTTTCATTCAGAAGTGGCTCATACTTTAAAAGATTTTTTTGAGGCAGTTGCATAACTTGTCTTGCTACTATAAAGCAACTCTGGAAAGGTATTAATATTGCCAAATAGGGCCTTTGCTTTCATAGAAAACTTGAGTTCTATAAAGGAATTTTCTAATTCTCAGAAATCAGTTCTAGTCAGCTATCTACTTCCTGTTCAAAAGCAACTGTTTTGGAAGAATTAAAAATTAAAGTCATCTAGAGAACAATGGAGAAACACATCATGGGAATGAACAGGCTTTTAAATATATAACTAATGAGAAACTGTGATGAAAGGGACTGAAAGACATTAGCCAAAAAAATTATATGTTAAGAAGAGGAGTGGCAAGAATGAAAGATGACATATGGATAGCCAGGATCCATCACTAGCCTGGCAATGTCAGCAGAAACAGAGTTAGGACTCTCTCCGTCCTTTTGAAGGTCGTAGAAGAGAGTCAAATAGGAGGAGCTGGCCTGAATGGGATGGGAACTACAGGACTGGAGAGAAGGCACAAATCTATGAGATTATAGATATATTTGAGCAGGTAGAATTTATAGAAGGAAAATGGAAACAGAGGACTACGTTTTTGATACATGGGAGTGTTTACAGTTCATGTAAAGTAACATCCATCAAAAACTGGTTTCAGTCACAATTGAACAAAATGTAATCTAAAGCCAAATTACAAAAATATATTTTTTTGTTAAAAAGTCAAGGTACCTTAATGGGGGAAACACTTCCTAAGACTATAATTCTTCATGTATTAGGATAACTTGTATAATGTAGATACAACCATAACTTACCTTTCAATAAATGAAACTGCTTCTTTCACTATTAGGGAAGCAGTTCTTTTGATGATCATTGGTTGTTCAGTAATAGTATGGTTTTGCATCAGAAAACAATCTCCATGTTTAATTAAGATATAAAGGAAGTACCATATCAGGAAAACTAGAAAACCGATGATGGCAATGGTTATTATTATCTTCCATGGAACTGACAATATACCAGTGAACCTACCAATGGTAAATGTGAATGTAGCTAGAACTATAATCTGAATGTAAAAGTAAAGTCTGATCTCCAGTCTTGCACGCCTCTCAGAGAGCACTGAGTATTCACAATCACTCATTAGGGAAAATGGCATTCCATAAAAAAAGTCAAAACCATGGTTCAATGGATGATGACAGTGATCAATGCTGGATTCACAGTTGAGTCCCAGGTGCCATTTTCCTGAAAATTGAAAGTTAAAGAGTTAAAACGTAATCCATTATTAAAGCTGATGTATAATGGCTATTGTTTTATGCTATAATTGTATTCATTCATTCAAGAGTACCCATTGTCTTTAATAAGAATGGAAGTTATTCCTGGGTTATTTAAATACTCACAGGAATAGAAAGACTAGAATGAATGATAATATTTTTACTCATATATCTCCTATATGTAGATTTTAGATTTATTTCACAAATATTAACTTTTGTTATGAAGTTTTAAAAAAAAGTCATTGAAATGATTTCTTTCATCGCATCCCCATGACTAGAGGAAAACTGGTAAACTATTAAAATTACTATACTGCACACCTCCATAGAAAGAAATGATGAACTCTAAGTGCAGATTAAGGTTTTTACTCTTTGCACTTTATTTTTCTTGCTTTTCTTTTTCAACATGACTATAGTAGAAATGTTTTTTTATATGACTTTCACATATAATTAATATAATATTGCTTGCCTTCAGGAAGGAAAGAAAGGGCCGAATTTGCAACATAATTATTTTTTTAAATGAATAATTAAAATTAAACAAAATGCTGCTATTATTACTAAAAATAAAATAGCAAATTTTAGAGATGAGGTGGAATTCCATTAATAAATTAGAAACAGAAAAAAGAACTATTAACATTGTTGGCAAAAATATAAATTGATTTAAGTGTTCTAAAAACAAATAATGTCCTGGAAAAGTTACTAAATTGTATATACCTTTTTACCTTTGGTAGGCAAATACCCAAATGAGATCAAAGATAGAGAGATAGGTTCTATGAATACCAAAATATTCACAATAGTATCTTTTGTGGTAGCAAAAAAAAGAGAAATAATGTAAATACCCACAAAATGGGAAATGGCTGAATATAGAGAAGTCTGAAAAATGAGTATGAATAATTCATTCATATTTGGAAAGACTTGCATTAATTGGTGCAGAACAAAGTAAGTCTCCGGAGAGTAACACACACACACACACACATACACACAATAGCCTAAATATGGTAAAAGGAAAAAATAACATTAAAAAATAGAATTCAAATGAACACAATGACTAATTTTAGCACCAGAGGACTGCTAATCAAACAGATTTTCCTTTTGTCAGTTGAGGTATATGCCTCTCCCTTTAAAAACTTTGCACACTCTTTCAAGCAGAAGACTTGAGATGTACAATTGATCTCATAGAGTAAAATCATTATTGTCATTCAGTCATGTTAGATTCTTTGCGATCCCATTCTGGGATTTCTTGGCAAAGATATAAGGGTGGTTTGCCATTTTCTTCTCCAGCTCATTTTACAGATGAGGAACTGGGGCAAATAGGATTAAATGCTTTCCCCGGGATCACATGCCTAGTAAGTGTATGTGTCCAGAATTAAATTCAGGAAGATGAGTGTTCCTGCACTCGTCTCTGGCATTCTTTCTACTGTATCACATGAATACAAAGGTTCAGTGACTCTTCTAGTTTCATTGTCCTTACCAAAGGACACAGTCTCTGCTGGATACATAGGACATGCTTAATAAATGCTTTCTGGCCAGGACATTTCAAACAATTTAGGGAGCCTATTTAATATTATGAATGTGTTTTATTTTAGTTTGTATATGTGGGTAGGCAATAATAATAGTGAACATTGAACCTTCTTTCCCTGTCAAGAGTAAGTTGTCCTTTTCAGGCCTCACTTTTCTCACAGAAAAAAGGAAGCCTAGTCATGATTATTGTAATGAGGTTTGAATGTAGCCATTTTGCTTCCACGTGGGTAGGTAAGTACAGAAATTTTATGACAAATGACTTGCAGAAACTTGTGACCCTGAACAAGTCACTTAACCCCCATTGAATAGCCCTTACCATTCTTGTGCCTTGGAAACAATACACAGCATTGATTCTAAGTCAGAAGGTAAGGGATTTTAAAAAGTAAAAAATAAATAAATGACTTGTAGACAAAGTAAGAGTTTAGAAATATATATACACATGCATATATATGTAAGGTTTTAAAAGATATTATTTGTAAAACCTTGACATATTTTATTAAAATATTTTCATACTTAAAAGTTTTCCTCCACACTTCAGATTGTAATCTTTATCTTTCTCTAAACAGTAATATTATGGATTCCTTAAAAAATCTACATACCTATTAGTCCAGTAGCATAGCCTTCTTTTTGTAGTATCTTTGCAAAAGTTGTTTCATTGGAAGGGAGCCCTCCAGATGCTGCGGTCCATTGAAGAACACGATAGCCATTATCAGAAACCATGCCTTGGATGAATATAGTTTATGAAGAAACACAATTTGTTAAAAATTTACTTGTTGAAAATGAATCATGTAAACATGAAAATATTTTAAAAATTAAAATTAAAAAATTTATTTGTTTTCTGATTTAAAATGTTATTTAAAACTCATCAGAAATATGGCAAACCAATGTATAACTGAAAATCTGTTACCCTAAAAAAGAACTACATTTCCTGGGAACCCATTGACTTCCTGTCGTTATACACTTCCTGTAGGCAGGGAATATTAGGCAGGGATGTGGAGGGTCCCACCCTCTTTGGCATGATGACAGTGAGCTTGGTGGTGATAAGGCAGGCGTTTGAACTGGCTGATCAGTCATGGGCATGTTGTCTTTTTATTTGTTACCTTTTTATTCCTTTATTTCTAATATTCACTAATAAATATCCTAAAATATAATATTTTATTATGAGATTTAATTTTAATTTTTAAACCTATCAGATTCAATGATTAATTTATTATTTAGCTTTTGACAATTAAAACAGTTGACACATTAAAAAGATAATATTGTTATGCTTTAAATGAACTATAAATTAAAAAAATGGCCATAAATCAGGTAATATGAACCTTTTTAAACATGCCTTCAAATTTCATTTGATTCAATATTGTATGTAATAAGCCAAAAGATACTGCATAGTACCGTGGAAAAAGCATAATTTATGCAGTCAAAAGACCTGGGTTTGACTTTTATCAGCTTTTTGCCCTTCGGCATGTTATTTGTTCTTTTTCTATTCAACTTTCCTTATCTATTTATCTATAAAATGAGAAGGTTGGATTAGGGTGCCTCTGAGGTTCATTCCAGGTCTAGAGCTATGATCCTAAATGTTCTCAATGTCTAATTTCTTGGTTGGATGTGCAAATTTGAGACTGTGAAGATAGGATTAACTCTCCCCTTGCCCATTTTTAGCTAAACAAATCAAGAACTTAAAGTACCCCTATTTGACACTAAGTAATTGAGTTCTCAAGTCATTTACTAGAGTAAGCTCACACCTCCAAAAGTCACTGCACACCATGTCCCCCACCTCCTTCCCAGAAAGTGCTAGGCAAATTGAAAAACTGCAAATGGTTCCTGTAAAGTGGAGGAGCAACAGGAAGTGACATCAAGAAAACTGCTTTAAAAAGGTCAGACTGAAGGAGGAGACTCTTTCCCTGGATCCTGCTTTGGCTTGTGGTGGTGGGTGGAGTGATTCCTTCCTTGGTTCTTGGGTGAAGAGACCCTCTCTCCTCATTGGCACTTTGCTTGTACACTCCCTTCAACATGAGTTCTGGTGATATTCTTGGTGGTCTTAGCCTCATGTGCACTGAAGGTTCTAGGTGCATTCTTCAGTGTATCCGACTCTTTGGATTTTAGCTTCCTAATTAGGACTTTGGATTCCGGTGAGATTTGCTTTTACATTTGCATTTGCGGTCTGGAGACATTAAGATTAAACTCAGGGTATCAGTAGCTAAGCAATTGTCTCTTTACATTTTACATTTTTCCACTTTCACTCTTTCTAGTTCTTTGTAAATGAAGCTGCTGAAAATCATTTTGACATAAGCTATACTATTTTTAAATCAGTGACCACAATATTACTTTAGAATTCTCATATTTTGCCTAAAACCTAAATTTAAATTCTTATGATTGACTACTTTTTTAAACAACAAAATTTAAATTTTTTCAAGAGCAAATTTTCTAATATAAGTTATTGGAAAGTTTACATTAAAAGTCATGAGACCTGGGCTATATCTTTGGCTCTGATAAGCTAACCATAAATCTTCTGAGAGAACAACTATGATAGAATGTCAGAATTGATTTACCCACAATGGACTTAGTTTTTTCTTGTGTCTTGCCTAATTCGTTGTGCTATTTTAAATATTTATTACGTAATATCAAATATTTGTTCCATAATATCATCAAAGAATTAATCAATTCTTTCAGATTATAACTTTTTATATCTTAAAATGTAAAAATGGAGATTTGAACCCTGGACTCCAATCCCCAGAACTCCTTGGCCACTTCCCAGAATGCTTTGTAATCTCATTGAGACCCACACCTGGGAGAGATAAAAAATTTCTTTTTAAACTGGTTGTAAAGCCTACCAGCTCTCTTCCTATTTCCGCTTCCAAGCAGACATGTCTCTCATGATGTAAGTGAAATTGAATGGGCCTCTCGACCCACCTAGGCACATGCTTTCTTACTTGGATTTTCTTAAATTCTTAATCTTTAATAAACCTCATAAAAATATAATATTTCTAGCAAGAAACTAATTTTTATCTGCCACAGTTTGGCCTAAATTTTAATCTTAACAAAGAGTAGTATAAAACCGTATTAACATATATGGAATCAGGGAACAGCTAGACAGCTCAGTGGATAGAGAGACAGGACTGGAGATGGGAGGTCCTAGATTCTAATCTGGATTCTAACACTTCCTAGGCTTGTGTATGAATTAAATATCAAGGGGACCTCCAACTCAGGCCAATCCAGAAAAGATTCAACATAGGAATCAGTGCATCACATTTCTGGATTGCTAATGAAATCTGAGAAGTCCTCATTGGCTAATCAAAGTATGGGGGGGAGGAGCTTAGATGAGATTTGTAAAGGGGTGGTTTTGGGGAAGCTCACTGCTCTCTTAGCTCTTGTCCCACTCTCTGGAGCCATCCAGGTACCTCTTGTCTGGCTTGCAATCTCTGGCAAGAGGAAACCAGGTCAGGCTGGAATCCAGGACCTGATCTTCCTTTAAGTTAGAAAGTCTGTAAACTTTATATTTTGCTTTATTTCTCTTAACAAATAAATACTTATAGATTTAGTATAAAGTTTCCAAGATTAATTTTTATTTATAAATCTTGGGCAAGTCATTTAATCTCAGTTGTCTAGCCATTACTACTCTTCTGCTTTAGAATGAATATTTGTAGTGATTTTAAGATGGAAGATATGAATTTTAAGAAGCATGGAATCAGTACCGTAGGCTTGTCTCACTTTGTTGTGTTGTATTTACTGTTTGACATTATTGCAAAGGGAACTAGACATACTAGATACTGTTAACTAATAGAAAGCAGAGGAAAATTTACACATTGGGAAAGTATGTTGTCTCTGACAGGACAATGAACACAAAGCATCTACTTCAGTTATAATACTTATTCATACAATGTTGCAATCACAACTTTGATTACTATGTCCTATTAATTCTCTTTCAACATTGTATTATTCTTCACTTCTCTTTCATCTCTACCATTCTCAAATTCTAAGACTAAATTGTTTATCTATACTCAGCTTAGATGAAAAACAAGGCTATATCATGGATCTTCATGTGTTATGGTTCCAATCTATTCTTGTATAACAAATAAAATCCCATTAAGTCAGAAAAATTAAGAGCACTGTCAATTTTTCAATGCAAAGAACATATTCTAGGAGTCTTGGTAGTTAAGCATCAGTGTGGTTTCAAATACACATATTTGTCAATTTTAGTTTGAATGAAAAACAAAAGACATTGGATTTTGTATTAGAAAAACATGGAGATACCAGGACACTTGAATTGAGAGAATTTTTTATGATCACACAGAACAAAAATTGATGGAAATTTTTGGTGAGTCCAATGTATTTATGTGTCAGCTGCTCTGTCTGGGATGGGTGGGGAGATAGATTTGACCTGCTAACAAGATCCATATATGCTGTTAATGATAGATTAGATATTTTTAAACAGTCAGTCCCATATCATTCTCAAGCATTCAAGGAGATTATCAAGATTTATTCAATTTCTTCACCTTCCTAGAGGTGGGAAAAAATCACATTTTTCTATGAAATAGAGACAAAAATCATTAATTCCTAGGAGTGATACATTGAGACACCAAATTACAATTTGAATCTGCAAATAAAGAATTGGATAAGAATGTTTTTAATGAATGAAGAAAAAATGAAATGAATGAAAGAATCTAAAGATGTGAATTCTGAAGAAAATTGGAAATTGGTTTTGGAAAAATTCATATTCAATTTTGTATTAGGGCACATGAAAAATTTATTTTGATCACAACTTTTAAAGATCTTGGTATCTCCAATTATTCAAGAAACTAGCTCTTTGATGAGAATTGTTAAAAATAATATATAGAAAATATTAATTCTGAGACAATCTAAGAAAATTTCTAACCTGATCGAATAGGGTATCTTCCAGTTAATAAAGCAGCTCTGCTTGGGGTACAAACAGAAGCTGCTGCTAGGTGCTGAGTAAGTTTCACCCCTTCATGTGCAAGGCTGTCAATATTTGGTGTCCTAATAAGAAAAAAAATGATATGATTTAATTCATTTTAAAGTGAAACATGAATTATATGTACTTGAAAAGAAAACTTGGATTTGATTACATTTGAAAATATAGTAAAAGCATTTTATTTATTAGAGACCTCTTAACCAATACTTTATATATTCACATAATAATGATTTAAGTTCCTCATTATATAGCTCTGATGCATTGTAGTTTTCCTATCCCTAATCAAAGAAATATTACTTCAATTCAAGTATTTATTAACATTTAATGGATTAGAAAGCTTAGTAAAGTAGTCTTTGCCTCATCAGTGTAGGTCTCAAATCAGAATACTTTTTCTAAATGCTTTCGGGAATCCATTTTTTTATGAGGTTGTAACTTGACTTTGAAATGTTTATATGTGTAGCTTGAATTGACTGACACTGTCAAATCATTCCTTTTATCTTTCCTACGAAGGAGAATCATGTGTAAACAAAGTAAAGTGAAGAGTTGAATAACTCTTTGTTTCTTACCTCATTGTATTATTACCATAGCATCCTATGTCTCCAATACCAAGATCATCTGCTAGCAAAATAACAATATTTGGCTTGAAGTCAGCTAAATAGATTGATTCTGATGGTTTCAAAATCAGAAATGTTAAGAGTGTAATGGGCAGAGAGGACCTGAAATACAAAATTTTAAAAAATGACCTGGAATGTCCTAGCACCAGCTCATTCTAGCTATTGAGAGTCAATTAGTAAATCACCAGCATGAACATTTTCATCTTGGAATTTACCAAATGCTAGAAATTAAGAATTGACATATTGTTTTGTTCATGCATATACTTAAGAAAATGATGAAAAAATGTTAATAATGCAGATTATACTTAAAAAGTATCATTTTTTGAAAGTTGATTTTTCACCTTTTATAAAATACCATCAAATAACCCCACTTTTGATAGGGACCCCACTATCCCCTTTTTTGTGTATATATAAATGGTGCTATCTTCAGGATAAAGAAAAGGTTGGACTTATTTCTTGGACAATTCAATATGTGTACAATTTTGAATACCACATTTTAGAAAGGACATTGACTAACAAAAATTCTTTCATGTGAGAATAATCAAGATAGTGATGAAAGAGCAGGATGTATAATGCTCTATTAAAGATAACTTAGGGGAAATGGATTACATTAGTTTTTCTTGGCCCCTGAGGGGAAAGTTATAAGTAATAAAATTCTCTTCAGGTAGACAGACTTGTGAAAAAAAATGTTAATAATTTTGATTATCAAAATATAGAATGGGCCATTATAAAAGGTGGTGGATTCCCTTTCCTAAGAGATCTAACAAAGGCTGGAAAATTCATTTTTCAAGAAGAGGTGACTTCTGTTTAGATACTGTGAAAATTGCTGTTTTCTGAATGAATTCCTTTCCAAATGTGAGATTTCCTGAATGTGCTCTGTGTGTATATTTGTTAAACAAACTATAAAATATATAGGAAATGAAACAAATTAAGTAAGCACAACCAGGAAAAAGATAGAACTACTATAGCTATGTAATTGGAAAGAAACAAAAGAACAATAAAAATAGGTATCATATGATTATAATTATCAAGTTTGGCCCCAAAGAAGAGATGTAAAAATATACCCCTCCCTTCCTTCTTTATAGATATGGGGAATGTAAAACACTATATATACTATTAGAATAATTTGACAAATGTGTTACTTATATTAAACCTCTTTTACCAGTAATTTTTTAATTTTTTCTTGTAAGTTCTACCTCTCTGGATAGGAGAATGGAAAAGATATAGTTGGAGATGAAAGTAATTTAAAAACAAAATATATCAATAAAAATAAAACACTACACATTTATGGTTTTAACTATTATTTCTCAACATGAATGTAGGAATAATTTGTGAGTCTTCTTTCAAATGGCCAAACTTGTTATTGATTAGATCCTTTTTTCAGGGAATTGTAAGGATAGAATTTATTTTTTCTAATTGAATGATGCTTAGTTAGTCTGGGTATTTGAAGATCTTGATCAGAATTAAGTGCTAAAGATGGACGAATGAGAGAAGAAAAGTCACTTATAACAGGGGAATAATTAAGAGCTCTGCTCCCTCTTCTCACATGCCCAAATTATGTTATAATTTCAATATGATAGTATTAAGTATCTTTAACAGATCTTTAAGTCAAGAGGGAATGACACTTCTTATTAACTTTTTTTGGATGGCTAAAAGCTCTCAAAAATGACAGGGATCTGTGTTTAAGTAATATCTAGAATACCTGAAAGACAGTATTATTTATACATATCTTGAAGAAGAGAGTTATGCTTCATTCATGTGGCAAGAGGTTGCTCTTTCCTCTTTAACAAATATAGTCTGTGTCAAGACTCAGGGAGCAAAGGAAGAGGAAGAGTGTCATGTATAGTTCTCCAATCAGCTCTCAAATATTTGGAAGTCATTAGTTTTATGCCCCTGTGTTTTAAGTTGAATTGAGGTAGAATTCACTTTAAGTTTACCTTTCATTTTTTCTAGGTCTACAAAGCCATGACTTAAAATGTATGCTCTTTTCCAGATACTCGACATGCTGTCCTGATGGAGCACACCTACTTCATTAATACATTTCATAGAAAACCCCATATAACACAAAAAGGTAAATAAGAACCAATACCATAATTAAGAATGGCAAACATCTTACCAAGAATCTTCCAAGTGCATCATGCTATCTGCCTTCTTTGAAAGAATAAATCAAGGTTCTGCTATCAAGAATGAGAAATAAAACAAACAAAATATATAAAAATTACCCAGGAAATAAAAGTGAAAACACATAAAAAGAAAGAAATTTTAGTTAAGCATGAGTCACTTCTTTCCACCATCTCACCGTCTCCCTGTCCTCATATATATTCCCAGTATTCAAGGACCTTCTTGTAGCTTTTAGTTAAGCAGTTTAAATAGAATCATGGAAAATTCTTGCAGAAAAAAAAAAGTTTCTCTTTCTAATGAAATCCTAAATGAAAAAGGTCAATAGCTTAGAAGAAAAGGAGATTGAGCAGTAAAGGAAAAGTTCAAATAGGAAAGAATTTAGCTTTAGACACTAAGGGAATGTAATAATTAAGTTTTATTTAACACTTACATTGTATAATTGTGATTGTAGTAGTGGGCAGGAAGTAGAGTAAAATTCCCAGGACTTTTATTCATTTAGAAAAATCTCTGTGGATGTGATATGATTTTTAATAGATCTTTTTAATAAGGGAAGTAATGGATGACTTCTAGTTATTTGAAACTTGTTTCTTACTTTCATTCATATAGCAAATATTTATTGAGCATCTGTGAAGAAATAATTGTTCAGGGGGTAGAAAGCATCATGAAATATGAAGTGTTATGCTATGTCAGGGGAATTATAGGAAGGAAGTAGTTAAAAGATGGCATGAGAATATTGATGAATATTGATGACAGTTGTGTAGGGAGATGAGAAATTCTTTATGAATTGCTGAAGGAACTAGGGTTGGAAGATGAAGGATGATATGGTATGGATAAGAATCAAATTTTGCCATGAAGAAGGTGTATATTTTATAATATACTGTGATAATTCATGTAATGTTTATTAGTGGGACAAGGGCAAAATCAATGTTTTTTCAATGAATGAAACAACTGCATATTTTAAATATAATAATAATCTATTTCACAGTAAGTTATTTACATATATTCAATGTAATATCAAGAATCCCAAAGGCTTCTAAAATGTTAGAACTGAAAACAGTAATTGAAGGCATTATCCATATTTCCTGAGGGGAAAAGATACTGAAGTTTATTCATATAATTAAAGAATTTCAGTTTTTAAGCTTAGCGATACCCTAAATTGAATGAAACAAAGAGAAAGTTACATGTGTTTGTACTGACATTGAGAGGAGTACTTTGATTGATGATGAGGTGAATGGTGGAAAAGAGATGAGAAACATTGCCATACAAAGAACTCCATTGTGAAGATCCAAAGCAGTAGTCTTTCCTAAAGGTCATAACAATTGGTTAGCTTTAAGTCCAAACCTCTCACTTGGGAGTTTTTTCCTTTTTCTTCTGGATACGGGAAATAGAGGCAAGGTAGCACTTCAACATCTCCAATGGCGTGAAACAAGGCTGTGTGTCCTCACTCCAGTACTATTCAACCTATTTTTCACTCAAGTATTAAGACATGCTCTGATGGATCTAGACCTGGGCATCTACATCAAATACCAACTGGATGGCTCACTATTTGACCTTCGCTGCCTGACTGCAAAAACAAAGACAACAGAGAGACTCATCCTGGAAGCTCTCTTCGCAGATGACTGTGCTCTCATGGCCCACCAAGAAAATCATCTCCAAACCATCGTGGACAGATTCTCCACCGCAACAAAACTGTTTGGCCTGACTATCAGCCTCAGCAAAACAGAGGTGCTGTTCCAACCTGCACTAGGGAGGCCAACTAACCAGCCGTGCATTACAATTGACGGCACGCAGCTTTCTAACGTTAACACCTTCAAGTACCTGGGCAGCACCATCGCCAACGACGGGTCCCTAGACCACGAGATGAATGCCAGGATCCAAAAGGCCAGCCAGGCACTTGGGCGGCTGCGCTGCAAAGTCCTCCAACACAGAGGTGTAAGCACTGTGACGAAGCTCAAAGTGTATAATGCAGTGGTCCTCAGCTCGCTCCTGTACGGTTGTGAGACATGGACACTGTACCGGAAGCACATGAAACAGCTGGAGCAATTCCACCAACGCTCCCTCCGGTCAATCATGAGGATCCGATGGCAGGACCAAATCACCAATCAGGAAGTCCTTGACAGAGCCAACTCCACCAGCATCGAAGTCATGGTCCTCAAAACCCAGCTACGATGGTCTGGACACACCATCCGCATGGACCCACAGCGAATACCAAGACAGATATTCTATGGTGAACTGTCAGCTGGACTCAGGAAACAAGGCCGACCAAAAAAAAGATTCAAGGGTCAGCTAAAGTCAAACTTGAAGTGGGCTGGCATTACACCAAAGCAACTAGAACTTGCTGCCTCTAACAGAAGCAGCTGGCGAACCCACATTAACCATGGCGCCACCACCTTTGAAGATGAGCAACATCGACATCTTGCCGCTGCTAGTGAACGCGGACACCAGGCCACAGCGACACCTCCCGTAACAACTGGCGTCCCATGCCCCATGTGCCACAAAATTTGCGCCTCAGCCTTTGGACTTCAAAGCCACATG
Source organism: Monodelphis domestica (assembly GCF_027887165.1). Taxonomy (NCBI): domain Eukaryota; kingdom Metazoa; phylum Chordata; class Mammalia; order Didelphimorphia; family Didelphidae; genus Monodelphis; species Monodelphis domestica. Next base: position 216,297,107 of record NC_077234.1, read on the forward strand.
AGGGTACATCATAGATGAAACTGCACAAAGACAATAGTCATACTCGATCACCGAGAGACTACCACTACTAGTCCACAGGTTGGGATATAGAGTTCCTGGTCTATGCTCCACACTCATCTGAGTTCTGAGGGCAAAGACCCTTCAATTAGCAGTTTTTTCCCAACAATCTCTTCTCTCACTCCAAGATCACTCCCACTCCCCATCTCATTCCAAAAGCTGTCTGCTCATCTCAGTGGGCAGAAATGCCAAAGCTTGATTCACAGTTTTCCTTTCCACATACACACACACACACAAAACTAATAGATACATACAAGATATAGTATGTGTGTATGTATTTATTTGTTAGCTCTTTTTCTAGGAATGAATATTTCAGTTGCTATATATAATGTTCTATTCTTTTTATTCATTTTGCTTTTCATTATTTCATGTAGACCTTTCTTTATATTTTTAATTAATCTGCTCATCATTTCTTATGGCACAATAGTATTCCATCACAATCATATGCCACAACTTGTTCAGCCATTCCCCACATGATGGACATCCTCTCAGTTTCCAGTTCTTTGCCACCATGAAGATCATTACTATAAATATTTTAGAACATTTAAGTTACTTTCTTTTCCCCTGATTGCTTTGGAAAACAGAACTAACAGTGGTATTGCTGGATTTGAGTATACATAGTTATGTAAATCTTTGGACATTATTCCAAATTGCTCTCCAAAATGGTTGGATCAGATCACATTTCCTCCAACAGAATATTAGTGTCCCCATTTTTATACACCCCCTCCAAAATTTCTCATTTTGCTCTTTTATCATTGTTGCCAAGTGGATAGGTGTGAAATGATATCCCAGAGTTATTTTGATTTGTATTTTTTTAAAACCCTTACCTTCCATCTTGGAGTCAATACTGTATATTGGCTCCAAGGCAGAAGAGTTGACTTGCCCAGGGTCACACAGCTGGGAAGTGTCTGAGGTCAGATTTGAACCTAGGACCTCCCATCTCAAGCCCTGACTCTCAATCCACTGAGGCAGCCAGCCAGCCAGCTGCCCCCTGATTTGCATTTTAAAAATCAGTAATGATTTAAAGCATTTTCATAATGTGTACATATAGCTTTGATTTCTTTATTCAAAAACTTTCCATATTTTTAAACTATTTATCAATTGAAGAATGGCTCATATTCTTATAAATTTGATAAAGCTTTCCCTAAATTTGAGCTATAAGACCTATATCAAAAATCTGTCTACAAAACTTTCCCCAATATTCACATTTTCTTTTAATATTGGCTATAATTGTTTTATTTGTACAAAACCTCTTTAATTTAATGGAATCAAAATTATGCATTTTATAATTCAAAATTCTCTTTACCTCTTGTTTGTCCTAATTTCTCTCCTATCTATAAATTTGATAAATAAGTTCTCTGTTCTTCTAATTTGCTTATGACATTTCCTGTTTTGTCTATATCATGTATTTACTTTGATTTTATCTTTGTAAATCATATAAGATTTTGGTATATACCTAGTTTCTGTCTGATTGCTTTCCAATTTTAACACTAATTTTTACCAAATAGCAATTTTTTATCTCCAAAACTTGGATCTTTACTTTTGTGAAATAAAATGTTACTATTATCGTGTACTACTATTTTTTGTATGTTTGTTTGGTTCTACTGATCTACATTTCTGTTTCTTAGTTAGTACCAAATAGTTTGATAATTATTGCTTTATAATATAGTTTAAAATCTGGCACTATTAGATCTATTTCCTTTACATTTTTTCATTAATTCCTTTGATATTCTTGACCTTTTGTTCTTTCAAATAAATTTTGTTATTTTTCCTAATTCAATAAGATATTTTTTGATAACGTAATTGGGATGGCATTGAATAAGTAGACTTATTTATTCTTTTCAATTATGACTCTACCAACCCATGCACAGTTAATATTTCTCCAATTATTTAAATATGACTTTATTTGTTTAAAATGTTTTATAATTGTGTTTATGTAGTTTCTGGATTCTTTTTGGCAGGTATACACCTATGTATTTTTTTTCTGTCTATGATTATTTTAAATAAGGTATCTCTTTACTCTCTCTTTCATAGGACTTTTTAGGGACATATAGAAATGCTGGTGATTTTATGTGGTTTTATTTTATATCCTGATAAAATGCTGAATGTTATAATTGTTTCAACTAATGTTTTATCTGAATCTGAATTTCCCTCTCTCTACATTTGCAGAGGACATTCCTCACTTCACCTACCCCTCTGTCCAGGAGCCGCTTCCTCCCTCTCCTGTGGGGGCACACCTGGCACTCCATCTTAAAAGGTTGTCCATCACTGCTATAGGAGTTACTGAAATATTTAAAATGCTGACTAATTTAAAACATGTTAATAATTGAAAAATGTTTAGATTATGAAATCTCTACACTCAGCAGACAATTTGGGAACAACGAAGGGCAAAAGGTTGTATATGCTTTCTGATTCATTGACTCTACTGAGCTGTTTTTATTAAATAGGAGGATAAAGTGCAAGGATATCAGTGAAGTGGATGCTATATCTGGAAATATAGATGTATTCAAGAAAAAAGGTTACTAATAAAAGACTTAAAGTTCTACTCCCAGGATAAAGTTCATGGACTAAACTTCAAGAATAAGATACTGTGTAATAAGAACTTTATTTCCAGTCTCTATCCAATGCAGAAACAGGAGAAAATGTAACTCTTAAAAATTGGTGAAGGATGCTTCTGCTTAAATATCTACCAGATAACTCTGTCTTATGTCTCCTCTCTCTGATGGTTGATCTCTGGGCATAAAATCATAATCCCACAAGGAGGACAGATGGCTACAGAAGGAAAAAGGTCTTCAGGATCTGACTCCCAATGAAAGGCTTAGAATATAAATATACAAATAAATATGTAATAGAGTTACAATGCCCATAGAATCAAGAATTATGGCATCTTCCTGGGTCATCCCAGTTTTTTATTTAACTTTCTCAATAAAAATAACCATGCCCAGATTCATCTTTTATTGACTTTTACATAGTTGCTCTTCACAGATGTTGCATTTTTTTTTCTTCACAAATTGAAGTTTTGGGGCACTTTGTTTCAAGCAAGTATATCAGCACTATTTTCCCAACAACATATGTTCATATCATATTTCTGTGTTTCACAATTCTCACAATATTTTAAGCTTTTCCATTATTATTATTATATCTATTATAGTGATCTGTGAGCAGCGATCTTTGATTTTATAATTGTAATTGTTCTGGAGTGCCACAATTGCCATATAAGACAGGAAATTTAATTGGCAATGACTGGTTCTCCTGTCTTTCTTCCTCTCAGGCTTCCCTATTTTCTGAGACAAAACAGTATCAAAGAAGTTTATGTAAATGTGGTTGATAAGGCAATGCCAGGATTTGAGGCAGTTTTGAAAGAAATTCTGCTGTGGATAAAATCCTATCAAACTACATGATATATTATTGATAAATCTTCTGTAAAAGGCATCAGTCGATGAGGCAAATTTCAATGCTATCTAATTTTAAGAAATTGACACAGCTAGCCAGCCTTCAACAAGCATCATCCTGATCAATTAGCAGCCATCAAAATTGAAGTAAGACCTTTTATCAGCAAAAAAATAAAAAAATTATGAATCAGTGAAGACCCAGATGATGGTTAACATTAGTCATTGCATGCTCTGATGATGGTGAACACTTTTTGGCAAAATATTCTTTTAAAATTTTGATATATACACTGCTTCTTTAGAATAATATTATTTCTAGTGTAAACATAATTTTTATATGCACTGGGATATTCATTTTATCATGGTGGTATGGAACTGAACCTATAATATTTCTGAGATATGCCTGTATAGTGGTCTCTGAGAGCAAATTGAGGAACTAAGAAGTTGTCAGAACTGCAATCTGACTCCTTTTCCTTGATGAGCTGAAGTACAAATTAGTTCTTTGTTCCTAGCTTTAAAAAATAGTTTCTGGAATGATGAATTCAGGCAAAATGAAGAATAAGTTTCATTCTGAGACTGGATTTGAGCTCTTCCTAACATTGCACAAGCATGAACTAACTTCCTTTCCTACCCACACAATGAATTGACAAGGGAAGCCAAGTAAACACAATGATATCTCCATGAACACTGGAGGAAGACTTCAGGTCAGGACCCCCAGGTTATATTACTTTGGCAAGAGCTAATCAGGAAGAAAGATTCTAATAAGAGAAAATTTAGGAAAATATACATTCTTTATTTCTTCATAGTGGAGTTGGGGACACTATGGATATGGAATACTATATATTCTTACATATTGGTTGATATAATTCTTGATTTTCACTTAACTATTCTGCCCTCCCATTTCTTTTAAAATTCTTTGTTATGAAAGCTGGTTTTTTAAAAAGGGGAAGAAATGAAAAGTAGTATTAATTTCTTAAAAATTACTACCAAATAATAATGAAGAGTTGGCAACAAATACTGCACGAAATCAATTCATCTGGAAGTAATTTAAGACTGCTCCTTAATTAGGGAGTAGAACATATCAAGTTCTGATACCTAGTCTGGAAATTTGAAAGGCAGATATTCATCTGGAATGATTCAAGTGGAGGGTCATTCACAAGTTAGAGAGATATTCTAAAATAGAGCTTGTCTGACTTCCTCCCTGCCTCTCACTCCAGAATCCCTTCCTACTTTAGGACTCTAGAACAAATTAAATACAATTCTACTTTGCTAAGGCTCATTATACAAGCAAAGAACTGAATGTGATAAATGATGTATCTGAAGGCCACCAAGAACAAAAGATCATTCAAGAGGAAAACCCCAGATATAAGTAAAAATTGTTCAGTTGTTTCAATTGCATCTAACTCTTGGTGACCCCATGTGGGATTTTCCAGGAAAAGATGCTGGAGTGGTTTGCCATTTAATTTTCCAGCTCATTTTATAGATGAGAAAACTGGGGTAAGTGAATTTCTCAGCTATTTTTTGAGGCTGGATTTGAACTACTGAAGATGAGTCTTCCTAGCTTCAGGTCTGGCTCTCTATTCACTTTACCACCTAGTTGCTCACAAGTAACAATATTATGTTGGGAAGATGAAAGATGAACTAACAAGAAGATGCAGAGTGGAGTACAGAGCCTTTAGCAAGTCTTTCCCCCCATTCCAAATATGCAAGCCTAGTTAGTTGATATGAGAAGTGGCTGTGATGAGAATCAAATGAAATCATGTATGACAACACTAGCCAAACTTTAAAGCTATACAAATATTAGTTATTGTTATTACATGTATAACTTTTACTTTGTGTATATGCTCAGAGAAGAAGTCTAGAAAAGGTCCCCAAAGTGGAGAGCCTGCTGAAGAAAATGGAAATAAACCTGGCCTCATCTCAGATACTAGTTGTAATCTAGAGTCACAACTCTCTACTACTTTTGAGGGAGGACTCAGAATCCAATTTATAAATGCCTTTATAAGTTTGCTTAGAAAGTTGCTATTCAGGAGATAAAAATTTCCAAGTTCCCCAAGAACTTGGTAGCCCTGAAACCTTTGAGATATCTACTTAGGAGAATAATAAATGACATCTGTACCATCTCCTTTTCCCATATGGTCTTCTCAAACAATTTCAAAGTACCTTTCAGGAATTGTTAAGCTTCCTGTTAAAAAAAACTAGGCACATCATCTTCTATGACACAAACTGCAGCAGTTACCAACCCTCTCTCCATTGTGAAAGGTGACCAGAGACAGCATACTAAACTCTCCATGTTATTGTCTTAACAGCTGAAGAATCAGAGTACTCATGAATCAGAGTACAATTGATGTCCTCGATTTCCATCTAAAGGTCATTAGATGCTACTAGTCTGAATTCCTTCATTTTATAGAAAATGAAAATGAGTTTCAGAGAAGTTAAGTGATTCATCCAAGGTCATCACTCCCATAAAATTTTCTTATTAATTTTGAATCACAGAGACTACTAGTTCTTTTTATGTTTCTACCAGTCAATAACTCTTTGCTTAGGTCCAGAATTGAAAGGTATGACTTTTTAAAAATAAAGATTTGATTTCTTTAAAAGAAAATCATTGGTTATTCTGCTTCCGGGGGGAGGGGGGAAGGTATATAACCTTATTCTTAGACTGTCCTTTCTAAGTATCTAAAGGCAAGCATGTAGGATTCTCCATATGTAAGTCCATTTGGACACTCTATATGTAATTCTAGGCATCATACTGTGTTTGCCAGTCAAAGTATATAGCTTTAACCAGGAACTGAATTATAGTTTTGGAGTGGCAAGGAGGAAGACAGAAATACATATTCAACAGGGAGAACAGGTTGCCTTTCTCCATAGCAATAGATCAGACTCAAATTTGGAGCAATGTAATAGGACATTTATTATTAAAGACCCCATATCTCTAAAGCAACTGATTCAGGACATCAATGTTTGTGTAATCCACAGGAATCTTAGAAGCATTGGTTCAAATCTAGAAGGAACTTTTAGAGATAAACATAAATCACTAATTTCAGTGTTGGGGATTTCAAGTGCTTACTGAACATAATTCATTCATGAAAAAGAATCTCATTTAAAATATACCTGATAAATGGTCATGTAGTCTTTGCTTAAAGAGCTACAATATGAGGAGAACCACTATCTTATAAGAGAACCTATGCTCCTTTTGTATACCCACCTTATATTGAGTCTAAGTTGTCCTATTGGCAATTTATTACCTCTATTTTTTTTTGTAATTTTGGCCTCTGGGGATACAACAAAAAAGACAAATCCTATTTCTATGATAAAAATTTTCTCAAAAACTTAAACATATCTATCAAGTCTCCTTTCTCCTTCAAGTCATTTCTTCTCCAATTAACCTCCTCACTTCCTTCAACTGATCTTGAAATGGTATTAATAGAAAGACCCATCACCAGTTTGATTGCCCTCCTCTGGACATTTTCTAGCTTATTGGTGTTTTTCCAAAAATATATCATCTAGAATCAAATACACTAAATGTTGTTTGACCAGATCAGAGTACAATGAGACTATTATTTCCTTATTCTTGTGTGCTAAATGTGGACCAACACCCTCATTTTAATGATGAAGAAACAGAAGCAGAGAGTATAATGACTTTCACAAAAGCATATAGATTTAATCCTGCAGTGTGAGGCTAAAAACCTAGGTCTTTTGACTCCAAACTAAGTTATTTTCCCCTATACCTTGCTGCATAGCTCAGTTTACAGCCTCCATTAATGCAGTCATAGTCAAACATTCTCTTGGGATCAGAAACATTTCCTTGGATTAGTTCCAGACAGGTGGAGTTAAGAGAGTGGAAGAGGGGGAAAAAAAGTATAGCTTAGTAACTCATGCAATGCTCCTGCCCCAAATCTAGAAAATGTACTATACTGAATTCTGATTGAGAAAGTCAAGAAAAAGTAACAGGGAGTCAATTTTCTAGCTCAGAGAAGCTCAGTGAGACAGATAGGACTTCAGATGCTGGTGAAGGAGTATGCCCAAGAGCAGAGCCTAAAAGAGAATCCAGTCTGGGAACCAGGAGAGAAAGCACCTGGTCAGGAAGAGATCCCAGAGGATCTCTGAACTAATTCAAGGCATAGGAATGGCTGCCATATGGCAGCTGAGTTACTCACTATCCAGTTCTCAGTCAGATTGGGGAGGTGGATCTGCATAGAGCATGATGGAAGCAATCACTAATGAGTCTTCCTGTAACACTGAGGAAGGAACAAACTCAGAAGAAATTAATAGCAGTATGGTTCTGATTTCTTGAACAGAATTGGAACTCAGTTCTAGCTTGTAGTGCAGGGTGAAGGCATCTAATGGAAAAACCAGGACAAGAGTCTCAGATCAAAGGAAAACCTGCATTTCAGTCTGAACCTGCAGAACTTCCCAGTGGGCTAGTGAAATTCCTAACCAGAAACAAGCCAATAGACTGGAACCTGATTAACCTGATTTAGGAATTTACAAAACTCAGACTATGAATGCAGTGAGTAGGCTTAGTTCTGATTAAACATCACTGAAAAATTACAAGTCACCATGAACTATGAAAATAATAGGATATAAGAAAATAGAAAAATCAGGCCATACATTCCCTTTGGAAGTACACAGAGTCCAGTGCAATGATGTCAATATGAACTAAAGAGAACTATCAAAATAATAACAACAAAAGATCTTTAATAGAAGCAAGGAGATTATAATCCAGGGTGACCACACAGCACCAGAATGCAGGGGTACCCATGATGGGCAGATGGGAGCAGAGTTCAATAATCTCATGGGAGGCATGGGGAGGCCCTCCACACACACATAGTTGTGTGACTATGAGCAAGTCACTTAACCCCTGTTTTACCTCAGTTTTCTCATCTGTAAAATGAAGGTAATGATAACACCTACATACCAGGTTGTGTTGAAAATAACTTTTTTCTAAAATCATTTATAATCATTAGCTCATTATTATCAGTATCATCATTATTGTTATGAAGTAGAAAGTCTAGGTAGACCCACAAAGCATTCTATGTTGTAGAGTAAAGTAAACCTAAGTGCAATACCAAGTTTGGTTTGCCTTTTGATAATCATTAGACTCTCCCAGTGGTAATTTTTTATTTTTTGAGGCCTCATCTTATTGTGCCAGGGTAGATACAACTTGTTCCTTGAAAAAAACAACAACAAATACTGTGCTTTATCTTTTCTAATTACCTACCCAATCAGAACCTTTTAGGAATAAGAACTTAAGGTTTAGGTTTTGGGTTAGACAATCTTTGAGTATACAACCAACAGAGAGAAATTAGTAATTTCTTAGCCTTTTGCTGATGATCTCTTCAGGCTGACTAATTACTTCCTTACCTTTTCTTTTAGTGCAATGCCTCTTATCCCCAATTTCTCCTGGAGTTAACATCCAGGCATTTGTACAGGACATGGATATTGGGAAAAATAGATCATGAACCAGTCATTGTTAAACAAATCATTTGTTGTGCTTCTGCTCAGTGACAAAGGAAATAATACTGGAGGTTATAAAGTGAAATAGGACCAGAAAGATTTGGCAATACAGGAAAATGTTCTGAGAGAATAGTAAAAACAATAAAGAAAAATTTAAGAAAATCAGATGAAATAGATCAGTGATTACCAGATTTCCTAATCATCTTTCCTCAACCCACTCAAGATTACAATCCTTCTCTATATACAGTTTATGCATCCCTTGTTTTCTTCTTTAGCTCTTCTCTTAGCTAGAGGAATCTCCATGGTTTCTTAATAACAAACAAAACCCTTAGATTCCAGTGGTAATGAATCTTGCTTTTCATGGTCCTTTAAAGTTTTACACATGATCCATGGCATATGTTTTTGCTTCTAATGATCCCTTCATCTCTCTAGTCCATTTTGTGTCTGATCTCTCTAGGAGGTCTCTCTTTGAAAGTTGCAGGACAAGATTTTAAAGACAGGAACACTATTCTTTCTTGGGTTTATGAGAATCAGAACAAACAGCAAAAGAGAGGAAAGTTAGAGCTGGCATGTCTCATTGTTATGTGGTGAAGAGAATGGAGCACTGAGCTTAGAATCAGGAAAAACAAAATTCAAATCTTGCCTCAGTTCCTCACTTGCCTCAGTTCCACTGCTGAGTGACTCTGAGCAAGTCATTTTACATCTCTCGGTCTTAGTTTCCTCATCTTTAAATTGAGGAGGTTGGACCTAATAATCTGTAATGTGTCTTCTCATTATAAATCTATAATCATATGACCAACCTTGGGACCTTTAAAATCTACAAGAAGAGAATATGGAGCAAGACCAGCATAAGCAAATATATTAATTATCACTCTAATAGTTTTTTCCCCTAGTCCTTCCCTGTAATCTCTCCTGTATGCTTGAGAGAAAATTTGAACTTCTTGCCCCAGTCCTGAGAGAAAAAGACATCTCAAATCTTTCCCTTCCTATAATGTTTTTGAGTCTTATTTCTAGTGCTCAGTCTAACTAGTCCCTGATGTCTATTCCCATCCCTCTCCACCACATAAACACCCCCCCACACACACACACATACTTACGTCAATAAGTCTAACACAATAAATAAGTATGCTTACAAATTTCTTGTCAACATAAATTCTCCCAAGAGTCTCAGTAATGTTTCAAATAAAGCCTGTGTTTGGTCTAATAACACACATTTAAAAAGAGCATTTTAAAAACTCTCTTCTCCCTAGTTTTGTAACATTTCCAATGAGAGATTCCAAGAAATGGTAAAATTATATTAAATGGTTTGCTTCTGCATGGCCTCAGTGCCTGGACTAATGCACAAACAGACTGAAAGTTTACTTAGTAGATTCCAGGTACCTGTATGGGCTGCTATCACATTATAATGTGCTACGTGGATCGGCGTTGGGCTTCATTCACTCCAAATGTTTCAGAAATGCAGCCACATTCCTTGCCACAGTCTTAAGAATTCTTTGGTGGTTTCATCCATTGGTCAAAATAGCACAATCCAGCCAGGCTAGAGCACGCATGTGCAGTGTTAGGTAGCCTCAAAGAGAAATCATTTTTTAAGAGCACAATGTTTGGTTGTGCCAGTCAGACCTGAGGAAAGCACATCTAGAGTGTTTAATAAAGCTGTTATTTTTCTATCTCATTCTATCACATATTACCTCCTCTTGTTTATAAATAGAAACACAAGACTGAGAGCTGGTCAGTGAAACAGTAAGTCTTTCATAATTAAATATTAGTTTTAAATGCATCCTGGCATTTCCCCAAATCCTGTGTACAGTGTGTCTGGCTTTTCACCAAACTAGGAAGTAGTTGCATATAAATACTTCCTTGAACTCAACTGGCAAATAACTAATTTTTAATTTCACATTGTTTCTCTCTTTGAAGTACTCAGAAAGTTGATGCCAGATTTTATGGAAAAACACTCATACATAAAAAGAAAAAGCTTACTTCTCAAGGGGATGATGTGATGTTCTTAACAGGCCTCAAGTTTCAGCCACTTTGAAAAGAATGCTAATTTTTAAAATAACACATTATGTAAACATAATTAGTCACAAGAAAGCAACAAGTTTGTTTGTTTTTAATTCTAAAGCAACCTAGTTTCTTTTTAAAGCTCTTTCCCTGATATTCTTTGGCAAGGTGTCATTTCTTATCTAGTGGTGACTGAGAAAATCTGGCAGTATTGAGATTTTCAGCAGTCAGTTTTAGGATGCTGGGATCTTGTAAGGCTCAAAATACCATCTACCCACAGAGCTTCAGATTACTCATTCAGCTAATAGAACCTCCACTGCTACTATGGGCATCAAATATCTGGATAAGTTCCCGGAGGTAGCAAAGTGAATAGCATAACTAGGACTGAATTTGGGAGGAGCTGGGTTCAAATGTAACCTCAGACACTTCATAGCTCTGTGACTTTGAGTAAATCACTTAATCTCAATATCCTAACCCTTGCCTCTCTTCTGCTTTAGAATTAATACTTTGATTCTAAGACAGAATGTAAGCATTGAAAAAAAGAATATAATAGATCCCAGAGTTGCTAACTTCACCTCCTTGCTTTTCTATATACTAATCATCTTGAGTGAATGGGTCAACAGAATATCCAATAATCATCCAATTACCCAGATCATACCAATCTCTTGGCTACATTCTAAATGTTGGTCCAGTGGCTCTTGTTAGGTGCCTTCAGAAAAAAGAGTTACCTGGGAATTTTAATGTAACAAATAAATATTGAAAAATTAAAAAAATTCATAAAACTAGTATGAAATAATAGGACAGAGTGCTGCACTTGGAATTGGGAGGATCTGGGTTCAAGTCCAACTTCCAGTTAGCTGTGAGACAGTGGTCTCTAAGCCTCCCTTTCCTCAGTTTTAAAATAGGAATAGAAAGTCTGCCATAGAATTCAAGAAGACATAGGCTCCTCTCCTCTCTTTGACAAATACCAGCTGCTTGAACCTAAGTTTAATGCCTCAGGTATTTGCGTAACTATAAATTCTAGAGTATATTTGTTAATATACACATGAGGGAGTTTACTAATCCATGTTTCACTCTTAAAATATGTGTGGATGGGGTCAGGGGAGAGGAAGTACCGATATTGCTTAGGATCGTTTTTAGGCTTAAATAAGAAAAAATATATGGAACACTATACAGAAATAATAATTTATGACACCTCAGATCTTTGAATGTATAAATCTTTTTAGAAGCATATTATTTATTCAGCATATAACTTCCAAAGCTATACTGCTTGCATCTTCCTCTGGACTTCCTTCTCTCATCATCTGTGGATTTTTATCTTGTAAAGAGGCTTTCTTGAGAGAGGGAGGGTCTCTCTGTTTTCCTGTTTCCACCATTGTACTTTCCTTGGGGGAAAAAAAAATAAACTTCTCCTTTGAAACAATTTAACAGAATTAAAAAAAATTAAATCTACACATTAGTTTTGCCTAAGAATGTATTTAACATTTAGCACATCCAGTATATTATCCCTTCATTTCATTTTAAAGAGGTGGAATGGGACAGTTAGGTATCATGGTGGATAGAGTGCCAGACCTGGAGTTAGGAGGTGCTTGGTTCAAATTTGACCTCAGATGCTTTCTAGCTGTGTGACCCTGGGCAAGTCACTAAACCTCTGATTGCCCAGCCCTTGCTGCTCTTCTGTCTTAGAATTGTTACTACAACAACAGTGAAGAAAACCAAAAAATACTCACCTTCTGTCTTAGAATCGTTAGTAAGGCAGAAGGTAAGTATTTTTCTATTATCATTACTGTTGTTTTTAAAGAGAGGTGAAACAAGCTTTTTCATATGTCTTCTGGAGTTATGGTTAAACATTGTATGGGTCAGAGTTTCAATAAGTTATCAAAGGACGTTAAAGAAAAGAGGATATTCATAAGAACCATTGAACTCTACCCTACCAACATCTCTTAACCTCTCCATTGCTCTTAAGACTAAATACTTTTTCGACTGCCCTTAATGGCTCTTCCAGCTTCTCTCCTGAAGCTTCATTAGTGAATTAGGTAGCAGTTTACACCAAGCTCTAGGAAATCCTCCTTTGCCCAGAAATTCTTGTATAAAGTTCAATTTGCATAACATTCAAATCTAACTTCCTTGATCTTATCCATTGAAGTAACTTATTTTAGCTATTTCCCTATTCAAGAAATCCTTGTTACCTTGTGGTTATGGGGGGAGGGGGGCTTTACTCTTTAATTCAAAAGATCTTAAGGAAAGCCCTCTACTGAAGTCAGCATCTTTGCTTATATTTTGTTGTGCTGCATTATAATCAGAAGGGTTCTGAGCTTAACATTATTGACTATTATTTACACAGGATCTGCTAAAATATACATCCTGTTTCAAAAATTGTTTACTTAGTTGGATTCCTATATTTGGTGTCTGCTCTCAGAAACTGTTGACATTGGATTTTCCTAGTTGTTTGTTTTTTAAAGCTGTTATGTTATTAACACTATACTTTTTCATTAAGGGAAGCTAGTTTGACAAGGAAGACTCCATACCTTAGCTCAGAAAAAGGTCCAGAAGGACCTCTCAGAATAGCCAAATGCTGCTCTACAAGCATTGTTTGTAGTTGCACTAAGTCAAGTAAGAGACAATGAGGGCATAAGGTAAGGTAGTGATGGGAATAGAAATGAAGGGGCATATGAGAGAGATACTGTCAAGGTAGAATTGTGTAAACCTCAAAATTCCTTAGACTTATAAATGTTGGAAATTTCACCATTGGGATATTTCATACTTGGAAAATTTCTTACTGACAGTCTATTGGAATGGGAACCCCATTGGCATGGGAGGTTCTTTCTCTTCCCTTCTTAAGATTACTTTAGGACAGAAACCCTTTGCTGAACAATGGAAAGGACTTTGACCTATGCTTAAGCATAGAACAGGAATTTCTTTGAGTCTTGATTGATTTTAGAATTGATACAATGGAGATACTAGGAATAAATCTCCACCCTATTCAGTCCTAATAGGATTGAGTAAGGGCTGCAGCCTAGATCAAAATTTAATTATTCCAATCTCTACCATACTCAAGTTAACAGGATTTAGAAAGGGCTGTAACAAAGGAGTAAAGATTTAATCATTTGAAAAATATGACCTTCAACAGACATGTGCAAAAGCCAGAAACCTCTGGGCGGTCCTGGGTTAAGCGAGAGCCTCCATTGACAGGGAAATTGATGAAGAGTGATTGGTAGATGTGAGGACTGAGGGGAGGCAACTTGGATGGTGTCCTTAAAGATAGGAGGGTCTGGAGACTGGAGGGGGGTTGAGTTTTTTTGAGCGGTGTGGTTCCTGGGCTCTGGGGAAGCTTGCTCTGAAGGAAGCTGAAGGTGGGGGCCTCTGAGACTGTTTCTCCATTTTGGACACGTGAGTAATAGGGACTGATCTCTTTTCTTTGCCCCAGCTATCTAAGGGCTTGGGCCTTTTGGCCCAGCCTAAACAGAAGGGGTATTTAAGCCCTATTCCCTTCTCTCCCCTTTCTCTCTCTATATATATCTCTAATTCCTTTCTTGCTCCTATTGTAATTAAACTCCAAAAAAAGGCTGACGGCTGACTTGAGTTTTTCATTTAGGAATTACATAGCTGATTCCTTGGCGACCTTAAATTAATATATATCAGTCTTTTAAAGTGATTCCCTTGTAACATTGTGGCTGACCACACGGGAGTCTAAAGAATCCTCTCAATAAAACTTTTTCCTTGCCTTTTTACTATACTGTTTCACCACTTAGTCCTTTTTTAAAAAAAAAAAAAAACTTGGCTTAAAGACACAGCTGCTAGAACACGTGAGTATAAAAAACTTTTTCTCTTTTCTCCTTAAGTTAAATTGGAATCAGCAGTTTTTTCTTTTTCTTCCCTTTAATCTTAAGGGACAGCTGGGTAGCTCAGCGGATTGAGAGCCAGCCCTAGAGGCAGAAGGTCCTGGGTTCAAATCGGACCTCAGATACTTCCCAGCTGTGTGACTCTGATAGACAGAAAACAGCTGTTTTTAAATCTCAGCAACAGGACTCTAAAGTCCTGGCTGGAAGAACTGTTTCTAAATATCCTTTCCCTTAAGGAACAACTTCCTGGATTTAAAAAAAAAAAAAACCCTGTGGAAAGTTTGTTGCTTTGCCCTGCTCCCCACGTGTTTTGTGAAATTACAAAATATACATATAAAAATGAGTACTACATTCTTTGACAATTATATGGCAGCTGAAGAAGTAGGGGCATTGAGGAATGAAGGATACCTCCAAATTTTTATATTAATAGGTACTGTTATTTTTGTACTCCTCAATACTATATTTAGAGATGATAAAATAAAAAATATTGAGGATAAAATAAAACAAAATGAGGATAAAATAAAACAAAATGAGGATAAAATAAAACAAAATGAGGATAAAATAGAAAATATTGAGGATAAAATAGAAAATGTTGAGGATAAAATAGAAAAAAATGAGGATAAAATAGAAAATATTGAGGATAAAATAGAAAATATTGAGGATAAAATAGAAAAAATTGAGGATACAATAGAAAAAATTGAGAATACAATAGAAAAAATTGAGGATAAAATAGGAAATATTGAGAATAAAATAGAAAAACTTGAGGATAAAATAGGAAATATTGAGAATAAAATAGGAAATATTGAGGATAAAATGGGAGATATGGAAGATAAAATAGGAAAAATTGAGGAAAAAATGCAAGCCCAATTAGAAGATCTAAAATGTTTCTTACAGGATCAATGGGCAAACACCCACTCTACCAGAAACAGACCTGTTTCTGAACCTTTGAATGAGGAAATTTCCTTCCCTGAAATAGAGATGGAAAACACCTTCCCTATAGCCCAGTTAACAGACTGCTTCTCTCGTGCAGTGCAAATCTTGTCTGAATTTAATCCCCAAAACCCTTCCCCTGCAATCCCAGCTTCTCATGTTCCTTCTCCTACAGAAAACCAAATTCCAATGCAAGGGAGATCTTGTCCTCCTAGAGAAACCTGTCCTTGTCAAACTGACCCACAGGTGCAAAATTCAACTAGAGGCCTGTTTCCTCTAAGAGAAGTACCTGAAATAGGACGAAATGGGGATGTGGTGACTTTAAGACATAGGATACCGTTTACTCCCCAAGAAATAAATGAATTTACACGAAATATCCCCACATATGAACAAGATCCTTTTCTAGTAACAAAAAAGATGGGAGACATATTTTTTCAATATAATCCGTCTTACAAGGACGTTGAGAGCTTACTACAGGCTTTTTTAAGTGAACGTGAAAAAAATAAAATAATTGCTCATGTCAACAAAACCCGAGGGCGTAATGCAGCACATTGGCCATCTCAGGATCCCGAATGGGACTATAATAATCCTGAGGACTATCTACAACTATACCGTTGTAGAGAGGCCATCCTCACGGCCATGAAGGAATGTGCAGACAGTACAGATAAGTGGATGGAACTGGAAAAAATTAAGCAAAAGGAAAACGAAACACCCTCCAGATTTATGGACAGAATTATCGAGTTTGGGGACAGATACTTAGATTGGGACTTAAATAAAGAGAATAGTTTAAGACAAGTTAGAAGAATCTTTGTAAATAATTCATGCAAAGTAATTAAAAATTATTTTAAAACACAATGCCCAAGATGGTCAGATATGGACCTTGAAGAATTGCGAAAAACAGCTATATATGTTTTTAAGGGAAACGAAGAAAAGGAGAAAGAGAATAATGATGACATGGAGGAAATGAAGAAAAAAATGAGATGTGTAATAGATAGGATAACTAAATTAGAAAGTGGGCATGATAATGAACCAACGACAATTGCCCCTCTCCAGAAATCCAATTATCAATCCATTACTTGCCACTTCTGTGAGAAGAAGGGCCACAAAATGATGGAATGTAGAACCTTTCTTAAGATGTTTGGAAGGAATACACAGTTTAATAATGGTTTTAGAAATAATAACTATAGAAATTATGATAATGGTTATAGAAACCAGAATTCTAGAAATTATAATAATGACTATGGAAATAACTATAATAAATATAGAAATAAGAACTTTAGAAACCAGAATTATAGAAATAGGAATTGGGAATTTAATGACAATGCTCAAATTGAAGAAAATTTTAATGATAATACTCAACAATATATGAGAAATGGCGCTCGTCCAAAAATTACTCGAGGTGCTAATGATCCTCAGAGAGGTGCCCTTCAGGAGGGTGCCCAGGGAACTTCCCAGTATAATAAAGATGATTCTTCTTAGATTGTATTGATTTTGTTGATATTAATTAACCTTTTTCAGTTTTTTTTTCTCTCCTCTCCAAATAGTAGGAAGGATGAATAAAGAACTTAAGACTATGATTGGCAAATTATGCACTGAGACCCATTTAAAATGGCCTGAAATTCTCCCTCTGGCCCTATTTTATCTTAGAAGCAGGCCTAGAGGAGACTTACATATTTCACCATTTGAGATGCTTTTTGGACATCCGCCTATACAGGCTAAGCCTTTCTCCCCGGCTTATACATCGCTATTAGGGGGAGATATTACTATTGCTTCCTATATACAGGAGTTACAGCACAAACTACGTGAACTTCATGAATCTGGAGCTGCAGTACAAGCTGGACCATTAGACTTTTCTCTGCATGACCTGAACCCAGGAGATAAAGTTTATATCAAGAATTTCAAGCGAACTGGAGCAACTGAACCTTCCTGGGAAGGACCATTCCAAATATTATTAACTACTCCAACATCTATAAAGATTGGAGAAAGAGACTCTTGGATTCACTGCTCACATGTGAAGAAAGCATCTTCTGCTGAGACTGATTGACTCTATCCTATCATATGAATTGTGACTCTATCTTATCATATGAATTGGAGATAATAATCCATAGACAAATGGATGTTTTTTTTTCAAGAATATATTGAATTACTGATTTTTTTCCTTATTTTTTCTTATTTCTTTTTATTTTTTGATCAGAATATTTGATTTTTTTTCTCATTTTTTTGTACTGAAGGTACACATAATTAATATTAATACTATTTTTTTCCCTGCAGTAATACAAGTTAATATATATACTCTTGCTATAATATCAATATATGCCTAAAAGCTTTAAACTATGGGAACCTGCCATTTATTGATAAAATATTATAGGACTGTGATTAATGTTTGTGTCTGATTCCAGGAAAAGGGATAAAAACAAGGAGCACAGACTAAACCTCAATAGTGCCAATAGAGCACACATGAAATATTAAAGTGAGACTCAAGGTTGCGACGCTTAACTTATGTTTAAGTCGTAGGACTTCCTTGTATCTACACTCCTTTCGAAGTACTCAAACAAGTACAAAGCTTGACTATCATGCTGGCTCCCTATATCTCTGAAGGAAAAAAAATCAGACAAGGGAATGACATTTCCCCATCAAAATAGAATTCTAATTCTTTCCTTCTTATATTATGGCAACTTCCTGTAGTCTTGGCTACAAATGGCTAAGTGAAATATTACTGCATTCTGTCCTACATACTTGTGGGATAGAAATTACTTTAAACTGGACCTATACAAGGTCTATTTTGAGTTTTTCTCATGTTTTTGATTATTTTTTCTATTCTTTTGATAATTGACACATACAACCCCATAACTGAACATTGCATTCTGAGCTAAACTTGATATTTTTTTTTAATACTTACTTCAGGGGGGATTGTATTTTAATTTAAAATCTAAGAATTTTTGATTTTTTTTTGTTTGAGATTTTATTTTTATAAAAATCCAAGACTTTTGTTTAAGATTTTACTTTTATAAAAATTTCAAAGATTTTGATTTTGTTTGAGAAAAGATCTTCAAGAAAGAAGCTTGAAACTTTTATATCCAGAGAATGAACTGTTGCAGAAAGATGCCGAAAACCTACACTTCATCAAGAAGATCAAGAATGAACTTTGGATGTGATTGATTGGACTGAACTTTTGATTGAACATTTATTGTAACATTTATGCCAAAAGGGACTGCCCCTAATTTGGCTTTCTGTCAATGCGCCTAGCAAACATTGGTTTTGCTTTCTTTTCTTTTCTATTTCCTCTCTCACTCTTCTAATTTCTCCTAGAAAATTGAATATTGTGTATATCTTTAGTTAGAAGTGAATTTAGAACTACAAAATGATTATGTTAAATGATCAATGGGGAGACTAGTCTCCCAATGATCATTAGGGGGGATTGTAAACCTCAAAATTCCTTAGACTTATAAATGTTGGAAATTTCACCATTGGGATATTTCATACTTGGAAAATTTCTTACTGACAGTCTATTGGAATGGGAACCCCATTGGCATGGGAGGTTCTTTCTCTTCCCTTCTTAAGATTACTTTAGGACAGAAACCCTTTGCTGAACAATGGAAAGGACTTTGACCTATGCTTAAGCATAGAACAGGAATTTCTTTGAGTCTTGATTGATTTTAGAATTGATACAATGGAGATACTAGGAATAAATCTCCACCCTATTCAGTCCTAATAGGATTGAGTAAGGGCTGCAGCCTAGATCAAAATTTAATTATTCCAATCTCTACCATACTCAAGTTAACAGGATTTAGAAAGGGCTGTAACAAAGGAGTAAAGATTTAATCATTTGAAAAATATGACCTTCAACAGACATGTGCAAAAGCCAGAAACCTCTGGGCGGTCCTGGGTTAAGCGAGAGCCTCCATTGACAGGGAAATTGATGAAGAGTGATTGGTAGATGTGAGGACTGAGGGGAGGCAACTTGGATGGTGTCCTTAAAGATAGGAGGGTCTGGAGACTGGAGGGGGGTTGAGTTTTTTTGAGCGGTGTGGTTCCTGGGCTCTGGGGAAGCTTGCTCTGAAGGAAGCTGAAGGTGGGGGCCTCTGAGACTGTTTCTCCATTTTGGACACGTGAGTAATAGGGACTGATCTCTTTTCTTTGCCCCAGCTATCTAAGGGCTTGGGCCTTTTGGCCCAGCCTAAACAGAAGGGGTATTTAAGCCCTATTCCCTTCTCTCCCCTTTCTCTCTCTATATATATCTCTAATTCCTTTCTTGCTCCTATTGTAATTAAACTCCAAAAAAAGGCTGACGGCTGACTTGAGTTTTTCATTTAGGAATTACATAGCTGATTCCTTGGCGACCTTAAATTAATATATATCAGTCTTTTAAAGTGATTCCCTTGTAACAATTGACAGGCATGAGGATCTGATGGCAGGACGGAATCACCAACCAGGAAGTCCTCGACAGAGCCAACTCCACCAGCATCGAAGTCATGGTCCTCAAAACCCAGCTAAGATGATCTGGACACGTCATCCGCATGGACCCACAGCGAATACCAAGACAGGTATTCTATGGTGAACTGTCAGCTGGACTCAGGAAAGAAGGCCGACCAAAGAAAAGATTCAAGGATCAGCTAAAGTCCAACTTGAAGTGGGCTGGCATCACACCAAAGCAACTAGAACTCGCTGCCTCTAACAGAAGCAGCTGGCGAACCCACATTAGCCATGCCTCGGCCACCTTTGAAGATGAACAACGTGACGTCTTGCATCTGCTCCTGAACGCCGACACCAGGCACCTCCCGTAACAACTGGCCCCATGTGCCACAAACTCTGTGCCTCAGCCTTTGGACTTCAAAGCCACATGAGGGTACATCAATAGAAGATAATGCACAAAGACAATTGTCATTCTCGATCACTGAGAGACTACCACTAGACTAGAATTGACAGGACTTTTCAATTGACTGGTTATGGAAGATAGGATTCAAAGGCTTAAAGTTGGAAGTGATGTTAGAAATAATCTCAATTGCCCCATTTAAATCTTGAATGATAGAAAGGAAGGAAACAAGCAGTTATTTAGTGATTACTATGGGCCAGGTGGCAGCTAAGTGCTACAGTGGAGTGCCAGGGCAGGAAGACTCATCTTCCAGAATTCAGATCTGTCCTTAGACAGTTAGTTAGCTGTGTGACCCTGAGCAAAACACTTAATTTCCATAAGTTTCCTCATTTATTAAATGAGAATAATAATAGCATCTATCTTGTAGGATTATTGAAAGAATCAAATTAGGTATTATTTATAAAATTCTTAGCACAGGGCCTGGCACATAAGAATTATATAAAAATTAACTGCTGTTATTACTATTAACCATGTTTTTGAATGAAACCCAGCCCATTTTCTTCCTCAGTTTTAAACCCAATTCTTTGGCACTATAGGCAGTGCGTCAGTCTCACAAGCTGAAGGTCCTGAGTTCAGTCCTCGGAAGGAGAGTGTGATATGATGGGAAAAGGCTTCTGGGGACCAGTCACTTCGGGTTGGGCTTAGCTCCACCTGAAGTGGATTGTCATTCCCTCGAGGGTCTCCCACTCAGTCTCCCACTCAGTCTGAAACTGCCAGCCTGGGATTCCCTTCAGGGTAGATTCCCATGGGAAAAGGGAACAAGGACAAGCTTTGGGGTCTCCAACCT
The DNA here is from genome assembly GCF_027887165.1 of Monodelphis domestica. NCBI lineage: Eukaryota > Metazoa > Chordata > Mammalia > Didelphimorphia > Didelphidae > Monodelphis > Monodelphis domestica. The sequence continues at coordinate 216,318,443 of NC_077234.1, forward strand.
ATAAGCTAGTTCTGAAACTTGGGGTTCATCAGATCTCACTAGGTCACAAGTCTGGGATTCCTAGATTCCATGTTGACACATGCAATAAACTTCCACACAAGTTTTCCAAAGCTACAGGATCAAATCGATGTCCTTCCCTCCCCTACACTCCCTCTATGTAAAACAGGAGACTCAATCAGGGTTAGATAGGTATTATAATGCAAATATATATTTCCATATGGTTAATTTTTGTGAGTAGTCTTATAAAACCCAAACCCCCAAACATAAGCCCAAGTAAATGACTGAAAAATAATATACTTTCATCTGCATCAGAATAAGATTTTAAATGCATGAAATAAAATTCATTGTATTACACAGGAAACAATTGTTGAAATACAATTATCAAAAACAAATTTAAGAGTTTAGGAACTACAGCTTAGTATATTCTGGGGAAATTGCTTAATCAAGTAATAAACTATCTAAATATGATGATTAGTGGAACACAAAAATTCAGAGGTGATTTAACATTTAAGAGAAAAACATTCAAAATAATATATTAGGAGGAAACTAAGCCCACACCAAAGCAATGGAATTCAGGGGGAAAAGTATAAAAATTATATATTTCCCAGAAAAAATATAAAGAAACAAAAATTTGTAATGTCATATTCTTGGACAAAAGAAAAAAATACCTGGGAATTTTGGAAACTCTAGGCAAAGTACAGAGCTTCAGTTTCAAAAATATAATCTTATTGGTAACCAAGGAGCCAACAATTTTCATGTCAAAAAGTATAAATTTGAGTTACTTAAGATTATTGGATTTGGATGAGAAATTTTTAAAAAGAGAATGAAATGTAAAATTCAGAGAAACAAGGTAAATCTGGAACTTTCTAAAATTACTTGCCATTTAAGGAGCAAAGATGATTCTTCAGTTCTATCAGAGGTTTCCAGTCTTTCCTTCAGCTATGTGGTTCAGTAATGAGAGTACAAGGCTGAGAAACAGGAAGACTTAAGTTCAAATTTGACTGTAGGGACCATGTGATCCTGGGTAAATCACTCGGTTACTGTCTTCTTCAATTTCCTTAACTGTAAAATGGAGATCATAATAACTCTTAAAACCCAGGATTGTTGTGATGATTAAATAAATTATTTTAAATGAGACATTTAATGAATGTTTGTTTCCTTTCCCTCCCCACTTGTCTTCAAAGAAAACCAGATTTGAATAGGGTTTTTCACATGTATATGGACTTCTTAACAGAAGTAGAACAAGATGACAAAGTCAGATTTGAAATGAACATGTTTTGTTTAAAAAAAACAACCTTATCTTCCATTTATATAATATATAGAATACCGTGTGTTGCTTCCAAGACAGAAGAGTGGTAAGGGCTAGGCAATGGGGGTTAAGTGACTTGCCCAGGGTCACATAGCTGGGTCAAATTTGAACCCAGGACATCCCTTCTCTGGGCTTGGCTCTCAATCCACTGAGTCACCAGCTGCCCCCCTCAACTATGTTTTAAGAAGGAAAAAAGAGGTTATTGGTTGTTTGTTTTCAAAATCTTTCTTGGACAAAGGCTGGCTAATTTAGTGAGGATTTTCACAGAAGACAAATAAACACAGGATCAAGATGCAGAGGAAAACAATTCTAAGAGGAAGAGGTATAAAATAAAGAGTATGAAATGGGAGTTTCAGATCACATGGTGGAAGGAAGAGGGCAGGGCTGGGATAAGACAAGAAGAGGGTTGAAGTGATTGGGGATCAGAGAAAAGAGAGTGGGAGTTGGGAAAGAGAATAACACTCTTGCGCAGCAGGCGATTTGTCATTTCATACAAGAACTGGAATAAAACTGGTATAAATCAATAGGCGTTGATTTTTGGTTGGTGGCCCAGTGGCACTCCTTTTGCTCCCTGATCTTGACAAGTGATGGGATGCTTCTTGTCTCAGTCTCTAGTGTTCCTGTCCAGTCTCAAAATAACCATACTTTAACATCAGGCAATAGAATGGACAGGGGAGGCTCTGCCCTCTGAGAGGGTATGCTTTCCTCCACATGCTCATGGTGAGCAAGGGAGAACTGGGCCTCTTCCTATGTGCTTCATGAAGTGGGGTCTCCATCCTATGAAGGGCTGTTGAAAGGCACATTTGACCTTCCTTTACAACAAAAAAGTAAACTACACAGTTTCAATGTATTTAGTTTGAATCTCTCCTTTATATTGTTTTGATTCATTGTAGGAAATGTATTTTGTGGATTTTTATGACGTTCATATTTTTATTTGTTTTATCAGTGGTACCAAAACAAAATTAATCTATTTTAAAAAAAAAACACAAAATGAGATCAACAAAGAGCCCTTTAATCATCTACAAAAGACTTCCAAATGCAAAATAAGTATGATCATATAAAAAACTTAGAAGACACTTGATTGTAATTCATTTACTAATATATGAATTAATTTCCTAAAATAAATGCCATTTTGGCTTTTGTGCCTTCTGCTTTTTTGTATGTTTTGGGGTGTTTTTATTATAATTATTTTATATTTTTACATAACTGAAACTATTGTTCCAAATTTGTGTTTATATTTCTGTTTGCATTTCTTTGTGTTCTGATCATTTGTCATTTTTAAAGATAAAATTATATCTCATTATATTAATATATCAGAACTTGTTCATTTTTCAATAATCAGATACAAAAGATACCTTATGATTTTGTTCTTAAAGATTTTTTTTTGTACACATAGATTCCCCTACCCCCTTTTTTTAGTAGTATTCTCAAGATATATTCATTGCAGTGAGGGAATAAACAAGTTTGTAGCACACTGTTTAGTGTATAGTGTAGCAATTCAGAATTCTACCAGTAGCATAAAATTTAATTCCTGATTCAATTCTTACCACTGTTTTGCATTCATCCTTCATTATCTAACTATGTTTCCATGTTTTAAGGTTTTCTGTAAATTTCTGTAAATTTCAGGAAATTTCAGATCTTATTCTTCTATTGATAATGTTGGCTACCTATTCCTTTTTCTTCTCAGAAAGAGAGAAGAGAGGATAAAAATAGAGAGTGAAAGAAAGGGAGGAAGGGAAAGAGAGAGAAAGAGAAAGGGAGGGTTTTAAGAAGGGGAGCATATTTTTAGACAGATGGAAGATAGTAGAGAGGAAGCTACAGAAGATTCAGAAGACAAAGGAGATGGTTGAGGGATAGACAAAGGTCATGGAGGGTATAGAAGGGGATAAGGTATACAGGAAAAATGGAGATAGCACTGAGACAAAAATGAAGAAGGTGAAATTATGAGATACAGAGGCGTTTATATCTGGTAGTTTCATTTCAGAATAGTTGAATGTGAGGTATTAGTGTGAGGGTGAAATAAATAGGGAGGAAAAAAATCCAAAACAATTTCTGGAAATGATGTGAATAAAGGAGTGCCAGATAAGAGCCTAACTAGGAATTTTGAAGTTTCCTTGACAAAACTTAAGAAACAAATTATTTTGTTATTAGAGATTCTACTCAGTTTAGTCAGTTAAACAAGAAGACTTGAGAACCCACTTAGTTTATACGTACTCAAGGAAATATGTGACATCTGGAAAGGGAGAATGGAGTGAGGTTACTAAGGGATTTCAATGACAGAGGGAGAAATTTGACCTTAGCTCTACGTAGAGGTGACAGAGAACCACATGAACTTCTTGGGGAGGGACGTGACATGGTCTGACAGTCTTAGGCTTTAGGAATATCCATTAGTCTGCTCAGTTACTCAGCATCACAAACCTCATCATTTGTCCATTTATTCTAATTCTAATAATTATATTGTTGGTATTTTTTCCTTGTGAGAAATACCCTGCCTTGTAACTCATTTCAGAAACCATCCCAGCCTAGATTCCGTGACTAAAATTCCAACTCCCAGAACTGGGAGGCAGTATGGTGTAATGGAAAAAGTGCTGAATGGAGACCTTCCATTTAAATATTGACAGACTCATGCTAGTCATATGACTTGGGCAGCTCACTTATCTTAAAATAAAGAAGTTAAATTACATCTCTAAGATCTTTTTTGCATCTAAATTTGTGATCCAATGACTTGTGTTTTATTTTTCCCAGTAAATCAAAGAAATCTTAACCTTGAACTTTTAATTCCTATATCTCAGAACCCAGTAGGTGCTGCTAGATTTTTTGAATGCTTTTTATGTTTGCCCCCATTCATTATAATTAGTAGTAACTTACATTTTTATAGAATTTCCAAGTGTCAGAAATGTTTTCCTTGAAGAAATGCTGTGAGATAGATATATAATTTTCTAGATTATTTTGAAACCCAAGATTATTTCTTCAAGATACAATGGAGAACATCTACCTTAAATACCCTTACTTTATACATGAAGAAATTCAATACTATAACATGATCCAATAAATTGGAGGGAACACTAGATTTTGAATCAGAGGTCAAATCTTGGCTTATTACTTGTGACATTTAGCATCACTTCCATTATCTACAAAATGAAGGTATTAGATGATATGATATCCAGAACCTATAACATAAGAGTTGTCTCAGATTACTAACAGCTAATTAGTGTTAAGTTGAAATTTGAACCCAAATTTGATGACTTTAAAGTATTTCTCTTCTACTTTACACCAAATATGGGAAGGATTCTGGTACGGTAAAAAGAACATAGATAACCTGGGTTCATATCCCATCCTTAATATTCCCTTTGTGAACTTGAGAAATTTACTTAATCTCTCTGAAATTCAGGTTTCCCATCTGCAAAAGAGGAGATAGTCTCTGAAGTCTCTTCCAGTTCTAGACCTCTCATCTAATGATCCTATGAACATGTGATTGGTAGGACTTAAATCAGATCCATGAATAATGCTCAATAAATGTCTATTGAAGTGAATTGCATTGAATTATCTCTTGAGATAATGTGTCTGAAATATCTTAAACTAGGATAGATGAAAGACTAACTTCCCAGGAAATTCATTGATTGAATTCTCAAATTTGCTCCTTTCAGTCTTTTTTTTCAGATAGTTGAACTGGGTATCAATAAACAATTGGATAGCTTCTAGTAACATCAGCAATCATAAAGCTTTACTAAAAATATAATGAGTGATAATGATGTTTTTGTTGGTCTGTATAATTGTTAAAATATGCATATATTCCTTCATGGACATTCTTTAAAAGCTAGTGGGTACATATCTTTCTGTTGCAATGACTCCACAAATTGCATTTTATGGGAGGAAAATGAAACTACACAAAACATGTGGTTTCTATGTTTAAGGGAACATTTATGTTAGGATTTTCAAGAAGTAAGTCAAAATCAAAGTATTGAATTTTAGAGAGAAGCAAAAGTGGAGTACCCATTTTGCCTAATCATATTCAAACTTGCTTGTATAAGTAGCTGATTAATTTTAGAGGAACTGCCTCATATTAAGTCAATGGCAAGGTTGCAGATTTTAGTGAAAGCTACAATATAGCTTAAGCAGTGGATTATACATGATTCTAATTGTACATTTCTCCACAGGAAAATGTGGTTACTTAGATTCTATTATTAGTCCACATCCTGGCATATGAAGTGAAGTTGATAACTGAAACCATCTTCAATTCTTACCACTAACTCCTCCCCCATGTGGAAAAGTCCAAAGCACAGGATATTAAAAAGCTGGGAAAGGGGAGGCAAGGGATGAACCTTGAGGAACTACATTAAGGAATATGGGTAGGAACAAAGAACTTCAGGAAAGACCTATAAAAGAATCAAGAGAATAAGTGGTATCAGATGCTATAGGGAGATCTTGCAGGTAATTAATTAATACAATAATTTATAATCTCTAAAGGTGTAGTTTAAGGAATGTAAAGATTACTTCATTGCAAATATTTTGGGAGAAAGGGTACCTAGGAAGGGAAAATAGCTTGTAAAAAGGTTCTTACCCTTTGGGGGTATCATGGACCTTTGGCAGTTTAATGAAACATATAGGCCTATTCTCAGAATTTTTTAATGGGTAATATAAAATACATAAGATTACAAAGAAAACTAAATAGGTTGAAATATAATTATAAAAAATAATATATCAACTTCATGAAATTTATCACTGGACTTCTAGGTTCCAATTGGTTAATGGATGCCAGGTTTGGAATCTTTTTGATGTAGACAATTAATCTAGAACTTTGGAAGTGAAAAAAAAAGGGAGAGAAATAGGATATTAGGGAGAGTAGATTAGTGATGCCAATTTAGACATTAAAGCCTGGTAACAATGTAATGAGTAGTAAGGTGGAGTTGGAATCAGGAAATTCTTTATTTGAATCCTGCCTACTAACTATTGTATCCCTGTATTAAAGGACTTATGGACCTTAGTGTGAAGAATCCCAGAATTATCTGTGAGCTTCGCCACATCTCAGAGTGGCATGATCTTATGTGCCCCTGATTAATTTGCATTTGAAGGTACAATACTGCCTTGTGCCACTGTATCATTTGCATTGTTATTTTCCCCTACTTCCCCTAATGGTGTTTCATTATTAGTATTAGTAACTACAGCGTCCTTATTAGTCTGTCCTGTCACGACCCCGTCACCATATTGGTTCCTTTTGTTTCTTTAGCATGTAGTCCTGGCATATTTCAGTTAAAATGGGTATTTGTCCAAACAGTGCCTCAAGTCTGTTGTCAATTACTAGGGTATTGACTGCCTTCTTGGAAAAAATGATGTTGGCACCAGCTATGATGTAATTCAGAACATTCACCACTGCCAAGAAAGTTGGGGTAGAGTTTGCCATAGAAAAGTCACGTCCATAGCAATTTGAATCCAAACTGTTATTATGCTGATCACAGTCCCAATGGCATTTTCAATTATTTCATCTACTGTGTTGTAGACTAAACAGTAGCTCCAAAATATTGCCAATACTCCCATCACAGTAGACCAATAACAGTAGCTGCAACATACTGCCTATTTGTTCTTGTTACCACCCTTCCTTATCTCTGTTGGTTATAGAGATGTTTTATCCTATTGTCTATTCTTCCCCAAGTCTCTAGTTGTCAGGAGCTAACAGTTAGGAATGTCTGTTGTCAGACTTGAAGCTTTTTCCTATATAGGATTCAAGATGTCTAGATCCAATATGCTGGCTTCCCTAACACAGGCTTTTTTTTTTTTAGTGGATTCTCTTTCCCCTGTATTCCAACTGTCACAGAGGGGCAGTTGGTGAATGGCTTGTAGTAGTCATTCTTCTCCACCAGGATTCAAGCTGACTTTGTTGATCCTGTGTGGTAACTCTTAGGCAGTGACACTGAAAATAGCTATCAGCAATGAGGAGTTCCAACTGTCAGTTTGTGACAGTTGGTCACTAACAGTTTTTCTATAATGGGGATCCTTATGAAACTCTGGGGTGCCAAGATGTAATAGAGGGTTAGTCTGATGGTAAAGAGAGAGGGAGAAAGAGTAGAGACCTCCCCTCTCAAAGCAGGGTTCAGGAGAAACAGCTGCTGTTTAACTTGGCCAAGGTAAAGGAGAGGGGGAGTGAGTAGTTCCCCCCTTCAGACTCCCCTCCCTTCTCAAGTTGGGGAACCCAGGCCTTGGCAGCCTTGGGCCCTGAGAGATTCAGGCTTGGATGGCCCTGGTCTTGATTCCCCCTAGGCACCGTCCAGATCCAGAGCACCAGGAGCTCTCAGGTGATCTTGTCAGCTGCTTGATGTCTTCTCAAACTGGCCACTTCAGTTGGGAATTGGTGGGGGAGAAGGGTGTCCAATCACCAGGAGAAAGATGTAAGTCTTTCCTCAGGAGTAAAGTCTTGACCAGGCCTTTCCTTAGGCTGTCTCAGGATTAAGAGAGAGCTAACTGCCATTCTGACAGAAAACTCTTGCTCTCCCACTCCCAAGATTCCAGAACATCTCCTGGAGCCCCCACCTCCCAACCGTGGCTGAGACTCCAGCAATTTCCCAGACTGTGACTCCAGTTCTAGAGTTTGAAGCCTCTATCACAATGGAAAAAGAATTTTACATTTCTATTTGCCCCAGAGAAAGCATGCCAGGGAACAATGGAAGACAGCTTTAGTCTTGATGTAAAGAATTTTCCATCACTTATCAAAATTAGAATAGTCTACCATCCTCAGAAAGTAGTATGTTTCCACTCATTGAATGTTTCTAGGTAAATCACTTCTTGAAGATGCAAATGGAGTTCTTGCTCAGGTATAGATAATACTAGAGAGAATAGATGATAGTCAGATTTGACTAAAATAAAGAATTCATGAAGGGAAATAGAATGGGATAGGACTTGAAAGTTAGTCAAAGTAAACTGTGGAGGGCTTTGAATTACAGAGCAAATAACTAGGCTGGTGATTTTGGAACCACAAAACCAGTCAGTTGATATTAGTTTAGCAAAACACATGTCTAAATAATTTTGTCATTTTATACTAATCATATCTCAAACCTTATATGGAGTTATTCATTATGGAGCCATTATATTCAATTAAAGAAATAATAACAATGATAATGATCAATATTTACATAGTGCTTGTGATATATCAGGTACTGTGTTAAGCAATTCACAATCATATCACTTCACATGATACTCATAACAGCTCTGGGAGGTGGGTGCTAATCCTATCATCTCTATAAATTAGGAGACCAAAGCAATCAGAGGTAAAGTTAATTATTTAAGATCACACAGCATTTTCTCACATTTCCCAGAGGCTTTTCAGTTTCAACCCTGGGGAAAAAGAGAGGGAAAGACTCCTAGCAATGGCCTGTCATTCTCATCCTTTTACTTTTCAGTTCAAGAGGTTTCAAAAGATTGGGATATGTCATTAGAATGGTTTTTTAGGGGCAAAATGCTATATTTTAAAATCATATGCCAGACTATCTAAGGAGTAATATTTATTCAAATTCATTCAAAAATATTTATTACAAAATTGTAAATGACCCCAATTAACTGCAATACCTTTACCTTTTTTGTTTTCTAAGAACTTACAAATATCTAATTTCTTTCTAATATTTTTTGTTAACTTCTTTTGAATTACCTAAACAATTAATTTCATCATATGACACTTTAAAAATTCAACTTAAGGCTTCCCAAAATATACCCATAATTCCTGATCACCTCTTCTCCTCTAGTCATTACAAATATATCCCCATTACCCAGAACAGGATCTGGGTCCAGGAGATGGCAGGGGTGGTATTGGTGGTTCCACTTGGCTGAGGATGAAGGTTTAACATCTCTCTTTCTTAAAAAAATCTCCCTTTCTATACCACAATTAAATTTAACTGATTTTTAAGTTGCTCTTTGATTTAAACAAGTTTTTGTCTTTAGATGGTCAAGAAGAGGTTAATAAGAGGCAGTTCTTAAGCAGCAGATGAATTTTAGCTGCAAACCACCATGGTTTTTTTCCCCTACTGAAACGGGAGAAATGCTTAAACTTAATCTACCCACCTTGGATATCTATTAATATTTGCTAGTAGTTACCATGATTTGGAAATCTACAGTAAAGCTATTATATTTCAGCTACAAATTCAGTTTCTAATTAATTTATTTTTCTGAAAACTTATACTGTTAACTTGCAAAAAAAAACACAACTATTAAAGAGTCAGAAAAACCAAGTCTTTAATCAGGAAAGGTTTAGTGCTCTATATTTAGGTCTCCACACAGAGTCACATGCCCCAAACCACACAGAACCAAAAGCCCTGGCACTCTGGTGTGATGTGGGGAAGGAGAATGGTGGAAGAAAAATTGAATAAACAAGGGTCTTTATTAAAAAAAAAAAATTATCTTCACTCTGGCAAGCTCCTCTATTTTTCTCCTCTCCACTCTCCAGGACGGGCTTCAAATCCATAGACCAATCCTACGCCAGAAAGAGGGGGGGGGGGGTAGAATCCCTCCCCAGCATGGGATTGGTAATCCCATCCCAGGAAGTAAGGGGGCGGGAACCCTGTGGCATCCTGGGGGATGTAGTTCTAGCATACAGTCTTTTTCTTTCAAAACCCACATTGACTACAGTATTCCTGGGAGTTATGGATCTCTCCCAGGAATATTGTAGCCAGAGTGCCAGGGCCCTCGGCTCTATGTGGTTGGGCGTAGGCCTAAATATTGTACCGTATCCCTCTCCTGATTAAAGACTTGATTTTTCTGACTATTTAATAGTTCTGTCTTTTTCCCCCAGTTTAACACTACAAAGCTGGAAAAATGTTTTCCTTTCTTTTATTATGTATCTATTTCTGTAAGCTCAACCTAACCATGGTTGAAATGATAGAGGGTATCTGGCACGAATTTTTTTTTTCGTCCTTTTAACCTTATCTCCTGCTAATCCAATCTAATCTAATCTAATTGCCTCTCTAAAGAGGAAATAGTTTTATTTACACAGACAAGGAGTTTAGCATCATATAACAGAAAGCTGGAAGACCTGCTTAAGTATGAAACTTTATTAATCTTCCCTAACATACTAAACTCTTTGGCTACAGCTTTTTAGCAGTTTTTCTGGATGGCTGCATTTACCCCTTAGAAATGTTTCAAGGTAGTAGAATCTACAAACAGCACCAGATGTAAGGAGACAAAAATTTTTCTGAGCATTTTACAAAGGAACAGAAACACATACCAAAAAAAGAGAAACACACTTTGATAGCTTCCTTATCTCTTAATCCTATCTTCAGGCTAAATTTGGGATCCAATTGTAATTTTCATATATTTTAGCATAATTTGAGAACCCTTTCAGTCATCCCAGCCACCTTTATATGTTAGGATACATCTTACCTTGACTCAGAAAAGTTAAAATGAGAGAGAATCCAATCTCTGGGGCAGTCTTCCTTTGAAGAAGTTTTTCCATTAAAAAAAAAAATCTGCCTAAGGGCTCATAGAGTTTTTCTACAAGGTTTGTACTGGGATCTGAAGTCCTATCTCAATCTGACTGGCTATCAATGAGATATAAACAGGATATAAATCATATAACCTGATTTCTAATTAGAAGAAAGATTAGGGACTTTCATAGTTGGCAGCTTAGTTAGCTTCAGGAGCTAGGAGGGGAAAAAGAAAACAAGTAGATTTTCCCAGATATGAAACAGGATCTCACTCAATTTCCATAATTAACAAATAGGTGGATTTTATGAGCAAGTGAAACTTAAATCATAACATGGAGTCAGTTTTATAAAACGGAGTCTGTTTGGTTCATGCAATTCCAATAATTCTCACAAAGGGATAATCAGACAGAAAGTTTATTGTCCAGATAATAATATGCAGTTAGATGGACAACGCACAGAGCTCATCTTTTAGTGTATATATCTTTATTGCAATTGTAGATGGATGATAAGCTGGTCTCAGAAATGAATAGGAGAGGGTGCTAGATTAGCTTTTGAAAATTATCTTGTGCATCAAGGACAAACCAATTGGAGGAGAATTCCAGGGAGAAGGGAAGTCACCTGAACCTTTGATCAGGTTATAAAAAAGTATAAAAGAGGCTCAAGATTATTGAACAATAATGGTTGAGGACCTGAAAACTTTTTGCAAAGTGTCTTTTGCTCATTAGAGGCACTATTATTATAACATTGGCACTGACTTGCTATTGTTGATTTCAATAGCAGTTCATTCTTGTTTTCTGGAAGCCACTAAGGTAAACAATGTAACTTTTTTTTTTTAAATTTCCTATCCTGGGAGAGGGAAATAAAACAGATAAACTTGAATTCTTTAGCACCTGAATTCCTTTTGGAATTCAGAGTATCTTAAAGAACAAAGGAAAGAGGAAAGTTGAACAAAGTAAAAGAACATAGGGTGTTGATTAGGAAAATAGACCACTGCTAGAGAGTGCTGGCCTAATTAGGTATATGGTTTCAAGATTTGCTTCAATATTCTAATACACAAGGTGGCCAGAAATTATTAGTATGGTTTTAAGTTTTAATTTAAGCTTTAAATTATTGTCTTAAAACTACACTAAGACATCTGGAACATCCTGCATATGACCTTAAGTTTAGGACTTCCTAGTACTTAGTACTTTCATCAAATAAATGAGGTTCATAATTCTTAGCCACTTCAGAGCTATGTGGTGAGGCTAAATTGTGTAATATTTATAAGATGTTGAGATCAAAAGATGCTATAAAATACAAAGTATTATTAGACATGCTTTTCTACTGTTCTCTTCCTGAGTATAGTGATGAGATTTTTAAAAAAATCTATTGCATTGATTTCTGTTAATTATAGTTCTGTTTTAGATAGTGATGGGGATAGTATTGATGAGTAGTCATTCATTTCCTAAATAGCTCAGTAACTACCTTTAAAGCCTATTTTTAATAATAAAAGTAATTAATAGGCAGCCTAATACCATGTTCTGCAAGGTAGTCTGGTGTTCTGTTAAGATTTAATAAATGTTAACTAAAAATAATAACTATCTAAGTATGATCATCAGAGTTGCAAGAACATTGGGAGTGCTTGCTACTTTCACAAATGTAGGAGTCAGAGACACTAACTGCTGCAGGTAAGTCAGAGGTGTTGTATCTAACTTTTAAAACAAAATATGATGTATTTCTGTTACATTATGAAGGGATTAGTGCTATTCATGACTGACCTAGGAAGTGAGTCCAGGATCTCTAAATTTCTAAATTCATTATGTAATAATTGATATGATGGATCTTTTGTGACATATCTGAAAAGTGGTTATTTTAAATAAATCTGATATATAGGTAATAATATTACAGGGTGTCACTGGGTTATTCTTAATAATATTAATTCATATCAATGCATTTCATTGCTTGGTGATCTGGAATAATAGAATCTAAGGCAAATATCTCTGTCAGGAGTAAAAAGATAAAAATATGAAAGTTCCCTTGAATAGATATATAAAAGATGCTTAAGAAGGGGGGAAGGAAATGAAGGTGGCAGGTGACTGATAGAATTAAAAAGCATATATGTACAAAATTGATCACTTCTAAGAGAGAGTGGTTATCTATTTTGCTTATGTTTTGAAGACTTAGGCAATAAAATAAAATTGAGTAAAAATTTGAAATATGTAGAATTAAAAGACAATTTTGTTGCTATGAGGGCTAGTTTTCCTACCTGTTTTAGTAGATGTTTCAGAAGGTTCTGACTATAACAGCAAATGAGGATGGAAAATCAATGGACTTTATTTTGGAGTCTTTCAGCAAAAGAAAAGAAGGAACATCTTACTTGTAACTGTCTTTTATTTTAGGGATCCAAAAGATTATTGTATTTCAACCTGGTCTTCTTGAGTTTTCATTGTATAGATAAACAAGATAATAAATATCAATTGATTTCTCTAGATATGGGTAAAGTTTGAGATAAGACATGATCTTGGAAATTAAGTAGATTTTTCTAGGAAAATTGTAACCTAAGATCATCCAGGAAAAATCTAAGCAGTCACCATAAATTCCCTTAAGACTGGTATCAGAGCTCTCAATAAAATCCTGAAAAATCAAATGGAGTTCTAATTTAATCAGAAATTCATCTAAGTAATTTATAAATACAGTATGAATCTAGATGTTTTTCCATGAGATTTTTCAAGTTTGTGGTCAGAATCTTGACTTTTTATTATTCACCAGACATCCAAGATAACTTAGAATTTATAAATGCCGTTTACCTATTATCTTCAATGATTCTATAAGCTTTCTCTTATGGGTTGTTATAGCATCCTCATGATCAAAGTATTCTGTCTACATTTTGCATAAGACCAGAATAGAGGCATGACAAATATTTCTTATCAAAATGACACAAGCAAATTACTATCTAAGGTGTCCAAAATTATTTCCAATATTTATTTGATATCATGTATCTCATGACTTAAACTAGTTTTGTTTCTGAAAAGTGACTAAGAAGGCAAGAAAGCTAGCTACCCCTCCTAATTGAGCTGCTGGATTCTCCCAAGTATATATCATGTTTGATCGTGAATGCAAACACACACACACACACACACACACACACACACACACACACACACACACACACACACAAACCAAACAAAAAAGGATTAAAACCAAAAGGAGACTCACAGTCTTGAAACCTATATTCTGGAAGTTTGGCTTCTCCCTATTTTGAGCAAATAATAAGCTTTCTGAACTTGAAGAAGATAGGAGAACATTTACCATTAATAAATCACAGTCTTTTCAAAATAGCTTATTTTTAATTACTGGGTGGAGTGTACCTGAATATGTTAGGTAACCTTGAACAAGTCATCTAACTTCTGTTACTCATTTTTTCCTATAAAAAAGTGGAAATAATAACATTGTCAAATACTTCCTCATTCAGATGCAATAAGGTTTAATGAGATAGTAATGTACCACTTTAATGAAAGGCCTTCAAAAATAAATTCATATTATTCTTCATGGGTTAAGAAATGCATTCTCTTCCTATTATGGTTTCAGCAGTACTGGGGCATTGGCCTAAAGTTTTGTTAAGATCATTATCATGTGTTGCTTCTTTTAGGTAAGCTTCCCTTTTAAGATTATAAAGAAATACAAATGCAATGGAGGGAGGGGAATTATGTTGAAGAATAATAACCTTTAGAAAGGGATAAGAAAAAGGGGTTTGGATCTGGGATTTTATCAGTGCAGGCAACTACCCACCACTTCCCACTAAGATTAATACCTTCCCTGTAACTTATACTCGAGAATTACCTGGAGAAATGAGAGAGTGAGGGACTTGGCAAGGGTTATATAATCAATATATGTAGTAGGCAGGACCTATATGATCAAATGAGTAAATAGGGCATTCTGAAATATTTAGTGCCAATATTCCAAAAGACTCCAGGCAGCTTTAAGCTTTAATAACTTAGCATTACATTCTTTTAAAATAATTAATCAATAAGGACTTATTATGTGCTACTCTATGATAGCCACTCTAAGTGATAGGGGGAAAAATACATTACTTGCTTTCAAGGAGCTTACATAATCAAGGTGAAAAGATGATGATGTATATATATAAAATTATATATTTTTTACTTATATATTTGAAATATTTTAAAATATTCAAATAACATTAATTATATAATTATGTATAAATATAAAAGATCATATATATGCATGTATTCATTTAAATGTTTACCTACTTTTATATGTACACAATATGACTCTACATTAGAGGGAATCTACTGTGTCTCAAGGAGTTCATTTAACATTTGAATAGCTTTAGTTGTTAGAAAGCTTTTTTTCTTATAACAAATCTAAAGAGACAGACACTATGTATAGTACCTTACAAAGCACATGAGATTTGATGTAAGATGAAATTAGTTCCAGTTCAGAGCCTGTCACATACCATGTGTAATCCTGGACAAGTCAGTTTTCAGGACCCTAGTGTTTACATCTACAAATTGAGGAAGTTGGATTTTAGTTTATCTGCCCAATACGTATTATTTTAAAGAATATATTTCTTAGCTAATATTTTGTCAGCCTACTATATATGTTCTTATTTGATCTCAACCTGGTAAACAATAGAATTAATCTGCAATCATGCTAGGTGGTGAGACAGGTATGTAGGTGATGTCTATTCTAGTACCATGCTAACAGATCCATATGAAGACATTGGCCTCAATAACCTCAGTCAGATGAATAATTACGGCAACATACTTTACAGATGAACTTATTTGATCTTGTTTCCCTAGGTAAACTAACAGGAAGTCATGCACCTCCCATCCAGTGACTGGTAAGTAGGGGAATTCATGCTTCCATGTTTGTTTATGCACCCAATAATAGATGTAGAATAGGGGAGAGAGGGCTGGAATAGAGTTCATCTTTGATCTTCCTACTTATTACCTATAATTTTGAACAATTCACACAGCTACTATGATTTTCAGTTTCTTTGTCTATAAGTAGAGATAATAATATGGTGTATCATAGAGTTTTTTGAGGATCAAGTGAGATAAAATATGGAATGATTAGTGAACCTTTAAACACTATATAAATGCCTATTACTACTACCACCATCATTGTTAACCTCATTTTATTTTTCTAGATAATTTATATAGAAGTTTTCTCAGGATAAATTGATATTAGGAATAGGGGCTGCTAGGTGGCTCAATGGATAGAGTGATGGGTCTCAAGTCAAGAAGACATCTTCCTGAGTTCAAATTGGATCTCAGAAATTTAATATCTTGGTGACCCTGGGCAAGTCATTTAAACCCTATTTGCCTCAGTTCCTCATCTGCAAAATGAGCTGGAGAAGGAAATGATAAATCAGTCCAGTATCTTTCCCAAGAAAACTCAAAAGGAGTCATGAAAAGCCAAGTATGACTGAAATGATTGAACAACTTAAAAATTAGGGATAATTATTGCAACTAATATAGGGAATTTCCAGATGAGGATACTGCCTCTAACAATATAAATGGGCAACTTTTCTACAGTTATAATCTTAGAGCTCTGCCAAGAATGGTGAAATATAAAGGTACTTTCCTAGGTTTATATAGTCAGTATATGTTGCTGGCTTCATCTTCAGTTCTCTTTTCATTACACCATAGTATAGCTCTGTCCTATTATTATTATTTTTATCTGATGTTGCTATCTATCTTTTTTTTCTTTTGGTTTTCATGAAGTGTAATGTCTCATGACTCAGGTTTAGTTTTGTCTTCTTTTAACTTATGGGGCAACAAAAATGTCTTCAGGTCAAACTAAAAAAAGTCTAAGGAACAAGATTAGATTTTAAAAAGACATTTTTGGTTTCATGTATAGGTTTGGAGAAATTTAAATAACAAAATCGTTAAGTTAGAATAATTTATCCAGTTGAACCTCCCACCAAACAGAATTTATTTTACTGTATCCCTGAAAAATTGCCATTTAGCCTCAGTTTGAATACTTGTAAAATTTGGGAACATCATGAAACAGTTATTTCTACTATTTCTTAGATATAATTGGCAAAGTTTTCTTTGTATTGAGTCAAAGTTACTTTGCCCTCTAGTTATATTCATCACTTATAGTTACACAGAAAAAGCATTTCTTTTTTCTCACATGCCAGATCTTAAAATATTTGAAGAAATTGATCATTCATCTCTTCTAAAACTTTTCTTCTCCAGAGTTGTGTTCCTAGTTCCTATAACGAATCCCTTCTTCATTTAAAATGTCTTCCATGCTTTCAACATGTCTCCCTCCTCGAAATACATTTGAGTATACTTATGTCCTTCTGAAAATGCATCAAAATTTCCAGACTATTCTGACTGTTTTAGAGTAAGATGATATTATTATATTCCCCCATCATAAATGCTTTGCCAAATAACAAAATAAAGACTTTTGCATGGATATTCTATTTTCTTTTAAAATATGTTTTTATTTTTGTCTTTTTTTATGCCACCACTATTTTTCCCAGAGTTCCTTCTCCTTTTTTTCCCCCTTCCTACTCTCAGAGAGCAGGGCTACAGGACAAATAGTATTTCAAAGACAAAAAATGTGAAAGAGAATGAAAATCAGCTTAACTGATCAATATATTTAAAAGTTTAAAAATAAATGCAATGTACAATTTATAGTCTGAGTTCAGGAAGTGCTCTTCTTCCTTCATTTCTGCATCCTCATTTCTTTTAATATTCTAGATCTTTAATTTTTGAATAGTATTGTTGTAATTTTTGTCAATTTCTGTAAAGTTTCTCCAATAATTTGATTGAAGTAAAATTAAAAATTTAAGTTAACTTTGATAGTATAACATAGAGGAAAATCACATTAAAAATTTTTTTTATATCTAAGAATAAATAAATACTGGTCTCAGTTTGAATTCTAACATTGGTTACATTGAATTGTAATTGGTTGTGGTTTAAGTCAATTAGTAGTTTTTCTCATTTTTTTTACACATGAATATATTTTCTTTGTAATTTATTTATCCTGGTACAGTACATAGACTACCTTGACACCAGCTTTAACTGAAAATCAATTTCTAATTCAGTGTTGGCATTATATCTGAGAAACTGATAAATATTACAAATCAGGAGTTGATTTATTATTTTATTAATTCGTTAAACCAGAAAGTGTTAATGAAGTTTAAAATTAAAGGTGCATCATGCATTTAGGGGAAAAATGGGTTGTTAAACATTTAACAGCACACTGGGTAGTAGAATAGGGGGCTGTTAGGCCAACCACCACCTGGTCTGGGTACCCAGAGGGTAGCTTAATTTTCTTTAGGTATATAAGGGTAATTTTGAGGGGCAGAGATATTCTTTAGTATTATCACATAAAAGCCCCTGTTGAGTGTGTTTTCCTGGATGTCAGTCTTTAGTTAACAACTCCCTAATATCCACCAACCAATTAGATTTTACAAAGTAATATTTACTGAGAAAGGAAAGGACAGCATTACCAAAAAACAAACAAACAGAAAAATAAACAAACAAAACAAAACCATAAAACCCCCAAACCACAATATTCTCCTACCCTCTAACAAGGTACCCTGTTACTCTATCTATCATGTCAGTAGAGAGTGAATCTAAATTTGATGTGGTGATTCTCATACATTCAATTCCATAAAATTTAATTTCTAGATTTAGCATCCTATTGATTGAGTTGCTTCTTTGCTTGCTAGACTTCATATCATGGCTTCTGGGTTAAGTCATTGTGGGGCTGGATCAAATGGTTTACTTCTCAAATCTGCTTCCTTATCAGTATTAACTTTTGCAGCTATAGGCAGATTCTGCTATGGACTCCACTTTTAGCTCTTTTGACATTTTACCATTAAGATGATCTGAACAGAATGTATTCTGTTTCTAATACTTAGTCCCTCAAGATCATTAAAGAATCAATCAATCAATAAAATGTCATTAAGTGCCTGCTATGCACTAGCAACTGTTAAATGCTAGGGAAGCAAAAAGAAAGACAAAAGGAGTCTCTTCAAGTTACTTACAGTCTAATGAGTGAGACAATATGCAAATAAATATATACAAAGCAATCTTCGTGCAGAATAAAGAGAAGATAATTAACAGAAATATGACACGAGATTTAAGAAGGTTTAGAAAAAAATAATAATCCCTTGGATTCATGGCCATAAGGCGACTGAAATGGGAGAAGACACCCCACCCTTCATTGAGAAATTCACACCATATCTAATCTTACCTCCTAGGAAAAGAGAAATTCAGTTTCCAATTAAAGGCTTTTTTTGTTCTTATATAGTAACCCAACAAGAGACATAAAAGATATCTTTACATATTCTGAATCAGGGAAGAAAAATGACCCCTTCATCAGGAATTTCTGGAAGCAGGTTTATTTAAGACTTCATGCTAGTTGTTGAAGTTGCCTTTTTACATGAACACTTAGTCTTTTTATTTTACTTTGAATGTGTTGATGTAAGCTGAGGAAGTCATTTCTAGAATTTTTCTCTTTCGACTCTGGTAGTTTTCCTTTTCCCCATGCTTCCATCATTTTGTATACAGTGAGTGGGAAAAAACCAAAACTGGTAAAACCAGATCTGAACCACATCAGGTATGGAAGGGTAGCCCTGGAGTTATGAATAGATGTGAAAGATAACACTATGAGTTAAGTTTGTTTTTTTTTTTAACATTTCATCTCAAATCCACTAAATATTTTTAGGCTGAATTTTGCAAATAAAAGTTGTTGTTTTTTTTTTTAACAGCTCTCTGTCATTTTACCCCAAGTGCTATTTGCTATTCTGTGACTTATCACATCCCCATCTGTCCCTTTCCCTCCATTCACATAGCCACCACCCTTTTTATTATTCTCTTTGATTATTGTAATCACCTCTAATTTTTCTGCTTCCCTATCAAATCTACTTTCAACATGCTGCCAGAATAATTTCCCTAAGACACAGTTATGAACATTTAACTCCTCTGAGCAAAAACATTGTTATTTTTTTGCCTTGAGCATGAAATACAAACTCTTTAGTCTAATACTTAAGATCCTCCAAAACCTGGTTCTTATCTTCCTTTCCAACCTGATCAATATTGGTTCATGCACGCTGCATTTTATCTAAGAAACAGTTAATTTGTCACTTGAATTTGTGTGAATCATTATAACCTAATTTTTTATGTTGCCAGAAATTTTTTATGTTTCTCTTCTTATGACCACCTTGAATATTCCTTTCAATGTGTCATACTCTCTGTTCCCATATCTAATCCATTGCCAGGGCCTGTCAGTTTCACTTTTGCAAGGTCTTATATAAATGTCTCCTTTTTTTCTTCTAATACTTCTATCTCTCTGGTGCAGGCCCTCATCATTTCATAATTGGTCTTATTACAATAGCCTAATGTTTGATTTTCCTGAGTCAAGTTTTGTTTCCCACTCCAAGTGACACTGCCCTCCTTGTAGTTCCCCAAATAAGACCCTCCGTTTCTGGGGTCCAGAGATTTTTTCCAGTGGTCTGTAATGTCTAGAATGCTCTCCCTCCACATTTATATCTATTTTTTTTTAAAGTTCAAAATAAATTTCCTTAAGGAAGACTTTTCCAATCCCTCTTGATTCTAGTGCCTTTACTCTTTAATTATTTCCAACTTACCCTCTATAAGTTATGTAAATAATTGTTGTACAAAATTGTCTTTATACAAAATTGTCCACAAGATTTTGTATATAATTGTTTGCTTATTATCTCTTCATTAGACTGGGTGGTCTTTGAAGTCAGGGACTCATTTTCTGGCCTTTTTGTAACCAGAACATTCAGCAGAGTGTCAATACATATTAGGTGCTTAATAAATATTTAATGACTGCCCTAAAATAGAGGAATTTTCCACTTAAATGCTGTCAGTAATTTTAATGAATTTCCTTCCTTGTTTTAATTTTGATATCTATTCTAGATCCATGAAAAAATAAGTGGTGTTAAAACACTAAAAACATGCAGAAACATTTCCCTTGTGGCAAAATAACCTTTGCCACAGATGATATCTGGAATGCTTCCTTCAGATAATATAATTAGTATTAGGATATAATATTATTAATATGAGGATATCTTACTTCAAGGTGATCATATAATATTGTAATGAACATTATATTCTATTATACACAGGCTTTTGTTATAAACTATCCACTATCGTCACACAGGTATAATCTCTTTATCATTTGGAAATCATCAGAATACTACACAACCTCTTTAAAAATTCTCTGAAAATTAAATTCCTTATAAGGTAATCAACTTATAGTAAAATTAATCATTTAATATTCCTGTTCTGTGAAAAGCAAGACTAAATTACCCCAATTTAGAACTTAGCCAGAATCAGCACAGTGAAGCAGGGCTTTATGGAAGATACTTATTGTGGAAGGAAAGAGAAAGCCTCAACATTCCACTGCATTTTCAGGAGACTATGGCATCAAATAGTAAGCAGTTAGGACAATCAGTCTGGAATGTCTGATAGTCAGTAAATAGATACTCAGATACCCAGATATTGTTTGGAGGCAGAGTTTCAGTCTCAAAAATGACTGGCACTAGGACAGACATTTAATGAGAGGGATCCAGCTAATAACACTTATAACAAAAATAGTAATTAGAATTAATATATTACTTTAAAGTTTCCAAAGTGCTTTCCATGTCTGATCTCAGTTGATCCTCAGAATAACCTCCTAGGTAAGGAGTATTCTTTTTCCTTGTTTTTTTTTAACCCTTACTTTCTGTCTTAGAAATAATACTAAGTGTCTGAGTTTGTTTAGGACTAGGCAATTGGGGTTAAGTAATTTTCCTAGATCACACATTCTGAAGATTCTGAAGAATCAGAGACCAGATTTGAACCCTAATCCTCCTTGTCTCCAGGCCTGGCTTTCTATCCACTGAGGCACCTTACCTCCCCTTCAAGCACTATTGTTATCTCCATTTTACAGATGAGGAAACTGAACCTGGGAATGGGGAAGTGATTTACCTAGGGTCACACACCTAGTCAAGTGTCTAAGGTAGGATTTGAACTCTGGGCTTCCTAATATTAAGACTAGTGCTGTATCCACTATGATAGCTATTATAAATGAGTTACAAAGTGGAGGGAGTGAAGGAAGTTTTCCAAAGTTGAAAAGGCAAAACCTCAGCTTTTAGGACTGTGGTTGGAGACATCAGAATAAGCCAGAAGAGCACCTGGATGGTGCTCTTCAGTAGAAGAAATACCTTCTACTGGTCATTAGATGTCGCATGCCTGGAGGGCAATGGCCCTAGCACCTGCACAGGGCACAGTCAAGAAGAATTCAAGGAAACCCATTTAAGACAGAGATAAACTAGTTATCATGGGGCTACTATTTGGAAACAAGCATTTCAAAATATTTCTTTGTGTCTTGTGTTTCCTCATTTATAAAAATGAGAGTTATATCCTTAATGCTAGGGTTGCTTATTTATAGTTAGCTCTCTTAGATTCATCATATAACATTTTCTATTCTATATTGTTTGATATGAAGGCAGGAGGCTTTACAACTACTTCATGAATAAAACTGAAGAACTGGTTGCCAGAGGCAAATTATTCATTCCAAGTTAGCCAGTTTTCTAGTGATGAATTTCTCCAAACTTAGTTCAGAAATCAAGTGTGGTCCTTTTCCAGAAGGCCTTAACCTTGCCTATCTTGGTAGAAACAGCAAGAACTATTCTCTAATGGAATAGTCAAGAGTCCAAGGTTACTTCAAGATCACAAGCTTTAATGTTAGGACATCTTTCATTGCATACAGTGCGGTTTATTTTAGCTTTACATTTTTAAAAATTGCAAACAATGAAATGAAGACAAAGGACAATATAATTGACTTTTAAAAATTCTTTTTAAAGTTGTCTGAAACTAATGCAGAAGGAAAAACTCAGTTCATAATCTAACAGTTTTTGTTTGTTTATTTCAGGAGCTATTCGTCTTTAATATCATTTTGTTGCTTGTTTTGGAGAGTGAGTGGATCAAACCCATCACTGAATTCTAGGCCTAATATTGTACTCTTCATGGCAGATGACCTTGGTATTGGAGATTTAGGTTGCTATGGTAATAATACAATGAGGTAAAGATTAAGCCCTGTTTTCTTTTTTTTTATAACACAACAAATAATTCAAGTGATGAGTATCTTGGGGGGTTGGTAATCCCTGTAAATCAACATTGATAAATAATGCAGTCAGGTTAGCCCTAGGTAAACTTGAATAGTAATACAATTTTCTCAGTGACTTCTACTTTTTTTAACCTACCCTATCCTCACCTCAAAATTTCTTCTCATTTTCTCCAAGACACTTCCTTCTACTTTCCCATCTCTCTCTTAGGAAAGGATTTATCAGTATTTGCACTTTGCTGTGAATTTAATTGTGTTACTATTATAAGGAATATTTACATTTAAAAACCTTTCTCATTGTGGAAAGAAGAGCTTTGTCCTGGGTTAATGTAGTGTCAAGCAAACTTAAGCATGAGGTTTTTTTTTTTTTGGTTGTTGTTTGTTTTTTTAAGGAATTTTCTCCCTACTGCTAGAATCCCAACATTTAGGCAGTCACACACTTTGCCCTCATTAAACACCACTTTTGTGCAATACACAGAATCCTGATAATGCAGTCACTGGGGATAGATGGGGGTGGGTGGAAAGAACAGAGTTAGTAATAAGGACACCTGTGTTCTCACAATTTCTTGTTGAGCAAGGCTATAATTAGGGCAGATAATGAATCATGTAAACTTTTGCATGTATTCAAAGATATCTGATTTATGGCTATAATTATGTAAAATATGGGAAATGGTTCCAGCCCAATGGAAAGATGCAGTGGAAATTTTAAAATAAATCTTCAAAAGATTTATTATTCACATCAATTGGTATCTAGCTGCATAGTAGAATAGTTGAACTCATGAGATATTATATAACTTTTCCTTGGGAATTACTTTGTATCCTTGATATTTTCTAGTTATCTAAAAGATTGGAAAAATGGAGGTAGTTTATTCCAGCAACATTTTGGATTAACTAGTTGGAAATATAAAGGTAACTTATTGCTGGGGTATTCAAGACGTCTTGAATTCCCATTTCTCTTAGAGTTAGAAGGAATCTCAGCAATCGAATATTCACATATATACACCCAAATAATACCAATCTAAAAATCTTGACCATCTACTCTAATGGAAGACCTCTAATACAACTAAACTTCCTACCATCCAACATGGTCCATTAGACATATAGATAACTACAGTAATTTTCCTGACACTAAATTCAAACATATATCTTCAAAACTTGTACTCATTACTTCTGGTTCTAATCCTTATGGCCAAGCAAAACAAGTTCAATCCCTTTTGAAAACTGCAATCATGTCTCCCATAAGTCTTCTAATCTAGTTCCTTCAACTGAATCTTTCACAATATGCACTCAAGGCTCTTTATATTCCTGATTTGTTCTCCTCTGGTCATTGAAAGGAAAATTATTTTATATTGCTTTTATATTATTAATTAAAAGCCCAGTAATTACATATAATCCTTTAGATAAATAAATTCAACTATGATTTTTTAGAAAAACAGTTATACCCAGTTAGTAAACTGAATATAATGCCAATTATAATAATAGAATATTAACTATAGTATTAAAAAGGATATAGTTTGGTATATTAGAATATTATAGCAATTAACTATATTAAGAGCTTCTGTTGGAGGAATAAAAATTTAGATCTCTGTAGTTATCTAGGGAAGCTGAAAACCATGCAGAAAGAACTGGGTTTATTGGTAATATTAAGTGTTCAGCTAGTCCGATGAGAATACGTGAAAACAACCGTGGCTTGTTCAGGTGTTGTTTGATTCTTTGAAGACTTTTGCCAACTATAGACTCCCCAAAGTATTATGGACAAGAAAGGTTATGTTGATCAAAGTAGAATTGATTAATTAAAATTTATCCATATGATTTTATATCAAAAGTTCCAAACCCTTGTTACCAAACACCATTGCACATTTCTTCACATTCCATGTACCTTCTCTTGTGTTAATGACTTATGTTAATTAGTTGTCTATAAAACACACTGATGAACTTCTAAATAGGGTTCTTGACACAGGCTGGGCATGGTGAGACCTCCAGCTTTAATTTACCACATTTAAAGTTTAGATCTTCAGCTATAAATGAAGGGCCAGAGATTCTTTATTCCTAATAGTGTTCCTCATCTTATATCAATAAACTTCTTAATATGTGGTGCTGAGATCTAAGTAAAATACTTCCAATGTATTATTCCATAGATTAACATCATAGTTTAAATTTTTTATGTATTATTTATTTATTTATTTATTATTTATTATTGATCCCTATATCATTTTAAAACAAATTACTAGCTAATGATGTCCCCCATCCTGTTTTTGAATTAAATTTCTTCCGTCCATGGAAGACACTGCATTTATTTCCATTAAAATTCATTTTCTTAGTCTTTTTTTTCCAATACTGACTCCATCATTGAATGTATTCTCTATCTTTCCCTTGTCTTTGATAGGAAGATCAAATTGTACTTTGGAGCATAAAAGGGGAAAAATGTGGCAGGCACTCTGCTTACAAATATTATCTCATTTAATTCTCATAACTCTGTGAGAAAGGTGTTATTTTTTTGTCTCCATTTTATAATTGAAGAAACATAGACAGAAGGAGGTTAAGAGATTTGTTCAGAGTAACATTTCTAGTAAATGTCTGCGGTCAAATTTGAATTTAGGTTTCCTTAACTCCAGGACTAGAGTCCTATATATTCCATCTCGCTGCCTTCTTGGTTTTATCAGGACTAAGGACAGATATCTGAAGTATATTACTTCTTTTTAAGTTAATATCAAAACATTTAAGTATTTCCAAATGCTATAAAACTATTGCTTAACCCAAATCTATTCACCTCACCTCCACACAAATAGCATGAGATACCCTTTCCAACACTGTTAAAATCTAGTTAAACTATTTACAACATTCTCGTGATTTTTTTTTCTTAATAAGTTTAGGAACTTTCTCTCGAAATAAAATAAGTTTATCCTGGCATGATCTATTCTTGATGAAACTATGCAATCTTGTTGTGTCCATGACTTCCTTTTCTATATGTTCAGAAGTATCTCTTTACTAATTCTAGAATTTTCCAGGAATGAAAGTAAACTGACCTATCATTTACAGATGCTCTCTCTCTCAACCATCTCTCTCTCTCTTTCTCTCTCTCTCTCCCTCTCTCTCTGTTTGCGTGTATCTGTTTCTTTCTGTCTCTGTCTTTGTCTCGCTACAACCCTCCTCTCTTTCTCTCTACGTCATTCTGCAAATGAAAACATTTTCATTACTCCCATTCAGTTATAACTCTCCAGTTCTCCATGGTCTATCAAATATTACTGACAATGGGTAAGAAATCACATTCTATAGTTCTTCATGGGGGTAGTTGTTCTGTGTATATGACTTACATTCATAATGGACATCTAGGAGCTCTCTTAATATCTGTCAATTATTTCAATCTATCGGTTGCTGTTATATCCTTTCTTTTTCCCCCTAAATTTTTCAAGCATGTATGTATTTTTTTCTTCCCACCTTCTCTCTATTTCCCCTTTCCAATAAAAAAAAAATGAAACCCTTAAAACTTAGTCAAGTAAAACAAATGTCTACATTGGCCAAGTTCAAAAATATGTCTCATTTTATGTTAATCCTCAATTTTATTGTAAGAAAATGGAAGACATCATCTGCCCTCTGCAATCAAGATTGCTGATTGCACTGTTAAATGTTAAGTCTTTCAGAATTATTATTTTTGATATTAACATCATAATATAATTGTTATTTTTGTTCTATTCACTTCATCTTATAGCAATTCTCATCAATTTTCCCAGGTTCCTTTGAATAATCTTTCTTCATTTCTTCAACACCATTACTGACCTTATATGACATTATATGTCATAATTTTTCAGTTATTTACCAATTGCCACTACTAAAAGATCTGTTATATTTTTGAATAGATATGATATTTTCATCTTCCTTTCCTCTTTTTGGATTTTAGATATAGTAGTGATATCTTTGGGTCAGAGGGAATGTGTAGGTTAGGAACTTTTTGCACAAAATTTCAAATTGCTTTCCAGAATGACTAAAACCAATTGATAACTCCACTAAGAGTTAATCAATGTGTTTCTTTTCTGGAAGTTCTTCTATTTACATTGAGATCTCAATGTTTTAAGATTTGTCTTAAGATTTGAGTTTTCATATGTTTTGGCCACTTATCAATTGGGGAATGTTTCTTATTCTTATAAATTTGAATCTGCTCTTCATACATCTTGAAATCAGGATCGCTATCAGATAAACTTGTTGTTTCCCCTTTAATCTTATCTGACCCAATTTGATAATGCAAAAACTTTTAAATAATTAAGTAATCAAAGTAGCTGAAGAATCAGATAGCTTTGTCTTCTCTACATTTCAAGTTATCATCACTAAGCAGTGGTAACATATTTTTTTGATCCCTTCCAGAAATGATTTTGAAAAAAGAAAACATTTTCCTTCAGTCTTTCTTATCAGATTTGTCTCATTCTGAGCTTGTGTATTACTTAAACTATTGTGATTCATTTGCTGTCAGTATTAATTACCAGTTACTTGCCTTTTATATTATCATTTTACATATTTTTAAAAAAATCTAAGTTGATCAATGTATTTACATTTGTCTTTCCAAATAATTCCTGTTTCTACTTCTCCTTGGAATTACAATATTTTATTTTGAGTTTTCATAATATCATATCAGAATTTCTCATTATCTCATTCTGGCTTCCTCTGTAGAATTTTAGTCCATCATATCCTACAAGGCCTTTCTCTGACTTCTTTGAAGTCTGCCTAATCCAAACTAAAATGCACATCAGTCTTTGAGTGGTTTTCCTTTCCTCTTTAATCCCATACTCTGGAAGGGAGTACTCACCACCATTCCCTACCTTTTCCTCCTACCAAGATTCTCATATTTCCACCACAATTAAGTCTTTTCTTATTATCAAAGATGAGATCCAAAAGAGAATCTCCCTTTTTGTTTCCTTCATCTTTTAAAGAATGATGTTATGATTAATTCTAATAAAGAAGTTAATTGCTTTTCTTTTCTTTTTGTTTTCAGAAATAGAACTCCAGCAGTTATCTCTAAAATTCTTATCTCCTCACTATGGCTATATCATGCTTCTGTGCCAGACTTTTGATCTCTTTCTTGAGCTTATTTATTTCCTCTTTCTAGCCAAGTTTATTGTAGTATATACTATAATTACTGCAAAGGTTAGTTTTCCTTCATGAAGCATGGGTCACCCACTCTCTCTGAGCTGATTAACTTGCCACAACTTGTCTTCATATAGGTAAATCTGAGTTCCCAGAGAAAGACCATCATCACAAAGCTACAATTCAAATTTTATCAGGGCTCTGTCAATGACTCTTTGTAGAGGATTCTGCTTTCCCAATTTGTCACCCAAGCTCAGGACCCCTAATCAGTATGCTTTCCATTTCTTCAAAATCAAACAATCTTAATGATTGTTTATTAACTATTAAACATGAAACATTTACCTATAAACATAAAATATTAACCTATAAAAGCCAATAATAATTAAAAAATCACAGTACTCATATAGGGGAAATGCAGAAATAATTAATATATCATTTGCCACAAAAAATATTTAAGACCTACCCTCTCTCTAATGCACATAGCATCAGCAGGGGAGAATAGGAATATATGTACAGAAACCTAACAAAAGAGAAGGAGGTAGCTTAGATGGCTCCACAGATAGAGCAATAGCCCTGCAGTTACAAAGACTTAGTTCAAATCTGACCTTAGACACTTATTAGCTGTGTGAGTGTGAGTAAATCACTCCATCATCTTTGCCAAGAAAACTCCATGAACAGCATGGTCATGAGGATTCAGAAATCACTGAACAGCAAGCATAGAGACACATTTGTAGAATGATCCATTTACTTGGGGGCAACTCAAAATTGTGAACTACAGATTGGAAGTTCTTGGTCCCTTTAAGAAAAACCCATACCACACAAAATTACCTCTCTACTATAGTTTCGTTTCAAATCTCCGTTGCTCTTTTGCTGAGCAAATTTGCTCCTCTTCTAGAGTTGAAATGACACAACAATAATGAAATCTTTTAGTTCATTATTACCATGAAAAAGCACAGAATAGTATGCTACTGTGATGCTAAACGGTTTCATTAAATCAACAAATTGCAAAGCTCCTTGGTTGGTTCTCTAGGCAATGAAGACAAGTTGAAAGAGCTAGTTACTCAATAGCATGCTGATTCATCTAATGAGTTTCATCTCATACAGTATAGCAGTTGCAGAGGTCATCTTCTTCCTCCTCTACCCCAATTCTTTTTCCTCTAAAACTCTAAAGGAAACCAGAGAGAAACAAGCTATTTCTGAGTGGTTTTGCCTCTTTACCTTTTAGTTTATCCTTTAGATAGCTCTGAATGGTGATAACTCTCCTGCAGGCAATAAGGCTCAGACTTCTTTTCTTTTTCAGGCCACTAATGGCTTAATTTCCATCAGCAGCATCCCAAATATACCTTCTGTCACCTTTTGTTTGACTGACTAATTCTGCTATCATTCTCTCACTTCCTGCTGCCTTCTTAACTCCCCTGTCCTGGCTCCTGCTGTATTCATCAACATTCTTAATGGTTTAGAACAGAGCATCTTGGTACTTAGTGCTTCATCTTTCCTTTGTAAACCTTAAAATTTCTCAGGCTTATGAATGTTAGGGGTTTCCCCCATTGGGGAATCTTCTACTTAAAAAAATTCCCTAGCAGATGTTGAGAACTCTACTTGAGTGTGGGGGCTCCTAGCTATGGGAGTGTCCCTGCTCCACCGTACTTAAGACTGCTTTAGGACAGAAAACTGTTTGCTAAATAATGAAAGTACTTTGATCCATGCTTATGGAAGGGACAGGAAGTCTTTTGAGTCATGACTGTTTTAGAACTGATACAATGGGATACTAAGTACCTATAAAGGTGGGGCAACTTGTAAACTACTTAAACCTAAAAGGGTGATAACTTATTCAGAGGTTTTTTCTAATGAAATTTGTCGACACAGCAGCATTTTTTCCTGACTTACTAAAGAGATTAAAACTACTCAGCTGTGAATTCAAAATGGGCGGTCCTTTAGAAACATCTACAGTGATTGGTAGATGTAAGGACTTAGGGGAGGTGACAGAGGAGATTTTGCCCTTAAAAATAAGAGCTCAGAGAAGAGCAAGAGGATCACAATTTCTGATTCTCATTCTGGAGGATCTCATTCTGAAGGAGAGCTCCTTGAGGAGCTCCTCTGAGGGGCTCTGTCCCTCTGGGGTAGGAGTTCTGGAGGCTCTTGAGAGAGGCCCCTTGAAACAATCTCTGGCTGGAAGACTCTTTGAGGAAGGACGCTGGCCTGGTGTCACTAGTATCCTTGTTTAGTCAGACCTTGTGGTGAGTGCTAAAAAACTGACTGATTTCTCTTTTAAGACTCAGGTCTAGGCCATATTGGCTTGAGGCCTTTCATACTTATTCCTTTCTTACTCTCTCTTTCTTCTATTACTCATTATATTGTTAATTAAAATCTCTATAAAACCCAATTGATTTGGGTATTTGAATAATTGGGAATATTTCCCTGGCGACCACCTTATATTTGATTTTAAAACCCAAGACACTGTAGTGAAACATATTTCTGCAGTAAAATTTACTCACTCTCTCTTATATCTATCACAATTTATATCTTCCACTATTTTAATCACTACAATTTAAGACCTCAACCATTTTAAATCTCACACCTTTATGAGTTAAATTAAAAAAATCAGCACCACCATAAGTTATTCAACCAATAGTTCTCATTTCATCATTCTAAATATAGTCTCTGCAAAGTTATTTATTATTATGTGAGACATAAAATGTAAAAAACAGTTACATGCAAATGAAGTGAGGGAACACAATGACCTACAACCTCAATCGTTTAATTTTTTTCATAAAGTTCCTCCTCTCAGATCTCTACTTGGTCCTCCTACCAGTACATGCTTCATATTTTAACAGAAAAACTATTTCTTTGTGCTTCTTTACTATGACAGATCTCATGATAGTGGCAGGTTATGAAATTGAACAGACAGCTTCCAAATGAGTCTCTTTTTCTTCAACCCTCCAAGCACTAAGACTTCCAGTGAGGAAATGGGAATTAGATTCTGTGACCTCTAATGCAAGGAGGCTCCTCAAGTGGATAAGCTGGCATCTGGGGTCTTCCTTGCCTTTCTTATTTTGTGTTGTTCCTTCCCTTTCCTTCTTTCTTAGATAAAAAAGTGCCTTTCCCTAGATGGATTTGGTGGAGTTGACCTTGTGAATTCAAGATGTCCAAAAATTCTAGTCATATGGGAGATCAGGGTGGAGAAGAAGAAGCATTTATTCATTTGTCAAATGTCTACTACTGTGCCAGGGGTTGTGCCAATTGCTTTCACAAAGGAAGGAGTCCCCAGCAATTACTCTAGGGTCTTTGGAGAAAGTGACCAATAGCAAGAAGATAGGACCAAATCTGATCTGTTTTACCAGAAGACATGAACTGGGACTTGAATTTGGACAATGAGATGAATTGTAAACTATCTTATCAGCAGTACCACAAACTTCTTTACATTTAGACTGATTTATGTATCAAATGACTGAGTATAATTGTAATTAGTCCAGTCTTTTATTAATTTATATGATAAATGTGTATTGTCTATGTGTATTTGTAATAGTCTTTTGTGTTTTAGTATTTCCTTTATTTATATGAAACAAATAAATACCCATTCCATGTGTGTAAAAACAAAAACAAAAAAGAATTTTTACATGAGTTTCAATAGTTTTCATGCACAAAATTTCTAGTCCCTTGTTTCAACCAAGCTCTTAACATATAAAAAGACAGAAACATATATTTAACAAGTTAATTATTGTTTACATAAAATTTCACTTTTTGCTCCCAAAGTACATTTTTCTTCCCTTTTCTTAAAAACAAAACAAAAACAAAAACAAAACAAAGCCCAAAACTATTAGCTTCCATCTTGGAATCAATACCATGTATTGGTTCTGAGTGGTAATATTTAGGCAATGAGGGTTAAATGACTTGCTCGGGGTCATAATAGGAAGTATCTGAGACCAGATATGAATGCAGGATCCCCCATCTTCAAGCATGGGTCTCAATCTACTGGGTACCTTACTTAACAAGGACCAGTACCTTATAGTCTTTTGATAAAATTGCTTGTATTTCTTCTTCTAATCACATTCATGCAAATGCTTGTCACCTACCTGTATAAACCTGAATGCATTATATAATATCGACATTTCTTAAACTACTTTTCAACTCTTATCTACAACACCCTATAATTTCTATCCTGACAAATGAATATTTTGTAGTTAGGAAAAATATAAACATAAGGAAAAGAAGTAGAAATGGATGACAGCATTAAAATAGAGTATTTCAAATGTTTTTTTTAAAAAAACAAAATTTAGTTACAGATAAGTCTAATATGTTCTATAGAAAGTCTTTAAAATTTCTATCTAAGCAGCCCACACACCATCACTTCAGGTTCTAATTAATATAATCAATATTATTTAAATTTTTAACTGTTTTGTCAATAGAAATATAACTCCTCTAATTATGGATAGAATTTCATAGTTATATAGTTGTTTGATAATTGTTATTTAAATAAATATTTGTCAATATTTCATCAATTATCTATGCTGTTGGTAGTGAATACTGAAATTTTCACTTTAGAACTCAACCCAGCTACCCTGTGGTAAATGGTTTTCATATTCATCACTTTCTGGCCAATGTAAACCTCATCCTTCCCTGCTTCCAGTAAGAATGATCCTTGAACAACACACTTGTTGTATATTATTTGACCCATACTTGGAACTGAATTAAGTTCAGTAGGAATTTCAATAAATTGTAGTTAATTGACAAAAGATGAGCTTAAAGGCTATCTTTGCTTTGAACTACCCATTGAACCTTGGTCGAATCACCTAATCTCTCTTAGCTGCAGTTTCGTTATCTATAAAATGAAAGGGATGGATTAGATGACCCTGAAGTTCCTTCTAGCTATAAAACTATAACACTAAGATTCTTACTACAAATATATGATAATATATTCAGAAGATTTGTTAGAACTGGACCAAAATTTTTTTTTCTGAGCTGGTATTCATTTAATACTAGTCCATTTTATTGGAATTAAAATCTCAATGTCTTGTAATCTTTCTTTGGATTTTAGCACTCCTAATATTGACAGCCTTGCGAGAGAAGGTGTACAACTCACTCAGCATCTAGCAGCAGCTTCAATGTGCAGTCCAAGCAGGGCTGCTTTCCTGACTGGCAGATACCCCATCAGATCAGGTTTGAAAAATTTTAAATATTGAAATATTTTCTGATAGCAAAGCACTATCTGTGTAAATAATTTGTAAGTCTACAAAATGTCTGAAAGAAAGTTTTGCAAGACACTAAGCATTTATGTTTCATTTAAAATTATTCATAATAGATATAAAATAGATATATAAAAATAGATATAAAAATAAAATAGATATTTAAAAAAGAATTTAATAGGAGAGTTGTAGGAACTAGACCTAAAATATCATTAATATAATGAATTTCCAGGTAAGGAAAGTCCTTCTACTTAGGTAGGTTGAAACTTTTTCTGCAACTTATTGATTTACATAGTTACGTAGAGGACTGAAAGGTTGAATGATTTGTCTAAGATGGCACTGTCACAGGTGTCACTGTGTCACTGGTAGGACTTGAACTCAGGTTTCCTGACTCCAAAATCAAATCTCTATTTCTTACAACCCATTCTAATACTAAGAAAAGCTTTTAAAAAATTGATATAGCTACATGGCTCAGGGAATAGAGAGCCAGGTCTGGAGATGGCCTCAAATACTTCCTGGCTGGGCAAGTCATTTGACCTTATTTTCCTAGCCCTAAATACTCTTCTACCTTGAAACCAATACTCCATGTTAATACTAATACAGAAGGTAAGAGTTTAAAAATACTGAAAATGCGGCAAGACTTATTAAAAGAACCAAAGAAACATATACCATTTCCTTCTCCAC
Organism: Monodelphis domestica; assembly: GCF_027887165.1. Classification (NCBI taxonomy): domain Eukaryota; kingdom Metazoa; phylum Chordata; class Mammalia; order Didelphimorphia; family Didelphidae; genus Monodelphis; species Monodelphis domestica. Next base: position 216,352,201 of record NC_077234.1, read on the forward strand.
TTTTATATAGGCTGGGGTTACATGACTTTCCCAAAGTCACACAGTGTCTGAAGTCTGATTTGAAGTGTTGTCTTTCTGACTCCAGTCCTAGTGCTCTACCCCATGGTTGCTTTTATTGTTCATTTGTTTTTCTTCACTCTTTCATCTACTTTTTGAGTTTTTTCTGTTTCCTTTCTTGACCAGCTATCACTTTCTACAGCTGTCTGTGAACTTCTGGCAGCAACTCCACCTTTGCTACTTCTGATCTGCACCTCAAAATCTGTTTGGATGTGACTCATGTCATTGGTGGACACTGATTATGAATTCCTTCATGCCTGTCTAAGGGGCAGAATTGATAAGTTTGAGAGAAGAGAGATCCTCATCTTCCTGTTTCCAGATTTGGTAGTAGACACTCTCCTCAGGCCTCTGAAGGTCAAGAGAGGCTCTGGGAACAAGCTGACATGTTGAGGAGCTGATACCTTAATCAGGTCCCTGTCCTTAGCTTACTGGTTATTGAGACTTTTCCCTATTCCCATCTGTATACTTTCTCTGATTTTTGTTTCTTCTTTATTTGGATAAATGAGTTGACTTGCTATTCTTATTCTCTATGTGTATTTACCAAAGAACTAGCATTTAGTTGGAAGAGATTCAGGACTTGTATATGTAGCTTGATGCATTCCTTTTCTTGTTAAGGCATAGCAATCAGTGTCCCACTTAAACCTAAAAATTATTTGTCTTAAATTAACAATGTTTCAGGGGAAGATAGAGTTCTGATTCAGTATCTTTCTCTTTCTGATGAGAGAAGAGCATCCAGACTCTAAGCTTAACCTCCTGCCTTCCCCTCTGGACAGAAATCAAAGGGACCCTTGCAGAAGTGTAGGAGAAAGAAGATATTCACTGAGAATTCACTAAGCACTACACACCTGTCCACCGTAAAATCAAATGCTAATTTAGCCAGTCTCCAGTTTATAGATGGAAGATATTACAAAAGTTCAATTGCAAATCAGGTCTTTCAAGTATAACACATTTTCCCAAAGAAATGAATATAAATGATATTTATGTTCCCAGGCTAGGAAAAAAATGTCTGCTTGATTCACACTATAGCTATACCATATGGTATTAAAGAGTCTTGACCATTTTTATAGCATTGTCAATATGGTTCCAACTTGAGATGCAAGGAATATATCTCCTTCTATCCCATTAAACTGGGAGGTTCTTGAGATCAGCCATTGTTTTTTGCCATCATTTATGACCTGAGCGTTTGACACAAGTCCTGGAAGATAGACACTTAAATTCTTTTTGATCAACTGACTCACCTTGACACAGGTGTCAATCCTTGTTGTGACAAGGCATTTTACAATTTCTTTATGGTTAAATGAGAATCTGATGAAATAAGGAACTCCGTAGTATTTAAGAAGTAGAAGCTTACCCTTTTATGTTGCCCATGAGCTTTGATTAAAATCAAGTATAGCAAGTGGGGAGGAACATTGTACTTTGAGTCAGATCTGGATTTGAACCTTAGTTTTGATATTACATTGCAGACCTTGAACAACCTTCACAATCTCTTTGAGTCTTGGGTTCTTGATTTGTGACATGACAAGTTGGGATTAGATGATATCTAAACTTTCTTCCAACTTGCATTCTATGATGTTCTTCTTCCAGGAATATATTCTTATCCAGAGATATATTCTTTTTTTCTTTTGTCACTGGGAAAAATGTAAAGGCTGTCACCGAGTTGAATAATGTTATTTTTTTAATGCCTTAAAAGGAAATTTATTTTCACACTATGTAGGATTTTTAAAAGCATTTCATCTGCTTATCAAATTTTTTTGGGGGAGGGAATCTGTTGCTTGCTATAGAAAGCATCATTGCATAGTACATAAGCAGCTGGCTTGAGTGTCAGTAAGAACTGAGTTCAAATTCCATTTCTGGTACATGCTGACACTGGACAAACTTCTTAATCTCAGAATGCCTCAGACACCTAAATATCTAAGACTTTAAGTTCAGGAAAAGTGTTGATCTGTATTTTAGGGGGGGGGGGGAGTTCCTTATACTAATGAAACTACAGTCACTGTACATTGCTTTTTTTACAAATATGATGTGTGATGATCAAGACAGGGGTTTCATGCCTTTCATGTATGTGTAACCAGATCCTTAAAGCATGTTCCATATACTTTCCAAAGCCACAAAATGGTAGGTCTGGGATTCATAGAAATGGCACAGGAATATCTAGAACATGGTAAGCTAAAATAGATATAGCACTGAGTTTATTGAATCTTTTCTGTCATTTTCTGGATCAACATATAAATTATAAACCCCAGAGATGTAGCAAGAAATTCTTTGTTCTAACTATAAATATACTTTATAGACAGATGTAATCTCCCCAGCATCATGTCATGGGAAAAAAGTCATTCTCCAACCATTTAGGACTTATTTCCACACTATGGAATGAATTGCAGAAACAATATATGTAAGGACTAGAGTTCTGGGTATAGACTTAGAAAGATATACTTTTCCATCTGATATTTTTCATTCATGTAAATGCCTCAAGAATCCCCCTGTAATTTATTTCCCAATATATAGATAGGTTTTGATTTATGGTTGTGATATTTCCAGACCAAGCATTCTCCTATACTGATGCAATCATGAATTCCCTCAAATTTATATCCACACAATATTAATTTCAAGTATTTATTATATATTCAGACATTAATTTGGGTTATATAACAAAAATCCCTCACTTAAAAATGAAGCCAAAAATCTGACATTTTGTAAAAAAAATAAAACAAAAATAGTTAAAATGAATTCCCAGTGACTGGCCTTTAGTTTGTGGCAAAAAGCCAGTTTTAACTAGAACTTTTATGATTTTCATGGGAAATCTGGGCCAGTTAAGAAATACAACATGCTTTCTTTACAATATATTTCAGGTATGAGTTCCTCTTTTAATATGAATCGTGACCTTCTTTGGCTTGGTGGCTCAGGAGGCCTTCCAACTAATGAAACCACATTTGCCAAGCTACTTCAGCAACGCGGTTATAAGACTGGATTAATAGGTAATAGCACACATTTTCCAAAGCAATTCAGCATTTCCATAGTACATCTCAGAATTGTGCCATGAAAACAAAATAGAAGTAGGGCAGTTTAAGTAATGATAAAGGTGATATTTAATAGTAAAACAGAATATGATGGTAGGTAAAAATATACTTATTTGTGACACCATCCATATTGTAAAAACCAAAAAGTGTGTTTGACAAAACCTCTTGCAACTTATGAATTCAATACATGGCAAAATGATGTAATTGGTGCAGATGTAAGCTATGTGAAAGAATAACAAAAAGGTAATCACATGGGTAAAATGGGTATGATGGTAAATGTTTAATAACTAACTTTCTGAAAAAATGTAGGAATGACAGACACAAGTTATAATCATTAAGATGTTTTCTCCATGACTTTATTAAATCTAGATCATCAAAAAATAATAACTCCAACTTTGATTTTTAGCATTTGCCAATTTCTAAGGTGTGAACAACCTCACTGAAAATTTAACAATTTTTCTTAATGGTATAAACTGAGTAGTGATAAAGTTTGTATTATTAAAAATTATTTGGGAGAGGAAAATTCTTTGGAGATTAACCACAAGAATTCAGCTTCCAGGGGGGCATAGAAATGACTCAGTACATTGAGAACAAGGTCTAGAGATGGAAAGTCCTGGGTTCAGATATGGCCTCTGATGCTTTCTAGCTGTGTGTCTTCCTGGGCAAGTCACTTAACCCACATTGCCCAGCCTTTACTGCTCTTTTGCTTTGGAAGTAATACATGATATTGATTCTAAGAGAGAAGATAAGGGTATTTAAAAAAATTCTATTTCTATAAATCAGTTTGATTTCTGTTTATTTTGACTTTTAAAAGTCCAGAAAATGGCTAGGAAGCAAAGGACTCTTCAAATCCAATAGTTACTAAGTCATACTCATTGATGGCAACCCCAAAGTATCTAACTTGGCAATTGAAATGTTAGTACTTCATATATTGTATCATAATTGATAGAGAGCTAGCCTTATAGTTGGAAGAACCTGATTTTACCTTTGATACGTAGAAGCTAAAAAATTATTTGGGTAAATCATATAACCTCTCAATTGAATGCCTTAGGAACCTCTATAAGATGATAAATTATAGAGACATTGCTGGTGTGTATTATAGAGAGATTCAACACTTGTTATTAACCAAAGCAATTAAGTAAAAAAAAATCTAGACTCCAATCTCTAGAGAATATCTTTCCAGCTTTTTGAATTTATGATTGTCAATCTTCTCTTACATATATGAGGAAATGTCTGAGTCCATATTTGAATTCAGGAACATGAGTATTTCTGACTCTAGACTTGGCATGCTATCTACTATACCACCTAGCTGCTCTTATACTCCATTTTCTTAGCCATGACCTCAATCCAAAGTACTTGATGATATCAAAGAGAAGAAATATCAATGAAAGTGATAGTTTAAATTTTGATTTTGACCATTTCTGGCTATGTGACCGTGGGCTACTCACTTCTTCTTATATCATAGAAACCACTGCCCTTAAAGTCAGGAGATCTGATCTTACATTCAATAGCTGACATTTATTGACTTTATGATTTTATCTAACTTCTCTGAAATTCAGATGTGTTAGTTTTATTTTAGAAATTAGGTACCATTAGGAATACTTTCACTTAAAGTTGAATGACATGGTTTTTATGAATAAAATGTTTTGTAAAATATAAACTATGATTTTATTGTAAATTGCTATTACAAATAATAATTTATATTTGACCAAAGAAGCATAATAATTTCCTATTATAACTATTTATTCCTATGTGTTTTTTTTCCAGGAAAATGGCATCAAGGTTTAAGCTGTGCCTCTAGAAATGACCACTGTTATCATCCATTAAATCATGGGTTTGATTATTTTTTTGGGATGCCTTTTTCTCTCTTAAATGAATGCCAAGCAACAAAAACTCCAGAGATGCACAGAGCCTTGAGAATTAAACTCTGGATTTCCAGTGTAGCTCTTGGCATTGTCCCTATCTTACTCCTCATTCCTATATTTGCTGGATGGTTCAAAATCCCATGGACTGTTGTTATCATCACTGCTCTTGTGGCCATCTTGTTTTTTGCCTCCTGGTATTCTAGTTATGGATTCATTCGTCACTGGAATTGTATTCTTATGAGAAACCATGAGATTATTCAACAACCCATGAAGGAAGAAAAAGTGAATTCTCTGATTTTGAAAGAGGCACTTTCATTTGTTGAAAAGTAAAGAATATTTTCATCTTCTAATTCCTCATAGTTTGAAAATTAATATCAATTTCAGAGTATGCCAATCTCCTTGGTCAATCTTTTCTGACATATTTGAGTCACATTTGACATTAAAGTCAAAATAAAATAATATTTCATAGAAGGCAGCATAATATAGTAGAAAAGGATCACTGTTTGTGGAATTAGAGGACTTGGGTTCAAATGTCCACATCTGACACAACCTGGCTTTAAAATATGATTTAATATCCCTGATTATGAGGATGTGGCCTTGATGACATTTAAGGAACTTTCCAGAGCTATGATCCAAGGCAAAAAATATATTGCCCATGTTTGAAATGTGTGTTTCGTTATGTGCCTGTTGTCCATTACCATTTCAACATGATTTTCTCTGAAGCAATAACTGGTGATTGCATCAAAGTCATGGAGTCTTTCAAGCTGGTTTTCTTTATATCATTGTACTTATCATGTAAATTGTCCTCTTTTGCATGTTTATATTGCTCTAAATCATTTCATGTACGTCTCCCCAAGTTACTCTTATATCTTTATATTTTTTTTTTACTTCATGTTATTCCATTGTTTAATACTTAACTTTAATGATATTGATGCACCACATTTCTTTCAGCCATTCTATCAAAGGAATTCACCTCCAGTTTTTCATTATTGCAAAATGTGCTTATATATGTATATATGGGTGACCTTTGCCTGAGTATTTAATTGCTCTAGGATATATAACTGACAAATGATATGGCTTGGTCAAGGAATACTTCCTTTTTAAATGTAATTTTGAAATGTCTATTCAGATTAGGATACACCTCATGTGTATCAAGTCTAATTAAGTCTAACCTTAAGAATTGTCATTTTAAAAAAAATAATTGAATTACTTTCCCCAGATGTCATAATTAGAACCAGTGGATGAAAGTCACAAGGAGTCATATTTTTGCTCATTGTAAGAAAGAATGTCCTAAGACCTAGTTTTTAAAAATATAAGCTTTAATTATCTATTTCCCCATAATTTCAAGTTTTAAGTGGCAGCTGGATTGTGATTTTTTTAATGGATACTATATAGATAATTAATGTTTCATATAGTAATTTGGACATTATTACTTTAAAGTTCTTTTCTCAATTTAGGATATCATGATTTAGGATAGTGTCAACATTTTTCAGTTTTAAAAGAGACTATAAACTAATATAAAAAGAATAGTTGACACTTATGTAGTACTTTAAATACCTAGTCTCATTTTAGTTGTTCAACAACAATGCTGTGAGGTGGGTACTATTGATGAGGCAGTGAACAATAAATTTGGGGATCAGGCCTTTTTCTAGTATCAAATCTTTATATAATATATATATATATATATATGCACACACATATACATATATATACGCATAGCAGTATATCGTTTTTTGGCTTGTTATTGTCCTGAAAATATGGTGCTAGAATTGAACAATCTTTTAGTTGAGAAATAGTGTGTTTTTTCAATCAAGCATTCCATTTGGAGTCAGCAAGATCTGGCTTTAACACTCAATAGTCATGTGACAATAGGAAAGTAATTTAACAAGTCTTATTTACTTTATCTGCAAAGTGTGGATTTAAAAAAAAAAAACACTTATAGTACCCACCTCATAAAATTGTTTTTGGAGGACAAAAATGTTTAAAGCTTGTTTAAAGCACTATTCAAGTCTGGCTATTATTATAATACTAGTCTATGATTCTTTTGAAAACTCCATATGTTTATGTGTATCTTTCAGAATAATATTCTTTCCATGTTTATTTGAAAATGTATCCATTGCTTCAGTCAACCTTCACTAAAACTTTCAGTGAACATTCTATGATTTTCCATTTCACTTCAGCCTTTTTAGATGCCAAATATGCTTTTCCAGGGAGTGAAGTGAAATAATTTTTTTCTTTATTAGGTACAAACGTGGGCCCTTTCTTCTCTTTATGTCCTTTCTTCATGTGCACACTCCACTTGTCACTAAAGAGAAGTTTGTTGGACGTAGTAAATATGGATTATATGGGGACAATGTAGAAGAAATGGATTGGATGGTAGGTAAGTACCATTTTCTAAAGTAGTATGTTAATTGTAGATATTATTTGACTACTCACTGAAATGGGTACTCCATCTAGACAGGCAAATCACATCCATTCTTTGCCTCTTCATGCTAACTGACTTTGCCATAAGGTCCTCCCCTAAATCACAAAATGTTTCTCTTGGAATATTCTGGGAATATTCATTAAGTTCTTCTAATGTGGTAGAGATACCAGGGGAACATATTATCCTGTTAACAAACAAACTTTAGGAAAGAATAATTTGGTTTAACAAATATTGATAATGAATCTACATGTATGAAATGATGCATTTTATATGTAAGACAGTTAGGCTCCCCACTGTCTCAAAAATACTATTTATACTCAGGCAAATTTCTTAAACTCTTAAGGGCTATCCAGACAATTGAAAAATTTTTACTGTGAGCATTTATACCTCAGAAACTAACAAATACTAAAATATAGACCTTTATTTATTATTTTATTGACTTTCTTAGCTTTAAAAAGTGATGAAAAAATGTTAATATTGTATATTAGAGGAATAAAATGTGTATAGTCCATGTGTATTTATATATATATATATAACACAGTTTATTGTTAAATATTTACTAGTACACCACTATGTATATACATATGTGTATATGCAGTATATATATATATGTATACACAAAGCTATTTATATATTCATATACTTATATACATAAGTGTATGTTAATATATGGACAGAGACAGAGGCAGAGATGAAATGATTCTTAAGAAAACACAATAAGCATCTGAGATAGAGAGAACTCAATGTCTTTTTGGACAACTTTCTTTTTTTTTTTAGTTTTTAAAACATTATTTTATTTGGTCATTTTCATACATTGTTCATTGGAAACAGATAATTTTCGTTTCCTCTCCCCCACTCCCCCGTGTGACAAGGAAATCACTTTAAAAGACTGATATATATTAATTTAAGGTCGCCAAGGAATTCAGCTATGTAATTCCTAAATGAAAACTCAAGTCAGCAGTCAACTTTTTATGGAGTTTAATTACAAACAGGAGGAAGAAAGGTATTAGAGAGAGAGAGAGAGAGAGAGAGAGAGAGAGAGAGAGAGAGACAGAGAGAGAGAGAGAGAGAGAAAGGGGAGAGAAGGGAATAGGGCTTAAATACCCCTTCTGTTTAGGCTAGGCCAAAGGGCCCAAGTCCTTAGATAGCTGAGGCAAAGAAAAGAGATCAGTCCCTATCACTCACGTGACCAAAATGGAGAAACAGTCTCAGGGGCCTCCACCTCCAGCTTCCTTCAGAGCAAGCTTCTCAGAGCACCACCTCTCAGAGCAAAACCTCTCCAACCAACCACCCTCAGTCCTCAGACCCCCCCTATCTTTAAGGAAACCATCCAAGTTCCCTCCCCTCAGTTCTCACATCTACCAATCACTGTCCATGTCTTCCCTGTGCCAATGGTGGCTCTACCTTAACCCAGGACCACCCAGAGATCTGTGGCTTTGCACATGTCTGTTGAAGGTCATATTCTCAAATAATTAAATCTTGATCCTTTGCTGCAGCCCTTCCTAAATCCTGTTACCCTGAGCAGGGTGGAGATTGGAAGTTCCAAGACCTGGTTCTGTCATTCCAAGTATCTCTATTGTATCAATTCTAAAATCAATCATGACTCAAAGAACTTCCTTTACTATGCTTAAGCATAGGTCAAAGGCCTTTCCACTGTTCAGCAAAAAGGTTTCTGTCCTAAAGTAATCTTAAGAAGGGAGGAGGAGGAACCTCCCATGCCAATGGGGTTCACATTCCAATAGACTATCAGTAAGAAATTTTCCAAATATGAAATTTCCCAATGGTGAAATTTCCAACATTTATAAGTCTAAGAAATTTTAAGGTTTACACCCGCCACCCCTTCTGTAGCCAATGGGCGATTTGTCTGGGTATCACATGTGTCCTTCCTCTGAACCCATTTCCTTGTTGTTGGTATTTGCATTAGGGTGCTCATTTAGTGTCTCTCTTCGATCATGTCCCCTCAACCTCTGGAGTCAAGCAATTTTTTTTCCTCCGTGTTTAATCCCTCAGTTTGTCCTCTGCTTGAGGATATTTTTTTTTTTCTTGTAGATCGCTGCAGGTTGTTCAGGGACATTGTAAAGCTATTACTGGAGAAGTCCATTACTTTCTCTTGTACCACAATGTGTCAGTCTCTGTGTACAATGTTCTCCTGGTTCTGCTTCTCTCACTCTGCATCACTTCCTGGAGGTTGTTCCAGTCTCCATGGAATTCTTCCACATTGTTATTCCTTTTAGCACAATAGTATTCCATCACCAACATATACCACAATTTGTTCAGCCATTCTCCAATTGAAGGGCATCCCCTCATTTTCTAATTTTTTGCCACCACAAAGAGCACAGCTATGAATATTTTTGTACAAGTCTTTTTGTCCATTATCTCTTTGGGGTACAGACCCAGCAGTGCTATGGCTGGATCAAAGGGTAGATATTCTTTTGTCGCCCTTTGGGCATAGTTCCAAATTGCCCTCCAGAATGGTTGAATCAATTCACAACTCCACCAGCAATGCATTAATGTCCCTACTTTGCCACACCCCCTTCAGCATTCATTACTTTCCTTTGCTGTCATGTTGAACAATCTGCTAGGTGTGAGGTGATACCTCAGAGTCGTTTTGATTTGCATCTCTCTGATTATAAGAGATCTAGAACACTTTTCCATGTGCTTATTAATAGTCTTGATTTCTTAAACTGAAAATTGCCTATTCATGTCCCTTGCCCATTTTTCAATTGGAGAATGGCTTGATTTTTTTGTACAACTGGTTTAACTCTTTATAGATTTGAGTAATTAGACCTTTGTCAGAGGTTTTTGTTATGAAGATTGTTTCCCAATTTGTTGCTTGCATTCTAATTTTAGTTACATTGGTTTTGTTTGCACAAAAACTTTTAAATTTGATGTAGTCAAAATTATTTATTTTGCATTTTGTGACTCTTTCTAAGTCTTGCTTGATTTTAAAATCTTTCCCTTCCCAAAGTTCTGACATGTATACTATTCTATGTTCACCTAATTTACTTATAGTTTCCTTCTTTATGTTCAAGTCCTTCACCCATTCTGAATTTATCTTGGTGTAGGGTGTGAGGTGTTGATCCAAACCTAATCTCTCCCACACTGTCTTCCAATTTTCCCAGCAGTTTTTATCAAATACTGGATTTTTGTCCCAAAAATCTGGGTCTTTGGGTTTGTCAAAGACTGGGGTCTTTGGGTTTGTCAAAGACTGTCTTGCTGAGGTCTTTTACCCCAAGTCTATTCCACTGATCCTCCTTTCTGTCTCTTAGCCAGTACCAAATTGTTTTGATGACCACTGTTTTGTAATATAGTTCGAGATCTGGGACTGCAAGGCCCCTTTCCTTTGTATTTTTTTTCCATTATTTCCCTGGATATCCTTGATCCTTTATTCTTCCAAATGAACTTTGTTATCATTTTCTCTAATTCAGTAAAATAGTTTTTTGGTAGTTCAATGGGTATGGCACTAAATAGATATATAAGTTTGGGTAGGATGGTCATTTTTATTATGTTAGCTCGTCCCACCCATGAGCAATCAATGTTTTTCCAATTGTTTAGATCTAGTTTTAATTGTGTGGAGAGTGTTTTGTAGTTGTGTTCATATAGTTCCTGTGTTTGTTTTGGGAGGTAGATTCCTAGGTATTTTATTTTGTCTAAGGTGATTTTGAATGGGATTTCTCTTTCTAGTTCTTGCTGCTGAGCTGTGTTGGAGATATATAGAAAAGTTGATGATTTATGTGGGTTTATTTTGTATCCTGCAACTTTGCTAAAGTTGTTGATTATTTCAATTAGTTTTTTGGTTGATTCCATAGGATTCTTTAAGTAAATCATCAAAGTAAATCTGCAAAGAGTGACAGCTTGGTCTCCTCATTGTCAATTTTAATACCTTCAATTTCTTTTTCTTCTTTAATTGCTACTACTAGTGTTTATAGTACAATATTAAATAATAAAGGTAATAATGGGCATCCTTGTTTGACTCCTGATCTTATTGGGAAGGCTTTGAGTTTTTCCCTATTGCAGATGAAGTTTGCTGATGGTTTTAGGTATATGCTGTTTATTATTTTTAGGAAAGGCCCTTCTATTCCTATACTTTCTAGTGTTTTCAATAGGAATGGGTGTTGTATTTTGTCAAAGGCTTTTTCTGCATCTATTGAGATAATCATGTGGTTCTTGTTGGTTTGCTTGTTGATATGGCCAATTATGTGGATGCTTTTCCTAATATTGAACCATTCTTGCATTCCTGGTATGAATCCTACTTGATCGTAGTGGATAACCCTTGTGATGACTTGCTGGAGTATTTTTGCTAGTATCTTATTTAATATTTTTTCATCTATATTCATTAGAGATATTGGCCTATAGTTTTCTTTCTCTGTTTTTAACCTGCCTGGCTTTGGGATCAGTACCATGTTTGTGTTGTAAAAAAGAATTTGGTAGAACCCCTTCTTGGCTTATTCTGTCAAATAGTTTGTATAGTATTGGGGTTAGCTGTTCTTTGAATGTTTGATAGAATTCATTTGTGAAACCATCTGGACATGGGGATTTTTTTCTTACGGAGTTCTTTGATGGCTTGTTCAATTTCTTTTTCTGATATGGGGTTGTTTAGGTAATTTATTTCTTCTTCTTTTAGTCTAGGAAATTTATATTTTTGTAAGTATTCATCCATATCACATAGATTGCCATATTTTTTGCCATATAATTGGGCATAGTAGTTTTTAATGATTGCCTTGATTTCCTCTTCATTAGAAGTGAGGTCTCCCTTTTCATCTTGGATACTGTCAATTTGGTTTTTTTCTTTCCTTTTTTTAATTAGACTGACTAGTTCTTTGTCAATTTTATTTGTTTTTTTTCAAAGTACCAGCTTCTAGTCTTATTTATTAAATCAATAGTTCTTTGACTTTCAATTTTATTAATTTCTCCTTTGATTTTTAGGATCTCTAATTTAGTCTTCATCTGAGGGTTTTTAATTTGTTCACCTTCTAGTTTTTTAATTTGCATGCCCAATTCATTGACCTTTGCCCTTCTTAATTTGTTTATATATGAACTCAAGGATATAAATTTCCCCCTGAGTACTGCTTTGGCTGCATCCCATAAGTTTTGAAAGGATGTCTCACCATTGTAATTTTCTTCAATGAAGTTATTAATTGTTTCCACCATTTGTTCTTTAACTAGCTGGTTTTGGAGAATCATATTGTTTAATTTCCAATTGATTTTTGATTTATCTATCCATGTACCCTTACTAATTATTATTTTTATTGCATTGTGGTCTGAGAAGGTTGCATTTATTATTTCTGCACTTTTGCACTTGTTTGCAATGATTTTGTGCCCTAGTACATGGTCAATTTTTGTGAATGTACCATGTAGTGCTGAAAAGAAGGTGTATTCCTTTTTGTCCCCATTTATTTTTCTCCATATGTCTAATAACTCTAATTTTTCTAACATTTCATTTGCTTCTCTCACCTCTTTCTTATTTATTTTTTGATTTGATTTATCTAGTTCGGATAGGGGAAGGTTCAGATGTCCCACTAGTATAGTTTTTCTATCTATTTCATCCTTGAGCTCCTCTAGTTTCTCCTTTAAAAATTTGGATGCTCTGCCACTTGTTGCATACATATTGAGTACAGATATTTCCTCATTGTCTATACTGCCTTTTATCAGGATGTAATTATCTTCCCTATCTCTTTTAACTAGATTTATTTTTACTTTTGCTTTTTCCGATATCATGATTGCTACTCCTGCCTTCTTTTTATCATTTGATGCCTAATAGATTTGCCTCCATCCTCTTATTTTCACCCTATTCCTATTTACCTTCCTCATGTGTGTTTCTTGCAGACAGCATATGGTAGGGTTTTGGATTCTAATCCACTCTGCTATTTGCTTGCGTTTTATGGGTGAGTTCATTCCATTCATATTCAGAGTTATGATTACTAGCTCTGTATTTCTCAGCATTTTGATTTCTACCCCTGGTCCTGCCTTTTCTTCTTTCACTATTTCCTTCTATACCAATGTTTGTTTATAGTCACTCCCCCTAGTTCCCCACCTTACTTTACTTCCCTTTCTACCCCCTCCCTTCTTATTCCCTCCCTTATTTTCCCCTGTAGTGTTTTTAAAATTCACCCCCCCCTCCCTGCCTTGTATTGCTTCCCTCCCCATCAGTCCGTTTTTTACCCTTCTATTCCCCTATTGGGTGCAAATCTATTCTCTTCCCCAATGGATTGGATTGTTTTTCCCTCTTTTGGTCAGTTTCAAAGTATGTAAGAGTTGAGTATTTCCTATCTTCAGCCTCTTTACTCTTCCAGTGTATTGATGTTCTCCCCCCTCCCGTCATGAGCTTCTTTGTGACATATAAATCTATCCCCATTTGTTTCTTTCCCCATTTCTTTTAGTCATAACCTCTTTTTTTTAGCTCTAGTCATGTATATATATACATACACATGTATATGTATTTATGCATGCATATATCTATATACCTGTTTATGTCTTGTCCTTTCATCCTATACAGTTTGTCACTGTTCCCTCTGAGTGTAGTTCTTCTAGCTGCTCAGGTGATAGCAACAGTTTTTAAGAGTTACCAATGACATCTTTTCTTATAGGGATACATATCATTTTAACTTCTTGAGTCTCTTAAAATATTTTTGTTGTTGTTGTTCCCCCCCCCTCTTTTTTAATAACCTTTTCATGATTCTCTTGAGTTTTGTGGTTGGACTTCGAATTTTCTGTTCAGGTCTGGTCTTTTATTTATGAATGCTTGGAACTCTTCTGTTGTATTGAATGACCATACTTTCCCCTATAAGAATATAGTCAGTTTTGATGGGTATTTTATTCTTGGTTGTAGACTTAGTTCCCTTGCTTTCTGGAATATCGTATTCCATGCCTTTTGGTCCTTCAGTGTGGATGCAGCCAGATCCTGTGTTAACCTCACCGTGTTTCCATGGTATCTGAATGGCTTTTTCTTGGCAGCTTGTAATATCTTTTCTTTCATCTGATTGTTTTTGAATTTGGCTATAACATTTCTTGGTGTTGTCAGTTGGGGATTAAGTACAGGGGGTGATCTGTGGATTCTTTCACTCTCCACTTTCCCCTCTTGTTCTAGGATCTCAGGACAGTTTTCCTGGATAATTTCCTCTAGTATTATGTCCAGTCTTTTTCTTTTGTTGGGGTCTTCTGGTAGTCCAATTATTTTTAAATTGTCTCTTCTTGAACGATTTTCTAAATCGTCTGTTTTGTGAATGAGATGCTTCACATTTTCCTCAATTTTTTCCTTTTTTTTGTTTTGCTTTATAGTGTCCTGCAGCCTTCTGAGGTCACTTGATTCTAGTTGTTTTATTCTGGTTCTTAAAGATTGGATTTCATCTCTGGCTTTTTGGTCATCCTTTTCCTTCTGGTCTGATTTTCTTTGAAGATCATCCTTCATCATCTTTACTTCATCTTTCATCTCATTTGCCTCATCTTTCATCTCCTTTGCCTCATTTTCCAGCTGGTTGATTTTGTCTTTCAAGACACTATTTTCTCATTTTAGTTCAAGTGCCTCTGTTTCCAGATGACTTATCTTAATTTTTAAGCCCTTTTCCAATGGTCTTCAGCCTCTCTTAGATGTGTTTTGAGTTCTTCCACAGCCTGTATCCAATTTGCTGGGATTTCTGGTTTATCGATTGCTGATCTCTCCCCCTCTGTTCCATTTGTAGTTTCTTTCTTCTTTCTGTGTTGTAGTTTCTTTCTTCTTTTTCTGTTGTTTGCTCAAATTTACCCCTTCTTTACTCCCTGTATTTGTCTGTGCTGTTGTCCCTCTCATTTTTTTTTATTTTTTGGGGACTTCTATGAGTCTCCCCTATTGGAGCTTTAACAGAAGATCTCTTGGTGTAGTCTCTGGGGGAGGGTTGTTGGGGGTTTGAGCTTCCCTGTCCTCTGGAGGCTTTTGATTGGCTTAAAGTCCAGCAGTCAATGAGAATGGGTGGGGAGCCTGGGCTTCCCTGTGTTCTGGAGACTTTTGATGGGATTAAGTTCAGCTTGGTTGGGCTGGGTTTACTCTGAGTTTTAAACTTCCTGGATGGCTGGAGCAAATATGGAGGATCTCCAAAGTTGTGGCATGGCTGCCAGGTCTATGCTCCTTCTAGGCTGCCATCTTGACTCTGCCTCTAGGTTTCTGTTTTTTCAGAAGACCCTGCTCTCTAAGGGGGGAGGGGTCATGGCCTCCCTGGGCTCTGAGGGCTCCTGATGGGATTAGGTTCAGCTGGTTTGGACTGAATGAGCCCTGAAGCAAAAAACCTCCTCCTCCTCAATCTGTGTTGAATGCCCGGAGACTGGCCCAGGTTGCTTTCAAGGTAAGCCCTTTGCCAGCCCTGAGGTTTCTGTTCTTTCAGAAGCTCTGAGGGCTCCTGATGGGATTTGCTTCAGCTCATGTGGGCCTAATGATCCTGAACCAAAAAAACAAAAACAAAAACAAAAAAAAAACCCTCCTCCTCCATAGTCTGTGTTGAATGTCTGGAGACTGGCCCAGGTTACTTTTAAGGTAAGCTCTTTGCAGCAACCCCTTTGCCAGCCCTGAGGTTTCTGTCCTTTCAGTACCTCTGAGGGCTCCTGATGGGATTGGGTTCAGCTGGTGCCCTAAAGCTGGGACCTTTTGTGAGACTCTGATGGAAGGATCCAGCCTGGGGGCTATAGGTTCCTTCCCATCTCTCTCTGTTTCCCTGCTATCTGTGTTGGGTGCCCCCTCGACTGAGTCAGGTTGTTTTCAGGAAGCGGCCTTCAGAATAGCCGGCCATGAGGCCCTTTTGCAGACTCTGACATTCCAGCTGCTGCCATGGGCTCAGCACTCTGGGTTGGGGGGTATGGGTCCTGGGACCTTCCTTCTGCCTAACCCTTAGATCTGAGTGATTTAGGGTTCTGGCTTTTGGTGGGCCATACCTTTTGATCCAGGTCCAGGAGGAGGGTTCCCCAGGTCTATCCTGTTGTTCACCTTGAATTTAGGTGTCCTAGGAGCACTCAGTTTACAATCGGTAAGGAAGGGTTTCCGAGGTCTGAACTTTCGCTGCTTCTACTCCGCCATCTTGACCAGAAGTCCTGATTACTTGGACAACTTTCATTGGCAAATATCTAACCACTGGATCATGACATTTAAAGTTTCTAGGCACATTTCAGATCATCTTCATCTTCTCCAATGCCTTCACCTTACAAATGAGGAAGCAGGTCAAAGAAGGGCTTTGACTTTTTCTACTACTCCAAGATGCTGATTTTTCCACTTTACTATCACCGACAGTATAATTTTTATATTTTAAAGTTTATAAAGTACTTAAGTGACTATTTTCTGTTAGTTCTTCTGTCTGGAATTAAACATTTTGACTAGATATAGGTGTTCACCATTGGGAGGGTGCCATGTTTGTGGCGTCATGGTTTGAAGAGATGTTAAGAAAATTGTTAAGAAAATCTACACATATATTTTTGGTTATGTTTACATAAAAGAAGTTTGTATTAGATTAGTGAATTGTAGCAAAATTAAAGAAGATGCATTTAGGAAGAAAAAGGGAGCATTTAGGTATAATTTTATACCCTTTTCATGTATTAACTATAATAATTTATTTAAAACTGCATAATTAGTGTGATAAAAATATTATAAATGTAACAAATACAGTTTGCCTCAATTTAGACTCAGAAGGCAGACTTTTCAATCTTTTGTGGTTCTATATGGTATTAGAAGTCATAGGACTTCCGGTTAAGATGGCGGCTTAGAGAAAGCTAAAGCTCAGATCTCCGGAAAACCCTTCCCGACCGATCTCAAAATATAAGCTCCTAAGGCGCCGAAATTCAAAACGATCAACAGCACAGACCCTGGGAACCCTCCTCCTGGACCTGGACCCGGTTCAAAAGGTACGGCTCCCCTCAAAAGCCAGAACCCGAGATCACTCGGCCCTAAGGGGTAGGAGTGCAGAGTCCAAGGCTCCCGGAAGCCGCAGCCCGGCCAGGCTCAGAGAGCAGAACCCTCAGGGCCTTCTACAGTCCCGGTGAAAGTTACTGCCTGGGGCTTCCGCTGCAGAGAGCTGGTCGAAACAACAGCAACCCTCAGGGCGGGCAAGACAGCCTCACGGGCTGGATCCTGCTATCCAAGTCGCAGTGAAAGTCCTTGCCCTAGAGCTTGGGAAAGCTGCAGCCCATCCCCCCGCAGGCCGACGAAACAGCCTCACGGCCAGCGATTCTGAAGGCAACTTCCTGAAAGAGAGCTGGGGGGAGAGTGTGGCCTTGTGGTCCGACCCTTCCATTCCAGCTCCAGTGAGGCATATTCAGTTTAACCCAGGGAAAGCTCTTAGAACCAACATCTGCCCAGGACTAAAGCCTCGGATCACCAGAGATAAGAAAAGCTAATCCTCCACATTCAGAGATGACAAACTCCACAGAAGCACAGAAGCCCCAAAATACCAAGAAAAATAAGAAGAAAGGGGCGACTTTGGACACATTCTATGGAGCCAAAATACAAAATACAGAGCAGATAGAAGAAGATATACAAGAAAATTCTCCAAAATCTTCCAAAGGAAATAGAAACTCTCCACAAACCCATGAAGAATTTGAATCAGAAATGACCAAAAAGATGGAAGCCCTCTGGGAGGAAAAGTGGGAAATAATGCAAAAGAAATTCATGCATCTACAAAACCAGTTTGACCAAACTGTAAAAGAAAACCAGGCTTTAAAGCAAGAACTAATAAAGCAAAGCCAAAACACCAAGAAATTAGAAGAGAACATAAAATATCTCACCGACAAGGTGATAGATCTGGAAAATAGAGGGAGAAGAGAAAATTTAAGAATAATTGGACTCCCAGAAAAGCCAGAAATAAACACCAAACTGGACATGGTGATACAAGATATAATCAAAGAAAATTGCCCAGAGATTCTAGAACAAGGGGGCAATACAGCCACTGACAGAGCTCACAGAACACCTTCTACACTAAACCCCCAAAAGACAACTCCCAGGAATGTAATTGCCAAATTCCAAAGCTATCAAACAAAAGAAAAAATCCTACAGGAAGCCAGAAAAAGACAATTTAGATATAAAGGAATGCCAATCAGGGTCACACAAGACCTTGCAAGTTCTACTCTGAATGATCGTAAGGCATGGAACATGATCTTCAGAAAGGCAAGAGAGCTGGGTCTCCAACCAAGAATCAGCTACCCAGCAAAACTGACTATATACTTCCAGGGGAAAGTATGGGCATTCAACAAAATAGAAGACTTCCAACTTTTTGCAAAGAAAAGACCAGAGCTCTGTGGAAAGTTTGATACCGAAAATCAAAGAGCAAGGAATACCTGAAAAGGTAAATATTAAGGAAAGGGGAAAAATGTTATCTTCTTCTTTTACTCAAACTCTCTTCTATAAGGACCACATTTATATCAATCTATGTATGCTAATATGTGGGGAAAATGTAATGTATAAATAGGGGGTAAAGAAAGAACAAATAGAATAATGGTTCTCACACAAAGATTCACATGGGAAGGGGAGGGGAAGAAAACTCCTATAAGAAGGAGAGGAAGAGAGGGGGGGGGTTACTTAAACCTCAATCTCAGGGAAATCAACTCTGAGAGGGAAAAACATCCAGATCCATTGGGATCTTGAATTCTATCTTACCCAACAAGGGTAAGGAGAAGGGAAAACCAAGGGGGGGGAGGGGGAGAGGGAGAACAAAAAGGGAGGGAAAGAGAGGGGGGAGGGGGAGGGAACAAAAAGGGAGGGACTAAAAAGGGAAACATCAAGGGAGGGGACAAGGGGTACTGATTCAAAGTAAATCACTGGACTAAAAGGTAGAGCCGAAGAAGAAAAGGTTAGAATTAGGGAAGGCAATCAAAATGCCAGGGAGTCCACAAATGACAATCATAACTTTGAACGTGAATGGGATGAACTCACCCATAAAACGTAGACGAATAGCAGAATGGATTAGAATCCAAAACCCTACCATATGTTGTCTTCAAGAAACACACATGAGGCGGGTTGACACCCACAAGGTCAGAATTAAAGGATGGAGTAAGACCTTCTGGGCCTCAACTGATAGAAAGAAGGCAGGAGTGGTAATCATGATATCTGATAAAGCCAATGCAAAAATAGACCTGATCAAAAGGGATAGGGAAGGTAATTATATTTTGTTAAAAGGGACTCTAGACAACGAGGAAATATCATTAATCAACATGTATGCACCAAATAATATAGCACCCAAATTTCTAATGGAGAAACTAGGCGAATTGAAGGAAGAAATAGACAACAAAACCATACTAGTGGGAGACTTAAACCAACCATTATCAAATTTAGATAAATCAAATCAAAAAATAAATAAGAAAGAGGTAAAAGAAGTGAATGAAATCTTAGAAAAATTAGAATTAATAGACATATGGAGAAAAATAAATAGGGATAAAAAGGAATACACCTTCTTCTCAGCACCACATGGCACATTCACAAAAATTGACCATACATTAGGTCACAGAAACATAGCACACAAATGCAAAAAAGCAGAAATAATGAATGCAGCCTTCTCAGATCACAAGGCAATAAAAATAATGATTAGTAATGGTACATGGAAAACCAAATCTAAAACCAATTGGAAATTAAACAATATGATACTCCAAAACCGTTTAGTTAAAGAAGAAATCATAGAAACAATTAATAATTTCATCAAGGAAAATGACAATGGCGAAACATCCTTTCAAACCTTTTGGGATGCAGCCAAAGCGGTAATCAGAGGCAAATTCATATCCCTGAAAGCTTATATTAACAAACAAGGGAGAGCAGAGATCAATCAATTGGAAATGCAATTGAAAAAACTCGAAAGCGATCAAATTAAAAACCCCCAGCAGAAAACCAAATTAGAAATCCTAAAAATTAAGGGAGAAATTAATAAAATCGAAAGTGATAGAACTATTGATTTAATAAATACGACAAGAAGCTGGTACTTTGAAAAAACAAACAAAATAGACAAAGTACTGGTCAATCTAATTAAAAAAAGGAAGGAAGAAAAGCAAATTCACAGCATTAAAGATGAAAAGGGGGACAGCACCTCCAATGAGGAGGAAATTAAGGCAATCATTAGAAATTACTTTGCCCAATTATATGGCAACAAATACACCAATTTAGGAGAAATGGATGAATATATACAAAAATACAAACTGCCTAGACTAACAGAAGAGGAAATAGAATTCTTAAATAATCCCATATCAGAAATTGAAATCCATCAAGCCATCAAAGAACTTCCTAAGAAAAAATCCCCAGGGCCTGATGGATTCACCTGTGAATTCTATCAAACATTCAGAGAACAGTTAACCCCAATACTATACAAACTATTTGACATAATAAGCAAAGAGGGAGTTCTACCAAACTCCTTTTACGACACAAACATGGTACTGATTCCAAAACCAGGCAGGTTAAAAACAGAGAAAGAAAACTATAGGCCAATCTCCCTAATGAATATAGATGCAAAAATCTTAAATAGGATACTAGCAAAAAGACTCCAGCAAGTGATCAGAAGGATCATTCACCATGATCAAGTAGGATTCATACCAGGGATGCAGGGCTGGTTCAACATTAGGAAAACCATCCACATAATTGACCACATCAACAAGCAAACTAGCAAGAACCACATGATTATCTCAATAGATGCAGAAAAAGCCTTTGATAAAATACAACACCCATTCCTATTAAAAACACTAGAAAGCATAGGAATAGAAGGGTCATTCCTAAAAATAATAAACAGTATATATCTAAAACCAACAGCTAATATCATCTGCAATGGGGATAAACTAGATGCATTCCCAATAAGATCAGGAGTGAAACAAGGATGCCCATTATCACCCCTACTATTTGACATTGTACTAGAAACACTAGCAGTAGCAATTAGAGAAGATAAAGAAATTGAAGGCATCAAAATAGGCAAGGAGGAGACCAAGTTATCACTCTTTGCGGATGACATGATGGTCTACTTAAAGAATCCTAGAGATTCAACCAAAAAGCTAATTGAAATAATCAACAACTTTAGCAAAGTTGCAGGATACAAAATAAACCCACATAAATCATCAGCTTTTCTATATATCTCCAACACAGCTCAGCAGCAAGAACTAGAAAGAGAAATCCCATTCAAAATCACCTTAGACAAAATAAAATACCTAGGAATCTATCTCCCAAGACAAACACAGGAACTATATGAACACAACTACAAAACACTCGCCACACAACTAAAACTAGACCTGAACAAATGGAAAAACATTAACTGCTCATGGATAGGACGAGCCAATATAATAAAAATGACCATCTTACCCAAACTTATTTATCTATTTAGTGCCATACCCATTGAACTACCAAAATACTTCTTCACTGATTTAGAAAAAACCATAACAAAGTTCATTTGGAAGAACAAAAGATCAAGGATATCCAGGGAAATAATGAAAAAAAAACACATACGATGGGTGCCTTGCAGTCCCTGACCTAAAACTATATTACAAAACAGCAGTCATCAAAACAATTTGGTACTGGCTAAGAAACAGAAAGGAAGATCAGTGGAATAGACTGGGGGAAAGCGACCTCAGCAAGACAGTATACGATAATCCCAAAGATCCCAGCTTTTGGGACAAAAATCCACTATTCGATAAAAACTGCTGGGAAAATTGGCAGACAGTGTGGGAGAGACTAGGAATAGATCAACACCTCACACCCTACACCAAGATAAATTCAAAATGGGTGAGTGACTTAAACATAAAGAAGGAAACCATAAGTAAATTGGGTAAACACAGAATAGTATACATGTCAGACCTTTGGGAGGGGAAAGGCTTTAAAACCAAGCAAGATATAGAAAGAATCACAAAATGTAAAATAAATAATTTTGACTACATCAAACTAAAAAGCTTTTGTACAAACAAAACCAATATAACTAAAATCAGAAGGGAAACAACAAATTGGGAAAAAATCTTCATAGAAACCTCTGACAAAGGTTTAATTACTCATATTTATAATGAGCTAAATCAATTGTACAAAAAATCAAGCCATTCTCCAATTGATAAATGGGCAAGGGACATGGATAGGCAGTTCTCAGATAAAGAAATCAAAACTATTAACAAGCACATGAAGAAGTGCTCTACATCTCTTATAATCAGAGAGATGCAAATCAAAACAACTCTGAGGTATCACCTCACACCTAGCAGATTGGCTAACATTACAGCAAAGGAAAGTAATGAATGCTGGAGGGGATGTGGCAAAGTAGGGACATTGATTCATTGCTGGTGGAGTTGTGAATTGATCCAACCATTCTGGAGGGCAATTTCGAGCTATGCCCAAAGGGCAACAAAAGAATATCTACCCTTTGACCCAGCCATAGCACTGCTGGGTCTGTACCCCAAAGAGACAATGGACAAAAAGACTTGTACAAAAATATTCATAGCTGCGCTCTTTGTGGTGGCCCAAAACTGGAAAACGAGGGGATGCCCATCAATTGGGGAATGGCTGAACAAACTGTGGTATATGTTGGTGATGGAATACTATTGTGCTAAAAGGAATAATAAAGTGGAGAAGTTCCATGGAGACTGGAACAACCTCCAGGAAGTGATGCAGAGCGAGAGGAGCAGAACCAGGAGAACATTGTACACAGAGACTAATACACTGTGGTATAATCGAACGTAATGGACTTCTCCATTAGTGGCGGTGTAATGTCCGTGAACAACTTGCAGGGATCCAGGAGAAAAAAACACCATTCATAAGCAAAGGATAAACTATGGGAGTGGAAACACCGAGGAAAAGCAACTGCCTGAATACAGAGGTTGAGGGGACATGACAGAGGACAGACTCTAAATGAACACTCTAGTGCAAATACTATCAACAAAGCAATGGGTTCAAATCAAGAAAACATCTAATGCCCAGTGGACTTACGCGTCGGCTATGGGGGGTGAGGGGGAGGAAAATAAAATGATCTTTAACGAATAATGCTTGGAAATGATCAAATAAAATATATTTAAAAAAAAAAAAAGAAGTCATAACATTTCTTTTCTTTTCTTTTTTCTGTAGTCAGCAACTTTAGCTCACTTAGCAAAGGCATACTTCATGCCCAAACTCTTTACGATAATCAGGAAAAAGTCTTCATTTTTTCTCAACTTTCTACTTCCTTTTATATGGCAAAGGAAGAAAAGAAAGGAACAGGTTAAGCATGTTGACACTTGATTTATGTAATACCCTATAACCTCTGTTCGCAGTTGGTTTATCATCTACTTTAACTTGTTATTTTTACTCCTTTCTGATTAATGGCATATCTAGGTAGACATATTGGCAATAGGGCATGGTAGAAGTCTACTCTATTTGGAGTCAGAGAACTATAATTCTAATCCTCCTTTTTACTATTCATGTGATTTTGGAAAAATTAGTATCTTTTTCTTGGTTATTGGGTTATGGAATATAGCTAGAAGGAACCTTTAATGTCTTCTAATTGAGATCCTCATTTTATACCCAATGAAAGTGAGGGTTCCAGTTTTCTCATCTACAAAATTAGGGGATTGGATTACATAGTTGCTAAGACTTCTTCTGTTGTCCATTGTTTTTTAACCTGGGTTTTATTGCCATTTAAAGTTGTCTTCATTTTTTATAGTTGGAGTTATTGTGTTGGCAACTGTCTAAGACTATAAGTTGCAGAGTAATTACAGATTTGCATGCATTAGGGAGATTCTTCATTGAAATTTCCCTAGCATGATGAAATCACAGGTTCCATCAAAATAATAAAAAATAAATCAACATGAATACTGTTCATTTGTTTCCAGGTACATTATTTTCTCTTTTTGTGCCAGTCTTCAAAATTTATTGAGAAATTTTAAAAGGCTTTGAAACAAATATCAATATTATTTCAGTCTATCTAATCAATTTGTTTAGTAGAATCCTTCATTTCTTTAACAATGGAAATTTATTTTAATGTTTTCTGTTATCTGGTGAGTATGTGGCAGTCATATAATTGCAATTAGTTGGAATGGATATGCATATTTATATTTATTTGTTATCAAATTTGTTACTAATCTCTATGCTTGTTGACCTTGAGAACTAACAACTCTTTAAAACATTTTTGTTTTACTATGGAGACTAGCAAATCAGACACTTAGCTAGTACACATAAAGTATATTATGTATATGGAATATAGTAGACTATAAATAATTGCTGCTTTGCCTTGACATGAGTGCCACAAATTTATATTTGTAGAAATTTTACCTTCCCTAGAGTGAATTTGGGAATTATTTTGTTTCTAGTTCTGTTAAGTGAGTTTCTATTAAACAAGGCAAATTTAACTATCTTGGACTTGAAAAAAATACGTATACTTGCCTGATCTATTGACCTTCTTTTTGGACTTTATTTTTTTTATGAGATTGAGTTGTTTTATTGAAAAAAGAATTTACATTATCTTGATTCATCTGTCCTTATTATAGGAAAAATTCTTGATGTCATCAACAAGGAATATTTGAGAAATAGCACGCTTGTATATTTTACTTCTGACCATGGAGGTCGTTTGGAGTCTCAAGAAGGAGAATCCAAGCTGGGTGGTTGGAATGGACTGTATAAAGGTGGTAATAATGTTTCATTGAAATGCTTTCTTTTCAAAATTGAAATCCTTAATTTTTATTCATAAACATATAAATACCCCAAAGTATTAGTCATTTCATTGGAAAGATTTAAAAAGGGAAAATGTGAAGGTAAAATATTTTATATGTTAAATGTATCTCTAAAGAAATATGAATATATATATATATTTATTAAATAGTCCCCAAATTTTCTAGTCCTCACAATAACTTGAGGCACGAATTATAGAAACATATAAACTCTTCTCTCAATATTGAATACTTACATTGAAAAGCCACATAGCAAGGCTGATAAATGACTGACCTCATAAATCAAGAGCACCTTGATTTAAATCTTTTCTCTAATACCTATTGGCTTTGTCACCATGGAGTAATCACTTAAAATTGTATATGTTATATACAATTATATGTACAAAATTAATGTACAAAGGGCTATAAGTAATTTTTAGAGTTAAATATTGTTTTCGTCATTGAGAGAGAGGCTTTCATACCAGTGATTCTAACAATGATAAAATGGCAAATCTCGATTTTTTTTCTTTAAGGATTTATAAAGCAGAGAATATAATGAAATATAACTGCAGAATATCATTTTTTCCCTAAATAAAACATATAATCATTTTTCTAACTGTTTTACTGTAGTACCTATTAGAGTCCTCATCTTGGAACGGCCTTCAGGGACCAGCAGCATATTTTTTATAGTGCCCTAGTAGTAAAACATAATTTAGAGATCATATTGATAAAGAAGATGGGAGTATTATTTTGTTTTGAAAAAAAGATAGCACTCTAAAATAACAAAACACTCTTGTGTGTAACTCTTCAGCTAGTTGTGAGTGTAATTCTCATGAAAAAAGAATTCCAATCATATTCTATGAAAGGCAGAATAGATAGAATGAGCAGGTAGCCTCCTCAGCTGCCAGTCTTGAAGTGGCCAGCGCTTAGTTGGATATATCAGTTCTTTATTCATTATTTAAAAAATCAATTCTGCTACTTTTGTTGCACATCATATGGATATTGGTAATATATATACAGTATATGATTAAACAATAATCCAGAGCAACTTTCCCTGGAATATTTAAAGTGAGGAAATTTTTGTTGTTCTGTTACTCTCTACTGGTATATACACACACACACACACACACACATATATATATATATATATAAATGTATATCATATTATAATATATATTGGCATCAACACATAAATATGTATGTATATATTCTCCTTCTCTTCATCCTCTTTCTATCTTTTTCCATATATACATATACACAAACATACAATTTGCATGCATTTGTGTGAATAGATATAACACACAGTATACATTATGTACACACATGTACATACACATATTCAATATATATTTATATATGACTAAGGTGGAATAGAGTGATTTATATAAAAGTGTATTGATACAAATAGCTACTCTAAGGGTCTTCTGATTTTAGAAAACTATCTTCAAGTCTGGAGTCTTCTGTCTGTACTGCAAAATTTAGTGCTTTTATTCTAATAAAATTATTCCAATAAATAATACTTTAAATATTTAGTAATTTTTCAGTTATTATTTTGGGTATTTGGGTATGTGTCTTCTCTCTCCAATTAAATATTAAGCCCTTTTACTTAGATAATTTCTTATAGTATTTTTAATATAGAATATTCCACTAGATGCTAGAAACAGAATAGATATTCAACAAATTATCATTTATTACTGTTTATATTTATTATGTGTATGTATACAAAATATAAATGTAAATACATACATAATCTTTGATTAGAAAAATCCAATTGTATTTACAAATTTCCTAGTAAGAATTTGTTTTGAGATGTGGCTATTTCATTTGGCAGAAGAACAAATTATATTTTACAAGGATGATTTTCTAATTATATCTTCCTGAATTAATATATGGACTCAGATACTTCCTAGTTATGTAACCCTGGACATGTCATTTAATCCTGTTTGCCTCTTGTCTCTAAAAGGAGGTGGAGAAGGAAATGGCAAACCATTCTAGCATCTTGATCAAGAAATCCCCAAATGACATCATGAAGAGTCAGACACAACTGATAGGCAACTGCACAAAAAACCCTATGGCAACTTCAGTTGATTGTGCTATTCATTAAATACCATTTCTTTTAAATTCCCTGTTGTATATACATCCACTTGCCAACTAGACAATAAGGTTCTTGAGAATATATATATATATATATATATTTCATTTTATTCTTCACCCTTCCCAGAAAATGCTAATATACTAGAGTATATAATACATATTATATACTATTAAGAAATATCTTGACTTGCCTTTTGCTTAAATAAATCTATATACATCAGATCATGTCTGATTATTTTTACTATTGTTTATGAAACTCTAGGAGGCAAAGGAATGGGAGGCTGGGAAGGAGGAATTCGGGTACCAGGAATATTTCGATGGCCAACAATTATCCCACCTGGTAGAGTGATTAAAGACCCTACAAGTCTCATGGATATTTACCCAACACTCTCTTATGTTGCTGGAGCAATGTTGCCACAGGATAGGTACATAAATTTATGATAATTTACTATTTAAATGTGTATTTTCTGCTTATATATTTAGGTGATATTTAAGAACGTATTTATAAAAATGGGTTGGTGCAAGCATATATTTTATGCATATGAATTCTTTCTTAGATACTGATGACTATTTTTATTTTATACTTTAACAGCATCTATGCTTTGCAAATAAATGATAAGATTTAAATATCTTGTTTTTTCTTGTACCTACAGGGTTTACCTATATCTGTTTTGTTTCTAACCTAATAATTACAAAGTAACATGCCTTTTAAAAACCAAAACATATAATTATTTCTATAACCACTTTACTGTAGTACATATAAGACTCTTCATATTGGAATTGCCTTCAAGGCAAATAAATCTATATGCTTATTTTTGAATAAAGAAAAACAAAATATTTTGTCATTCCAAATACTGAGCTTGTGAAAATAGTTTTGGTAGAGGTGAGAGTATTATTTTCTAATTTTCACTATTTTCAAAGCTCAAAAAGCTGTTGACTTTAAAGTTACTTGAATTACTTTTAGGTTGCCCAAATTATATAGGTAAGATTGAGCCAATAGACAAACATTAACATTCAAAAGAGGAATAGAGTATACTTCATGTGTAATATAAATTATGAAATAACTTTTTTTGTAGGGTAAAGAAGGATTAGAGTAGAAAAAAAAATCTTCTTATCCCCAGCTGATAATTTGCATTCTTTTTTCATATGTATACTCCAATATTGAGTTTCCCATCCTTAAAGTGGGAACTTTATGACATTCAGGTATAGATTGGACTAAGTCTCTCTGGTCCCTTTAAATTCTAAGTCTACTTATCTTGCTTAGATATATTAAATTACATTAAACACATAATAATGATTTTATTAAAATATTTAATGTGAGAAAATGTATGACTCTTCTTTCATTTTGGGTGTGATGGTCACTGAATTTACCACGCATCATCTAGTATGGTAATGGCAAACCTTTTAGAGACTAAGTACCCAAACTACACCCTCATGCCACATGTGAGCCCTTACTCCAGACAGAGGAGGGAAGAAGTGCTCCTATTGGACTTCTGGGCAGAGGGGCGGGTAATGTGAAAAATGGTGATTACTATTATTTGGGTGATTTGCCAATCCACTATGCAATGGTTATTTTTAATGCATCTCACAAAGATCATAGCTGTCTTCCCTGACAAGAAGATATTAGGCACAGTAGAGAGGGGGAGAGGAGCAAACATGCCATGGCCTTGCCAACACGGATTAGGATATTTTTGATTTTCATTCTCTTCTTTTGTTTCTCTCAGAGTGATTGATGGCAAGAATCTGATGCCTTTACTAGAAGGTAGAGTTTCCCACTCAGGACATGAATTCCTCTTCCATTACTGTGGAATATATTTACATGCAGTACGGTGGCATCAAAAAGACTGTGAGTATTTTTAAAAATCCAAAAATATATAATAAATAATATATACTAACACAAATAAAACATGAAACAACATATAAAGGAGTCAGTGTTGATCCAATTGTTTTTTCAATTCTCAAATCAAACCAACCCCATTTTGTAACTAAATTTTGCTCTGTTTCTTGAAGAGTAATCTCTTTTAGGTCATTGGATGAATGAAGATGTATCAATATACTATATTCTACAATCTGGATTTTTTATATAATAGGAAATTACAGGACTCGCTCCCATGTGTAACAGTTAAAATTTAGGAATATGGGGAGACTGAGGCAGGTAGAAATTAGTTTCTCTCTGCAAGGAGTATTATATTTTTTAGAGGTTTATTAAAGTTAAGGATTAAAGAAAATACAGGATAAGAAAAAACACGTGTCTAGGCCAGAGGCCTAGACCTCACCTACATTATGGAAAGAGCCATGTCTGCTCCAAAACGGAAGTCCAAAAAGAGCCAAAAAAACCTCAAAAGCCTTTGAATCAGCTTAAATGCCTTCTCGATCTTGGCCCAGGTGAGATTACAAGGCATCCTGGGGAAGTGGAGCAAAGGCTCAATGGGGATTGTAGTCCTGTATTCGAGTCTATTTTTTACACATGTAATTAGTTTATTGTTGTGTGGGATATCCATCTCATCTGTGTAGAAAGTGTTTCTCAGAGCCAAAGCTTGTCTGTATCAATACATTTCGCTGATATGAAGGGGAAAGTGCTCAGAAAGTACTGTCCATAGAAGAGCAAAAATACTTAGGTCTCTTTTCAGTGATGGTGAATTTGTTTTTTCTGTTTATTTCATTTTTATTAACCAGAAGGGAGAATATATTTCCAGTGTGGAATGAGTTTTCTTTGCTATTATCTTGGCTTACTTTGATAAAATTGAGTTCTGCCCAAGTATCAGAAGTTAGCTAAAAATTATTTATTTCCTTTGGGAAACAGTCTTAAGATTTCTTTAGTAAAGGTGGGAGTTGGTGGTGGAATCTCACAACAATTAAATGGGATGAAGAATTAGATTTTTGATTCTCATTGGGTCACCTTGGTGATTACTATTATTTGGGCAATTTGACAATCCACTATGCAATGGTTATTTTTAATGCATTTCACAAAGATCATAGCTATCTTCCCTGATAAGAAGACGTTGGGCTAATTTACAACATATAGGAATGAAACTTTACCAACATAATCTATTTCCTCCTTGACTCTCCTTCCTGATAGTGTAGGTGGACTTGACTGTGTCCTTATTTCTTTCTGTATATAGCATTGTTTGAGAACTATTTCATAACTGCCACATCTATGAACTACTTTATGACACAATTGTAATATTTTCTATCTCTCACTCAGGAATAACAATAGCCAGTGTTTGTGTGAAAAAGAAAAGAACTGTGAATAACCTTTCCATATCATATTTATATCATCTTCAAACATGGCAGTTGGAAAAAAATTGTTTTTGGGAAAAAATTTACTTATCAGTACATGAAGTTAATAGAATATTTTAATTTCCATGAGAACAGAATATTAGTTAGGAAGTATTGTCTTAAAGTCTGTATCTTGACAGATACTGTAAACTCTAAAGGTTATGTGCTGTATAACTCAGGTTAGATACTAAAGTTTTTTTTTTCTTAGTGACAATGAAATTTTATTGTTGACATTTGTTGTTTTTTTTTACAAAATTCTAGTTGATATCTTTTGCTTTTATATTACTTAAATATCCCTGTATGTTTTTCTCTATTTCTAATCACTTTTTAAAAATAATTTATTTCAAACAAGAAGAGGAAAAATTGATGATTATAAAATGACTAAAAATCTGACATTATATTAAAAGCTCTATAACTATGCCTGACTAACCCACAATTTCTAACTCTGCAATGGAGTAGAGAGGGCTTTCTTCTCTTTTCTTCTTGTGGGATTAGTTTGTTCTCTGCAATATTCATTTTTAATGTTTTAAGATGGTCACTCTTTCTATGTGATTTGTTGAGATAATTTATTGTTTTATTGGCTCTTCTTACTTCACTTCATATCAGTTCACATAAGTTTTTTTTCTTTTTTTGCTTTATTCTTCACTTCTTTCTCCATTGTAATATTCCATTCTATTCATGCGCTACAATGTATTTGGAATTTACCAATTGACAGATGACTACAACATCTACTATAATATTTCTAGCACTACACCTATGACTAGTAGCAGTAATAATAAACAACTAGCATTTATGTAGTACTCTATTTGCAAAGTGATTTACAAATATCACTTTTTATCATCAAAACAACCCTTCAAATTTTTTCCAATGCTATTTTTACACCCATTTTACAAATGAGGAACCTGGCACATCTTATGTGATTTGCTCAGAATAATATAGTCTCTGAGTCTAGATTTGAACTCATTTTCTTGACTCCAGGTCAAGATCCTTATTGATTGTGCCACCTAATTATTTTCTGTGAAAAGTGCTGCTATAAATATTTTGTTTCATATGAAACCATTCTTTTTAACAATTATTTCCTGGGAAATATATTCCTAGCAATCAAATCTTTAAAGTATAACCATTTTAGAAACTTCTCTAAATTACTTTCCACAATGGTTTACTAACACACAACTCAACTAACATTAATGTGGCAGTCTTTCCAAGGTCATTCTAAAATCAACTGATTTAATCAAGCATTATCTTTGCCAGCTTTCTGGGATCTTAAATAAAATCTTAGTGTGGTTTTTATTTTTATCTTAAAATTAGTGATTTAAATACTTCTTTCATCATTTTGTATGCATATAATAGAGTTTATAGGTTCTTTTTCACTTTATTGAGCTGAGGAATAGGAAAGAATATTGATAAATGTTATCTGAAAAAAATTTCTTTGATTTGAAATAATTTTGAAATATGTAGTTAACTTACATTTATTCCTATTTCTTAATAATTGAGTTATTCTTTTTTAGGTGATACAGTATGGAAGGTTCATTATGTGACTCCAAAATTTCAGCCAGAGGAAGGTAGAGCTTGCTACTGGAGTGGACTTTGTCCATGTTCAGGGGATGTCAACTACCATGATCCTCCTTTGCTGTTTGATATTTCAAGAGACCCTTCTGAAGATCATCTTCTTACTCCTGATAATGAGGGGCTCTATGAAGCTGTGATAAAGAGAATAGAAACAGCAGTGAAAGAGCACCGGCAAACATTGATGCCAGTGCCACAGCAATTCTCAGTATTCAACACCATCTGGAAACCATGGCTCCAACCTTGCTGTGGGACTTTCCCATTTTGTGGCTGTGATAAAGAAGATGACACTTTACCTACTGGACTATAAGGATAACAAACTGATGGCTACTGTGATCTGTTGTACATATTATCTGAGAGTAAAAATAAGCATGCATGGAACAAATCAGTTTATTTTCATTTTGGAATATGAAGAAATGACTTTTAAGAGACCTTTTCTTTTGGTATCAGGTTTTTCCCTTCTTTTTTCTGGTGTTCAATAAATTAAATATTGTTCAGTATGATTATGAAGCCTAATTGAAAACATTTCCTTAAGTTCTAACTTATATGTAACCTATATAATAGATATAGTATCATATATCTGACCTGAGGAGAATTGCTGTTTAAAGATGATCCTTTGAGAACATCCTCTAATTCTATAAATATTCCTTATAGTTTTAACATCTCAATTTTTAAAATTTAAAAATATTTTCTCTGGCAGCTCTTCATTCCAGTTTAAAACATGGTCTGTTTTGTATGATCAAGGATATCTTCTCAAGTTAGTGATAAATAATGATCAGAGTTTAATTTCCATTTGAAAATCAAGGTGTTCACCAGCCAAGTGGTTGAAATGAGGGAAGGAAAGGCAGGAAAAGGCATCAGGATTCCTTTGGAAGTCAAAATTCTGTTACTCCATTTCTAAGCAGGTGAAAACCACTCCAACTCAATACTACAAAGTTTCTTTCCATCTATCTACCTGTTTTTAGGGTTTCATCACCTTTCTCACTCCTTTCTTTGATGTCTTAATTTCTTTCCCTTTCTTACTGTTTCTCTTTCTCTCCCTTTCTTACTGTTTCTCTTTCTCTCCTATAGATTGAAGTAGAAAAAAAAAACAAAACCAAACAACAAGTAGTCAGGTTTGGGAATAAGATGGAGAAAGAAGAGGAATTCTGGACAAAAAGGAGGAAGGGGGTGGTGTGTCGACAATAACATTTATGTGTTTTCATTGTCTTTTCCTTTGCTCCTTACTTATTTATTAGTAATACTCCATTGTTCTCTGTGTAGATTTACAACATAATCTGGAACATTTCCAAAAGACAATCAAAGGTTCATTCCACATTTTAAAGTCTTGGTGTCATCATATTCTAGAATTGCTAATGGGATAAAAATGAATTAAAGAAAGACTAAATGATTTATTTTATTGTGGAGACACACACATTTTTATTTTGATAGTGTTAAGGAAGGATTATTGAGAAAGATTAGTAAAATTAAACACCAGCATAATATTAAGTTTATACTTTTATATATGTGAACTTATTAAGGATCATAGGATTTAGGGCTAGAAGGGACCTTTAAAATAATGTAGGATTTATTATTTAGTTATTATTATTATTTAATAAATTTTATTTAGTCAATAAGTATTTTTTCTCTCCCTTTTCATCTTTTTTTCTTACTAAAAAATAAACCTTTCTAATATTCATATCCAAGTAAGAAGAATGAGTCAATTGCTTCTTTATTAAGAGACAGATAACATTTTTCATTATGATAATGTGAAATAATATATTTTCATTGCATTAGTTTTCTTAAGTCTTTCAATGTTATTTTTAAAATGATATTTTGTAAATATGTTTGTATAAAAATGGTTGTATTCACTTCTTTCTTCATCAGTTTACATATATCTTCCCAGATTCCCCTGAAACTGTCCCTTTTCCCAATTTTATGGCACATTTTTTTAACTCCTATATTATAATTTGATCCACTCTTCAAATTTTATTGGTTCCACCTTAGTTTTCAGTATTTTTTCCATCAAAAAAGAGCTGCTATAAATACTTTTACACATCTGAGTCCTTTTCCTCTTTCTTTGATTTCTTTGGGCTATGTGGATAGTATATATAGCCAGTTGAAAAGGTATGCATGGTTTAATAACCTTCTGGACCTACCTAATCTTTATTTAGAAATAATAAATTGAGCCAAGGATGGGTTCAATGATATGCCCAATGTCACACAGGTTGCAAGTATCAAAACAAGCAGCAGAACAACCTTGCCACTAAATTTAGCACTTTTTCCATTAAGCTGCATTTTTCTATATTTCATGTTGATTGAAAAATACTTAAGCTAGATTAGAAAAACAATCTTTCTACAATTGTATATGGAAAGCAAAATACCCAAATGATCAACAACAACAACAACTACTACTTCTACTACTAAATAATAATATATAGTAAAATAATAGCAATAGTAGCTAGTCTTAATAATAATAATGAACAATAGTACCTACTATATATGTGCGATATACTGTATTAAGCACTTGATAAATATTATTTCATTTGATCCTCACAGCGATCTTGTGAGTTAAATGCTATTATATTATGCCTATTCTATAGTTGAGAAAAGTGAGGTATAATTATATTTCATTAGTTGTCCAAGGTTATCTAGAATATCGCAGGCTGGCTTTGAATTTGTCTTCCAGACACCAGAACCAGCCTTTCATCCATTGCACCATCTTGTGGTGTAGCAATATTGGAAGTCACTATTTTGATGACATACACATTTTACCAAGCTGTTTATATTCTGCTTTAGCACTTTGGAGATTTATCTTTGATGAGATTGGAATTTATAATTCATATCATTGTTAGCTTTATCTTTTGATCTTCCTAAAGTTAGTATAAATATGGTTATTACATCATAGTAAAACCTTTGCTTCTTGAGGGTTTCTAGATTATTCTTCCCACTCCAAGGTCAGAGATCATTAGATTTAGAAAAGTCATGATAGTTTTCTTATACAGGTTGATAAGAGGGATTGGTAAAGCAATGAATGACACACTTCGCTTGATAATTCAGCTCCAGGTTGACCCAGTATATACTGTCATTGTTAAGAATAATAAAAGAATTGATATAAAATTTATGAAAACAGTACTGAGAGTTACCGACTAATTTCCATTGTGTTTAGTAATTAAGGGCAGCTGGGCAGTGCCATGGATAGAGTGTCAGGCCTGAAGTCAGGAAGACATCTTCCTGAGTTCAAATTTCCCTTCAGATACTTATTAGTTTTGTGACCCTGGGAAATTCAATACCCTCCAGAGAATTTCTGCCTATTTACCCTGTTTCCCTCAGTTTCTCTTCCTGGAGAAGGAATTGGCAAACCATTACAGTAACTTTACTACAGTAACTTTGCCAAGAAATCTCGAAATGTGATCAGAAAGTGTTAGACATAGGCAATTTGAGCTCCTAAATTGCATCATTTTATATATGATCTCAAGTAATGATACCTATTAGGTAGTAGAGTACCTGGAACATAGTATAGGACTGTATATGTCACAATAAAAATCTGCAATAAAAAGAAAATGAGCCAAATCCCTGACCATGCTTAGTTAATGAGCAATGGCTAGCAATTTCTTAATAAAGTATATCCAAAACCACCTCAGAGGGTACAAGGACCCTAAAATAAATTTACAGAGAACTTTTATAGACATAAATGAGGATCACAAAGATTTTCATGGATGTTTACACTTTCCGATTGGTTGGCTTATTGGGGGGCACTTTCTATTTTCATTGTAGAAAACTGCCTTATGTAACTATCCTTCTTAAGAACAACTTCCATAGGAAAATGGAACTTTGACAGAGAGCAACACTGAGTGTGAAGGTTTTTCAGGGAAAGGTGCCCTATAATAATTAAGATCCATAAGCTACATCTTTCCTTGTAGTAGAAATGAGGAACTGAGCTTGTCAGCTTGTCAACTGAACTGCAGAAGCTCAACTATACAGTCAGAGGAAACTGGCTGGAGCCAAAGCCCTGTCAGCATACATAGAGTCTCACACATACGTTTTAATCTACTTTGATTTATAAAAACTAAATTATTTTAATTAAAGAATGATTAAAAATAAATGATCAATAATCACTTAATATTTCATAATTTCCCCTGGTTATTCTCACATTATTCCATGGTTCCTGTTATATTTACATTACTTTTGATAGATGAAAACTTGTTGGGACACTAAGAACACTATTAATATTAGGAAACTTTTCTCCAGTAACTATAACCACATGGCATAATTCATTTGATGAGGCCAACATTTATGAACCTACAACTTAAGAAAGGCTCTTCTTTTCAAATCTATTTCTCTGGTTCCAAGAGCATGTAGTAAAGCAATACAAACTCAATAAAATTTAATGCTACTTCCTAGCTCAAGCCTGTTGTCTGATTTTAGTTTTAGCACTGCAAGTACATGAATTTAAGAACACATAATTCCCTTGAAGCTTCAGAGAATTTATTTTCTTTTTTTTTAATGCTCATCTTTTGTCTTATGTCAGTTTTGTGACAGAGGAACAGAAAGGACTAGATAATGGAGATTGAAGGACTTGCCCATGGTCACACAACAATACAGTCTGAGAACTGATTAGAACACAGGTTCTCCTAACTCAAGGTCTGATCTACTGTGCTACATAGCTGCTGTGAAACTTCAGAGAATTTACATTATTATATCAAGAGATCTCTTTTTTCTCTTAAAATTATCTGATGGATAATTCAAATAGTGTTACAGAAAAAAGAGTGGTTACCATAAACTGTTACAAACAAAAGAGTGGTTGCCATAAACTGTGACCATGAAAATATGGTTTCAAGACTTTGAATTGCCAAACTGTAAAGATAATTTTTAGTGTCTTGATTTTATATTAAAATAAAGTGGTTGCCATGGGAAAAATTCCCAAATATGAAATACCCAAGTCAGCTGGGTTTTATGGAGATTTTAATTAATACAAATAAAGGAATTAAGGAAAAGGAGAGAGAATAAGAAAAATATAGTATGAAGGGCCTAGGCAAACATGGCCTAGGCCTGAGCCTTAAGAGAGAGACTAGTCAGTCTTTTATCAACTCACCACAAGATCCTTCCAAGCAAAACTCTAGTGTTCAGAGAGACCCAGCAACTCCCACTAGTCCGAGCTTCAACTCAGCTCCAAAGCTCAACTAATTCCAGAGCCCTCCAGCTCCTTCCTTTTAAAGAAAATTCTCTCCTATGCCACCTCCCCTAAATTTCTACATTTACCAATCACAGTAGACATTTTCCAAAGGACTGACCATTCTTAATTCACACCTGAGTAGAGTAAAACTTTTGAGTAATTCATACCTGAGTAGACTAATCTTGTCCTTTGCAAGTTGCCTGATTAATTTGATCTTCATAGGTACTTAGCACCCCTTTGTATTAGATCTAAAAATAGACCTAGCTTAAGGGTTCTTGCTTCACTTTAAGTATGGGTTGGGGACTTTTCATTGTTCAATCAGGAGTTTACAACTTTATCTTCCCCTAAAGTGTGCCTAAGTGTGGGTGGAGTAATGTTAGAGTTCCCACATTCCTGACCAAAATCCCTTCATTGTTTTAAAATGGGGAATGGACCTAACCAAATGTTCTACGGTAGAGTCTGAGAATTTTTAAGATTCAAAAGTCTGAGAAATTTTAACATTCACAATAGGAAAATAATTTCATCCTCTTCACAATAATCAAAACAATTTTACATGTCTAATCCTTAATGATATTTTGAAAAATGTCATATTTCCTCTAAATGTTCCCTCATGAAGATTTTATTCCTGTATCATAAGACAGAAGAAAATATTTCATATTTACATATTATTAAGGCAGTTCACATATTGCAGTACTAATAACTGAATGCATACCCTAAATATTTAGAATGTTTCATTTTATAAGAAATACTTTGATTTATATACATACTTCCCATTTTCAAGGCCCAATTTATAGAAATTTTTATGAAATGGAGTCATGGGTATAATGATATGGAAAATCCATAAAAAGGGAAAAATTCCCTTAGCTCTGTTTTGATTAGGATAAAGAGATAATTAAGAGCCAATTAAAACTCCACATTATTCATCAGGTTACAAAAACCTGGTTCAAGATTATCTAGATGGGAGAATTTGCTATTGAGGAAAGAAGTAGCTCATTAGAAAATCAAGTCAAAAGGATCCTATATAGAACTTCACAAGGTTGCCCTCTGAACTTTCTCCCAAAGGCAAGTCCCTGGAATGGTGGATTATTAGATTTGTTTATAGAAATACTAGAAATAAAAATAAATAAATAAATGAAAACTCAGAATTGTATCTAAGTAAAGTTCCACAAGTTTCCTCCTTAAACAGCAAAAGTAAAACCCCTTTATCTGTGATTTTGCTTTCCAGTTTCAGTTATCCTTATTTAACAGGAAGTATTGGAGATCCACTCATGAAGTGCTGGAAGTCTGCCTGCAAAGTGTAGGAAATCTGTCTGTGCCAGTAGTCTACCCCAAACAACAGTCTCTTCTGCTTTTACTTTTCTTTCTTTCTTTTTTTTTTGGTGGGGAGGGGATGTGGAAATGAGAGGCCATAGGTACCAAGCTGAAGGGCATGAGCAGGGGCAGAGAGAACATATATGTGGTGTCAGAAGGTGTTCACTTTCATTCATGATTTCAGACATATATGGAATGTCTTGGAAAGTATCCTAGATAGAGGTAGAGGACCTACTGTATTATGTACCCTTGTCAGTAATTATAAACCATATTAGTTTAAATTCATACAGTATTTTTAACAAGGTTTTTATTTATTCAGTTTGGTTGTTGCAGGCAAGATTCATCAAGCACATATATGTTCTAAAGCTTATCTAAATAAATATGTGATAGTTTTTAAGATTTAGAGCTGCAACTCACCCTTTTTCAGCCTTGTAGAAAGGATAAAGATAAGGGAACTACATTTGACAGCTTTAGGTGAGCTTCAGAGGACAACTTGCCAACAGGAGTTTTAAGTTATAGAAAAAATTTTAACCTATTGAGCAAGATGAAGAGAGACTTTATAGTGATGAGACTGAGACATACATATGAAATCAATATAGGAATGTTAAAGGCAACTACCACAGAAAATTGTTAAGAGGCAAGTTGTTTAATGTTGGATAAGTTGGACAAGCAGTACAAATACCACAAATACCACATTCTAGACTTTTCACAAATATATTGAACATTAGTTTACACAAACTGGAGTAGTTAGTTAAAAAAATGAAACTTCACTAAATGTTAATTATTAACAGATGTAACTGAATGATTTTGTAAATGATCTCTGATGACCCGCAGTTATTATTTAAACTTTAACTGCTAAAACTTTGCATCTTGCTTCAGAGAGGTTCTAGTTCCTTAAATTGCAGTACTATAGTTTCACAACATGCTCTCAACAGGGCTGGCTATAACTGGAAACTTATATCAAGTAGGAATTCCTAAATTCCTTCACAGATAAGGATCTCCTAAGATGTGGCTACTTCCTCATCTCAACAGTGAGTTGTTATTATTTTCTAATTTAAATATGCACTATTAAAATTAGCAGTTTTCAAACATATTGTAATATTAAGTACTAGGAAATGTATAATCTAACAACATTCAGATTAAAAAGGGAAGTAACTTGCCTTAATAAGTTTTTTCGGCTTTCAGAATATGAGAAAATTTTACATTAAATATCATGTATTTAAAACATGAAACATTATTAGTCAGATGGCAATACTTCAATGAAATGCATTTTTAAAAAATGTTATAGACAAAATCATTCATTGTTTCCTTTTGTATTTTACTACACATCCAATAACATCTAAAATCTAGGATAGAACTATCCAGTATGAAGTAATTAAAGTCAATTAAAGAAATGATAATATCTCACTTATATAGTACTTATCACACACCAGACTTTTTTTTTCTAGGCCACAAAGATTACCTTTTTAAAAAGTTCAAAAGTTTTCTATCTGTAGTATTTAGAATGTTTAGGTTTTAATTTTGCAGTTATTTTTTTAAAACACTCAATTCATTACTAGACAGTTATAAATAATAAGACTGAATTCTTTCCCTTTAGGTGACTAGATTAGAGAAAATTAAAGCCCATTGGATATTTAATAATTTTTAAACATTCTTGCTATCTTTTAGCAGTTTAATTCATATGATATAAAACTTTTTTAACCAAATGATATTAATTTAGGCTATTTCAGAGTTAGCCATTCACTGTTTTACATTTTGATAGTTTAAGTTCTTCCATGAATTCAAGATATTAGAACTTTACCTAAGCACAATAAGAAATTTAGATCACAACTCTGGCTAGGAATGGAGTCCTTAAACTTCTTATTAAGTTGTAAGAATTCTACATTTTAAAACAAAATGTGCTTAATTATTAAAAATTAAAAAATTATCACATTCATTTAATAACTAAAAAGTAGCATCTCTAACAATAATTCATAATAATTTAAGAAAATTTACATAACAGTATGCATTTAAGAAGATATTCTAATTAAAAGAGATTTTGTGTTTCAAATCATATTTGATATCCACCAAAATTCTGCAATACATGAAAAACAAAAATTCTGAAGAATATCATGCTTTTGTCTGTTTTAAAATGTAATGCTAAACTTCTTAAGTAAAATTTCAACAATGCAGTTGAATAAAACCTAAACTTATCCTTATGAGAGAACCATTCATGTTATCATTTGGAATATTATTTAACCCCAAACCAAGAGTTACATTTATTACAGTATTCGCTACACTAAGCATTTTAGAATTATTTTATACCTTCAAGAGCCTTGGGAGGTGGCTGCTATTATTTATTATCTCCTTTACATATAAAGAAGGCTGATTAAATTATTTGATATACCATAGAATTGAGCTATTTTCATAAAATCTTTTGAAAAAAA
Source organism: Monodelphis domestica (assembly GCF_027887165.1). NCBI lineage: Eukaryota > Metazoa > Chordata > Mammalia > Didelphimorphia > Didelphidae > Monodelphis > Monodelphis domestica. The sequence goes on from NC_077234.1 coordinate 216,392,964, forward strand.
TTAAGCCAATTTTATAATGCCTAATAGTAATAGTAAGATCTTATCCTTTCCTTTCATATAATTCAATGTTATAAATACATATTATAAAGTTTAATTCCACAAATTGAAAAGTGATGCTAAGATAATTGCTGGGTAAACACCACATTGGCTCTAATGAAAATAATTAAAGAAAATTGCCTTTGACTGACATAAACTAGTATACTTAAACAAATTCTTAGACTTTTAAAAAGATGTTATATCAATTTCACTAGAACTTTGATAATGAAGCAGACTTATCTTTTCTAAGCTATAATTAAATTTTATCAAATGCTCTAAAATTATTTATATTAACTTAATTTCATCTTATAAACTCCCTATTTCTTTTACTACCCAAAACAACGAAGCAAGGAACATTCTGAAATAATTATAAATATATATGTACACATATATGTATATAATATGTGCAGATATATGTACTATGTTGGCATATATTTATTTCCTTTATTCAACAGTCGGTGTGATTAAGTTAAATATTCACACATGTGTAACAGACAGTAGTTTTATATATCTATATTCTCATCCAATAGACATTGTATTTTAGTTTTGCAACAATATCCTGTTAAAAGATGCCATCTCTTTATGGAAAGACCTTGCCACAAGTTGGGTCTTAAGAAAGAAGAACAGTTTGAGCAATTGTATGACCCAGGCAAAAAACATCATCACAAAGGTGAATATATAGGACCAAGAAGTTAGTTGGTTAGTGAAGAGGTTAATTTTCACCTGATTCCATAAACAGGTGGAACAAAGCCTTTGGAAGTGACTATATCCTTGCATGTACCCAGAGAATTTCATGGCATCTTTGTAACATGGAGAAGAGAATAATTTGTTACCATTTAGTAGCTTTCAAAGCATTTGAAAGATTTTCATGTTGAAGAGGGAGGGAAATTGTTGTGTTTGATCCCAGGATTCAGAAAAATGATAGAATTTGAAGAATCAAATTTCCATTTGATATAGGAAGATGAAAAGCTTATTCAGATAGAGCTGTCTGAAAGTGAAATGCTTTCTATGGAAATGTTGTTAATTCTTTATCATCAGTGGTCTTCAAGTGAATGCTAGATAAATGCTTTTCCAAGATTTTACTGTTCAGGTATGAGTCTGACTAGGTAGCTTCTGTAGTTCTTTCCTGTTCTTAAGATATAATGTTCTTTTTCATGCCTTGGAACAATTCTTTTTTTTTTTTTGAAGAATTTTATTTAATTAATTAATTTATAATATTTTTCCATGGTTACATGATTCATGTTCTTTCCCTCCCTCCTCCTCTCAGTTTTACATGTATCATTGATCAAGACCTATTTCCATATTATTGATATTTGCACTAGGGTGATTGTTTAGTGTCTACATCCCCAATCATGTCCCCTTCGAACCATGTGATCAAGTAAATGTTTTTCTTCTGTTCATTATTTCTTTGAGCACAATAGTATTCCACCACCAACATGTACCACAATTTGTTCAGCCATTCCCCAAGTGAAGGGCATCCCCTCATTTTCCATTTTTTTTTTGCCACCACAAAGAGTGTGTCTATGTATAAGTCTTTCTTGTATAAGTCTTTTTTTCCTTTTGATCTCTTTGGGGTATAAACCCAGCAGTGGTATGGCTGGATCAAAGGGCAGACAGTCTTTTAAAGCCCTTTGGGCATAGCCTGGAACAATTCTAATGGGCTACAAACATCTTTTAACAACATTTGAGGAATAATGGGGTGGACTATCCTTGGTAGAATTGAAGTCTTTGTTCCTTTGACCCTCTTTGTTCCATTGCCTCTCTAGTCTAGTTATGGATAAGGCAAAGGGAGTGGGAAGGATTGAACTCCATCAGGGAGGATCAGATAGGCCATGTTTTAGCTCTGTGCTAAATATATAAGATATGTTATCATCTTGCCAAAAACCTCCTCTTTGCTACAACCTGTGTCTCAGCTCCAGAGGTGGAAGGAGTTTTACTACAAACCTATATAACTATGTCTAAGTATATCAAATAAGCTCTCAGTTGTCTTTCTCAGAGAGTCAGCAGCCAATTGACTGAACAGTGAGAGTAGTAAGATGGAATTCTAGACTACATTTCTGGCCCACTTGCTGCAAGCCCTTTGGAGCTTTATCTGATCATTTACTCCCATGCTTGCCTTTCCATTTCATCATAATTCTCACATAAAAGATAGTTTCCAATTTTTGAAAATTCCACTAACAAAGAGCAGAGAAAAGGATGATATTCAAGAGTGTAAATCTCTATTCTATATAGCTTTCTTTTAAAAGAATATATCAAATTAAGGCAAAAGTATGAATATTTTCTTAATTGTCTGTGTCCTTTTCTGAACTTCTTTTTGACCCTTCTGTGTATATTTCATACCTGAATGAGATGCCTTTATTTCTTTTCTTCTTTCCTATGCACTACTAACACTAGCTACCCACTATCTCAGACAACACTCACCTCCTTCTGAAAAAAAAATTCTTTTTTTTATAGTAAAAGAATGGCCAAGTAAATAAATCTACACACTGTCCCATCCATATCTTAAAATGTGTCTCATTCAGTACCTCAGTTCTTTACTAAAAAGTCAATTACTTCTCTGCTAAAAGTTGAGAAGCATGATTTTTCATTAGTTTTCAATAGACATGACTGATCATTGACCTTAGCAGAGTTCTTAAATGTTTCATAGATTTTTTTTTCACATTGTGTTTGCTCTTGTATTAAAAAATATTTTTTCTCACTTAACTCTGAATTGGTTCACCTCAGTCTTCATTGAAATTCAAATTTCTTTTCTGTTGACTTAATAATATTCCATTATCTGCATATACTATAATTTGTTTAGTTATTCCTCAACTGATGAATATTAATCAATTGATACTCATGTTTTCCAACTCTTTGCAAAAATAAGAAAAAAAAATGCTGCTATTAATGATTTTGGTCATGTGTTGCCCAGCAGTTCTTTAAATTTTAAATGTCTTGGAAAAATTAGTGGTAAAAATTCACCTCAATAATAATTACCAGACCTTGAATGAAAATAGTGAAGTGTATTCATACCATGCTATATATAGACTTCTGTGTGGATAGACAAAGCTATGGTTTCTTCCATTATTAACATATGGCTGTGAGAGTTTGGAAAGCCAAGTGCCACAGAATTGATGCTTTCAAGTTATGATGTTGAAGAAGACTTTTGATTATCTCATTGGACATCAAGTAAAACAAATTAGTCAATAATTAAAGAATTCAATTCTGACTATACATGGGAAGAACAAATATTTAGGTTGAAGATGAAACACTTGGGTCACATAAGAAGAGATTTATTGGAAAAAGATATGCTAGGAAAGACTGAAGGCAAAAGAAGGTGATGGCAGAAGATGAGGTGGATAGAGAGTGTCATGGAAGTAAGGAACATGACTTTGACAGATTTTGGGAGATGGTGGAAGGCAAAAGAGTCACAGAGAGTTGGACACAACTGAATAAATGAATGATAATAACAATCTTTGTGGATTATGTATTGGAGACTTAAAGGGAGAAAAGGCATTCAAACCACTTAGGAAGCTAATTCAATAATCCAGCAGATTTATAATGAAGGCCTCAGTTAGAGTGATGGATATCCGAATGAAGAGAAGAGATTGGATGCAAGAGATAATGTGGGGATATAAATGATAAAAATTCGCAAGTGGTTGGATGTAAAGGGTTGTGTAGAGGGAATTTCATCCCCTCCCCCTCCTGGATTGCAGACCAGGTTCATCCCATTTTTCACATGCCAGTGCTGTGTCTATGAATGTAAACAAAAGGGTGTAGGTGGAGCCTACCAGGGGACTACTTCCCTGAGCATGCAGGAGAGAAGGATGGAGGATCCTGCAGGATGAGCTACATATGGTCAGACTTAGAGTAAGAAAAAACTTTAAATTTGTGCTCATCTACCTTTTCTATTTCAAGTGATTATTAATAAACTTTATGGAAAATAAGAACTTGGAGATATTAATTTTAATCTAACAGAGTTAGTAAGAGAGAAAGTCAAGAATGAGGTTAAAGTTGTATATCTCAGTGACTGACAGTATAATGATGCCTTTGGAAGAAATAAAGAAATAAAGGGGCAACTAGGTAGGTCAGTGGATTGAGAGCAAGGCTTAGATACAGGAGTCACTAGGTTCAAATCTGGCCTCAGACATTTTTTAGCTGTGTGTCCCTGGGCAAGTCATTTAACCCCCATTGCCTAGCCTTACCTCTCTTTTGCCTTAGACCCAATACATAGTACTGATTTTAAGGGGGATCATAAGTGTTAAAAAAAAAAGAGAAATGGAGAATTAAAAAAGTTATCTCTTTGAATTGAATGGATAATAATTATACTTTTATTATTATATCATTATACTTAAATTATATTTAAGATTTGCATAAGATATTTAGTTGGGGATGTTCTATAAGAGAATAGAGAGGAGGAAGCATTAATTAAGCACCAACTCTGTGCCAGGAATTGTACTAAGTACTTTGCAAATATTATTTCATTTTATCAAAACAATTACCCCTTAGGGGTTGTTGCTGTTGTTATTATTATTATTATTTGATAGTTGAGAAAGCTGAGGCAGACCAAGGTTAAGTGACTTTCTAAGGATTTCATAGCTAGTTAATATCTAAAGCAATATTTGAGCTTGGTCTTCCTGACTCCAATCTCAGCAGTCTATACATGATGCCATCTAGCTTCCACAATAGGTAGTTGGTAATCCAAGAGTAGAATATCGGCAAAAAGATCACGATTAAAAATAGAAATCCTGAGGTCATTAACATTTTCATGATAGTTCAATATACAGGAATTGGTGAGATCAGTGATAGAGAGTATATAGAGATATGAATAAGTTGACCCAAGACAGAGCACCATGTTACACATATGCATAGTGGGCAAATCAGGAAAATAATATTACAAAAGAGTTTGAAAAGATGCCAGAAATGTAGGAAGAGAATCAGGAAAGATAACAGTGATGGAAATCCAGGGAAAAGATGGCATCTAGGAAATAGAAGTGATTAATAGAGTCAAATGATATAGTAGTAGTCTCTCGGAAGCCAAGAATAACGATTGTCTTTGTGCATTATCATCTATTGATGTACCCTCATGTGGCTATGAAGTCCAAAGTCAAATGATACAGAAGCCAAAAGGCATAAGGACTGAGGCATGATATTTAGTAATAATTGATAACTGAGAAATCAGTTGTAATTAGCAATGAGATCTGAGAAACTAGAAGGAGGTAAAAGAAGGCTTACTGTAAATAACTTTTGATTGAATTTGACTGAGAAAGGGAAATTAGGATACCTTTTATAAAGCAATAGCTTGAGGGGATGGTAGAATGAGGTGATTTTATTTAAGGATTAGAGGCACATTTTTGAGCAATTGGAAAAGAGCCAAAAGACAAATAATAAGGAAAGACAGAAAATTCAGGAAATAGGCAAATTACCAGGAAAATCACAAAGGGGTAAAGTCAAGTAAAGGGGCTGGTATTTCAGGGTCAAGGGGATACCTTTTCCTCTAAACCTAAAGGAAAGCAAGAAAAGGGTAATTTTGCAATGACTTGTCATTGTAGAGTTGGAAAATAGTGAGAACTTTTGACTGATGGACTCCTTTTTAGGGAAATAATTGGTGAAATCTCTTGCTGAGAGAATGAGCAGATGGGATTGTGCAGAGAGAAGAGGTTTGACACAGAAGTTAAGATGTAAGACTCTACGGCTTACAAGACTCATCCACAGGGTCGGCCAGTCCTGTGACATCCTGTTTGGGGTAACGAAAAATGAAGAGTAACAAAAGAAGAGATGGACACTATATGAAAAGAGAGAAATAGTGCCAATTTTATTTGCTTCACACAGAACTTTTATAGGCAAAGACTACTTAGACAAAAAACCTACAGGAATGTACAACTCTACATTCCAGAAACCCTAATCTTGATCAAGGGATAGTCAGGTGTTCGAAGGTCAGCCTACATTCTTCCTTTAATGCAAATACAAACAAAGGGAAGAGGGACAGACGAGGGGATAGGCGCCCACCTAATCACAATTTACCCTTCATAAATGTTATCCCGCAGTCTTCTTGTTTACTGTTCCATCCTTGGTCCCAAGATGGGCGAAGGTCAATCCTCATCTTTGTCTGAAGCAAAGACAAGCAAGTCCACAACTTTATCTTAAGCAAATACAAATAAAGAAAAGAGGAGGTATTCCTCGACTACAATTCCCCCTATTTGTTTTGCAGAAGACTTCTGTGGAGAGCCAAGATTCGGCCAATTTTGCCCAAGCTAGACAAAAGGAGTTGGAACAGACAGGGAAGAAGGACCACTAAGATAACTATGAACAATATGAAGGTTAATATGGTTATACTCATTTGAGCCAAAGGGGATAGCCAACTTTGGCCTGACTTAATCCAATTGTATAACCAATCAGCGATATGTTCCGGGCGAAGGTCCTCAGCTAAAGAGTTATCCATCTCATCAATGATATGGTTCAATTGTTGGATGTCCTCTGAGATGTTACTCTTTAACCAAAGACCTTGTAGATCATTTCTAATTTTTTCGAATGCATCAGACGTGTTAGCTTTAACAGGAAGAAGGCAAAAGGCTGAATAGCGATAATCACACCTTAATTTACCCTTGATAGCTAAAATTTCTACTTGATTGGTAAATAACAATACATCTTTAGATATTTGTTGTAAAGCATAGAAAACCCTTGTATTAATATCCTGCTGCAAGTGTAAAACCTGGGTTACATTCTGTGCTAGCCCATGTAAGTATTCTGCATCATGTTCCAGGGTCTGCACATTAGCTACATTTTTTACTAGAGAAACACTACTGACAGTTGTAGCTGTTATGGTGGCTATAAGAGCCTAAAACTAAATTCCTAAAACTAAGCAAGAAATACATCTTCTTTTCTTAGGGCTGATTAGTTGAGACAATTATTCCATTGCTCTATCTGCCGGTGAGTGATACCACCCCCCTGAGTGTTTACCTTGAATGCCTAATGTAACACTTCTAGTTACTGGATTTTGGACTTTTCCATTATAAGTAACATTAACATAATGAGACATATTTACTTTATCCAATGCTGGGGCTATCTTTCCATAATCAGTCAAAATCTGTGTGAAATTAGCAAAATGTAACCAATTAGCTCTGGGGGCATCACCCACAAAGGTGAGCTGTATCCTATAAAACAATCATGAAATTTATAAGAATCCAATTTCTTTCCAGTACACCTTGTGTTGTTATGCCAATACATCCAAATCATATTTTTCCAATGAATACATGATGCCCTTTTAAATCTACATGACAGCAAGGGCATATTAACAGTGTCTCTTTGTTCATATCCCATCACATATGGACAAATAGGTCTTTCTTGTCCCCAAATACTATCACAAGATTCCCCTAGCCAACCTAGATATTGCAGTTGGCCATAATCTTCATATTTTTCCCTTTTATCTACACGATAAGGTCCTATCCAGAAAGAGTCTGACAGGTCAGGATGACCATAATAATGCACCTGCAGAGATCTGAGGGGCAGGCATGCAGGATAGTCTCCTGCGAGGCACACTGGGGGTGCCTCAACTAGTCCAGTCCAATTGAAAGGCACAAACAAATTGTTGGCCTGATTGTTGTCCTTAGCTTGTCTCTCAAAATGGTAAATGCCAGGAATATCAGTTAGTTTTTGTATATAAGATGACTTCTGGTAAAGTGTGTCCTATGCTGACATACTCTACCCAAGATGGTTGTTCCCCAAAGACCATCTCTGTACTCCAGTAGCTGCACTTAAATTCTGGAATAGAAGCAGAAGAGTCAGTATCTTATGGAGATGTTGTCAAGTCTCCTTTCGAGGCTTCTTGCGCCCTCTCCTAGTCCTTCTCTTTATGGTCAATTTCTCAAACTCAGCAGGGAGGGAGCCATACTCTGTCTTTACTGGGTGGTCCTTGCCAAGTTTGATTATCATCTTTCCACATGCCAAGTTTTTGTTCTGGGGCAGGGAGCACAGGAGTGGTGCCTGAATTTCATTCATAAGAAAATGCAGAGAAAAAATTTTCATCTCTGGATATATTATTGGAAGTAAAGATCAAATTATTTATAGTATATATAGCTATTGCCAATCATTAATGTGGGATGCTGTCTCCCCCTTTTTGTTTTAAAAGAAATGTTTTTTAAGATCTGATACCTGTGAGGTGAATAGCCCAAGTGTGGCAAAAAAGAAAAAATTGTTTGGAAGTATAATCAGGTCCATTATCTGTTTTAAATGTTCTGGGGGGACCAGTCATTTAACACAATTAGGACACTTTTTAACAATACTTTTGGCTTGATCTTTAGTGAGTTGGAACATTTGGCATAAAGCATTACTATTTTGGTGAAATCTATGATGTGATTCCTCAGCTAATTGTATATCAGTTAGATAACATTGAGCAATCAAAGCTTGATCTATGATATCATTTCCTTTAAAAATAGGTCCAGGCAGAGTGGTATGACTGTGTACATGCATGACATACTGGATGTATCCTTTGTCATATGACAGTTTGTAATTTACATTTGTACATTGCTTTGAGTAGATCTGATAACAGCTTTTTCTATACCCTGCAAGAACTGAAAAACATATTTAGAGTCCATTATAAGGTTGAAAGGCTCCTGAAGTAACCAAAAAACTAGTAAAATAGCTGTTAATTCATTTTGTTGGGTAGAAGAATAAGGAGTGGTAAAAATGACAGGTGAACTACCTTCCTTGTATACTCCTGTCTTGTAATTAGCATTTGCATCAACACAAATATTAGGTCCTGATACCGGACAATCTCTTAGAATATGAGGAAAAACAATAGGATGTTGTGACAAAAAAGAAAATAAGCCTTGTGGAGTGTAGGTGTAATAGCAATGGGGTACACTAACAGTAAAGACTAAATATTTCTGTAGTATATCTTTAGCAATGGGTACCTGGACTTCATGAGGATACTCTCCTAAACCTGAGACCACATGTTTTATGCCTTTCCATATTAATTGAGCCATAAGACAGTCATAACTCTGTAAAGCCTTTCCCGTTTTGCTTTTTAGATGTAACCATTCAATGACTCTTTGTTTCTCAGTTAAGGCACCTGTTGGTAACATTAAAGTTGCAAAAATAGTCACTTCCACGGCTAATTGAGGCTGATAATGGTTATCTTCTACTATCTCTAAAGCAAGAGAGGCCTCCGGTGTCAACGTTCCAGGGGAATTCAAGTCAGAGCTCCCTTCCAGTATTTTGAATAAAGGTTGTAATTCAGTTGTAGTAAGAAATGAATATTGCCTGACACAATTGATATCACCTAACAATTTCTGATAATCATTAAAAGCAGTCCTTTCTTAATTGTATTTTTGAAGCATAACAGATGTTGCCTATAACTGAGCCCCTAGATAGAGGACGGGACTTGTTTTGTGAATCTTTTCTTGAGTAATAGCTAAATGGTATTTTTGCAAGGTAATTTCCAATTGACTATAGATAGCACTTGCTTATTTGAGATTCATCTTCAGCCATGATAAGAATATCATCCATATAATGGACGATGTACAGAGCAGGAAGGTGTAGTCTTACAGAATGAAGGGCTGAAGCTACATATTGTTGGCTGAATAATCTTATCATTCTGGACATGGAATGTTTGCACTAAAATTCACAGCTTCAAACAAGCTACTTGGTCAGACCAGGCCTGGCAAAGTTTGTTTGTTTGAGTGTCTTAAAACCTCTGAATCTACAATTAAAATACACTTATCTTAAGTTCTATCACACAGAGGTTGTTAACTCTTTGAGATCCCTATTGCAGTTCATAAGTATTAGTGTGGAACTTCTTTCTCCTTCCTGTGTGCAAGGAAGGGGTTAATAGCTTCTGAGCAATTGATCCTAAGGCTCCTTGGCTCAATTTAGATTTATTACTTAACAGCCTTGTCCCATCCTTCTTTAACAAGTGAGCTTACTATAATATTGAATTTATCAAACCTTTTTCATAATAATTTACTCTCAGTGGATTTTAGTTTAAACTCCACAACTCCCAAATAACTTTGATTAAGTCCTTTAGCAATGTTTCAGTGTTTAACCAAACTGAAGTACAAAGCATTTACATGCACTCCTCAAAACCTGTCTAAAGTAGAATAAAACCTACAATTTAGTTTTCGTTTAGCCTAAAATATTGCTATATTCCTCATTAAATTCCATCAACATTATTACAATTATATCTAATTCATACTAGAATTTAAGAATATCAGTTAGTATCTCTATTCATTATTCTTATTGCAGTGGAACACTTCATAAAACGAATCCAGACACCTCCAAATTAAATTATAAATTTATATAGATAGGTTATAAGATATAAAGTTATTTCCCTTCACATAAAGATTCTTATTTGACAGTCAAACATAGTTTGATCACAAACATAGTTATGTGAGGTCAGAGATCCTTAGGTTTGTCCTCAGAGGCTGGTTACTTTCACAGTTACTTAATCACATCCCTAGTTAGCTATATGTTACCTGGCATTCCAGCCGGACCTCTTTGATATTCCTGAAGTTCCTTTTGTTACCTGACCTTCCTAATTCTTATCCTTCAGCTAATTAGAGTCTTTTTTTTTTTCCAGCCTGCCAAAACTGTTTGACCTCCTGAGGGGGAGGGGGCTGGGTCTGTTTCCTAAAAAAAACTTAGGAAGGGATAAATCTCCCTTATCTACTTCAATTAATTATTTTCTCTTATTGGGACTACTTCATTATTTCTTCTGGCTTCCCCTCTTTACCATTATTGTAAGTAGAGGAAAGGCATTATATGGAATTGTATTCAATCTTCATGACAAGCCCTCTTGATTTCAGGGCTGGTTAAATTTGTCTTGTTAAGGACATACAGTTTGTATATCATATACCCTTAACCTATTTAGGTGGAAAACTGAATTCTCTTCATAATACAAATGCATACATATTCTGTATTCACTCAGCATCACTAATTTCCAGCATTCGGTATCTGAATACATACATGTTCATCTCTAGATTACAAATTCTTTCCTATGCATTTTTCACATTTAAAAACAATTCATATAACCTTGATCAAAAACATCATTTAGAAATTCTCTCTTGCAAAATACCAAATTCTTAATACTAGTATTATAAAATTCCATGAACAGATTAATTACTTAAACTTCTTGTGTGTCATATGATTTCTTGTTACTATTCCTGACAGCACATGCATTAAAATAAATCTGATTTGAAAAAATCCCAAATTTAATTTCTAGAATAAGTTCTTCTCAACAACAGGATGACTTTTACATATATAAAGTAGCCAGTGCAATTTTTTGTCCTTATAGAATAAAATATTCCCTCTCTGTGTCAGTCTGGCTATCAGCCACATTTAGACAATTCTCAAATTCACTGAAACCATTATGTATAGCAATATTTAATAAAACAAACTTCTAACCAGGAGTTTTGTTGTGCTCAATAAAATCTGATTAATATTTCACATTTAACTGACAAATAGTTGCACGAAATTAAATTTAGGTCATATCAAAATCATTAACAATCCTCCCAAATTGCATACATCAAACCATAGGATTAATCTTAAGTGAAAAATAGCCTCTAATTGTGGAGTAAAAATCTCCCTTTTTCTGCTCTGAATTTTTCTCTTTTTCGCTCCTTTGGGGGCCCATCCAAAGGAAGAAAGAGGAAAAAATCATTGAACAGGTATTTGCTTTTGTCCTCTGCTGAGGATTTTTGACAGACAAGTTCAATCTTGAAACTATCCCATTTTATATTCTTTCTTTTTGTGTGTCCAATTTAAGAATACACAGAGATGAGACTTTGACAAAGACAACAAAAAACAGAAACACACAACATTGTGACAAGCATGCTTTGAAAGGAAAAAATCAGTCTTTTAGGATCCATTCTAAAGAAAAAATACAATTTCCCTCTCACCCTTAGAGTATCTTGTATACTCACCACCGAGGGGATCTCCATAGCATTGAAACTGCATGACCAGCACACAGCGTAGGGGGTTCTCCAAAGAGAACCGAAGGAAGGGTTCCAAGAAAAGAAAAGAATGGGGGGAAGGGAGTCCCTAATAGGGGACAGCTTAAACTAAAAAGCGAAAGAGAGAAAAAGTTGGGGAACAGAGGAGGCCCACAAATACTGCACTCTCTCTGTTCAATTCTTCTGCCCATCCGAGCTGCAGTCTCGGGGCAAAAGCTGTTAACTCTTTGTCATCCTTTGACCAGCAAAGGAATCGGGGTTACGAATGAAAGTCCCTGTCCGGGCAGCCATTTGTAAGACTCTATGGCTTACAAGACTCATCCACAGGGTCGGCCAGTCCTGTGACATCCTGTAACGAAAAATGTAACGAAAATGAAGAGTAACAAAAGAAGAGATGGACACTATATGAACAGAGAGAAATAGTGCCAATTTTATTTGCTTCACACAGAACTTTTATAGGCAAAGACTACTTAGACAAAAAACCTACAGGAATGTACAACTCTACATTCCAGAAACCCTAATCTTGATCAAGGGATAGTCAGGTGTTCGAAGGTCAGCCTACATTCTTCCTTTAATGCAAATACAAACAAAGGGAAGAGGGACAGAGGAGGGGATAGGCGCCCACCTAATCGCAATTTACCCTTCATAAATGTTATCCCGCAGTCTTCTTGTTTACTGTTCCATCCTTGGTCCCAAGATGGGCGAAGGTCAATCCTCATCTTTGTCTGAAGCAAAGACAAGCAAGTCCACAACTTTATCTTAAGCAAATACAAATAAAGAAAAGAGGAGGTATTCCTCGACTACATTAAGAAAAGTGAAAATGAGTCAATAAAGGACAAGTAAAAATACTGACAATCAGCAATAAGGATTGTTAGTGGGCAAAGGGCATATTTTTATGACTTTCTTCTATTTTCACACCACGAAACTCGGAAAAAAAAAATGTGAGATTAATTCAAGTTCAGGGTTTGGAAAAAGAGTGAGTAGCAACATGGCAAAGGAGTAAGTTATTTAAGAGCATAAGAAAGTTAAAACCAAAATAGATTAGGAGAGCAGGTAGGTAACTCAGTGGATTGAAAGCCAGGGCTAGAAATAGGAGACCACGTGTTCAAATTTGACCTCACACTTCCTGGACGTGTGACTGGAGGCAAGTTACTTAACCCCCATTGCCTAGCAGTTAACACCCTTCTACCTTGAAACCAATACATAGTTTTGATTCTAAGACAGAAGATAAAGTTTAAACAACAACAACAACTTGAACAAGTTAGTTACAGAATCAAAGGTTTTTTTTAAAGGAGGAAATTTAAAGGGGGAAAACAATGCTGGAGCAGGATGATGGCCTGGGAAGGAGAAAAGACTCTGTAAAGTGACTAAGATTTGCAGTGCTGGTAGGAGGGAGAAATGATTTAAGTTGAATTGGAAAGATAAGAAGGAAGAAAATAGGCTGCTAAAAAAATAAGATCAAGGCTGGTGGCAATACTTTCTTGAATATGGGTATTGCTTTTATACTTTGATCCTGTAATATTACTACTGTGTCTATATCCCAAGGAGAACATAAAATAGGGAAAGGAACTACTTGTTCAAAAATTTTCATAGAAGCTCTTTTTGTGTTGGCAAAGAATTGGAAATTGAGGGGATGTTGATCAATTGGAGAATGGCTGAACAAATTGTGGTATATGATAATGTAGAATCAGGAGAACATTGTACATAGTAATAGCAATATTGTATGATAATCTATTATGAATGACTCAGCTGCTCTCAGCAGTATAATGAACCAGGACAGTTCTGAAGGACTTATGACAAGGTATACTATGGCCCTCAAGAAGAAGAATTGTTGGAATCGGAATGCAGATCAGAGTACACTATCTTTCACTGTTTTATGTATTTGGGGGTTTTGGTTTTATTTGAGTATCCTCTTATAATGATCAATATGGAGGTATGCTTTGCTTGATGGTACATTATGTACCATTGTATGGTATAACCCAGATCAAATTGCTTACCATCTCTGAGAGGGGGACAGGAAGGTAGAGAGGGAGGCAATTTGAATCTTATAAATTTGGAAAGCATGAAAAATTATTATTACATGTAATTGGGAAAATAAAATTTCTTTTTTGAAAATAAGAGTCCTGCTTTGAACATTATAATTAGTTCCCCACCTAAGCCTTTTAATTTTGCGATACTCTTTTCTCGTCCCCCAAATAAATACTGTGCCAAAATATTCAATAATCCATCCCCGCCCAAACAAAGCACTTTGATTTAGATCCATTATCCAAATTTTAGCATACAAACTGTCCACCTTTTTTTCTTATACTCTAGGATGGTACATTTTAGGCCTTTTCTTGCATGTTGATGAATGATAGTTTATATACTTTTGTAACTTATATAAACTTAATATGCCTGTATACATGCATATTTTCAGAAACATATTCACTCTATACATATATTCCATCTAAATCATCAAAATATTTATGTTTATGACATATTTCCTCTCTAAAGCAGCTAGGTAGCACAGTGAATAGAGCGTGGAGTCAGAAAGATTCATTGTTATAAATTCAAATTTAAGCTCAGAAACTTACTAGCTCTGTGACCCTGAGCAGGTCCCTTAACCCAGAGTTTTTTCAGTTTCCTTATTTGTAAAATGAGCTGGAGAAGGAAGTGGTAAATCATGCCAATATCTTTGCCAAGAAAACCAAATGGGGTCATGAAGAGTTGGACATGACTGAAATGCTTGAGCAAGAAAACATTTATGTACCTAAATTTACACATGTCTTATAAAACATGAAGAAAATATTTTTATTTCAATTATTTAAGTTCATCTATGCTTGTTTAATGAAATCTTTAAATTTAAGTATACATGTATAAAATGTTGGTTGTTTCATTATTAAAGAAATTATTGATTTCATAAATCTCAATACATTCTCACCTAACAGATCACAGTTGCTTTGAAACTTAAATAATTTTGATTAGTTGGAGCAAAAGACTTAATCAGCTTATTTGTAGTCTCCTATTCTTGTCAACAGATACATCATCTGTCACTGGTCTCATTTAAAATCCTTTTTTTACTTTGGCAAGACTTGATATTTATGAATAAACTCATAAGGTCTTAAAGAATCTAGAGCCACCTTTCACCCAAAGACAAGGCTAGCAAATAGGACTTTAGTGTAGCACATGCAAACTCTAATTATTCTCAATGTTAAGTTATACAATAATACGAAACACTATTATTTAACAAATTATTATTATATTATATAATATTATTTTATTAGAGTTAGCCAGGTTATGCAGTGGATAGATATTTGGATCAGGAGTAAGGAGAACCTGAGCCTAAATATATGGTAACTTACTAGTTGTGTAATGTTAGGTAAGTCACCTAACCTCTGTTTGTCTCAGTTTCCTCAACTAAAATGGAGAGGATAAGAGCACCTATCTGCCAGGGCTGTAATGAGGATCAAATGAAACACAAATTATAAAGTATTTGCAACAATCAAAGCTAAATATATTTTTGCAAATATTTTCATCCATTTTGCATACATTAGTATGCAAATATAGTTGTATTATGAACTATAGCATTGAAATATAAATGAGCTCATAAAGGATATCTTTGTTAATATATTTAATGGTGGGGGGAGAATCACACCATATGATTTGTTGCATAATGAAAGATAAGCTTAACAGAGATAATCTAATTTATATATCTCCATATATATAGTTTTGCTAAAATAGCTTTTTAAAAAAGTAGAATATTAAAGGTTTTAAAACTATCCTTTGAAAGAGTTGTGGCAAAAAATTTCATAAAAATTGCTGAACAAAGGAAATAAAGGTTTATTTGTGAAATTTCATTTTGCTTGGGCTCATTGTATAAGAGTAACATAAAGCTTATTTAACAGTGTCTTCAGATGTTACATCAATACCATAATAATACCCACACCAAATCCTGAATGTATAATTCTTCTCTGGTTACAGTTTAGAAATGAAGATTATTTTTGACAAAAATGTTATAAAATACAATGAAATTTTTATTTTTAAAGCAGATTACTGTATTACTATATATTATTAGAAAAATTATCAAATCATGTCCAGTCTATTTGGAAATTATCCTAAATTTATATTTCCTTAAACCAGCTGGTTGGTAATTAATTATCAGCTACTTGAGTACAGATACTTTATTCTATCTCTCTCTTTTTATTTTGTATCTCCCCCTAGCACCTAATTAAACACTCAGAAACGGTATTCTTGAGTCACTAGTAAATGAATTTACTGCATCTGACATAAGGCAGTCATATATGTAATCAGAATAAGATCAGTTGGCCACTCTCTCTAGTGTTGGCATTTTAGAAGAACCCTCCTTAAGAAGTAGGTTACCTTACTGAGTCAAATATTTCCACAGGATAGTATTTCCATAGTGTTTTGGAGAAGAATATGCTGCCCTAAAGTCAATAGTAGAGTGGTATGATGGAAAGAGTATTGGTCTCATCATGTGATATGCTCATTTATTTCTCAGCTAGGACATATAATAGTTATATGACTGAGTCAGTCAGATAGTTAATAAATAGTTTTAAATGCTTACTTCATAATAGGCATTATGCAAAGCACTTCTCTGGGCACTATAAAACTCTGAATGTAAAAGCTGAAACAAAAACTCCCAAGATATTGGCAATTAGTCTCATTACTTCCTGGCAAGTAGAAGGAAAGGAAATGGAAAAAGTGTCAGATTTTATATTCTTGAATTCAATATTTATTGCAGTTGGCAATGCAGCAATGAAACTAAAAGATGCTTGCTCCTTGGAAGAAAACTGGCAAATCTGGAAAATACACTAAAAAAGAGACATCACCTTTCAAACTAAGATCTGTATAGTCAAACCTATGATTTTTTTTTTGAGTAGCAATGAATAATTGAGAGTGTTAAAATATAAGGAAAGTTGAGTACTGCAGAACCAATGCTTTTGAATTCTGATGTTGAAGAAGATTTTTGAGAGTCACTTGGATGAAAAGAGATCAAATCAGTTAATACTTAAAGAAATGTATTCAGACTATTCACTGGGAGGTCAAATACTGAAAACTGAAGGCAAAGCTTAAATACTTTAGCCATATGAGAAGATAGAACTCATTAGAAAAAATCATGATGTTGAGAAAGATTGAAGTCAAAAGAAAAAGGGGATGGCAGAGGATGAGATGGATAGCTAGTATTATGAAAACAATGAACATGTACTTGGACTGGCTTTGAGAGAAAAAAAGGATAGAAGAGATTTGTGTGATATGGTTCTTGGGATCAGGAAGAGTTGAACAGAATGGAATGCCTGAACAACAAATAAAATGGAAATAATATTTACTTATTAATATAAGTGGTTGTTAGGAAAGTACTTTGTACAATATTGCAGTCTATAACATATCCTTTAGCAGAGGTATCAAACAGAGTCCTATGGCTGAGTATGGCAGGAATCAGATTAAAATTGTAGGGATTAAATTTATGGACTAAATATAAGAGAATGTGGTCACTGATTTTAAAAATTACTACAGCTCAAGTCAAAATGACTTTTTAGCAGCTTTATTTAAAAAAGGAGGGAAAGAGTGAAAGTAGATAATTGTAAAAGGAGGATAGAGAAGATATCTAACACACTGAATATTTGCTCTAGTGCCTGGCCCCACTCCTGCAGGGCTCGTTAACCCCAGATGGAGGTCCTAGTGATGAATTAAGCAAGTTTCACCTACACAGCATCCTCTGAGAGGGAGACCTCTCTGGTACTAATCTTTCCAGAAGTCAGGAAAGTGGGGTCAGCTTTTTTTTTCCACTCACCCAATCCAAAGTCCAAAGGGAGCAGATCTTACCAGAAGCAGTTCAAGTCACCAGCCCCAGGTCCTTCATGCTGAAGATTCAGGCTGAAGACGGAAGACCTACTAGATAAGAAGTCCATCATCTTTTATAGTCTTTTTTTTACATTGTGTCATGTCCCTTCCTCCACTTTACAGGGACCAATTGCAGCCTTTAAATTTGCTTAAATCTGCCCAGGGCAATCAGTTGCTTCTGGAGGTATATCTCATGTTAGTAAGTGGATTGTGAACCTCCCCTACTTATTGTTAATTCACTTTGGGTCAATTAAATTTAAAAGTAGGGAAGGGGAGAATCAATCCCAACTTCACAAAATGTAATAGAGAAAAAGTCAACAATAAAAATACAATAAAAATGGTGTTAATATGCAGTTTTCTAAGTCAATATACAGTCCTTCAGGGATCCTTGTTTACATTGCAATGTCTTCCATTTTTACTTGAAGTTGACATCACTATTCTAGAGATTCCCCAAGGCAAGTTCCTACTTTAACATATCAATTTGTACTATAACTAATTTTGTTCTCAGAAAGTTGTTTAATAATCAAAAAAGTAGAGTAGCCATAGACCTGTGGGATAACTATTTCATTAGGTAACTTTAGGGTAACCAAAGCCTACAACTCAAGAATTTTTGCTTGTGCTGTTAATTAATGTATTCTAATATCTTCAACTTGATTTTTTTTCTTCTTTATAAAAATGTCAAGTATCTTCTCACAATTGTTAGTAGTTGTAAGCATTATAAACTCATAATATTAGTACTTTGGGAATACTTAGAAATATTTTAACTCATATCTTGTAATTAAAAGAAAATAAACAAAATTAATAACATTTGAAACATGAATGATGTTAACAGAGTTTTCTTTGTATTTGGGGGATGAATTTAAAAAACTTTAAGTTGCTTTTTAAAAATAATTATTCTATTAGCAAATACGGGTGTGAAAAGTCACAAAAGTAGATAGCATTTGTTCTAGGAGAATGGTTTTCAGATTATAAAAAATAATAATAGTGATTGGTTTTGTTTTGTTTTATTTTCCTCCTGAATTCTACATTGGTAATGAAGGCTGATACATCCTCTACATTTAGATTTACAAAGTTCTTTGGATAAACTGCTTAATATGATCTTCATAGTAATACTTTGAGGTAGTTAACAAGCATTGCTATTTCCATTTTTTGGAAGAGGAAACTATAACTGAAAAATGTAAAATGAGCTATCCCTGGCTCCCTGGATTGGCATATAAAATGGGATTCAAACTCACTTCTAGAGTTCCTCCACTCCTACAATTCTTTCTATAATACTACAGTGCCTTTCAAGTGGATGAGGTTATACCTGTTAAAGAAAAAATTGTGCTTCAGTTAAGGGTTAGTTTAGATGACTACAAATATCACCTTTTAACATTTAAATAATTTGATTTTCTTAATAAAAATGGAAACAGGATGTTGAAATTCAAAAGAAATGAAATGCTTAGAAGAGAGCACTTAGCTGGTCTCATTGAGTTTAAGTCCCCAGCTATAGACAGTTATATTTCAGAGAACTCAGAGAACTGTCAAATGTAATCATTGGGCCAATGACAAATGATTTCAAATGATCATCAAAAATGGAGAATTAACAGCACTATAAAAGAGAAATGCTGCCTCCATTTTTAAAAGACAATCTAATAAATGATAAACTGGTGAATTTGAATGCAATTTTTGAGGGAAAAGGTGAATATAATATTAAAGACTTGGTTTATAAGCATGTTGAAGGGAAATGATGATGAAGAAAAATCAGCATAGTTTCTTTAAGAACAGAATATGTTGGTGTAGCTTGGTGGCTTAGTGAATAAAGAGCTGGGCTTGGATTTGGGAGGTCCTGAGTTCAAATTTGACCTTAGACACTTCCTAGCTATGCCTCTGGGTAAATCACTTGAGTCCAAATGACTAGATCTTAGTACTCTTTTGCCTTGATACTATTACTTAGTATAGATTCAAGACAAAAGGTTAAGGACTTAAAAATATTTCTAAAGACTACATCTCACTTGGCCAATCTCATTTACATTTTGGATAAGTAACTTATTTTGTATGTTTGGTAAATGTCACAGACATACCATAAATACATCTCAATTTGGTATTTGATAAAACATTTCTTCATACCTTTGTATATGAGACAGTTCATCAGTTCATCATTTTTTTTCACTGTCTTTGAAGACTTAATCATCAGATTTATATATGAGAAGAACCTCTGAAGATTGGGCAATAATGAGAACCTTTTATATACTATGTATTAAGTGCTTTGCAAATATTATCTCATTTGACCCTAATAAGAACTTTGGGAAAGAGAAGCTATTATTATCCCTCTTTAACAGTTGATGAAACTGAAATGGAGATTAAGTGACTCATCAAATGTCACAAACATTGTAAATACCTGAGACCAGATCTGAAGTCAGGTTTTCTTGAAGGCAAGATTAACATTCTATTTCCTGCATCATCTGTCTCCCTAACACTGGGTAACAGCATCAAGATCCAAAAATATCTCAAGAGTTTAAAAGTACAAACTCTTGCTAACATGACTAGATGTGACAGTGAGAGATGCAAAATCATATAATTGGGCATAATAAATCAATGACAAAGAATGCAAGTTGGAGAACATAATTAGCTCATGTGGAAAATGTCTGAAGATTTTGATGGATTTATATGCTCAAGATGTCAACAGCATGATGAGGTAATCACCAGAAAAGCTATTATGATTTTAGGCTGAATTAAGAGATTTTACAGAAATAGGAACATGATAGTTTTATTGATCTGTTTTTTTTATGGCAATGAGTTCTCTCTCAGGAAGTTACTTTCCCTGTCTATATATTTGCTATTTGCTTATCTGCTTTATATGTTGAAATTTTTGGTGGCTATAGCAGAGAAAGAAAAACCAAGCCTCAGACTTCCATTTTGAAGTTATACTTCAAGGGCATAGATAATAATGCATGTTGAAGGGAGTAAAGTCCTAAAAACGAGACAGATACTATCATGCACTCTCCAAGTTTCAATTTCCTCATCTTTAAACTTAAAAGGTTGGATTTGAAGACCTCTACTATTGTCTCTAAATATATGAGCCTAAGATGGGTGATATGACTCTATCATATTGATCTGTAATCATTCCTAAGGTAAGTTTGATGTATAATGATAAACTCTCTATGTCTAGCTAAAGAAATTACTTGACCTTATCTGCCCAGGTAATCAAACCTAAGATAACAAATCCTCCCCTTTCAACCTTTTCTAGCTCTTGGGTTTCTAAAAGTCACTGAAGAATTTCAACCAATTATAATGATTTCAACATTTCTATCTTTATATCTTTATCACTATATCTGCATTGCTTCAACAATTGTCCTATTTGACACCAATTAATTTCCTCTAATATTCTTTAGAAACCCTTTTTGAAATTTTTATTCCTGCCTCATCACTGATCACATGAACATCGTTACTTCAGCAAATAAATACCTCATTAGAAGTTTGGAGATATCTGGTTGTCTCATCTAAAGTGTTTTCATTCATTCCTTAGAAAGAAGGTCATTGTTCATTCTCTTTAATCTTCTCAATCACTTTCAGGATACCTAAATTCTTATCTTAGCTCAAACAATAACAGTAGTGTAAAGTAGTCAGAAAAGTAAACCAGCCTCTCTGTTTTTCAATTTTACTATATGTAAATTAAAGAAGTTGGACTTGATGGCCAATAACAACTCTTCCAGCTTTAAATGTATGACAAATTAATATATGTTCTTATGTATTTTGGCAAGATTGAGCCAAACTTCTATAATTTGGATAAGACTAGACTTTGCTTGTTTGGGTGTGTCATTTTGGAACTAATAAAATTTTTATGATTAATTGAATGATACACTTCCTGCAAAGAAGGAAAAGGGGTAGGGCATGGAGCATGGTGCATAGTTTTGAACTTGCATTGAGATGCAAATTAGATATATGTATAGTTGCACCTGAATCAGATAGTTGACCTCTGCCTTGCCTTATCACTACATAATGTGGGTGGTTTGGTTCACTGCTAAGATCTGGCAAATATATATACGTATATTCTTTCCAGTCAGAATCAAGACTTGCTCCGTACGGTATTCATTTACAGTTCCTGATCTAGTAAACATTAAACAGGTGAGTTGGGAACTTTTGACTATGTCATATATATATATATATATATATATATATATATATATATATATATATATATATATGCTAGAGAAATTTGGACTGTGTGGTTGTGGTAGGCAGAGTTGACAAAAC
Organism: Monodelphis domestica; assembly: GCF_027887165.1. Classification (NCBI taxonomy): domain Eukaryota; kingdom Metazoa; phylum Chordata; class Mammalia; order Didelphimorphia; family Didelphidae; genus Monodelphis; species Monodelphis domestica. Next base: position 216,415,004 of record NC_077234.1, read on the forward strand.
TATTTTATTTGTAAAAGTTCTATTGGAATGTTTTCCAGACTATTAATACTAATTTAAAATACATAGGGAAGGAAGGAGTCTGATACCAGTAATCCCTCAATAAACATGATTCAACTGCCTTTTATCAGGTTGAGTAGTATCATTTGGAGAAGATTCCCAGCAGATAGTTTCTTGGATATTAATTAATAGTCTATGCTTGGGTATACTCAGTGAGATGAAAATTTGAAGACTGAGCTCTTAGATATTAATGATAAAAAGCAAACCTACATATGTAAATGTGAATATATGTGATGGTGGGCTGGAAAGGAGTCCTTCTTTGCATAGAGATTTGACAACCCATCTTTGGTGCTGAGATACTGAGGGTTCCATATACAGGTGCTCTTTAACATTTAATGACCCTTTACCATCAAATAGCTTTGGAACACCAGTAACCCACAGTACTCAATAATAGCATATTAATACTATAAAGCAGTCTTGGTATTCCAAAGATATTTGATAGAAATTTTGGAGGGGGGTTTCCAAGGGCCTAGAAGTCTTTCCTTCCTTTGGGGCAGGCTCATTTTACTTTGAGGGCTATGAAGATCTAAATCCAGATCAGAAGAGATTTCTCAAAGCACTTTGGGAGCCAAAGATTCAAGAAATGCCATAGATTTATGCATTTGAATCAGGGCATTTGGCAAATGCCTAGAGGAAAAACAAAAAAAAACAGGTTAGTCAACTATTGGCATATTGCTTTATTGTTATGTAGTAACTAAAAATAATTTGGTATGTATAGAAATTGATGAAAAGTTGTTAAAAACCTGAAAGATTCTAACTTTAGCATTAATTAACCTATTAAAAAGTAATTAATTTTTATAGGTGGTTACCCTTTCCTGAGAAGAAAAATAATATATGTAGACAAAAAACTGAAGATACATGATGGAGCACTGGTAAGGAAGACAATTTGTTGAAATCTTTTCTCTCTCAAAATCTTTCCTCCAAAGGACAATTAAATCCTAAAGTTCTGAAATATAATGGATACTTTCTTCTGATGAACTCAGTATTTCCTGAGATGGGAAGCACTAGGTACCTATTCAGTAGACAATAAATAGCTGAGCAGGTCTGTACTTGGGTCACTTCATTCATTGTGCCCACGTACAGGATTTATTATTGGACAATAGAGGAAAGGCTGGCCATTACATCCTTTCATAGATTTTGAAAGTCACACAGTCTTCTCACTGTTTGCCCTCATTTCCTTCATTCTGAAGGAGCTAACACCTCAAAGCAAAAGTGAAAGACATGTTTTCAAAGGCCAAGTGGAGAAGAAAGGAATATTACTCAGGGATATCATGAATCTACTCTGTGTGTGTGTGTGTGTGTGTGTGTGTGTGTGTGTGTGTGAGAGAGAGAGAGAGAGAGAGAGAGAGAGAGAGAGAGAGAGAGAGAGAGAGAGAGAAAGAGAGAGAGAGAGAGAGACAGAGAGAGAGAGAGAGAGAGAGAGAGAGAGAGAGAGAGAGAGAGAGAGAGAGTATGTGCAACTTGAAAATGAGATCAAGTTTTTAGTCTGCATAAATTAGTTTGGAGGTCTTTGTGGACTGGGAATGATTCCATTTCTCAATTTGACTTTTATTTTAGCTCCAGTTCCCTGAGAGAATTCTGTGAGTCACAGCTTGTGTAGACTTTACATTTGTATCAATTGACTTTCATGAAGTAGGAATAAGTTTATTAATACTATGTAGTAAATGAATATATATATATATATATATATATATGTAACCAGAGATTTTGTCCCTGTTCTCTTTCTTAAAGAGTATACAAGGAATATAACTCCTTGATAGACATTCCAACTCCTCTCTTACAAGATGCCAGAGTATGAAATTTTGTTATTGGGGCTGGACAGGAAAAGTCTTAGATTCAACTGATAAGAGTAATATAATTTGAGGTCCATGTTAATATATTTCATTGTCTTCTCTTGTCATTAACCAGACACTTAGGTTAACCAGTTACCTACTTGGTAGAGGGGTTTTAGAGAACTATAGCTATTTCCTCTGACCTAGAATATATCCCCTTCCTCAGTTTATTTGCTCAATGATAAATGAAATTTCTTTAATGGGGATAAAGATTTCTTTTGCCTCATAAGAAATGAAACTTAATATACAAGTGACCTTGAAAGAAAGAACTTAAATTAAACTAAAACCCTTATAAAGCCTCCTTGTGAATTATAGAGTCAAGGAAGGTGAATATTAGCTATCTGAAAGTGAGATCCAGGGAGAAGCTCTGGACACCACAAAGGGGTAGAGCATGGGAAGGGAGAAGATATTAAGGGAAATTCTACAAAAGGTGTTTTGATATTCTACTGTGTAATTTTTCCCATGATTGCCCCTCATTAACATCTCAAGAGTTCTTCTACTAGTTTCTCTGGACACATGTTTATGCTTACCTTGAATGTATGACATGTATTGTTTTCTTTTGTAAATCAAAACTAATGAGAACCTGCTAGGAAACTTAACAGAAAACCTGCCTCAAAAGGCAAGCTTTCAGTCTTGCCCTCTGGAACTAAATGGCTTAAAATGAATTTCTCCTCACTAAGGGGTAGAAATCAGGAGGAGAGAATGCCTAAAATGATTTTGATTTGTTTTGACTCAAAGCAGAATCAGATAAACTTTTGCTTTCATTTTTATCATCAAATATCATTTAGATGAATTCTAATTAATAAAAACATAACCATTTGTTTTGCTTCATAGGAGCTCCCTGATCATTCTATCCCTGGTTGGTGTATTGTTGCAAGTATGTGAATTAACATCTGTACCTGATTCCAGGCCAAATGTGCTATTGATAATGGCTGATGATTTGGGGATTGGTGACCTTGGTTGCTTTGGCAATGTTACACTTAGGTAAGAATTTAATAAGTTTTTATTTTATTTTGTTTTGTTTTATTATTTAAAAGCTATGTTAAAAGACTATGGATACAAATACATGTTAATTGGTACTAGTTTTTTAAAACTTCATTTTGACTCAATTAATATGCCAATACTACACAAAATTATCATGTTAGTGGATTCAGTAAAACATTATGTATACATAAATAATTTCAATGATAGCTATATGGTACAATAGATAAAGCACTGGACATGGCGTTAAGAAGACCATAAGCTCAAATCTGACCTTACTTCCTAATGGCGAGACCCTGGATAAATTACTTCATCTTTGTCAGCTTGTTTTCTCCATTGTAGAAAATCACCTATTTTTTCAGAATGTTTTGTGGATCAAAGTATATATTTGTAAAAGGTTTATTACAGTGCCTAGCACATTGGGGGGATATTTAGCCTAGAAGAGAAAAGGCTTGGAAGAGAGATAAGGGTATTTTGAGGCCTGTAATCTCAATATATTTCAAAAAAAAGAAGTACTTCCTATTAATTAGATGCCTCCAGAAATTGAATAGGTAGGCATGGAAATTAATGAGTTACCCATTATTGGTAATTGAGCATAAGCTTTATAACCATTTATTTGGATAACATAGAAGAGATTAATGTTTGGGTAAAAGTTGGAGTAACCAACTTTTGATAAGCTTTGATAAGCAATTACTCTTTAAAGAGGTGCAAACGTACTTAAACAACTCTGCAGTCATTTAAAAATTTGAAAAAAAAATCAAAATCGAACCTGTAACACTTTGACCCCAACTTTCAGCCTCTAAAGTATCCTTAATGCATTTCACTGGCACGAAGAAAACAATATTGAAAAACTTATGTTGTATGCATGTTCTATGAGTCTAAACTTGAGCAAACTTAATTGTAAAACTTCACTTAGCTTAAAAAACATTTTTTTCTTCTACCTTTTAGGACTCCTAATATTGACCGCCTCTGCAAAGAAGGTGTAAAACTCACTCAGCATATTTCTGCAGAGGCGTTGTGTACCCCCAGCAGATCAGCCTTTCTCACAGGCAGATACCCAGTCCGCACAGGTTTGGAAATCTGTAAAATCTTCTGCCATTAATTGCTTGCATAATGTTGCTTCACTGATAAGGGGTTGGGGGAGGGAGCCTGATTCTTGGAACCAGAACATAATATAATGTAGTAGTATCAAACTCACAGAGAAATGGGAGCTGATAATCTACATAAGAATTCCTGTAGGCCACATATTGACTTAGTTTGGAAATGTGATGTTTATATTTTGTTGATTTTTAAGTCATTTTGTTCACTCTTTCCCATTTAAGTTTTTTTTTTTCCTTCTCGTTTGGACCTCAATCAGAAGTAGTATCAATCAGTGTCTCATCCACCAGGCTTTTGATTCCTCTGAAGTAGTGGAAAAAGCTTTAAAGTCAGAGGATCTCAGTTCAAATCCTAATTTTGACACTTAATTTCTCTGAATGTTTTTTTTTAATCTGTAAAATAAATAAAATAAAATAGATCACTTTAAATGTATCTTCTAATGAGGGACATACAAGTGTTATAGCGAATAGAGCATTAATCCTGGAATAGGGAAAACTGGAGTTCAAATCCAGACTCTGATACTTACTAGCTATATAATTCTCCGTAAATCACTTATCCTCTTTTCCCCTCAGTTTCCTCATCTATAAAATGGAGATTATCATAATCCCTACCTCTCAAGGTTCTTGTTAATATCAAATGATATAATAATTATAAAATTATTGGCACATAGTAAGCATCTATAAATGTTAGCTATTATTAACTTCTGTGCTCACCATTAAAAACTAATAGAAACAAATGTGCTCACTTTACATATCCTAAAGTTTATGTATCTACTTCTCCTGCAATATCTGTCATAGTTAGGACATAGGATTGCAGATATAATACTGGAAGGAATCTGAGAGGTCATCTAGTCCAATATAAAATGAGGATACTGAAGTACAAATTCGTTAGGTAATTTTTTTCCCCAAGCTCATACAAGTATGAAGTGACAGAACTTCAAACCTAATTCACATGAGTTTAAATTCACTCTTTCATTTAGATCACTAAAATTTTGCTTTTTGATTTTATTTATATTTTATTTTTATGTTGCAAATGTTTCAGATTATTCCTTGTTACTGAGAAATCTCTTATACCAAATTAAAAATTTAAGTAATACTAATAATGCTGAGATATCATCTGAAAATGCATTAAATTTTTTTCACACCTGTAGTACAACCACAACTATTTTTTTAAAGCAGACATTGAGAGCATTACGAGATATAAAATACATAAATGACTACATTCAATTAAAAAATTTCTACACAAAAAATCAGTGTAACCAAATTAAAAGGCAAACAACAAACTGGAAAAATTCTTTATAAGAAGGCTGATGAAGACTTCATTTCTCAAATATTTAGATACATATATTCTAAGAATAAAAATCATTATATACAATGCAAATTCTAAATATAATGGAATGGTATGCAATAAAAAATGACAATATGATCACAAAACATACTGGAAGACATATAAAGTGATACACAGTGAAGTGAGCAGAACCCAAAGAACATTGTTCACAATAACAGATATAATGTATAATGATTAATTATGGAGGTCTTAACTAACATCAACAAGGCAAAGATCCAGGACAAATCCAAGAGGTTCATGATAAAAAAAAAATAGGTATCAACCACCATGGAAGGAACAGATGGAATCTGAATGCAGATTGAAACATATCATTTGTTACTCTATTTTCTCCCTGAATTTTTATCTAGTATAACTAAAATGTGATTTCTTTCAAATGACACAGTAATATGTATTTTAAGATAATATATATACAATATATAGATTGACAGGTAATCAATTTTGTGCTCCCATAATTTGTTTCTGATATCATCTTTTATTTCTAAATCATATATCCATTTTGACTTTGTCTTGGCATATGGAATGAGGTGTTGGCCTACACCTAATTTATGCCATACTGTTTCTAGTTTTCCCACTAGTTTTTGTCAGGTAGTGAGATCTTCTTCCAGAATCATGGATCTTTGGGTTTGTCAAACACTAGGTATCTACAGTCATTTACTATTGTGTGTTGAATTCCAAGATTATTGCATTGGTCCTCCACTCTTATTTCCTAGCCAGTGTCAAATTGTTTTGGTGGTTGTCACTTTATCATGCAGTTTATGATCTAGTAAAAATAGGCCACCTTCATTATTTCCCCCCTTTAATTTACTTGATATCATAGGTATTTTATTCTTCTACCCTCTATTATTTTTTAATTCACAAAAAATTGTTTTCTCTCTTTCACACACCCCAACTTGTTAAAAAAAAAGGAAAGGAAGAAAAACAAATTTATTCTAACAAATGTGTAGAGTCATGGAAAACATAGACCTGCAGTTGTCATATGAAAAAGTATATAGAAATCTTATTCTATACCCCACATATATCATGTTTCTAAATACCTCTTATTATTTGTGCTCTTGAATAATGTATGATAATTGAATTAATCATAGTTCTGGATATTCAAAGTTATTTGTTTTATAATGTTATTGTATAAATTATTCTGTTTCTGTTAATTTCATTCTTTAGTAATCTCTAAAGATTCTCAGAACTTTGTTTAATAATAGTGTTGTTATAATATAAATTATTCTTCTGAATATACCCATTTTATTCTGTACCATTTCATGTAAATTTTTACATGAAAGAATCCATTTCCCCATTTCTTATATCACAATAGGGCTCTGTCACAATCATGTTCCACAACTTAGTCATTCCTCAATTGTTGGGCTTCCTCTCAATTTCCAGTTTATTTTGTCACCACAAAATGAACTACTATAAATATTTTTGTAACTAAAAGACCTTTTCTTCTTTGTTTGATTTTTATTTTCCTAGATATGATTGAGTTAAAGTCCATTTCCTATTTTGAAATTTTTTTTGTACAATTCCAAATTATTTTTCCAGAATAGTTATATACATTCACAGATTCACCAATAGTGCATCAATATGCTTGGTTTTCTCATAGCTCCTTCAAAATGTATATATTTTTTTAAAATTTGTCATCTTTGTCTCTTTGATGTGTGTGAGGTAGAATCTCAAAATTGTTTTAATGTTCATCCTCTAATTAGTAATGATTTAGAGCATTTAAAATGAGTACAGATATTTTATAATTATTTTTATTATACACATGAACATTTATTTACGTATAAATAAATGCAGTATATAATACATAGTACACACCTAGACAACTTATCAGTAGGGCAATATACCCTTTAAAAATACATTTGAATCAGTTCCTTATATAGTTTGTAATTGAGTCTTTTATCAAAGAAATTCACTGCAAATACTTTCTCCTATTTTTTGCCTTCTAATTATACTCCTAATTATACTTTATAAGATTTTTTGTGCAAAAACATTTTAATTTTATATTATGTTGTATAGTATATTTTTGTCTGGTCATGAATTTTAATTAACAGATCAGATAAGAAATTTTCTGTTTTTCTATAATTTATGATATAATAATTTGAAACATTTTATGTGATATTAATATTAATAATTGATGATATTTAATTCATATTAATTGAAATGCATATTAATTACTATATTATGTTTTAAATACTATTCATGACTTCTTGTGGACCAGTATGCAAAAGAGGTACATGACAACGATATTTGTAGGAATTAGAAGATTGCCTAGCTTTGACTTTATTGGGACCCTATATTTAAAATTTACAGTCAAATAATGTTTATGAAAGACTTACCATGCAATGTTATTTGGTTGGAGGACATAAGCATTACTACACCAAGGAACTCATAGCCTAGTTTGGGAGATGAGGCCATCTGGTCAGCTGACCACTAATCCTCAACACTTCTCCCTATTGCTAGGCCTGAGCTATTGAGTCTTCAGAATTACCATAGTCTAACATACGGTATGTGAGCAGGGATTATTTGCTCGTATAAATTTGATTGAACAGAATGTGGACATAGAGAGAAGGTAACAGTATCTAGATAGCCCTAAATGTTCTCAAATATGTACTATACTTCCCTTAGGTCAGCAATATTGTTGCCTAAAAGCAATGAAATAGTCCCTAGAATTTGAATAATTGTGATTAGTGCTTTTGTAAGAGTTAAGGAGACCATCCCTTGATGAAAGATGAGTCTATTTTCAAAAAGGTTCTCTAAGCAAAAAATCATTGCCAAAATAGGGCTAGTTTTGACCTCTAACCTAGTAGTTATTGCACTTCAGAGTGTTTTCAGCCTATTCCAAGGGTAGGGTCAAGGTGACAAATGCAAGCCCAGAAAAATTATATTGACTGCCCACCTGAATATATTTTCAAGTCTTCCCCATCTCCTAATAAACAGATTACACCTAATGTATTTGCCAGGAGAATAATAGTATGAGCATAATAAATTTGTGTCATAGTTTGGAAAGATAAGGATGGTAACCATCTTAATATTCTTGTTTTGTTGGTGTTGTTTGGGCTTTTTTTTGGCAAAGATACTGTACTGGTTTGCCATTTAGTTCTCCAGCTCATTGTACATATGAGGAACTGAGGCAAAAAGGTTGCCTAAAGTAAAAAACTAGGAAGTATCTGAGGCCAGATTTGAACCCATGAAGATGAGCCCTTCCTGATGTCAACTCCAGTGTTCTCTCTACTATGCCACCTGGCTGCCCTTAAAGTTCTATTAGATCTATTTTTTATTGACACAAACCTTATACTCAGGCTATTATATCATTTCTCAATCAAATAGTTATTTGGGTGACATTTTGCTTTGCCTTATCTTATTGATTTCAAATAACATTTTGGACAGTTGGAATGCTACACTTATAACTACCTGGTCCTTAGGAAGTAGATTCTAGTTTATTTTACTATGATATGAATGTGATGATATGAGTAAAAGAATGCATTTGAAAATTTTAAGCATAGCATGTCTGTTTGTCCATTTTGAATAAACATGGTAGAGTCAAGAGTTCTGAATGTTTGTAACTTATTTGCTCTTTTGGTTAAAATGAAAAAAAGATTGCTATGTATACTGATAAGAGCAAAAATATATCACATACAATGTGAGAGGGATTATGCTGAGCACTTTATAAATATTTATATATTTCTTATAACTTTGAGAAGTAGCAACTCTAATCCCATTGTAAAATTAAGAAAACTGAGGTAAGTAGAATTAACCTTTTGCCTCGTGTTCCAAACATGGCACTACTTATTTGCCCTAAAAGGGCAATTTATTATAGATTATCAAGGTGTGATATATAAACAGATTTAAAGATCAAATAGAAAATGGTCTTTTTATACATGAATAACCTAAGAGCCTCAAAGTCTAAGAGATTTATTCAAGACCACACAGTCAGTAATAACACAACCAATAATTTTTAATTTTTTTTCAAGGTTTCATGTTGGTACATTTTTCAATAAATATTTTCTGACATTTTTGATCCATGTTCTCTCCCTTCCTTTTAGGCAGTTTATTTTTGTGATATTAAAATAAAAGTTCACTTTAAGTCTATACTTTGTACTGTTTTTTACATAAAACAATTGCACTTTATCGAAGGCATTTTCTGAAGCTTGTGAGATCATGTGGATTTGGATGTTTTGGTTTTTATATGATTGATGATGATTAATTTCCCAATACTGGGCTCCATATTCTTTAGTAGTTTCTTTAGAGCTAGATTTATATCCTTTTCTGAAACTGGATTAGGTAAGATCCTTATCTGGCTTACTAATTGTCTAGATATTTTATATTTTGAAGATACTCTTCTATTTCATTTTTGTCTCAGTTTTTGAAGCATATAACTATGCATGATATTTTCTGCCTTTACTCTTTTATTTCTTCCGAATTTACTATGATTTCATCTTGATCATTTGCTATTTTGTTCATTGAATTTTTGCTCTGTTCTTTTAAAAATTTTTATTATTTAGAATATTTTTCCATGATTATATGAGTCATGGTCTCCCCCCCCACTCCCTTACTTCTCCTCTCCTGGAACGGACAAGAAATTCTACTGGGTTACACATATATCATTGTTCAAAACCTATTTCCATCTTATTCATATTTGCAGTACAGTGATCTTTTAACTTCAAAACCCTAATTTTATTCCTATCAAACTATATGACTGAATATATGATCTTCTGCATTTCTGTTTCCACAGTTCTTTCTCTGGATATATTCTTTCTCATAAATTCCTCTGGATTATCCTGGGTCATTGCATTGCTGCTAGTAGAAAAGTGTATTACATTCAATTGTACCATAATGTATCAGTCTGTGTACAATGCTCTTCTGGTTGTGTTTTCACTCTGCATCAATTCCAGGAAGTCTTCCAGTTGACATGGAATTCCTCCAGTTCATTATCACTTTCAGCACAATAATATTCCACAATTTATTCAGCCATTCCCCAATTAATGGTCACCCTCTCATTATCCAATTTTTTGCCACCACAAAGAGCATGGCTATAAATATCTTTGTACAAATATTTTTCCTTATTATCTCTTTGGGGTACAAACCCAGAAGTGGTATGGCTAGGTCAAAGGGTAGTCATTATTTTAAAGACTTTTGTGCAGTTGCAAATTGCCTTCCAGAATGGTTGGATCAATTTCACAACTCCACCAGTAGTGTATTAGTGTCCCAATTTTGCCACATGCCCTCCAACATTTGTTACTTTCCTTTGTCACCATATTGGCCAGTCTTCTAGGTGTGAGATGGTACCTCAGACTTGTCTTAATTTGCATTTTTATAATCAGGAGGGATTTAGAACACTTCTTCATGTGCTTATTGATAGTTTTGATTTTATCATGTGAAAACTGCCTATTCATGTCCCTTGACCATTTGTCAATTGGGAAATGGCCTGCTTTTTTTGTAAATTTGACTTAGTTCCTTATATATTTGGGAAATTAAACCTTTGTCAGAGAGTTTTGTTATAAAAATGTTCTCCCTGTTTGTTGTTTTCCTTCTAATTTTGGTTGTATTGGTTTTGTTTATATAAAACCTTTTTATTTTGATGTAATCAAAGCCATTCATTTTATATTTTGCAGTGTTCTCTATGTCTTGCTTGGTCTTAAATTCCTTTCCCACATATTTGACAGGTACACTATTCTATGTTCACCTAATTTATTTATGATTTCACTCTTTATATTTAAGTCATTTACCCATTTTGAATTTATTTGGGTATAGGGTGTAAGATAAGGATCTAGACCTGATTTTCCCCATACTGTTTTCCAATTTGCTCTGCCGTTTTTGTCAAATACTGAGCTCTTGTCCCAAAAGCTGGGATCTTTGGGTTTATTGAATACTAGCTAACTGAGGTCATTTAACTCTAGTCTATTCCATTGATCTACCCTTCTGTCTCTTAACCAGTACCATATTGTTTTGATGACTACTGCTTTATAGTACAGTTTAAGATTTGGTAATGCTAGGCCCCCATTCTTCACGTTTTTTTTTTATTTCCCTTGATATTCTTGATCTCTCTTGTTCTTCCAGGTGAACTTTGCTAAAATTTCTACTAATTTTATTTTTAAAAAAAAAGGGTTTTTTTGGTAGTTTGATAGACATGGCACTGAATAAGTAGATTAAGTTGGGTAGGGTTCTTGTTTTTATTATGTTAGTTCTTCCAAACCTTAAGCAATTAATGTTTATCCAGTTATTTAGATCTAGTTTTAATTGTGTGAAAAGAGTTTTGTAGTTTTGTTCATATAATTACTGTGTTTGTCTTGGTAGATAAAATCCTAAATATTTTATATTGTGTAGAATGATTTTAAGTGAAATTTCTCTTTCTAATTCCTGCTGCTGAATTTTGCTAGAGACATATAGAAAGACTGATGATTTTTCTGGGCTTATCTTATACTTTGCAACTTCCCTAAAGTTGCTAATTATTTCAACTAGCTTTTTACTTGATTCTCTAGGATTCTTTAAATATAGCATCCTATCATATGCAAAAAGTGATAGTTCCTCCCAAATATGCTTCAAACTATAAGATTCAAAAAGGATTTGGTGCTAAGTTGGACAATTTTATAGTCAAATACACACACACACACACACACACACACACACACTGCCAACAAAAAGAACAAAACAAAACAAAACAAAATGCTCTGCATTTTAGGTAATACTGGGAATAGGGAAGACAGGACACTAGCCAAAGTTTTCTTCTCTAATTGCTACTACTAGCTTTTCTAGTACAATATGAAATAATAGAGGTAATGATGGACATCCATGCTTCACTCCTGATCTTATTAGAAAGGCTTCTAACTTGTCCCCACTGCAGATAATACTGGCTGATGGTTTAAAATATGTAGTTTATAATTTTGAGGAAGTGCACTTCTATTTCTATGCTTCCAAGTGTTTTCAAAAGGAATGTGTGTTGTATTTTGTCAAAAGCTTTCTCTGCATTTATTGAGATAATCATGTGATTTCTGTTGTTTTGATTATCGATATGATCAATTATGTGGATGGTTTACCTAATATTAAACCACCCTTATATTCTTGCTGTAAATTCCACCTACTCATAGTAGATAATCCTTTTGATAATTTGTTGAAATCTTTTTGATAGTATTTTATTTAAGATGTTTACATCTATATTCATTAAAGAGATTGGTCTGTAGTTTTCTTTCTCTGTTTTTGGTCTGCCTGGTTTTGGAATCAATATCATATTTGTGTTATAAAAAGAATTTGGTAAGACTCCTTCTTTGCTTATTTTGTCAAATAGTTTGTATAATATTGGGATTAGTTATTCTTTAAACGTTTGATAGAATTCACTTGTGAATCTATCTGGCCCAGGGGATTTTTTCTTAGGAAGTTCCTTGATGGTTTGTTCAATTTATTTTTCTGAGATGGGATTATTCAAGTGCTCTATTTCCTCTTTTGTTCATCTAGGCAATTTATATTTTTAGAAATATTCATCCATTTCACCTAGATTGTCATATTTATTGCCATATAATTGGACAAAATGGTTCTTAATAGCTACTTTGATTTCCTCTTCATTAGGGGTGAGATCACTCTTTTCATCTTTGATACTGTTAATTTTATTCTCTTCTGTCTTTTTTTTCATTATATTAACCAGTACTTTAGCTATGTTATTTGTTTTTTCAAAGTGCCAATTCCTAGTCTTATTTATTAGGTTAATAATTCTTTTATTTTCAATTTGATTAATTTCTCTTTTAATTATTAGGATTTCCAATTGAGTTTTCCTCTGGGGATTTTTAATTTGTTATTTTTCCAATTTTTTAAGTTGCAAGCTCAATTCATTGATCTCTTCCGTGTAGATTTTATTGCAATAGGCACTCAGAGATAGAAATTTTCTCCTGAGTACTGCTTTGGCTGTATTCCATAGGTTTTGATATGATGTCTCCTCATTGTCATCCTCTTTAATGAAGTCTATAATTGTTTCTATGATTTCTTTTTTTGACCCAGCACTTTTGAAGAATTAGATTATTTAGTTTCCAGTGAATTTTAAATGTGCCTTTCCATAGATCCCTGTTAAGTATAATTTTTATTGAATTATGATCTCAAAAAATTACATTTATTGTTTCTGCTTTTCTGTATTCTTTTGCAATATTTCTAGTACATGGTAGCCCTAGAACATGGTAGATCTTTGTGTATGTACCATGAACTGCTGAGAAGAAGGCATATTCCTTTTTATTCCTATTCATTTTTCTCCAGATATCTACTACCTCTAATTTTTCTAGCATTTCATTGCTTCCCTTACTTCTTTCTTATTTATTTTTATTTCAATTTGTCTAGTTCTGAAAGGGGAAGATATTACTTTATTATTTAAAGTACCCTTTAATAGAATTTAATTTCCATTCTTATCTCTTTTAATCAGATCAATTTCTACTTTAGCTTTGTCTGGTATTGTGACTACTAGTCCTGTCTTTTTTAGTTTAGATGATGCATAATAAATTTTGCTCCAGCATTTTACCTTGAATCTGTGTGTGTCACTCTGCCTCAAATGTGTTTCTTGTAAACAACATATAGTAGAATTCTGTTTTTTTTAAAACATTATTTTATTTGGTCATTTTCATACATTATTCATTGGAAACAGATCATTTTCTTTTCCTCCCCCCCTCCCCTAGCTGATGCGTGATTCGTCTGGGTATCACATGTGTCCTTGCTCTGAACCCATTTCCTTATTGGTATTTTCATTAGGGTGCTCATTTCGTGTCTCTCCTTGATCATGTCCCCTCAACTTTGTAGTCAAGCAGTTGCTTTTAATCAGTGTTTTTACTCCCTCAGTTTGTCCTCTGCTTGAGGTTAGTTTGTTTTTGTTTTTTTTTCCTCATAGATCCCTGCAGATTGTTCAGGGACATTGTAAATCCATTACTGGAGAAGTCCATTACTTTCTCTTGTACCACAGTGTGTCAGTCTCTGTGTACAATGTTCTCCTGGTTCTGCTCCTCTCACTCTGCATCACTTCCTGGAGGTTGTTCCAGTTCACATGGAATTCCTCCACTTTATTATTCCTTTGAGCACAATAGTATTCCATCACCAACATATACCACAATTTGTTCAGCCATTCTTCAATTGAAGGGCATCCCCTTATTTTCCAATTTTTGGCCACCACAAAGACTGCAGCTATGAATATTCTTGTACAAGTCTTTTTCCTTATTATCTCTTTGGGGTACAAACCCAGCAGTGCTATGGCTGGATCAAAGGGCAGACAGTGCTTTATTGCCCTTTGGGCATACTTCCAAATTGCCCTCCAGAATGGTTGGATCAATTCACAACTCCACCAGCAATGCATCAATGTCCCAATTTTGCCACATCCCCTCCAACATTCATTACTTTCCTTTGGTGTCATGTTAGCCAATCTGCTAGGTGTGAGGTGATACCTCAGAGTTGTTTTGATTTGCATCTCTCTGATTATAAATGAATTCTGTTTTTTAATAGACTCTGCTATGTGATTTCATCCCATTAATATTCAGCTATAATGGAAGGATCTGAGAGGTAAAGATTGAGAGGGGAAACAGAAGGAGAGAGGGAAATGGGGAGAGAGGGAGAGAGGGAGAGAGAAGATTCTTCTTTTCCTCTCTTTTTCTGGAAGAGAGGTAGCCAAGTCTTGCCCCCCTTGTCAGAGGGAATATGTCTCCTCAGAGAATAGTTCTGGGAGATGGAGGACACCCACTGTCACTTCCCTTCAGAAACCTGTGGTCACCCCACTATCAAGGAGAGATGTTGTTCCTTGGGTTAGGCAGTTGGGATCCCTGGGATCCTGAGCTAACTTTCCCCTTTTGGGGAGAGATGTGATTCTCCCCAAATCTTCTGTACCCTTTCTTAGAGGCAGAAACCAACCAGACCTAATTCTAAAGTAGAAAACAATTTATTTGGGTTCATACATGAGGTAGAGGTGTCAGGCAAGGAAAGTGGGGAGTAGGAAAACCTACCACTGATCCCTGCCTGGCAGGCTGTCCCCCCAAGTTCTCAGGGTTCAAGAACCCTCCTCCAACCAGCTGCTGATTGTTCCATATTCATTAGCTAACTAGCTTTTAATTTGGGAGTCTAGGAACAAGTTAGGGAGAGATATGGATGGCTCTGGCCAGTGTGAGTCCAAATCCAAACCCCTTTGAGAATTCCAGTAGCTGTTCTTGAAGAGTTTTAGTGGAGGTGTTTTGGGGTCCCAGAAGGAATAACAGGTCCCATACAGATGGGCTCTTTCTCAGCTTCTAGGAAAACGTCCTTTCCTCTTTCACCTCCCAAGCTGAAAGATTGTTGACAGTTGGAGCTTCTCTCTCTCTCTCTGCCCTTCCTCTGCTGCTCTTCAGCTGATCTCTCCTCTCTTTCTTACATTACACAGCATTATGATTACTAACTGTGTATTACCCTCCATCATATTATCCCCTTTAAATTCTGCCACAATCCCCTTTCTCTGTTCTTCACCAGTATTTTGTTTTTTTGTCAGCCCCCCTCCCCCCCTGACTTTCCACTCCCTCCAATTACCTCCCTTATCCCTCATCTTATTCCCCTTCTCTTTCTCTGTGGGGTAATTTAGAATTCTATACCTCACTGAGTAGGATAAATTAGAATTCTATACCCCACTGATTATACTTGTTTTACCCTCTCTGAGCCTTTCAAGATGAGAGTAAAGTTTAAATATTGCCTGTCATCACCCTTATCCTCTCCTTTCTATAACGGTTTTTAATGCTTAATTATGTAATGTAATTTAAGCCATTCTATCAATACAACCCTCTCTTTTAGCCCTTGAGTGATTTTTTACATGTCATTCGGTTGCATACACATCATATCATATGCATACCAATCCATATCATCATATTTAGATCTATATCATATCATAATCAGCTTACTTCTCTACTCTCTTTCTGAATAAAATCCTTCTATCTTCTCTACTACTAAGGGTAATTCTTGAGTTATAGGAATCCTTTTCCATGTAGACTTAAAAACATTTTGACCTTAATTTTCTCTTTCTTATTTAGCTTTTGGGGCTTCTCTTGTGTCTCGTGTTTGGACTTCAAATTTTTTGTTCAGATCTGACTTATTCCTCAGAAATGCCTTGAAATATTCTATCTTATTGAATGCCCATTTTCCCCTGAATGAATATATTCAGTGTTGCTGGATAGGTGAACCTGTGTTGTAAAGCCAGATCTTTTGCCTTCCCGATTATCATATGCCATGCCTTTTGATCCTTTAATGTAGAAGCTGCTAGGTCTCATGTGATCCTAATTGTAGCTCCATGGTATTTGAATGGTTTATTTCTGGCTGCTTGAAATATTTTCTCCTTGACTTAGTGGTTCTTGAATTTAGCTCTTATATTCCTGGAAGTTGTCATTTGAGGACTTTTTTTCTTGAGGTGATCTGTGAATTCTTTCGATTTCAATTTTATTTTCTTCTTCAAGGATCTCTGGGCAGTTATCTTTGATATTTTCTATATGTGATGTCCAAGTTTTTTTCTTGAGCATGGCTTTCAGGTAGTCCAATAATTCTCAAATTGTCTCTCCTAGATCTATTTTATTGGTCTGTTGTGTGTTCAATAAGATATTTCATATTGTCCTCCATTTTTCCCTTCCTTTAATTCTGCTTTAATGTTTCTTGATTTCTTGTGAAATCATTAGTTTCTAGACGTCCAGTTCTGATTTTTAAGGCCTGATTTTCCTCTACTATTATTGGTTCTTCTTTTTCAATTGACCCATTTCTTCTTGTATTACTTTCATTTCTTCTTGCATCATTTTCCTTTTCCTTGCATCATTTTCATTTCTCTTTTCCCACTTTTCCTCTCCCTCTCTTAATTGGCTTTTGAAGTCCTTTTTGAGTTCTTCCAGAATCTGTGTACAATTTATATTTTTCTTTTGGACTTTGAGTGTGTATCCTTTACTTTCACTATTTCCTTTTGTGTCTGTACCTTGCTCTTTTTCTCCATAAGAAATCTTTGGAATTAGGGGCTTTTCTTTGTAGTTTGCTTATTTTTCCTCTCTAATTCTAGGTAGGCTTGTGGGGGGGAGGGATGATGTGATGGTCTGAGGACTAAGAACTCTGAGAGCCCTCTCCCCGTGCTGATTCAATTGACCCTTGAGATGCTGATAGCTTAAAGACTTACCTCAGGCTTAGGTATAAGCTTTTGATCTCACTCTGATCTAGATCAAGTCAAGGGCTGGGCAAATTCTAGCTTCATACTTAGTCTTAAATTTTGGTTTCACTATATACCTGATCCAATCAGGCATATATTGTCCTGTCTTGGAGCTATGACCTAAGCTTTAGGCAAAAAAGATCAATACTTAGTACTTAGTACTATCATTCACCCCAAAGTGTCAATTAAGTCCTTGTCCCAGTCCCAGACTAGAATTCCCTAGGATGGGGCTCCAGACTTTTCCACAGTTTTGAAATTTCAATGGTTATGGGTTGGCTTGTACCTTTTGTTCAACCAGGGTCTCAAGATCTGGATATTGGTTTGGGTGTAGGTTCCTGGACCTCACACAGCAGGTGTGAGGTGTGTGGGGTGTATGGCTCCCTCTTGGCTTGCTCTTTCCTCCTTGCTACAGTTTCTTGCTGGGTCTGCTCTCCTCTTACTCCAGTACCTCAGATGTTAATTGCCTGCCTTTTGGGTTTTTCTTTTCTTGAAAGTTGTTTTATTCTTTCTCCTTGTTGGTTCTTTCATTCCTGTATTCATTTTGTACAGATATTTTAATCTTGGTTGGCAGAGAGCTGTTACTCTAGTTAATCTGCCATCTTGGCTCTACCCTAGGTGCACTGTTCTTTTCATAAGATTAACTAAATTCATCAATTTTATTAGTTTTTTCAAAGTTTCCTTATTTCTACATTTTTTGTTCTAAATATATCCATTTTCTCTCATTTGGATATCTACTCTTTGGTGCTTATTTTATACTTTTTGGCTTTCTAATTCTTATAACCATACATTCAGTTTATAGATCCTCCTTTCCCCTCTATTTTGTTTAGTGTATATTTTTAGAATATTCTTTTTTCTCTTGAATACTGATTTAGCTATATCTCACAAATTTGGCATGTTCTTTCTTCATGATTTGTTCTTTGACACAGTTATTATTTAGTATTTTAATGTTGCCTCGATGTGAGTATCTTTTGCTTGTGGTCCCCAAATTCAAATTTCTTCTGTACCATGAGCTATAAAGGATAAAGTAATTATTCCTCCATTTTTACATTTGTTTATAATATCTTTGCACCTTAATACAAGGTCAATTGTCCTAGAAGTTCTGTTTCATACTGAGAAATATTCCTATTATTCTCTGTTCCATTTAGATGCTATAAAGCCTCTAATTCTAGTTTATCTTGGAATGCATTCTGTTCTGCATTTTCCTTTTTTTTTTCTCCTAGACTTATCCAAAACTGAAAGAGGAATATCAAAGTCTCCTGTGTAACAGTGAAAATTTAGGGGAGACTGAGGCAGGTAAAAATTAGTTTCTCTCTGCAAGGAGTATTATATTTTATGAGGTTTATTAAAGTTAAGGATTAAAGAAAATACAGGATAAGGAAAAACACATGCCTAGGCCAGAGGCCTAGACAAGATAACCTCACATCATGGAAGAGACGCCTCTGCTCCAAAATGGAAGTTCAAAAAGCCCTCCAAAAGCCTTTGCAATCAGCTTAAATCCCTTCTCGATGTCACCCACCTCAGAATTCCATGAGATTACAAAACATTCTGGGGAAGTGGAGCAAAGGCTTGTGGGGATTGAAGTTCCGAGTTCGAGTCTATTTTTTACATTTCTCCATTTGAGCATTTGAAAAAATTAATTTTTTTCCAAAGGATCATGAAAACATAATTAATTTAAAGATTACAATAATTTGAGGATAAGAGAAAAAAAGAATAAAACCAATAATTGCTAAAATGCATTGACAAAAAAGCCAGTTAGGGGGCAGTCCCCTTTGGCATAAAAGTATACATACAAATAAATGTTCAATCAACCACACCCAAAGTTCAATTTTGTGCAACTTGTGGTCTGGAGGCTTCTTCATGGTGGCTTCTCCAACAGTTCAGTTCTGGATTCAGAGAGCTGGCATCTTTTTTACCTAAAATTCTTCTCAAAAGGAATTTAAACTTTGCAATTTAAATAATGATATTTTTTACATTCCCCCCGTTAAGAGGGTGATTGACAAATACAGAATCACTTAGGGATGAATGGCTGAGGTATGAGGTATATGAATAAATTGACAAGAGAAATGAAAAAGAATATCAGAAAATAACAAAAAACAGAAAGGTTTCTGGATGAAAATATAGACTATCAAAGGCTATGTGTAAAATTCCAAGTCAAAAGAAAAATAAACCTATAACAGGTCCTTCTATCAGGGCCCAATCAAAATGATCTAAGCAATGATGCATTTACCCAGTCAGTAGCCAGGACTACAGAAAGGTACCACACTATGAAAGGCAGAAAAGGGACCAGATTATAGGAGCCAAGGTTTGGGGATACTCGTCTGTGAGTATCTTCAGAGTGAGTGTGGACACAAGGAAAGCCTATGTCTAACAGTGTTAAACACAGTAACATCGAGTCTTCACACTAGGTTCAAGACCTTTGTATTGGCCTAGAAGTGCATCAGTCCATCCTGGATTGGCTTTTCTTTGGTCCTGTGCAATAGCTCTTGTGTGTATATCTTGTCCTGGAATCAGACAGAATTATTAAGCAAAGTCCCACAATTTATTTAAATAATTAGTGGCATTGTTTTTATAGTCACAAGCTTTTTAGGGTATGCATTAGCAAATGTATCTTAAACTTGTAGTACTGAAAAATCAAAAGGTTAAAGAAAATCTTAATACTGGTGACATATGCTTCAAATATAAAAAAAGGAGAGAAAAAATAAAAAAAAACAAATAGTATATTGCACATGCAAGAAAAATGTAATAATAAAAGAGCTTTAAGAAATTAAAAAATATAGCTTATAATCATTGACACTGTGTCAGCTAAGAAAATATAAAATGCAAGGCTTTCTCAACAAAAATGTGATCAATTTCCTCTTAATATCTGGCCATGCTCCACTGTAAGTATGAGGCAAATGAATTGAGAGAGGTAACATTTTTTTCATTTTTTAAAAAATACAGTAGTACAAATATGTAGGTATCAAAATCCCCCAAATTCTCAATGGCCCAATTAATTACAATAGCAAACAAGCACACTTTCACATTTCACATAAGTTGTATGACATTTAAAAGCCTATGAATTGATGGATATTTGAAACAATTTTTACAAACGTAGCAATCTTTCAACCTTGGTATTTAAACATATTTTTAAACAAAGTAAAACTCATCTTGGGTTAAGAACATAATCAAGAAATCTATATATCATTCTGGTAGAAGTAAAATAGTGAGCTGAAGAGTATAAATAAAGGGGTGCTCCTTTTTCTTGGAGGCTTTTAGGGATACAAATGCCCTGAGATTAACTGCTCCAACTTCCATTCACATATTTAGAAATGCGGGAAGGTTGGGGGTTATAAATAAATTTCACTTCAGCTACTATAATGGGCCTTACCTTGTGGTAGGGGCAGGCAAAAATGACCAGAGATTGTTTAAAAAATTACAAAAATCATATTTAAAAGACCCTTAAAATAATTGAGATATTTAGCATATTAAATTTTCCAAGGTTGTTATAGCAATTGTAACCAGTTCTGAAGTCCATCTATCCTCGGCAAAATAGAAAAAAGCTGTTTTTTCGTATATGGGCTTATTCAATAATATTTGTTCAGCACAGTTATAGGGGAAAGACAACAGAATTTTAAAAGTAATCAATTTAAATATGTATATATATATATAATATATATATAATATATAAATAAAATAAATTTAAAAGTAATCAAAACTCAGTACATTAAAATGAACAGTATAACAGAATAATATCGAATCCAGTAATATATGAACTCAAAATCACAAAGTTATATCTTAAAAAAATCAGGAAAAATGCAATAGAGTACAGAGATTTGTATAAACCATTGGAGTCTGAAATGCCTTACAATATAGCCTTTAGTCTCTTCAAAGTTCCTTGGGGTTTGTTTGTTTGTTTGTTTGTTTTTAATTATCCATTTAAATGTCTATTATCAGAAGGCAGAGTGGTAAGGGCTAGGCAATGGGGTCTGAGCGATCTACTCAGGGCCTCACAGCCATGAAGTGTCTCAGGCCAGATTTTAACCCAGGACCGCATGTCTGTGGGCCTGGCTCTCAGTTCCCTGAGCCTCCCATTTGCCTCCCCAAGGTTAGCTGAATCTTCTCCCTGACATGCAGGTGAAGTCAATGAAATTACCAGAACAGTCAAAAGGTATCTTTTTAAATAGCCCATTGCTTTTTAAGTTCCTGCTTGAAAAATCTGTTTCTTCTTCTCTCCCATTCTCTCTCCCCTGCTATGATCCCTCCTCCTGCTCCAGTCCACGTGGAGCCCAGGCCGCCCACGTGGAGCCAATACCCCCTCATTTTGTTACCAGCCAAGGATCTGGGTTTGTTGGGCATGCAGGTCACCAGGTGATTGCAATCTTGGTTGAATCAGGTGGGCCAGGTGAGCAAGAGAAAGGCCACTGGGGTGGGCAGGACCGGGGCCAGAGCAGAGCGCAGACAAGCAGGGCTGAGTGGAGTGGGCAGCCTGGGTGGGCAGTCCAAAGCGGATGGCGGTGGCAGGCAGGGAGGCAGGCAGGGCCAAGAGATCGGCACCAAGTGAGAGGCCAGCAGGAGCCAGAGCCGGGACCAGGTGAGGACGGAGAGAGGTCAGGATCGGGGGCTGCATGCCCGCAGGCAGAAGTGGCTGAGCTGGGTGGGGGAGCTATCTTAACGGCTGGAACGAGCAGCAGCTTTGTGAGGGTAAAAAAAAAAACACCTTGACCAGAGAAACGTGGCTTAAAATCAATCTCTAGGCACTAGCTATTAAAGCTGAACTAAAGATCAGAAAAGAAATCAGAAGATTGAGATATTTCGTTTTCCCGAAGTGGTTACGCCAACTGTAACAGTGAAAATTTAGGGGAGACTGAAGCAGGTAAAAATTAGTTTCTCTCTGCAAGGAGTATTATATTTTATGAGGTTTATTAAAGGTAAGGATTAAAGAAAATACAGGATGAGAAAAAAACACATGCCTAGGCCAGAGGCCTAGACAAGATAGCCTCACATCATGGAAGCTATGACTCTGCTCCAAAATGGAAGCCCAAAAAGCCCTCCAAAAGCCTTTGCAATCAGCTTAAATCCCTTCTCGATCTCGCTCAACTCAGAATTCCATGAGATTACAAAGCATTCTGGGGAAGTGGAGCCTTAAAGGCTTGTGGGGATTGAAGTCCAGAGTTCGAGTCTGTTTTTTACACCTGTCACTATGGAACTAAAGTCTCTATTTTCTTGTAACTAAGATGAATACTTCTTTTATGAATTTGGATTCCAAGATATAGGAGTGCATACTTTTTTAACTGATTCTGCATTGCTGGTTCTAGTTATTTTCAGCATTATACTGTTTCCTGGTTCATCTTTTATTTTGGTGTTGTTAGTTTTTGTTTTGTCTGACAGCTTAATTATATCATATTATTTTAGAATTCACTTAATACATAGTAAATTTCTTTCCATCTTATCAATTTTATTTTGAGTGTTTTTGTTTTTTAGATGGAGTTCTTTTTTTTTATTTTATTTGATCATTTCGAAGCATTATTCATTAAAGACAAAGATAATTTTCTTTTCCTCTCCCCATCCCCCATAGCCGACGCGTAAATCCACTGGGCATTACATCTTTTCTTGATTTGAACCCATTGCTATGTTGATAATATTTGCATTAGAGTGTTCATTTAGAGTCTATCCTCTGTCATGTCCCCTCAACCTCTGTATTCAGGCAGTTGCTTTTTCTCAGTGTTTCCACTCCCATAGTTTATCCTTTGCTTATGAATGGTGTTTTTTTCTCCTGGGTCCCTGCAAGTTGTTCAGGGACATTACACCACCACTAATGGAGAAGTCCATTATGTTCGATTATACCACAGTGTATTAGTCTCTGTGTACAATGTTCTCCTGGTTCTGCTCCTCTCGCTCTGCATCACTTTCTGGAGGTTGTTCCAGTCTCCATGGAACTCCTCCACTTTATTATTCCTTTTAGCACAATAGTATTCCATCACCAACATATACCACAATTTGCTCAGCCATTCCCCAATTGATGGGCATCCCTTCGTTTTCCAGTTTTTGGCCAACACAAAGAGCGCAGCTATGAATATTTTTGTACAAGTCTTTTTGTCCATTATCTCTTTGGGGTACAGACCCAGCAGTGCTATGGCTGGATCAAAGGGTAGATATTCTTTTGTCGCCCTTTGGGCATAGTTCCAAATTGCCCTCCAGAATGGTTGGATCAGTTCACAACTCCACCAGCAATGAATTAATGTCCCTACTTTGCCACATCCCCTCCAGCATTCATTACTTTCCTTTGCTGTTATGTTAGCCAATCTGCTAGGTGTGAGGTGATACCTCAGAGTTGTTTTGATTTGCATCTCTCTGATTATAAGAGATGTAGAGCACTTCTTCATGTGCTTATTAATAGTTTTGATTTCTTTATCTGAGAACTGCCTATCCATTTCCCTTGCCCATTTATCAATTGGAGAATGGCTTGATTTTTTGTACAATTGATTTAGCTCTTTATAAATTTGAGTAATTAAACCTTTGTCAGAGGTTTCTATGAAGATTTTTTCCCAGTTTGTTGTTTCCCTTCTGATTTTAGTTACATTGGTTTTGTTTGTGCAAAAGCTTTTAAATTTGATATAGTCAAAATTATTTATTTTACATTTCGTGATTCTTTCTATGTCTTGCTTGGTTTTATATTTTTTTTTTTTAATATATTTTATTTGATCATTTCCAAGCATTATTCGTTAAAGACATAGATCATTTTCTTTTCCTCCCCCCCACCCCCCATAGCCGACGCGTAAGTCCACTGGGCATTAGATGTTTTCTTGATTTGAACCCATTGCTTTGTTGATAGTATTTGCATTAGAGTGTTCATTTAAAGTCTATCCTCTGTCATGTCCCCTCAACCTCTGTATTCAGGCAGTTGCTTTTTCTCGGTGTTTCCACTCCCATAGTTTATCCTTTGCTTATGAATGGTGTTTTTTTTTTTTTCTCCTGGATCCCTGAAAGTTGTTCAGGGACATTACACCGCCACTAATGGAGAAGTCCATTACGTTCGATTATACCACAGTGTATTAGTCTCTGTGTACAATGTTCTCCTGGTTCTGCTCCTCTCGCTCTGCATCACTTCCTGGAGGTTGTTCCAGTCTCCATGGAACTTCTCCACTTTATTATTCCTTTGAGCACAATAGTATTCCATCACCAACATATACCACAGTTTGTTCAGCCATTCCCCAATTGATGGGCATCCCCTCGTTTTCCAGTTTTGGGCCACCACAAAGAGCGCAGCTATGAATATTTTTGTACAAGTCTTTGTGTCCATTATCTCTTTGGGATACAGACCCAGCAGCGCTATGGCTGGGTCAAAGGGTAGATATTCTTTTGTCGCCCTTTGGGCATAGTTCCAAATTGCCCTCCAGAATGGTTGGATCAGTTCACAACTCCACCAGCAATGAATTAATGTCCCTACTTTGCCACATCCCCTCCAGCATTCATTACTTTCCTCTGCTGTTATGTTAGCCAATCTGCTAGGTGTGAGGTGATACCTCAGAGTTGTTTTGATTTGCATCTCTCTGATTATAAGAGATGTGGAATACTTCTTCATGTGCTTGTTAATAGTTTTGATTTCTTTATCTGAGAACTGCCTATCCATTTCCCTTGCCCATTTATCAATTGGAGAATGGCTTGATTTTTTGTACAATTGATTTAGCTCATTATAAATATGAGTAATTAAACCTTTGTCAGAGGTTTCTATGAAGATTTTTTCCCAATTTGTTGTTTCCCTTCTGATTTTAGTTATATTGGTTTTGTTTGTACAAAAGCTTTTTAGTTTGATGTAGTCAAAATTATTTATTTTACATTTTGTGATTCTTTCTATATCTTGCTTGGTTTTAAAGCCTTTCCCCTCCCAAAGGTCTGACATGTATACTATTCTGTGTTTACCCAATTTACTTATGGTTTCCTTCTTTATGTTTAAGTCACTCACCCATTTTGAATTTATCTTGGTGTAGGGTGTGAGGTGTTGATCTATTCCTAGTCTCTCCCACACTGTCTTCAAATTTTCCCAACAGTTTTTATCGAATAGTGGATTTTTGTCCCAAAAGCTGGGATCTTTGGGTTTATCATATACTGTCTTGCTGAGGTCGCTTTCCCCCAGTCTATTCCACTGATCTTCCTTTCTGTTTCTTAGCCAGTACCAAATTGTTTTGATGACTGCTGCTTTGTAATATAGTTTAAGGTCAGGGACTGCAAGGCCCCCATCATATGTGTTTTTTTTTCATTATTTCCCTGGATATCCTTGATCTTTTCTTCTTCCAAATGAACTTTGTTATGTTTTTTTCTAAATCAGTGAAGAAGTATTTTGGTAGTTCAATAGGTATGGCACTAAATAGATAAATAAGTTTGGGTAAGATGGTCATTTTTATTATATTGGCTCATCCTATCCATGAGCAGTTAATGTTTTTCCAATTGCTCAAGTCTAGTTTTAGTTGTGTGGCGAGTGTTTTGTAGTTGTGTTCATATAGTTCCTGTGTTTGTTTTGGGAGGTAGATTCCTAGGTATTTTATTTTGTCTAAGGTGATTTTGAATGGGATTTCTCTTTCTAGTTCTTGCTACTGAGCTGTGTTGGAGATATATAGAAAAGTTGATGATTTATGTGGGTTTATTTTGTATCCTGCAACTTTGCTAAAGTTGTTGATTATTTCAATTAGCTTTTTGGTTGAATCTCTAGGATTCTTTAAGTAGTCCATCATGTCATCTGCAAAGAGTGATAACTTGGTCTCCTCCTTGCCTATTTTGATGCCTTCAATTTCTTTTTCTTCTCTAATTGCTACTGCTAGTGTTTCTAGTATAATGTCAAATAGTAGAGATGATAATGGGCACCCTTGTTTCACTCCTGATCTTATTGGGAATGCATCTAGTTTATCCCCATTGCAGATGATATTAGCTGATGGTTTTAGATATATACTGTGTATTATTTTTAGGAAAGACCCTTCTATTCCTATGCTTTCTAGTGTTTTTAATAGGAATGGGTGTTGTATTTTATCAAATGCTTTTTCTGTGTCTATTGAGATAATCATGTGGTTCTTGTTGGTTTGCTTGTTGATGTGGTCAGTTATGTGGATGGTTTTCCTAATATTGAACCAACCCTGCATCCCTGGTATAAATCCTACTTGATCATGGTGAATGATCCTTCTGATCACTTGCTGGAGTATTTTTGCTAGTATCCTATTTAAAATTTTTGCATCTATATTCATTAGGGAGATTGGTCTATAGTTTTCTTTCTCTGTTTTTGACCTGCCTGGTTTTGGAATCAGTACCATGTTTGTGTCGTAAAAGGAGTTTGGTAGAACTCCCTCTTTGCTTATAATGTCAAATAGTTTGTATAGTATTGGGATTAACTGTTCTCTGAATGTTTGATAGAATTCACAGGTGAATCCATCAGGCCCTGGGGATTTTTTCTTAGGAAGATCTTTGATGGCTTGTTGGATTTCATTTTCTGATATGGGATTATTTAAGAATTCTATTTCCTCTTCTGTTAGTTTAGGCAGTTTGCATTTTTGTATATATTCATCCATTTCTCCTAAATTGGTGTATTTATTGCCATATAATTGGGCAAAGTAATTTCTAATGATTGCCTTAATTTCCTCTTCATCGGAGGTGCTGTCCCCCTTTTCATCTTTAATGCTGTTAATTAGCTTTTCTTCCTTCCTTTTTAAAATTAGATTGACCAGTACTTTGTCTATTTTGTTTGTTTTTTCAAAGTACCAGCTTCTTGTCTTATTTATTAAATCAATAGTTCTATCACTTTCGATTTTATTAATTTCTTCCTTAATTTTTAGGATTTCTAGTTTGGTTTTCTGCTGGGTGGTTTTAACTTGATGGCTTTCAAGTTTTTTCATTTGCATTTCCAATTGATTGATCTTTTCTCTCCCTAGTTTGTTAATATAAGCATTCAGGGAAATGAATTTACCTCTGATTACCACTTTGGCTGCATCCCAAAAGGTTTGAAAGGATGTCTCGCCATTGTCATTTTCCTCGAAATTATGAATTGTTTCTATGATTTCTTCTTTAACTAAACGATTTTGGAGTATCATATTGTTTAATTTCCAATTGGTTTTAGATTTGGTTTTCCATGTACCATTACTAATCATTATTTTTATTGCCTTGTGATCTGAGAAGGCTGCATTCATTATTTCTGCTTTTCTGCATTTGTGTGCTATGTTTCTGTGACCTAATGTATGGTCAATTTTTGTGAATGTGCCATGTGGTGCTGAGAAGAAGGTGTATTCCTTTTTATTCCTATTTATTTTTCTCCATATGTCTATTAATTCTAATTTTTCTAAGATTTCATTCACTTCTTTTACCTCTTTCTTATTTATTTTTTGATTTGATTTATCTAAATTTGATAATGGTTGGTTTAAGTCTCCCACTAATATGGTTTTACTGTCTATTTCTTCCTTCAATTCTCCCAGTTTCTCCATTAGAAATTTGGGTGCTATATTATTTGGTGCATACATGTTGATTAATGATATTTCCTCATTGTCTAGAGTCCCTTTTAACAAAATATAATTACCTTCCCTATCCCTTTTGATCAGGTCTATTTTTGCATTGGCTTTATCAGATATCATGATTACCACTCCTGACTTCTTTCTATCAGTTGAGGCCCAGAAGGTCTTACTCCATCCTTTAATTCTGACTTTGTGGGTGTCAACCCGCCTCATGTGTGTTTCTTGAAGACAACATATGGTAGGGTTTTTGATTCTAATCCATTCTTCTATTCGTCTACGTTTTATGGGTGAGTTCATCCCATTCACGTTCAAAGTTATGATTGTCATTTGTGGACTCCCTGGCATTTTGATAGCCTTCCCTAATTCTAACCTTTTCTTCTTCGGCTCTACCTTTTAGTCCAGTGATTTACTTTGAATCAGCCCCCCTTGTCCCCTCCCTTGATGTTTTCCTTCTTAGTCCCTCCCTTTTTTTCCCTCCCTCTCCCCCCTCTCTTTCCCTCCCTTTTTGTTTTCCCTCTCCCCCTCCCCCCCTTGGTTTTCCCTTCTCCCTACCCTTGTTGGGTAAGATAGAATTCAAGATCCCAATGGATCTGGATGTTTTTCCCTCTCAGAGTTGATTTTCCTGAGATTAAGGTTTAAGTAAAAAACCTTCTCTTCCTCTCCTTCTTATAGGAGTTTTCTTCCCCTGCCCTTCCAATGTGAATCTTTGTGTGAGAAAGATTATTCTATTTGGTCTTTCTTTACCCCCTATTTATACATTACATTTTCCCCATATGTTAGTATACATAGATTGATACAAATGTAGTCCTTATAGAAGAGAGTTTGAGTAAAAGAAGAAGATAATATTTTTCTCCTTTCCCCTTTCCTTAATATTTACCTTTTCAGGTATTCCTTGCTCTTTGTTTTTCGGTATCAAACTTTCCACAGAGCTCTGGTCTGTTCTTTGCAAAAAGTTGGAAGTCTTCTATTTTGTTGAATGCCCATACTTTCCCTTGGAAGTATATAGTCAGTTTTGCTGGGTAGCTGATTCTTGGTTGAAGGCCCAGCTCTCTTGCCTTTCTGAAGATCATGTTCCATGCCTTACGATCATTCAGAGTAGAACTTGCAAGGTCTTGTGTGACCCTGATTGGCATTCCTTTATATCTAAATTGTCTTTTTCTGGCTTCCTGTAGGATTTTTTCTTTTGTTTGAGAGCTTTGGAATTTGGCAATTACATTCCTGGGAGTTGTCTTTTGGGGGTTTAGTGTAGAAGGTGTTCTGTGAGCTCTGTCAGTGGCTGTATTGCCCCCTTGTTCTAGAATCTCTGGGCAATTTTCTTTGTTTATATCTTGTATCAGGATGTTGAGTTTGGTGTTTATTTCTGGCTTTTCTGGAAGTCCAATTATTCTTAAATTATCTCTTCTCCCTCTATTTTCCAGATCTGTCACCTTGTTGGTGAGATATTTTATGTTCTCTTCTAATTTCTTGGTATTTTGACTTTGCTTTATTAATTCTTGCTCTTTTACATGATCATTGTCTTCCAGTTGCCTGATTCTGGCCTTTTAAACCCGATTTTCCTTTTCAGTTTGGTCACACCTTTTTTGTAGATGCGTGAATTTCTTTTGCATTATTTCCCACTTTTCCTCCAAGAAGGCTTCCATCTTTTTGGTCATTTCTGATTCAAATTCTTCATGGGTTTGTGGAGAGTTTTCATTTCCTTTGGAAGGTTTCAGAGCATTTTCTTGTGTATCGTATTCTATCTCCTCTGTATTTTGTATTTTGGCTCTGTAGAATGTGTCCAAAGTCGCCCCTTTCTTCTTATTTTTCTTGGGATTTTGGGGCTTCTGTGCTTCTGTGGAGTTTGCCATCTCTGAATGGGGAGGATTAGCTTTTCTTATCTCTGTCTGGTGTTCAGAGGCTTTAGTCCTGGGCAGATTGTAGGTTCTATGAGCTTTCCCTGGGTTTAACTGAGTATGCCTTAAGGCAATGACTTTCACTGGAACTGGAATGGAAGGGTCGGACCAGGGGGCCACCCTCTCCCCAGGCTCTCTCTGTTTCCCTGCTGCTATGGTGCCCCCTCGACTGGACTGGGTCGGGTTGCTTTCCGGAAGTTGCCTTCAGAATAGCTGGCCGTGAGGCTGTTTTGTCGGCCCTGAGGGTTGCTGTTGTTTCAGAGGACCCTGCTCTCTGAGGGGGGCGGGACTGCGGCTTCGCGGAGCCTTGGACTCTGCACTCCTACCCCTTAGGTCCAAGTGATCTTGGTTTCTGGCTTTTGAGGGGGGCCGTACCTTTTGATCCAGGTCCCGGTCCAGGAGGAGGATTCCCAGGGTCTATGCTGTTGATTGTTTTGAATTTGGGCGCCTTAGGAGCTTATAGTTTGAGATCAGTTGGGAAGGGTTTTCCGGAGATCTTAACTTTAGCTTTCTCTAAGCCACCATCTTGACTGGAAGTCTAGCAGTTGAAGTTCTTTTAAGCAATAGATTGTATATGTTTCTATAGATGTCTGACTGTGGGATTTTTCTCCACTTTGAGCTAGTTCTGATGATAGTAAGATTCAAGCATAGTCATGCCCATCCCATCTTCTCTTCTGTTATTTGCTTAATATGCTCCTATGCTTTTCTTAATGAAATTTATTCCTTTCTATCTCTCCTTTTGTCTTTTCCCCATGTGTTTCCCTTTCCTATTTCTCTTTTTTTGGGGGGCAAGTAGAAGGATACCAGCCCATCGTATTTAGCTTCCTCCTTCTTTCTATGCTCTGCTCTGATAATATAGTTTTTTAGTATCTTAGGTTTACGTATCTTAGATGTTTTAAGTATTTTACCTTTACCAAGGATCATAGATATCTAGTTATTTCAATTATCACCTACCCAGATATGAATTACACAATTCAACTTTATCTAACCCCTTCAGATTTCATTTTGCCTTTTAATGCTTCTCTCAAGTTTGCTCATCAAATTTTCTATTCAACCCTGGTATTTTGATCAGGAAAGTCCAAGTTTCCTATATTTCATTGACTATATCCTTCCTCTATCTCCAGAGGATTATGCTCAGTTTTGCTAGGTATGTAATTATAGGAGGTATTACTAGGTCCTTTGCCTTTGAAATATTATATTCCATGTCTTTCAGTCCTTTAATGTAAAAGCTGCAAAGTCCTGTGTAATCTTGACTGCACCTCCATAATATTTGAATTGTTTCCTTCTGATTGCTTGTATTATTTTTTTCTTGACTTGGAAATTCTAGAATTTAGCTATGATAATCCTGAGATAGTTTGTTTTGGATCTCTTTGCTTGAGGATATCAGGGTAGTTTCCCTAATGATTTCTTGTAATGTGGTATTCAGGCTCATATTATGATTATGACTTTCAGATTTTTTGATAATTCTTGGATTATCTCTCTTGGATCTATTTTCCAGGTTGGTCATTTTCCCAGTGAGATATTTTAGATTTTCTTCTATTTTTTTCTTTAAAAATCTTTTTGTCTTATTTTTTCTTGATGTTTTATGCTTTCATTAGCTTGTATTTGTCTAATTCTAATTTTCAGGGAGTTATTTTCTTCCTTGAGTTTTTGTATTTCCTTTTCCCATTTTGTCATTCCTACTCTTTAAAGAGTTATCTTCTTTGTGAGTGGATTTGGCCTCCATGTCCATTTGGTCCATTCTATTCCTCAGAGAATTGTTCTCTTCATGTTTCTTTGAGGTATTTCATGATTCACTTTCCTTTTGATGTATTTTAGTTTTTAGGAAGTTGATTTGTTCACTAATTTTTTCCCCCAGCTATTAAGTTTTTCTGTCAATTCTCTTATTATTTTTTAACTTCTTTTCCTGTTCTTCCTGGGTTTTTTGGGGGCCTGACATTCTTTCAGACTTTCCTTTGAGACATCACAGGTTTCTGTTTTGGTGTTATTGTCCTCTTCTGAGTTGATATTTTGTTTTTCTCTGTCACTATAGTAGCTTACTAAGTTCAAGATTTTCTTCTTGTCATTTGCTTATTTTTCTAGTCATTTTTCTCTCCGTTCCCTTATATGTCTGTTGAGTTTGTTTTCTGTTCCTGAAGTAAAGAGTTCAGTGTTCCAAACTTCAAGAGAATTCTTCTCTGGTAATTGGAGTAAGCTCAGCTGTCCTTATTGCTCATGGTATGTCTATGTCAAGGAGATGGCCCTTCTTGCTTGCTCTGGGGAGGTTTGATATTCAACATCCTGTGTTACCAGTTCCCTTATTGTTTCATGGGCTATTCTGGTTCCCATTTTGCTGCTTTCCTGTTCTGCAGAGTGGCCTCAGGTCTGCAACCTCTGAGGTCTGGGTTTCTTCAAGTTTTGCCAGTAATTGAAGATGCTGTGCTGCCTGGGCCAACTCTTTCCTCTTACCCCAATGTGACATATTTCTTCAGCTTTTATTTGTTTTGAGGAAATTTGTTTTCTCTTTGTGCAGGTAGAGGGACTAGGGCCAGAGTGTCCTTTATTCTGCCATCTTAGCTCTCAGTAAACAACTCCCCAATCTGCATTTAAGAGAGAATTCTCTTCTCAAAGGAAATCTGGATCAAAAAAAGACAAAAACAAAACAAAACATCCTTAGATTGAGAAGGAATGCAATTTTCCAATGAAATTGTGACTGAAGGAAAAGTTCCTGAGCTCATCCAAATGAATCATGAAATGTTGATTTTTCTCAGTGATAGTGTGAATCAAAAAAACATGGTTAGATAAAGCACATGCCAAATATGATGATCTCTCAGTGAAGAAAATGAAACAAATAAAAAAACTGTGGCTACATGGATATGGTCTCACATACTGGTGACTGATTTTTTTTTTTACTCTAATTTCAGGGATGGTGTCTAGAGAAGTCTACCGTCGTCATTATGTCTTCAATTCACTTGGTGTAAAAGGAGGTCTCCCTCTGAATGAAACTACATTCGCAGCCACCCTAAAAAAGCAAGGTTATAGCACAGCACTAATAGGTATGTGAAAGTCATTTTTTAATTGCTTTTCTTTACCATTCCTTCTTTACCCCTCTTCCCAAAACGTTATGAGAGGTATGATTCTTCATTATTGGCAGGCTCTACTTTTCAGATAAGACCTTTTGTTTTAAAAGGATTGATTGATATTCATGAATTAAGACACTGAAACTAACCATTCAACTTAGTTAGCAGTTGGGAAATGTATAATCTTGGCATATAGTTAAAAGATTCCTTGTATTCTTTTGGTATTATTAGAAATAATGCTGAATATTAGAAATACAGAAAATACATGCAACTGAGATCTCATCATTGTGGGTATTCTGGGTATTCCTTCCACTTATGCATGTCTAATGCCATCCATATCTTCCCACTCTGGGTAACTAACATTATTTTTGCTACACATCCAGGCAGACAATTGCATTTGCTGATCACCTACATTATGCTTCATTTTGCTAACCACTATGGAAACAAAGGCAAAAACATTCTCTTTTTCCTAAAGGAGTTCACATCACATCTTTACTTTCTCTTATCCATTTGAGAATTTCTTTTATTATCATTCTCTATAACCTATTCATAACTTCCCTTTTGCTATCCTATTAATCTCAATGAAGGCTTAAAAGTCCAAAGCTGTGTGAATTTGGGTAAAGCACTTCAATTTCTCTGGGATCAAGGTTTTTAATTTGTGAAATTAAATAGATAAGCAATATGGTCTCTGAATTCTCTTTCTAATCAATCAATGTATGATTCTGTAAGAAAGTTGCCCAAACATACTATAAGTCACAGAGGTAGAATTTGAATTGAATTCTTCTCTCCTGATTCTCATCAAAAGTTCTGCTCTCATGTTTTATGTAATTTTGGACAATTCTCTTAAGTTCTTTGTTACTTACCTTACTTATTTTTTGTAATTCCCTTCTATCATGAGAAACCCTGGAACAGCGATAGCGATCCTATGGCACAGATGTCAAAGACAGCACACAGAGTGCTCTCTGTGAGCACATGGCCACCATCCCCCATACCCCAGAGGTCATTACTAGAGAGTCAAAGGGACTTGGGTGAAGCTACTCCCCTCCTCCCTCCACCAAACCTGATAACATATTTTCACATCCCTCATCCCTCTCCCCAGAAATTCAATGGGAGGGAACAGGGGGTAAGGTGAAGGGGAGCAGGCTGCTTGGGTCACTCCCCTCCTCCTCTCTACACTCACTGAGGATATTCCTCTCTTCACCTGCCCCTCCACCCAGCAGCCCAATGAGAGTGCTTCCTCCCTTCCCTGTGTGGGGTATGGGGGGCAGGGTTCACCCAGCACTCAGTGGGGGGAAGAGGCATGGCACTTGGTCTGGGGGGGAGATCCTGGCACTCAATCTCTAAAAGGTTTGCCATCACTGCTGTAGAATAATTATCCCCAAGGTCAAGTTATTATGTGGCCCCACTGAAAATTCAATGAAAATAATAGGCTGCAAATTCCTATTACTATACATATTTTTTCTCTAGTCAGTTAGATGACTAGATGACACAATTATTTCACTAGGAAAGCATACTACTATAGTAAGAAATGTCATAATAGAGAAAGTCTCCATATATCTAGGGCACATTATTCCATAAATATAAACATTAGAAGTGGTGATGTGGGGCATACATAGAGATGATAAATAAGGGAACATATCTATCCAGGACATATGTTTTAAGGGAAAACTAACTTTTCTGTTAATGTCATAATACTGCTCTCACTGAACCTACTCTCTGAAGAAATGTGGCATTTTATTCCCCTGATCCTTACTGGTCTTATGATAACTACTGGCAAATAACGTTCCCCTCAGTGTAAGAAATTCCCCGAGGTCCTCTCTGGTTTAGCATGCTAAATAATATGACTCCAAATTTTAAAAATCCTCAACAACTTTGAAATGTTCTGTACTCCTTCATTCTTGCCTCTATCATGCATGTCTGTGACTGGAAAATCCTTGTTGCTTTGATGAATAATTTGGCCAAGACAGGTATAACTCTCATTGTATGCCAACATTTGAAATAGGAATAGTAAAATGGTCTTAATCACAAAGATTTATGGGGCTGTTTATATTAAAATTGCTTTATAAAGAATAAATTTCATGATTAAAATGTCATAAGAATTTTTTACTATGAAAACTATCATATTTAATAAATAAAACTCAGATTGAGTACTCCCAGGATAAGATTAAATATTTTCTTTTGAATTCTGATCTGAGTAAACAACTATACCTTCATGATTAGACATCCTCAAGATTCTCTCTGCTTTTCATGCAAATAAATTTGAGCAAGATCAAATGGTAAGCCCTCCAGATGTTTTTATATGCAGAAGATATCCCACTGATTGAATCAAGCCTCTCAATATTATAGAGGCTCCAGGAAGAGATCTATAATCACTAAGAGGAGTTTGACTTCTTCAACTTAGAAAAAAAAAAGACCAAGTAAATGAAGAATTCCTATTGTATAGATAACAAATATTTGAATCAACACTGTAGAAGTTGTCTAACCATAGGTATATAAGTGACAAATAGTAGCCAATGAGTTAGTCCTAGAGCTGAAAAATGTAGGAAAGGAGACTAAATTGCTTTCATAAAGTTTTAAAGCTCTTTCATTTACTCCATGTTTCACACAAAAAGCAAAGTAACATCTTATTAATACTAACATTTTGCAGGTTCTGTACATGACATTCAAATGTAGAACATGACTGTCCCTAAAGAACTAAAGATAAGAATCAAATGGGATAATTTGAAGGTGCAATGGTGGGTGTGAGTGGGTTTCCATATGTAACCAACAAGGAACTCCAAAGAAGTATAAAAATAAAGGCCATTATTAAGAAAGGTATGAAAAGCTATGGTAAGAAAGTATGAAAGATGAGCAACTACAATGTCAGAGCTAGGAAAGCATAGAATATTAAATTTGTACTTTCACAATGTCTGAAGAAAGTAATAAAAATTTCTAATATGTTGAGGGGGATTCCTAGTTTGAACTTTTGGAACATAGACAAGAATCATACAAGATGGGCAGGTATGGACAGACTGTGATCTGTATAATGGAAGGGCACTCCCAAATGGATGAGTTAACAAATCCAATTGAGTATGTGAATACAATTGCTTCTTAATAAGGCTACTTCCATTTCCAGTTGTGCTTTTCCACAAAGTTAACCTTCATATTCTTTGAAAATATACCTCAATCTACTCATACAAGTCATACATTTGTCCACTTGCATTCAGGGGGTGTGCTGTTTTGATTCTTATTTAAAATTAAAAAATAATTTATTAAGCATCTAACATGTGGTGACACAAATATAAAAATTAAAATACCCCAACCTCCACAGAACTCACATTTTACTGATCCTATGTCATTCACCAAGCATTTTCAAAAATTGTTTATAGGAAGTTGCCATTTGCATAGTTTCATAAGGTTTGCAAAATATATCCTATTCTATTTCTATTCTCTCTTACCTCCACTTTACCAAAAATGTATACATTCTTGTAGTCAAAATAAATCACATCAAACAAACAAACAAATACAAAACCCCACAGCAATAAAGTAGACTCTTGTAGAAAAAATGTTGTAGAGAGGAAACTAACTTTGCACACATATGATTCAATAGACACTTATCAATGTCTATTGTGTGTCTAGGAATGTGATTTTACATGACTTATTTTTCTTATTTTGTTTCTAAGGATGTTTGTTTCAAATCACAAGTGTCTTTAATATAGTATAATATTTTCTTTTTTAATTTTTATTTTCAGGTAAATGGCATCAAGGTTTAAACTGTAAATACCGAAATGATTACTGCCATCATCCTAACCACTATGGCTTTGACTATTTCTATGGCATGCCACACACACTCACTGGCTCTTGTTGGCCAGATCCTTCCCTTCCCACTGAATTAGCCATAGAAAGTAAACTTTGGTTCTGCATGGAGCTAATCATCATTGCTGTGCTTACGCTGACTGTGGGAAAACTAATTAGGTTGTTCTCCATACCCTGGTGGATTATTATCGGCATTATCTTATTTGGCTTCTATATGGCCTTTTCTTGGTTCTCCAGTCTTCAGATATCTATATATTGGGATTGTATTCTCATGAGGCAACAAGAAATAACAGAACAGCCTATGAAGGCAGAAAGAAGTGGCTCAATTATGCTGAAGGAGGCAGTTTCTTTTATTGAAAGGTAACAATTATATTTTCTTTAGGGGAATCTTTCCCTGGTCTGGTACCTCCTTTTTAAAAAAAATTTAGTTTTAGTTTTAGATGCCTTTAGATGCCTACATGCCAAGGAATTTTTTACTTCAATATTGATAAATTTTAAAATTTGCATTCAATGACTCTTGGCTGTGACAGAATAGCTTTGTGGTCCTGGGTATTGTTTTTTTTTCTTGATAAAATTAATTAAAGTCCAAATTATTCCTTGAGTCTAAACCTATGGTCCTCTAATATCCTACAGACATTCATAATTCTGATGATTGGCATTTATATGATGGTTTCCAATTTGCAGAATTTTACATACCTTTCCACAATGTTATGAGAGAAGTGTTATTGACATACTTATTTGATAGATAAGGAAATTGAGAATCAGAATGGTTAAATGACTTACTAAGGCCACATAGCTAATAGGCATTAGAGACTAGGTTTGAACCCAGGTTTCCTTGATGACCAATCCAATGCTATTCCCTATGGCATTCTGTCTCTCAAGCTATTGCAGAAAAGTTCTGAGCAAATACTTTGTGATGAGCTCTACAAGAAATATAAAGAAGTAATGATTCTATATTATTTTTCTTGGGGGGGTGGGATCTGTTAGGGAAGACTTCAAGAAAATGGTATCGTATGATCTAGTTATTAAAGAAGGGCTAAAAATTGGAAGAAACTTTAGGTGATACCATTCTAGAATGAGTAAACCATAGGATATCAGAAATTATATTGAAAATGCTTAGTCTTTCATCTTCTTAATTATTAGGGACAAAAAAAAGCAGCAATTTCTTAGGAGTTTTCTGTCAGAAAATTATTTTGGTTCTCTGGGCAAAGATTAAGAACAGATTAATTCCTTCCAGTGATTGGTCATTATTTACAATATCATTTTACATACAAGATAGAACTTTATGACCCAACTCAAACTTGGCTCAAACTTGGGTGCCGAACAGCCCTCTGGAGAAGGAAAAATAGAAAGGAAAATGAAAGAAGCAGGAAAAATAACACTCTTGAACAGTTAACTGCTATTGAGAAACTGAGTAACAAAATTAAAATCAACAAACCCATGTCCTTCAAAAAAAAAAAGGAAGGGGCAGTCTTGCTTCCATCCCAGCAATCTAGGAAAATTGTTTTTGTATGGGAATTACGAGGAACTAGTCTAACAGGTTCATGCTGGTAAAAATACTCATGACACCCAGTAAAAAACAAATTACTTTCTCCTTAATCCAGTTAGGCTTTTCTCATCCAGATATTTCATAATATAGCTACCATAATGCCAGAAAACTAAACCAAGAAAGCCAACAATCTCATGAAGACTGACTTTTCATTTGTGCCAGGCCCAGGCATGCAACACAGATAAAACTGTGTTTATATACAGTTTCCTATTTTATTTTTCCATTTCTCTTCATATCTTAACTTCACACAATTCTTTCACTGATTTTGGGCACTGGCTCTTTCCTTAGGATAGGAATATATTCCTATATATTCATTATCTTTCTAGTATTTATTGTTGTTGTTTAGATATTTAAATCTTACCCAGCTCTTTGTGACCCCATTTGAGATTTTGTTGTCAAAGATACTGGAGTGTTTTAACATTTCCTTATCCAGATCATTTTATAGATGAGGAAACGGAGGCAAACAGGGTTAAATATTTGTCCAAAGTCAGACACCTATTAAGTATTCGAGGCTGGATTTAAATTTAGGTCTGCCTAACTCCAGGTTCAGCACCCTATCTACTATTTCACCAAGACGCTCTTGTAGGTTTGTGTTGGTTATTACCCAGCTCAAATTTCTTTAAAGTATACAAAGATTTGATTTAAGGACATTCATGTCAGTCAGTAAACTAGTATTTATTAATTGCTTACTATGTGCCAGGAAAGCAATAAGAAAGACAAAAACAAACAAAAAGAAACCCATAGGTTTTATTCTCAAGGCACTTCCAATCTCCTGGAGGAATCTATATGTAAACAATTGTGTAAAGAAAATAAATCCATATCTATATATCTATATACATACATATACATATAGGTTATATTTATCATATATATATTTATATATACACATATATGATAACAGGGGGCCATTACAGAGAGAAAGCTTTAAGATTAATTAAGTTGCTCATTCTACCTCATGTTAGTCCAAAGCTTTATTAAAAATTCTATTTTCTGAGAAAAAAAAATTGAAATGAAAATCTTACCTCTGACACTTTCTAGTTACATCACTAAGGAAAAAGGCACTGAAGGCCTCCTCTGTTTCATCATGTAAAATTTGAATGATGATAACCTTACTCTATAGATGCAGACACACCTAGAAGGAAGGGTGTGTCAGGCTACCTTTTGTAAGCTGCCCATTTCTTCCTTTGAAGGAAGAAGGAAGAATCAGTAGGAATGGTTCCCACACTCAGTCTGTAGGGTGACAATAAAGTCTTGTGGGTATATAGGTATCCCAGGGCTCATTGTGAGTCTCAAATAAGACAATGAATTTAAAGCACTTTGCAAAGTTCAAAGTCTATGTAAATATCTATGTAAATATCAGTTTTGATGATGACAATGATGATTATCAAACAGTGATGGAAAGAATAATCTGTAAGGAGATCTGTGTCTGTGTTTTTCCTATGACTTTTAAGACAGAAGATTTTTTTCTCTAAATTTTCTAGGTTTCTATGGAATAAATGTTGATTAGTAGTGTTTTTCCTAATTTTTATGTAGTATTTTATTGTAACTATATGAGGGATGCCAAGAAAAATCTAATCGAGATGAAGATAGGGGAAAATTTATATTATATTAATTGTATATCAATAATATTTTAATATATGCAATATATTATATCATGATATTAATCTGTGTGTTAACTGTTTTTTAAAAACTCATGCAAAATTCCATTTATTTGTCTTTTTAGAAACAAAGATAGACCTTTCCTCCTATTTTATTCTTTTTTACATGTCCATATACCTCTTCCCACAACAAATGAGTTTTTTGGAAGAAGCAAGCATAGTCTTTATGGAGACAATGTAGAAGAGATGGATTTTTTTGTAGGTGAGTGAAAGAAGCTACTCCAATGATTTCCTTTTACATAACAAGGGGAGGTTTGAGACATAATTGTGGAGCTTCACTTTGGCAATGATCTTTGTAACTTGTTGCCTTGGAAAGGTCTTTCTTCCCTGTTGTTCCTGTGTTCCCAGCATCTTCCTCCTCTTTCTTCCCTTCTTCCTTTTTCACATTAGGTGACAGAAACACTGAATAGATTTCTAAGCATGTGGGAGTGTAGTTTGTAGTTCTAGAGAATACAAAATATCACCAGGAACTTTTCATCCTCATATTGCTGCCTTGATTCTTGGGTTGTATTAGTGTTGGGGAAAAGAACACACATCTAAAGTTCTCTACTATTACTGTCTAGTAGAACTTTCAATCAATATCAGAAAAGATATGATATGCAATGAAAGCTTTAACTCAAAAACATGAAAATGATTGAAAAAATCAACCAATAACAATAATGGAAAGAGGTCTTTATTAGAATATTCTTGCTTCTCATCCCTAGATCTTCTCATATCATTTTACTATCTTAAGTTGCTGTGGGCTTGTTTTTGGAACTGGCCTAGGACTTAGGACCACACTATTGTCTCAGTGTTTCCTTATATCCTCAATTATCAAAATGGATTTTTTCCTGTTTCTCATTTCCTAAATATTAAGAACTCTATTAGCTTTTTAATAA
Source organism: Monodelphis domestica (assembly GCF_027887165.1). NCBI lineage: Eukaryota > Metazoa > Chordata > Mammalia > Didelphimorphia > Didelphidae > Monodelphis > Monodelphis domestica. Next base: position 216,455,761 of record NC_077234.1, read on the forward strand.
TTTGGAAAAATAACTAAGACCACCTATGTTATTTAGGGAAGAATTGGGTTTCATCTATCTACCTCTCTATCAGAGTGCTGAAATAAATGCTTAACAACTGGTTCTTAAACAACATATGCACAATTATCCATTTTTAAACTACTTATGGACTTGTTGGCAAATAGCATTGAAAGAAATGATGTAGTGGATAGAAATTTGAAGTCAGACTCAAGAATCCCTGAGTTCAAGTCCTGCCTCTGACACATATAGACTGTGTGATATTGGGCACATTACTTAATATCTCAGTATCCCAGGCAACAATCTAATACAATAAATTGCAAAGCAGATACCCTGTATATTTGGAGTAGCTAACAGTTCTCTAAACTAACCCAATAATTATCTGTCAAAAACTGTCAAGTAGAATCTATTTTTCAAAAAGAAATAAATACTATAAGCATAATTAAGATCTGGTGCAGTTTTCTTGACTGATGTCACCACACCATATGAAGGACCATTGGTAGCTTCAGGACAATTGTGTTGACACATAAGTGAAGTATTTTAGAAGCACATGGGAGCATTCTGTAACTAAGTCTCATGGGCTAACCTCTTGGAGTAGTTGTATTAGGTTACCAAGTTGTGGGAGTTTAGAAATGTGTCATATCCTCATTATTTATAATGTTATATTTTGCATGTCCTATATAACATAATCTTTATCTCACATCAAATGATGCATTGGGTATCCATACTTGCTTTAGAGTAGTTTCTGTAAATGTGACTTTATAGTTTCAAAATTAATCTAATTTTCTATTGTTTGAGAACTAAAATGCATTTGAAAATTATTTTCTATTGAAGAAATGTTTGTTATTCATGTGGTGATTAGTCAATCAATAAACATTTATTAAGCATCTATTATGTGCCAGGCACTGTGCTAAGTGCTGGGAATACCAGAAGAGGTAAAAGATAATTTCTGCTCTCAAGGAACTTACTATTTAATGGGAATACAAATAAGTATATACAAACAGCTGCATACAAGATAAACAGGAAATAAAAGAGGGAAAGCGTTGGCATACATGATTTTTTATAGTTTTACAAAAAAGAATTTAATATTAGATCAAAATAAAACATTACATGCTAAAATTATGAATATCTCCAATAATACTTGCACTTTTTTCCCCTTAAGGAAAACTTCTTGATGCTCTTGATGCAAAAGATTTGAAAAACAACACAATTGTCTACTTTGCCTCAGACCATGGAGGGCATCTGGAGATCATGAAAGGAAACATCCATTTAGGTGGTTTCAATGGGATATATAGAGGTATGAAGAGTGAAGAGTATTGGGGGATTGTTTTAGGCTTAAGATATTCAATGCTATGTTCTATTTTTTTAAATTAGAAGGCATTAAAGCAAGGTAACCAAAATTAGCTAATGCTGCCATGAAGCATGCTTGTGGAATTCTAAAGAGATTGATTATATGGAAATGTTTCTAACCTGCTCTCACAAGTGTATATAGGACAAACACAGACAAGTATATAAAAGAGAGTTTTTGGTTTAGATGTTTCTTTCATTCTTGTATTTTGGGAAATATTGAAGGTAAGAAGTATAGGAAAAGATAGAGGAGAAGAGGATCAGAGGAAAGAAAAAAAGGTAAGAACAGTGGAAGGAATTGGTATGGACGACTTCTACAGATGCCTCTAATGATTAGGTCCAATCCTTGACCTAGTTTCCAGTGATAATGGAAATATAAGAACTCTAGAAAACAAGCATAGAGTAGAGAATAGAAAATGGATAAGGAAACTTTAACTCCTCAACTCATACACACTGGATAGAGTGTTGTTGCTGTTCTTAGCTTTTAAGGCAAAATCCTTGATGTGTGATGCCAAAGACAGCCCAATCATTCACCCCTCAATCCCTTGTTTCTTTGTAGCTCATTGTTTACTTGTAAAGTGAGATACTCACAGAGAATACTAAGCACTGGGCACATGAAATCAAACAAATCTATGCTTCAGATGATTTATTTAATTATACAATATATTTAAGCTCATACATATTAGTGAACAAAAACTACTTGTGCCATACCTTTTCTTTTTTTAAATTGAATTTTATTGATTAATTAAGAAAAAATTTCCATAGTTACATGATCCTTGTTATTTCCCTCCCTTACTCATACCCCACTCCTGTAGCCAATAAGCAATTCGACTGGGTTTTACATGTGTCACTGATCAAGACCTATTTCCATATTATTGATACTTGCACTATGATGATCGTTTAGAGTCTACATCCCCAATCATATCCCCATCTACCCATGTGACTAAACAGTTGTTTTTCCTCTGTGTTTCTGCTCCCACAGTTCTTTCTCTGTATGTGGATAGCATTCTTTCTCATACATTCATACATTTCTCATACTCATACATTCCTCAGAAGTGTACTGGATCATTGCACTGCTGCAAGTAGAGAAATTCATTACATTCGATTGTGCCACAGTGTATCAGTCTCCGTGTATAATGTTCTCCTGGTTCTGCTCCTTTAGCACTGCATCAATTCCTGGAGACCTTTCCAGTTCCCATGGAATTCCTCCAGTTCGTTATTCCTTTCAGCACAATAGCATTCCATCACCATCATATACCACAATTTGTTCATCCATTCCCCAATTGAAGAGCATCCCCTTATTTTCCAATTCTTTGCCACCACAAAGAATGCAGCTATAAATATTCTTGTACAAGTCTTTTTCCTTATTATCTCTTTGTGGTAAGGCTGAATCAAAGGGCAGGCAGTCTTTTAAAGCCCTTTGTGCATAGTTCCAAATTGCCTTCCAGAATGGTTGGATAAATTCACAACTCCACCAGCAATACATTAATGTCCCTGTTTTGCCACATCCCCTCCAGCATTCATTACTTTCCCTTGTTGTCATGTTAGCCAATCTGCTAGGTATGAGGTGATACCTCAGAGTTGTTTTGATTTGCATTTCTCTAATTGTAAGAGATGTGCCATACCTTTTTGAATGGCATGTTTACTTTGTTTTATTTAACAATAGCTCACATTGCAACAGTGTTTTCAATAACAGTTTTCTCAGAAAATACCTATGAGCATTATTGTTTCTTTTTGATAAATGAAGCAAATGGGGCTCTGAGAAGTTAGATGACTTGTCCAAGAACTCTCAAATAGTTAGTATCAGTCATTCAGTAAGCATAAGGTGCTTAGTATGTGCCAGGAGCTTTGTTAAACAGTAGTGATACAAAGAAAGGCAAAAACACTTTTTCAGGACTCAAGGAGCCTTCATTTTCCTACTTGATAAAATGGTGATAACAACAGCACAATACCTGTCTCCCAGTGATTTGGGGAGAATACAATGAATATTTGCAAAACATTAAATACTATTAGAGTTAATATATAATACTCATAATAACATACCATAATAACAATAAGTATCTTAATAACAACTACAAAAATAATAATACTGAGGCAAGTCTTCTGCAAAGTTGAGTTTTGGACTGAATCTTAAGCCAGAATTCTAACTATGGCTTCAGATTCTTAGTGTAGTATTCTTTTGTTATATTACATTACCTCCCTTAGTTTAAAGCAATACAGCAAAATGATAAAATCTACAAATGGTCCTGAGATCTACTGAATTTGTGCTGTTTACTGTAGCTGATTCAAAAATAATTCTTATTGCTCTAACATCAGAAGTTCAGTCTGATGGACAGGTAAGTGGGTCAGTGGATTGAGAGCCAGGCCAAGATATGGAAGGTCCTGGGTTCAAATCAGAACATTCCCAGTCATATGACCCTGGGCAAGTCACTTAACCCTCATTGCCTGGCCCTTAATGCTCTTCTACCTTGGAAACAATACGTGGTATTCATTTTGAGACAGAAGGTAGAGGTTTAAAAACCATTTTAGCATATATAGTGGTTATGAGACAGCTGTCTTTACCAGGGTTGAAACAAGTTGGTGACCTGTATTTTCACTTGATTACACTTGATTTATTGTGTCGATAATCCAACTCAGTACCCTCAGTGATAAAGACTTTTTTTAAGTTCAATTACAGAAATTGATTTTGCTTCCATTTCTTCTGTTTTTCTTAAACCCTTACTTTCCACTGTAGACTCAGTACTGGGTATTGGTTCTAAGGCAGAAGAGTGGGAAAGGTTAGGCAATGGAAGTTAAGTGAATTGCCCAAGGGCACACAGCTAAGAAGTGTCTGAGGCCATACTTGAACTGAGGACCTCCCATCTCTGGACCTGGCTCTCAATCCACTGAGCCACCCAGCTGCCCTCTCCATTTCTTCTTGTATTGGCCCTATAGCAGTGTCTAGTCATTCTCATTCTGGACTCTTCCTTTTTACAATGTTTTGGACAGAATACTAAAAAGCTTAATTATCCTAAGCATTACTCTGATGATATGAATCCCCAGCTCAAAAACTTTTAATTGACTGCCTATTTAAATCTAAATTCAGTTTTTATCATTCAAGCCTTTCCATATTTTGGAACCAATCTAATTTTATCCCTTTATATCTTGAGCTTCTCCACCCAAACTATGTTTGAGTTACACTGGATAGATTATCTGTTGTCTGAACAAGCCTTGAAGCACTTCCTATCTCTTTCCTTTTGTTTAATAGTTCCCTCTACTCTATTTGTCTGAAATCTTATTCATCTCTCAAAGCCTAACTCAAATGCCACTTCTGTCATCAAATCTTGATTGTTCCCAATAAGATATAATCTATTCTTGGAAACTTAATGAAATGTTACACTTATTTGTGACTTTTATTAAATTCTGCCTTACATCATAGTTATTTGAATAATTGTTTTATCTTTTAAAAAATTACTTTAGTTAAACAAATATTTAAGTCTTCTATGTATAATGAAGATACTATGCCAAGTTCTAAGGATACAAATATTGAAAATAAAATGACATAGTCCTTAACATCAAATAGTTTTCAAAGTAAATGGGAATGTGAGGGAATGAGACATGTATATAATTATAATACATTAGAAAATTAAATTCATGGAAATGTGAGAGTAGCTTTAGAGTTTAAAGAAAGTAGGAATATTTTAAGATCTTTGAAATCAGAGGTTAAGGCTTATTCACCTTTGTACCAATTCTAGATCCAGCACCAAATTCTACACTGCATCAAATTAAATTGAAGGAATTACTGAATCAAAGTTAATTAATAAATATATATAAGCAATAAAAACTTATGAAGTGCCATAAACTATGCTAAGCACTGGGAATACAAAGACAAATGTGAAAAAGTACCTTCCCAAATTATGCATAAAGAGTTGCAAACTGTGAATACCCCATGACCCAACAATTGCACTATAGCACTATTAGTTTTATTTCCTAACATGATCAAGGGAAAAGGAAAAAAAGACCTATATGTTCTAAAATCTTTAAAACATCTCTTTTTGTAGTGGCAAAAAACTGGAAATTGAGGGCATATTTATCAATTGTCTGTCAAGTTGTGGCAAGTGATTATGAAAGAACGATACTGGGTCCAAAGAAGTGACAAGCAGGTTAATTAAAAAAAAAAACAGTGTCAATGCAATGTCCCTGAACAATCTGCAGGGATCTAAAAAATACTATCCACAAGCAGAGGATAAACTGTGGGAGTCAAAACACGGATGAAAAACAACTGCTTGACTACAGGGTTGGAGGGGATATGACTGAGGAGAGACTCTAAATGAACACTCTAATGCAAATTCCAACAACAGGGAAATGGGTTCGAGTCAAGAACACATGTGATAACCAGTGGAATCATGCGTCGGCTATGGGAGAGGGAAAGGTGGGGGGGGGGGAAGAGGGGAGGAAAAGAAAATGATCTTTGTTTCCAGTGAATAATGTTTGGAAATGACCAAATAAAATAATGTTTAAAATTTTTAAAAAAAGTATATTAGTAGAGAACTGTTGGAGAAGAAATTCAGATGAAAACATATGGTATGATTTATCACTTGTTTATTTGAGTATATAATTTGGGGTTTTGGTTTTATAAGTTTATTTACTTACAAAAATAAATAATATGGGAATGTTAAAAAAAAACAGGAAATAACTACATGAAATCAAGAAGCATAAAATAAGGTGAACCTAGAGAACATTATATACAGTGAAAGAAATATTGTGTGAAGAATAACTTGTGTATGTCCACCTTCAGAGAAAGAATTAATATATAGAAACAAGCAAAACAGTTTTACATATATGTATGTATATATCTATATATATATATATCTACATATATATATTCAGATGATGCCTATTTTAGTTCAGGAAAGGAAAGGAGAATGGGAAATACTGGGAAATTTAGTATAATAATCAAATAAATACTTTAAAAATGCTTAAAAAAGAAAAAGGACCTTCTGTCAATCACTTACATTCTAATGGGAGAAACAGTAGGTAAACAACCAAGTATATGTTGACTACTTACTAAATAAATTCAAAATGGTTTTAGAAGGGAGAATACTAGTAAACAAGAAGAATGAAGATGAGGATCAGGAATGGCTTCATGTTGTGCATCTTAAAATTTCTCAGATTCTACCTTGGAACATTTGGTTAATAGGAATATATTGGGAACTCTAACATTACTCCACCCACACTTAGGCATTTTTAGGGGAAGATAAAGTTGTAAAACTCCTTACTGAACAATGAAAAAGTACTTAACTCATACTTATAGTGAAGCAAAAGCCCTTAAGCTAGGTCTATTTTTAGATCTAATACAAAAGGGTGCTAAGTACCTATGAAGGTTAAATTAATCACTAAAAGGGCAAGCTTAGCAAAGAGATAGATGTGAATTACTCAGAAGTTTTAGTCTATCCAGAGGAGGTGATAACAAGATGTGAATTAAGAATGGTCAGTCCTTTGTAAAACGCCAACTGTGATTGGTAGATGTGAAGATTTAGGGGAGGTGACATGGAAGAAAATTCTCTTTAACAGTAGCTGTCTGAACCAGTTCAAGGTAGTTCGATTTAGTTCAGCTTAGGAAGCTGAATTGGAGTCTTTCAGTGGCTGAACTTAGTTGAACTGGAGGGTCTCTCTGAACACTACAGTTTTGCTTGGAAAAGATCTTGTAGTGAGTGATTAAAGACTGATAGTTTTCTCTCTTAAAAGAAAGACCTAGGCCATGGCCTAGGCCCTAGCCTTCCTATTATTTCCTCTTACTCTATCTCTCTCCCTTTCTTTAATTCCTTCATTTGTATTAATTAAAATCTCCATAAAATCCAGCTGACTTGGGTATTTCATATTTGGTAATTTTTCCCATGGCGACCACTTATTTTTGATATAAAATCAAGACACTAAAAAGTATCTTTACAGTTTTGGCAATTCAAAGTCTTGAAACCATGTTTTCGCAGTCACAATGTTTAAAGTGGAATTTGGTTTGAGGATAAAAGGAAACTAGAAACTTCAAGAGATTAAAGTGAGGAGGGAATGTTTTGTTTTGCTTTTTCACATGGTCAATAGCAAGGGTGAAGTCACAAAAATAAGAAATGGAGTTTAGTGTGTACAAAACAACAAAGAGTTCCAATATGGCCCAATTATAGAGTTCAGGGTGAATAGAAAGGAAAGGTAGGAAGAGATTAAGACACATGAAAAGCATCACATGTTAAAATTCAAAGTTTCTATTTGATCCCGGAAGCAATATGGTGTCCCTTGAATTTACTGAAACAGATCTCTACTTTATTAAATTTAATTGGCAGCACTGCAGATTTTGGATTGGATTGGAGAGAATGGCGAGAGGCTTGAGGCAAAAAAAAATAGTCCTGACTTTTAGACTCTTGGAAGCTATGTGATCAAGGCACTTAAACTCTGCTTGCCTTTATCCATTAGAGAAGAAAAAAATGGCAAACCATTCCAGTATTTTTCCCAAGAAAACGCCATAAATAAGAATTGGTGTGCTATGATCCATGACATCTGAGAGTCAAACACAACTGAATGATAGCAGTGCAACAGTGAAAGTGAGAGATGATGAAAGCCAGTTTTTTCCCTTATAGATGCAATATGTGTCTTCTTTTACAGCATGAGCCATATGGAAATGTGAATTGCAGGACACTGTCATAATCTAGATCAGATTATTTACTATCTCAGGGAGGCAGAGAATCTGGATCCCAAAATGTCAGAAAACAATTGTCAAAAATTGTTTCTAGGGGGCAGCTCAGTGGATTGAGAGCCAGGCCTAGAGATGGGAGGTCCTAGGTTTAAATCTGGCCTCAGACCCTTCCCAGCTGTGTGACCCTGGGCAAGTCACTTGACCCCCATTGCCTAGCCCATACTACAATACACAGTATTGACTCCAAGACAGAAGGTAAGGGTTTAAAAAAAAAAGGGTTTCTACATTTGATTGAGAAAGAAAAAAAAAAGAAATGATAAAGACTAGAATTAGGATGGTAGCTGTTTAAGTGGAAAGGATGAAACAGGTGAGACTCCATAGGCAAGAATTAACTACTCATTGGATATATGCAGTAAGAGAGAGTGAGAAGTTAAGATTGAAATTGAGGTTTCAAACTTGTGTGCCGACGAGGTTGGTGATTCCCTTAGTGATTTTAAAGAAGTTCAGAAGGGAGAGAAGTTTTGGAGGAAAAATATTGAATAATGAAATATATATGATTATGTATTTGATGTGTGCCATTTGAAATGCTTCTGGAATATTCAATACTAAATATGAAATAACCAATTGGAGATCTGCCAAAAGATTATGATCAGCTAAATAGAAATGTGATAAGAGTTGAGATGATAATTAAAATGTGATTGTCATAGTGATTGACAGTGATGATAAAGTTAAACTGCTCTAGATTTCAGTAGAATGAGGGATTCGTTTTCTTTTGCCTAATCCTGATTTGCAAATGCATGCTTCAGATCACAAGGATGACTGCCCCCCCCAAGTTAATCTTTTCTTTTTGTATTCAAGCAGTGCTTAATATTTCCTTTTATTAAGCAGGTAATTTGCATATATATATATTTTTTTTTCAAAAACATCTCTCTTAACAGAAAAGTTCAAAGTTTATGCCTTACTGACTCCAGAACTACGTAACCAACAGTTTCATGTCTCCATTTATGAAAAAAAAATTAATTTCCTCACTAAAGCTAAGATCTAGCCATGTTACTTATATACCCTCTTCCCCAAATAAACTCCCTATTACCTCTAAGACCAAATATGAAATCTCCTGGTTTATAAAGACCTTTATGACCTACCCTCTTCCTATCTTTTCAGTTTTCTGAGACTTTACTCACCTCCAAATACTCTATGACTTTACAACACTATTTTTGCTGGGTTTTTTTCACAACACTCTCCATCATCTTACTCCTTGTCTTTTCTGTACCTCTTGCCTACAATTCTCTCATTAAAAGGTTTCCTAAGTTTCCATCAAGACTCAACTGAAATCTCACTGTCTTTTAAGAGATCTTTTCAATTTCTCCTTCACTTCTGGTGCCCTCTCTCTGACATAACTCCCCATCTACTCGATATTTATCTTGTTTGCATGTTTTCCCAATTGGAATGTGAGCTCACTGAAAGTAATTACATATTAAGTGATTAATAAATGCTTTTTGACTCTCTGATTTTTGGATATTTACGTATGTCTAAATATCCAAAAGAAATTACTTGTATGCATTTATATTTGTATACACAAGTTGTCCCCAAAATTTTGGTTTAAGTTTCATAAGCATTCTCGCTGCTAAGAATATCTTAGAAAGATATGCTAATATGTTTTTCTTAACAAATAGGTGGAAAAGGAATGGCAGGATGGGAAGGTGGAATTCGAGTCCCAGGGATTGTTAGATGGCCAGGAATATTGCCAGCTGGAAAAGTTATTGAGGAACCTACAAGTCTGATGGATATTTTCCCAACTCTAACTGCACTAGTAGGAGCAACTTTACCTCAGGATAGGTAAGAAAATAACAATATCTAAAACAAGTGCTTATCAACTTTATTTTCTTATAAGAGGAAAATAAAATGAGGGTCGGTTCTCTTCTCAAAGACTTTTCATGCCAAATATCTAGGTACCTTTCACTTTAAACATGGTTGTATCCTTTGATTATATAGACAAACAAAATATATCTGATCCCACCAAAGCAGGGCAACTTTGTATAAACAGACATTGATAAGTAATAATGTTTTTGAGAATCCTGGTGATGATGAGAAAGTATAGGACAGATAGATATAGAAGTTGAGACTAACTCTTTTTCTTTATGAACAGATAATCATTTTTAGTCTTCAATGTTCAAGATCCAAAGTAAACATGAAGACAGAATTAGGGTGAAATTTATGACTGCCAAAATTGGCGAATCTTATGGTTTACCGAAGGTGGTACTCTATGTCCCAGTAGAAACTTTCTTGTGATACAATTAATTAAAAATAAAACGCTGATTTATCAATATTTTCACATAGCACTGAAATTTAAATAGAATCCAGGACAAAGCAGATGTAGGGATTTTTAAAAATATGTATTTTTATTTATATCAAGGAAGTTGTACTGCTAGCACTTTCCTTAATACAGAGAGAAAATTAAGTTGACTGTTTGCATCCCCCAATACATTATCTCTACTAGGAACTAAGAAATGTTAGTTAATGTAAGAAGAGCAGGATTTTATTTAGAATACTAAAGGTTTCAGAAGAAATAATATAAATTCTGACCTCAAATGTAGCCTTCAAACATTGTAGAATATAAATTGCAATATGGAGTTTATCCATCATGTATACATATATTTATAGAAAAATACCTTCTATCATATTTCTTGCTTTCTCAGGAGATGAGAAAGGGGTGAAGGGAGAAAATCTGAAATTGACCTAGATTAAAAATTTTTTTTTTAATTTAAAAAAATTTTAGAAGAAAAAATACTCTTAAAATATACTTCTGAACTCTAACCATTAGAGGCAAAATCCTATATTTCCCAAAGGTTTTGTGATGTCAGAGATTTTTTTCAAGGATTCTTGGGAAACTTAAATTATTCCTCTGACCACATGTAAAAGATTAGAAATTACATTGGAAAAATAATCTTCATTTCAAATGTACTTTGAAACTTGAAAACATTTCTTAAAAGCCCAAATTGGAACTAATGCTGAAATAAAGAAAATAGTAATATTTCTCTAAAAAAATACTAAAAATTTAAGAAACACTTTAAAGGATAATGTATTGGAGAATGCAAACAAATCCAAATGGGGGGGGGGGAATCCTTCAATAATAAATTAAATGAAACAGAATTCATATCTGTGAAACTTCTCTTTTTTTAGAGATTCAGAAGAAAAAAAATTATTTATTTTATTTAAAAAAATTTTTCCCATGTGAATAAGTTTATTTAGTCAATTTAGAACATTATTCCTTGGTTACAGTAATGACATTATTTCCCTCCCTCCCATCCATCCACTCTTCCTGCAGCCAATGTGCAATTTCATTGGGTATGACTTGTGTCCTTGATCAGAACCCATTTCCATGTTGTTGTTTACACTAGGATATTCATTTAGAGTCTATATCCCCAACCATATGCCTTCAACCCATGTATTCAAGCAGTTGTTTTTCTTCAATGTTTTCACTCCCTCAATGTTTCCTCTGGATGTGGATAGTGGTTTTACTTGTAGGTTCCTCTGAGTTGTTCAGGATCACTGCATTGCCACTAACAGAGAAGTCCATTACATTTGATTGTACCACAGTGTATCAGTCTCTGTGTACAATGTTTTCCTGGTTCTGCTCCTCTCACTGCATCATTTCCAGGAGATTGTTCTAGTCCCCATGGAATTCCTCCACTTTATTATTCCTTTTGATGATTCTCTTGAGTTCTGTGCGTGGACATCAAAATTTCTGTTCAGGTCTGATCTTTTCTTTGCAAATTCTTGGAATTCTTCTATTTTGCCGAATGACCATACTTCCCCCTTGTGACAAGGAAATCACTTTAAAAGACTGATATATATTAATTTAAGGTCGCCAAGGAATTCAGCTATGTAATTCCTAAATGAAACTCAAGTCAGCAGTCAACCTTTTATGGAGTTTAATTACAAACAGAATGAAGAAAGGTATTAGAGATAGAGAGAGAGAGGGAGAGAGAAAGGGGAGAGAAGGGAATAGGGCTTAAATACCCCTTCTGTTTAGGCTGGGCTAAAAGGCCCAAGCCCTTAGATAGCTGGGGCAAAGAAAGGACCTTTGCCCACCAGAATTTCCCGCTGCCACTGGGGTCTCAGTGCTCTAGGTGGGGGGAGGGGTCCTGGGACCTTCCTTCTGCCTTCCTCTTAAACCCGAGTGTTCTCGGATTCTGGCTGGGGGCGGGGGTGTACCTTTTGAATTGAGTCCAGCAGGAGGGTTCCTTGGCTCTGTCTTGTTACGCTTGATTTTCAGTCTCCTGGGAGCATTCAGTTTGTGATCGGTAAGGAAGGGTATTCAGAAGTCTAAACTTCAGCTCCTTCTAGGTCGCCACCTTGACTCCACCCCTCAGAAGAAAAATTTGCAAATGAATAAATTAGGTTTCTCTATATACTTATATTAGGAGTTGAGAGGGGAAAGATAATAAACCAATGATGGAAAACCTTTTAGAGACCAATTGCCCAAACTGTGGCCCTCATGCAAATGTGAGCAGCCCCTTACCTCAGACATGGGAGGAAGGAAGCGCTCCCACTGGGCTGATTGCAGAAGGGCAGATGATGTGAAAAATGTCCTCAGGGACTGTGGGAGGAAAGCAGCCCCCTCCAGGACAAGTTTCCATAGGTTTGCCAAAGTATAAATTCTCAGAGCACTCCTCCTTGTATCTCTCTCTGTCTGTGTACTTTATCACATTCTGGTTTGTGCTACTTTTATTTGTATGAGAAGCATTAACTCCCATGTTAGATTATAAAACTAGGTAAAGGATCATGCTTTATTTGTCTTTGTATTACCCATAGTACTAAAATCATACACTGATACCTCATTTGGCTTAGAAATCACTCATATTTCTTGCATGCAATGTAGGTGAGGTTGTGTCTAGGCCTCTCTCTGGCCTAATCACCAGCTTTCTTATCTTGCATTTTCTTTAATCCTTAACCTTTAATAAACCTCATAAAAATATAATACTCCTTGCAGAGAGAAACTAATTTCTATCTGCCACAGTCTACCCTAATTTTTAATCTTTACAGTTGGCCTAGTCACGACCTCACATTATGAAAAGAGCCACGTCTGCTTGCAAGTGGAAAACAGGGAAGAAAAAAAGAGACCAAAAGGGCCTTTCCAATCAGGTTAAATACCTTCTCGATCTCGGCCCACATGAGAATTCAGTGAGAGTACAAAGAATTTTGGGGAAGTGGAGCAAGGGCTTCTGGGGATTGAAGTCCTGTATTCAAGTCTATTTTTTACATCTCTCTGTGTGATCATTTTTGGAAAAAATTAATTTTTTTTCCCAAAAAGGATCATAAAAACATAATCAACTTAAAGATTATAATAATGTGAGGATAAGAGAAAAAAAAGAACAAAACCAATAATTGCTGGATGCATTGACAGAAAGCCAGTTAGGGGGAAGTCCCCTTTGACATGAAAGTATACATACAAATAAATGTTCAATCAACCAAACCCAGAGTTCATTCTTGTGCAGCTTGTGGTCTGGAGGCTTCTTCATGGTGGCTTCTCCAACAGTTCAGTTTCTGGATTCAGAGAGGTAGCATGTTTCTTTACCTAAAATTCTTCTCAAAAAGAATTTAAACTTTGCAATTTATATAATAATTTTTTTTTTTACAAGACTGACATTCCAGAAGGCTGATGAGTAAGGTTGTAAGTTTCTTTTGGGGGAAGAATTCTAGTATGAATATATATGTTATGAAAGTTTACAGATAGAATTTGCTATTATGTGTTGATGGACTAAGTATTGGCCATTATGAATTCATGAATATTTTTGTCCTACAGGGATTCCTCCTATGACAATCTTCCAAAAATGGACACTAATAAATAACATTTTAAATTATTTCATGTAATACAATTTTTAATAATTGTTGGCCAACCTTTTACATCCATGTTCTCTCCCTCCCTCTCCCTCCTTTCCCCAGCCCAAGAAGGCAGTATGTTATATGATAAAGATTATATATGTATATAGTATCATACAATACATATTTCCATGTTCATCTTGTAAAGTAAGATATATATATATATATACATATATATATATATAAATTACTTATAATAGAGAAAAATTCATTAGGGAAATAAAGTGAAGAATGTTATATTTCAATATTCATTCAGACTTCTTTGGTAGTGGGTTAACCTTTTTCATCATAAATCCCTCAGAGTAGTCCTGAATCTTTGCCTTTGTTGACAATAGTTAAGTGACTCATACTTAACAGTCACACTCTATTGTTGTTTGACTGATTTCTATTGATTAACTTCTACAACTTTCTCCTGATCCTGATCACTTCACTCTGCCTCACTTTCTATGAGTCTTTCAAAACTTTTCTTTGTTGTAGATGTTACCTAGTATTAATCTTTGAAGCTTTTAAGGTCTGAGTTAGTCTTGACTTTTCCAATAGTATTGAGCAAAGAAACTGCTTTCTTTGTAATACTTTAATTTTTCCAAAATTGTGAAACCAGTTCTTGTTTTATTACCTCAGGGTGATTGATGGCCGGGATCTAATGCCTTTATTGAAGGGAGAAGTTGAACACTCAGAGCATGAATTCATGTACCACTACTGTGGTGTATTTTTACATGCTGTACGGTGGCATCCAAGGAACAGTAAGTAAAAAATATTCATGGAGTCTAAAATGTGCTAAAATACAATCAAAATTTTAGTTCTACTCCTTGTTATGTGCCCTTGTATATGTTTCTTATCCTCTTTAGACTAGTTCTTCATTTCTATTTTTCTCTTCAGAAAAAATAGAGGATTAGGTTGATTGATCTCTAAGATCCTTCCCATTCAGAATATCCTGAAATAATACCACTTCCAATCCTATAATAGGATGAATGATGTCTTCTGAAGGTTCTTTACTAAAGCTCATACCTTCTTGAAAGTCACAAAAATTAGTCCAAAATGTAGGGAATAATTTAAAATAACATTTGTTTTGAGGAATGGTTCTAACCAATCCTATTTTGGAGAAAAGGAGAAGAAAAAGGAGTTGTGATTTTATTTCCAAGGTTTCTGGACACAAAGAATGAAATAATAACATGATTTCCTAAAAATTAAGAGATGACAATTTTACCAATTTTTGTAAGGAGATATGTGAAAAGTTGTTGGAAATATAGGCAAAGTCTGGCAGTGTTATACCTGGGTAAATGGGTGAAGTTCATGTAGTTTCTCTAACAGATTTTTTTCCCCTATTTACTTCTAGGTAGCACAGTTTGGAAGGTTCATTATATGACTCCAGTTTTCAATCCTGAAGGAGCAATAGGTTGCTTTGATATATTATATTGTCCATGTACTGGGGAAAATGTCATTCATCATGATCCACCTTTGTTGTTTGAGCTCTCAAGGGATCCTTCTGAATCTAACCCCCTTTCCCCAGCTGATGAACCCCAATATAATTCAGTAATAAGGATAGTCGCAAATGCAGTGGAGCAGCATCAAAAGACCATCAAAATTGTCCCAGAGCAACTTACTTTGTATAATGATAATATAGTAGGACTGAGGCCATGCTGTGGTGTTTTTCCATTTTGTTTTTGTGATAAGGAAACTGAAAATTCAACTATAAAATTGTAACCAAAATATAAGAAGATTTTTTTCCATTAAAAACTGCTTATTTCCCAATTTTAATGACCAATGATTAGACTAGTCTTTAAGTAAAGTTATGGCCTAGTCAATAGCTTTAATATTCAGGAACATGATACCATCTCCAATTTGGGTTCAGAGAACTGCTGGGTTCAAATTTCAGGGTTTCTACTTACTACCTATATGGTCTCAGTCATGGGTCTTAACCTCTCAGAGGCTCAATTTCCATACCTATAAAAATGAACAGATTAATTTTCTTGTTTTCTAAGAGCTGTGATAGCTTGAGCAAAGTAATATGGGAAGAAGAGAAGGATTATAATCAAATAAGCAATAACTCTTGAGTCAGAAAACTTGGATTTATATACTGCCTCTGGTGCTTACTGCTTATGTGATAATGAGAAAGATATGAAATATGCCTGGGTCTGATTTCTCATTTCTAAAATTAGGGGATTGGGATGGTATCTGAGGTTCTCTTTTTTATTTCTCAATCTATGATGATGCTTTTGGAGATTAAATTCTTTCAGATGTATAATGAGGAAGTTGAAAAGATAATTTCTTTGTGGCCCCTTCCATTTAATTCCAATCCATGAAATAAAAATATAAAATGTTTCTTCATTTAACCTCACTATTGAGAACTTCTGCTTATTGTGGCATAATGTTTTATATAGCACTATATGGTTTTAAAAAATGTTATATTTACCACTAGAGGGCACAGTGGCATAGTCTAATGGAGGGAAAATGTTAAAGAATTTAGGATTTTGTTTTTTGTTTTTTTCCAGGAGTTTACTGTTAGATTACTAACCTTGAAAAAAAAAAGTTTGTATAAGTCTCTTTTCTGCCCCCGACTCATTTAATGAAATACCTATATGTACTCTGGATGGAACAGGAGATTAATAAAGAGAAATCTATGTTGTGGTGAAAAGAGTAAGGGATTTTAAATCAGAGGGTGAGTATGAATTCTAGCAGTGTCACTAATTAACAATGTGATACTGGGACTTCCGGTCAAGATGGTGGCTTAGAGAAAGCTAAAGTTCAGATCTCCGGAAACCCTTCCTTACAGATCTCAAACTATATGCTCCCAGGGCACTGAAATTCAAAACGAACAACAGCATAGACCCTGGACCTGGATCAAAAGGTATGGCCCCCCAAAAGCCAGAACCCAAGATCACTCGGACCTAAGGGGTAGGCAGAAGGAAGGTCCCAGGGCCCATCCCCCCCAACCCAGAGTGCTGAGTCCAAGGCAGCAGAGGGAATGTCAGAGCCTGCAAAAAGGCCTCAGGGCTGGCTATTCTGAAGGCCACTTCCTGAAAACAACCTGACTCAGTCACAGGGGCACCCAACACAGACAGCAGGGAAACAGAGAGAGATGGGAAGGAACCTGTAGCCCCCTGGCTGGATCCTTCCATCAGAGACTCACAGAAGGTCCCTGCCTCAGGGTATACTCAGTTCAACCCAGCGGAAGTTAATCCCATCAGGAGCCCTCTGAGCTCCAGGAAGCTGCTGCCCCTCCCCCCTAAGAGTACAGTGTCTTCTGGCCGACAAAGGTATTGAAACACCTTGCAGAGAGTGCCAAGCCAGGCTCAGAGTGTGGAAATAAGGCAAAGGAGAAGCATCGGGAGGGAACTGAGGAGGGCAGTAACACCGAAACACCAGCAATTCTAGGCTTCCCCGGGAAGACAGAACAGCTGGGGAGAATGGACAATTTGCCTAGGGCTAAAGCCTCTGAACACCAGACAGAGATAAAACAAGCTATTCCTCCCTATTCAGATAGAGATGGCAAACAGCACAGAAGCACAAAAGCCTCAAAACTCCAAGAAAAACAAGAAGAAGGGGGCGACTTTGGACACATTTTATGGAGCAAAAATACAAAATACAGAGGAGATAGAAGAGGAAACACAAGCAAATGTCCCAAAACCTTCCAAAGGAAATGGAAACTCTCCACAAACCCATGAAGAATTTGAATTGGAAATGATCAAAAAGATGGAAGCCTTCTGGGAGGAAAAGTGGGAAATAATGCAAAAGAAATTCACGCATCTCCAAAACCAGTTTGACCAAACTGAAAAGGAAAACCAAGCTTTAAAGGTCAGAATTAGGCAACTGGAAGACAACGAGCAAGAATTAATAAAGCAAAGCCAAAAGACCAAGAAATTAGAAGAGAACATAAAATATCTCACTGACAAGGTCATAGACTTGGAAAATAGAGGAAGAAGAGACAATTTAAGAATAATTGGACTACCAGAAAAGTTAGAAATAAACAGCAAACTTGACATCATAATACAAGATATAATCAAAGAAAATTACCCAGAGATCCTAGAACAAGAGGGCAATACAGACACTGAAAGAGTTCACAGAACACCCTTTACACTAAATCCCCAAAAGACAACTCCCAGGAATGTAATTGCCAAATTCCAAAGCTTTCAAGCAAAAGAAAAAATCTTACAAGAAGCCAGAAAAAGACAATTTAGATATAAAGGAATGCCAATCAGGGTCACACAAGACCCTGCAAGTTCCACTCTGAATGATCGTAAGGCATGGAACATGATTTTTAGAAAGGCAAGAGAGCTGGGCCTTCAACCAAGAATCAGCTATCCATCAAAACTGACTATATACTTCCAAGGGAAAGTATGGGCATTCAACAAAATAGAAGATTTCCAACTTTTTGCAAAGAAAAGACCAGAGCTCTGTGGAAAGTTCGATATCAAAAAACAAAGAGCATGGAATACCTGAAAAGGTAAATATGAAGGAAAGGGAAAAGGAGAAAAATGTTATCTTTTTCTTTTACTCAAACTCTCTTCTATTAAGGACTACATTTATATCAATCTATGTATATTAACATGTGGGAGAAATGTAATGTATAAATAGGGGGAAAAGAAAAACCAAATAGAATAATATTTCTCACACAAAGATTCACATGGGAAGGGGAGGGGAAGAAAACTCCTATAAGAAGGAGAGGAAGAGAGTTTTTACTTAAACCTTACTCTCAGGGAAATCAACTCTGAGAGAGAAGAACATCCAGATCCATTGGGATCTTAAATTCTATCTTACCCAACAAGGGTAGGGAGAAGGGAAAACCAAGGGAGGTAGGGTGGAGGGAACACAAAAAAGGGAGGGAAGA
Organism: Monodelphis domestica; assembly: GCF_027887165.1. Lineage (NCBI taxonomy): Eukaryota > Metazoa > Chordata > Mammalia > Didelphimorphia > Didelphidae > Monodelphis > Monodelphis domestica. The sequence goes on from NC_077234.1 coordinate 216,474,480, forward strand.
AGAAGGGGGAGTGGGAAGGAACAAAAAGGGAGGGGCTAGAAAGGGAAACATATCAAGGGAGGGGACAAGGGAGACTGATTTAAAGTAAATCACTGGATTAAAAGGTAGAGGTGAAGAAGAAAGGTTAGAATTAGGGAAGGATATCAAAATGCCAGGGAGTCCACAAGTGACAATCATAACTTTGAACATGAATGGGATGAACTCACCCATAAAACGTAGATGAATAGCAGAATGGATTAGAATCCAAAACCCTACCATATGTTGTCTTCAAAAAACACACATGAGGTGGGTTGACACCCACAAGGTCAGAATTAAAGGATGGAGTAAGATCTTTTGAACCTCAACTGATAGAAAGAAGTCAGGAGTGGCAATCATGATATCTGATAAAGCCAAAGCAAAAATAGACCTGATCAAAAGGGATAGGGAAGGTAATTATATTTTGTTAAAAGGGACTTTAGATAATGAGGAAATATCACTAATCAACATGTATGCACCAAATAATATAGCACCCAAATTTCTAATGGAGAAACTGGGAGAATTGAAGGAAGAAATAGAAAGTAAAACCATATTAGTGGGAGACTTGAACCAACCACTATCAAATTTAGATAAATCAAATAAAAAATAAATAAGAAAGAGGTAAGAGAATGAAATCTTAGAATTCTTAGAATTAATAGACATATGGAGAAAAATAAATAGGGACAAAGAGGAATACACCTTCTTCTCAGCACCACATGGCACATTCACAAAGACTTACCATACATTAGGTCACAGAAACATGGCATACAAATGCAGAAAAGCAGAAATAATAAATGCAGCCTTTTCAAATCACAAGGCAATAAAAATAATGATCAGTAATGGTACATGGAAAACCAAATAAAAAACTAATTGGAAATTAAACAATATGATACTCCAAAATCACTTAGAGAAGAAATCATAGAAACAATTAATAATTTCATCGAGGAACATGACAATGGTGAGATATCCTTTCAAACCTTTTGGGATGCAGCCAAAGCAGTAATCAGAGGTAAATTCATATCCCTGAGTGCATATATTAACAAACTATGGAGAGTAGAGATCAATGAATTAGAAATGCAAATAAAAAAACCCAAAAGTGACCAAATTAAAAACCCCCATAAGAAAACCAAACTAGAAATCTTAAAAATTAAGGGAGGAATTAATAAAATTGAAAGTGATAGAACTATTGATTTAATAAATAAGACAAGAAGCTGGTACTTTGAAAAAAAAACAAAATAGACAAAGTACTGGTCAATCTAATTTAAAAAGGAAGGAAGAAAAGCAAATTAACAACATCAAAGATAAAAAAGGGGGACATCACCCCCAATGAGGAGGAAATTAAGGCAATCATTAAAAATTACTTTGCCCAATTATATGGCAATAAATACACCAACCTAGCTGACATGGATGAATACATACAAAATTACAAACTGTCTAGACTAACAGAAGAAGAAATAGAATTCTTAAATAATCCCATATCAGAAAATGAAATCCAAAAGGCCATCAAAGAACTTCCTAAGAAAAAATCCCCAGGGCCTGATGGATTCACCAGTGAATTCTATCAAACATTCAGAGAATAGTTAATCCCAATACTATACAAACTATTTGACATAATAAGCAAAGAGGGAATTCTACCAAACTCCATTTATGACACAAACATGGTACTGATTCCAAAACCAGGCAGGTCAAAAACAGAGAAAGAAAACTATAGACCAATCTCCCTAATGAATATAGATGAAAAAATCTTAAATAGGATACTAGCAAAAAGACTCCAGCAAGTGATCAGAATGGTCATCCACCATGATCAAGTAGGATTTATACCAGGGATGCAGGGCTGGTTCAATATTAGGAAAACCATCCACATAATCAACCATATCAACAAGCAAACCAACAAAAATCACATGATTATTTCAATAGACGTAGAAAAGCCTTTGATAAAATACAACCTCCATTCCTATTAAAAACACTAGAAAGCATAGGAATAGGAGGATGATTCCTAAAAATAAACAGTATATATCTAAAACCATCAGCAAATATCATCTGCAATGGGGATAAACTAGATGCATTCTCAATAAGATCAGGAGTGAAACAAGGGTGCCCATTATCACCTCTACTATTTGACATTGTACTAGAAACACTAGCAGTAGCAATCAGAGAAGAAAAAGAAATTGAAGGCATCAAAATAGGCAAGGAGGAGACCAAGTTATCACTCTTTGCAGATGGCATGATGGTCTACTTAAAGAATCCTAGAGATTCAACCAAAAAGCTAATTGAAATAATCAACAACTTTAGCAAAGTTGCAGGATACAAAATAAACCTGCATAAGTCATCAGCATTTCTATATATCTCCAACACAGCTCAGTAATAAAAACTAGAAAGAGAAATCCCATTCAAAATCACCTTAGACAAAATAAAACACCTTGGAATCTATCTCCCGAGACAAACACAGGAACTATATGAACACAACTACAAAACACTTTCCATACAACTAAAACTAGACTTGAGGAATTGTAAAAACATTAACTGATCATGGATAGGATGAGCCAATATAATAAAAATGACCATCCTATCCAAACTTGTCTATCTATTTAGTGTCATACCCATTGAACTCCCAAAAAATTTCTTTACTGATTTAGGAAAAAACCATAACAAAATTCATTTGGAATAATAAAAGATCAAGGATATCCAGAGAAATAATGAAAAAAAAACCACAAATGATGGGGGCCTTGCAGTCCCAGACTTCAAACTATATTACAAAGCAGCACTCATCAAAACAATTTGGTACTGGCTAAGAGACAGAAAGGAGGATCAGTGGAGCAGACTGGGGGCAAGCGATCTCAGCAAGACAGTATACGATAAACCCAAAGATCCCAGCTTTTGGGACAAAAATCCACTATTCGATAAAAACTTCTGATAAAATTGGAAGACAGTGTGGGAGAGATTAGGAATTGATCAACAATTCACACCCTACACCAAGATAAATTCAAAATGGGTGAATGACTTAAACATAAAGAAGGAAACCATAAGTAAATTGGGTAAAAACAGAATAGTGTACATGTCAAACCTTTGGGAGGGGAAAGACTTTAAAACCAAGCAAGACATAGAAAGAATCAGAAAATGTAAAATAAATAATTTCGACTACATCAAATTAAAAAGCTTTTGTACAAACAAAACCAATGTAACTAAAATCAGAAGGGAAACAACAAACTGGGAAAAAAATCTTCATAGAAACCTCTGACAAAGGTTTAATTACTCAAATTTATAAAGAGCTAAATCAATTGTACAAAAAAATCAAGCCATTCTCCAATTGATAAATGGGCAAGGGACATGGATAGGCAGTTTTCAGATAAAGAAATCAAAACTATTAATAAGCACATGAAGAAGTGTTCTAAAGCTCTTATAATCAGAGAGATGCAAATCAAAATAACTCTGAGGTATCACCTCACACCTAGCAGATTGGTTAACATGACAGCAGAGGAAAGTAATGAATGCTGGAGTGGATGTGGCAAAGTAGGGACATTAATTCATTGCTGGTGGAGTTGTGAAGTGATCCAACCATTCTGGAGGGCAATTTGGAACTATGCCCAAAGGGCAATAAAAGAATGTCTACCCTTTGATCCAGCCATAGCACTGCTGGGTTCGTACCCCAAAAAGATAATGGGGAAAAAGACTTGTAGAAGAATATTCATAGCTGCGCTCTTGGTGGTGGCCAAAAATTAGAAAATGAGGGGATGCCCATCAATTGGGCAATAGCTGAACAAATTGTGGTGTATGTTGGTGATGGAATACTGTTGTGCTGAAAGGAATAATAAAGTGGAGGAATTCCATGGAGACTGGAACGACCTCCAGGAAGTGATGCAGAGCGAGAGGAGCAGAACCAGGAGAACATTGTACACAGAGACTAATACACTGTGGTATAATCGAACGTACTGAACTTCTCCATTAGTGAGGGTGTAATGTCCCTGAACAATCTGCAGGGATCCAGGAGAAAAACACCATCCATAAACAGAGGACAAACTATGGGAGTAGAAATACCGAGGAAAAGCAACTGAGCGGTTGAGGGGACAGGTCAGAGGAGTGACTTTGAAGGAACACTCTAATGCAAATACTAACAACATGGCAATGGGCTCGAATCAAGAACTCATGTGACACGCAGCGGAATCATGTGTTGGCTATGGGCGGGAGGAAAAGAAAATGATCTTTGTCTCTAATGAATAATGCTTGGAAATTATCAAATTAAATATTATTTAAATACAAAAAAAAACCAATGTAATACTGAACATGTTTCTTCACCTTTCTAGTTACCAGTTTCTTCATTTGGAAGGGTTGATTTCTATAATTCTTCCTGACTCCAAAACTTATCATCCATAAGTGATTCTCAACCCATCTCTGAGCAATGACATGTAGAACAATGTTGGTTCATCATGAAGAAGACTTTAAATTAACCTCTTGCTTTTTGACTGGTTACAAACTGCCCAGGTCATATTTCCTCCTGTTTTTGAATGCTCTATAGAGAGCATTCTGAGGAACCAGAGTACTCAGCAACAAGGTGTCACAAGGGACAACATTAAAACGCCTAATAGCTTACTTCATCCAATAAACCTCTATATTTTCATTCCAACTCTATTTGGATTAATTTTCCAAAATTATTATACTTCAACACCTTCTAGCATCCCACATACCCCCACACACATTTATGTATGTATAAATTCCCAGTTCTGTAATCTATTAATCTCCTATGCTTTCTTACTCTTTCTCAGTTTACATGTAGTGATAGTCATAATCTTTATCCTTCCATCATTTGTAATTCTTTCCCTGCTCTGTTTATGACCTGTAAAATTCTTCTTTCTTATAATCATTTATCATTACATATTTCCTGTGCCTAATGATCCCTGACCCTATTATTTCTTCCCATCATCACCTTCTATATCTCTCTCTCTTAGGACTTTCTCAGTCCATTATCTCTGCCCTGGCTCTATTCTTTTTTTTTTTTCTAATTGCTATTCCTTTTGAACTACATCAGCTTTCCACTATAATATACTCTCAAACTTCTGCCACTTTGTAATATCACAAATCACATTCAGCTCCCAAGGATGGATTACTTCAGTGATCTCCTTTTGTCCCTATTCATATGCAGTTGAATGAAGGGAATATCAAAAGCATATTGACTGAGTCCACTGCAAAATTTGTAGTACATAATCTCATTTGTATTTTCACTGGAGCAAGATAATACTTCTAGACCTTCCTAATCAATTCTTCATTATACCTACCACAGTATCTTTCCCAAGCTCCTCCTTTCTTTTCAAACCTGCCATCACATCCCTTTCTTTTACTCTCTCTGCGGAGACCTTCACCCCATATTTCATAAAAAATGAAGCATTTTTCTCAGATCTACCCATTCTTCTCTTTTCCCCTATCTTATATACCTCTGCTATTATCCCCTCCATCTTCTCCTTTATTTTAGACTCTAATGAAGAAGTAACATCTTTTTTTACCAATACTCATCCTCTGACATCCAATCTTGATCATTTATCCTTCCATCTTCTCTAGTAGATTTTCTCCCATTTTCATTTCCATTGTGTTTTAATCTTTAATCTCTCTTTATATGATGGTTCTTTCCTAGCTGATTTAAAAAATACCTGATGCATCCAGTGGAATTGCTATTGGCTACAGGAGGGAGTGGGAGGAGGAGAGGGAAAGGACATGAATCATGTAACCATGAAAAATTATTGTAAATTTAATTAAATAATTTTTTTCAAATAAAAATATACCTGATGCCTCCCTCAACCTGTATAAAACTCTCATTCAATCTCATTGTTCCTCAAGCTATTACTCTCTATCTCTCCTTACATTCTAAGCTAAACACTTTGAAGGAAGCCATCAGCACTTAGTGCCTTCATTTCCTCTCCTCTCATTGTCTTCTAACTTCTCTCCAAAATAGTTTCTGATTTCATCATTCAATTAAAACTGGTATTACCAACTCCTTCAGGAGATCTTCCTCCTTTTCCATCTATTAATTTTCATATACTAATTTGTTTCCCCTAAACAGAAGTAAACTTTGTAATGGTCAATTCATACTTGAAAATTATGATCCTAAAATTAGCATTTACTATTATAATAACTTTGGTTTTGTCTTTATGTTGCATGTTCCACTGGGATCCAATTATTAATTATTTAACAGGAAAATAGAAGATATAATTTTTAATGTAATAACAGTAGGGTTGTATCTCAAAAAGACCTTAAAAGATTTTTTGTTTGATCATTTTAGCCAAAATTTGTCAAAGGCAATTACTTAATATGCATGCATTTTTGCTTGGTGGAAGTTTCATGTGGAAAGAAACTTGTAAAGAAGGTAGAGAAGGCACAATCATATATAATCTCCACCATTTGGGATTTATTATAATTCTAAGTCATTAGGCAGAATGAGGACATTGGACTGGATGTTCTCTAAGGTCACTTCCCTCTAAATTTTATGATCCTACGATCATAAGTTCCAAGCTTGGGACATGGGGGGAGGAAACTTTTTCAAAGATGTCATCCTTTGTGATTTTGACCCATTCTAAGTTTAATCACTTGTTAGAAGTATAAAGATGTTACTTGGCATCCAGCACCTTGTCTGTCAACTCAAAATGGGCTACAATATACCAATTCATCCAGAATCCACATCATGAATGTATGCGTGTGTCCAGAGATAATATGAGCCAGCCTGTGATTCAAACTGGTATGGGCATAAATAAGAGTTCATGGAAAGAATGACTCAAATAGTATCCAGAGAAGAGGAGAGAGAAAGACAAAATATTTATCTGCTCATTAAGAAAGGAACCTAGCAGCAGATAGGGAGATTAAGTTGAGAATTCAGATCATCTGTTGAGACTTCAACCACTCTAGGGTTAAAAATAAGTGTGCATTGTGTAAAAGGAGGCTACAGAAACCAAAATGCTGATCCTGAGGAAAAATAAAATATTGCAATCATTCTGGAGTCAATGTCTTTTATTCTATATTGCTTCCAAGACAATTAATGGCTGGAGGAAATTGCTGATTAATTTCCTGTTGAAGGGGTGTTTGATGTTCCTGCCCTTCTCTCTGTCCTGCTCCCATTACCAAATGCAATGAGTTCTGCCAATTGTCCATACTATTTTACTCATATATGAGAGGCCAAGTTATCTTAAAATCTAGCAGCCCCCAGAGCATCCCTATCGTTTTGGGTTGGTCTTGAGAAAAGCTCAGAATATCTGTTTTCATCACAAAACAAAACTTGGCAGATATTGCATTAGTTCTATTGTAGTGGATTTCCTGAAATACCCAGTTCTTGCATCTGATCTGAGCTTTCTGAGCAACATGGGTGACAGAACTTTTCACAGAACTTAAAAAAAAAAATAGTCAAGAATCTTAGGAAACCTAAGAAAAAACCCTATGTTCTCCACCCTAAAATACTTCCTGGATCTTTATTTGGGGATTGGAATTGAAATATTTCTATTCCTAACACCACAAATTCTTGGGCAACCCACAAGATCCAGAATTCATCCCTGTATGATAGAGTCACTGAACAGAGCATACCATGGGATAAGTATAAAGACTGTTTTACTGATAGAAGGCATAGCTAGCCATGTGACAGTCATGTTGTTTCTCATTAGCCTTATCTTGTGGGTAAATCTAATCCTGAATATTCATAGTTGTGTAACACTGAAGTCCCTTTCCTGGACACCATTAAACAAAGGCATTGATTTTTAGTCAAAGGGCCTAAATTGAATCTTAGCTTTGCCATTTTCCATATGACTTTCATTATGTCACAACATCATGAACTTTAGTTTTCTTATTTGATAAATAAGGTGACTGATAGCATTTAAGATCTCTTCTATCTCTGAATTATCCTTTGAAAAGAAACCTCCTCCGGGGCATAAATCTCCAAAACATATCAAAGACACAAAGAAAGGCCCCACTTACACTAAAGCATTCATAACAAAACTTTTTGTGGTAACAAGAGAATACAGAAAAAAAGAACCCAGCAATAACTGGCAACAAATTGAAGGCAGAAAGGGATACAAATATAGAAGTTTTATGATTACTTTGTCACACACACATACTCACACATGCAGAGAAATATATATATATATATATATATATATATACATACAGTATGTTTTATATGTATGTATTGATATAAATGTCATCATTTAAATATACATATTTTATTAATTATAATAAGTAGTATATACAGATATGTAGTATTTAATGTATATGTGTGTATATACTTTTTATAAGTACTATAGTAGAGCCTTATTTGTTATGCTAGCTTTTTTCTTGCTCTTTTTATACTGAAATGTTTAAATAGTTGTATAATTGTTAAAGTTCACAAAAATAAAAGGAATTTTTGAAAATGAGAAATTCAGAAAAAATGTCAATATTTTCATTATTTAAATCCTGAGTGAATTGGACAGAACCAAGAGGAACAGTCTTGGTTATGATAAAATGAACCTTAAAACCAGAGGTGCTAAACTTAAATAGAAAGTGGGGCTTCTAAAGCAAAATAAAACTTTCTGTAGGTCACATCTTGACATAAAAAATTAAGATTATCTATGTTCTATTGTATTTTTATTTATTTTGTCAAATATTTAGCAATTATGTTTTATTCTGGTTTGGGTTGCAACTGGGATGTTATGGACCCCAACAGTGGTTCATGTGCCTTGTATTTGACACTTCTACCTGAAAACAAAACTGAATTCAAGGGGATTGAAATGGAAAATTTTTCAAAGAAATATTAATAAAGTTTTGGGGACAAGTTCTTATAGGAACATACAGAATGCTGTGCACACTGTCAGATATAGTTACTGTTTTGGCTGGTTTTGCTTTTATTGTTTTTATTTTGTTATAAATGTACTTATGACAAGGTATATGAAAATGTTTATGCCCTAAAAACAAAAGGCACCAACAAAATGTTTTTAAAGCACTTTATGTTATTATGTGTTCTGAAGAATATAGTAAAACCTAATACATCAATTAGAGATTCCAATGATTTGTAATTTTTAACATGAGAAAGTTGCATGCAACTAAAGATCTAAGGTTTGACTGTAACTGGTTAAAAACTGGAGATTTTAGAAGAGCAAGCAAGTTTCCCATAGCTTTTGGTTTTCCATAGTTTGTTAGTTCAACTTGAACTAACAAGCAGATTTTCTCCAGTTTAGTCCCTTATGTCTTGACACTATGATAATTTCATCACATCCTGACAGAACTCTATAGTTGTGCCAACTCTATAGTTGTGCAATTAAAACTCCAACAATTTTAAGCTGCATGAAATCCATTTAGATAAAAATGAATAAATGAAAGAAATAAAAGAAATATGCCCCTAGGAAAAGTGCATGGTCAGTAGATGTATCTTCTTTGAGATAGCTTTGACATATCATTAACATTTGATGTTTTATCTTGTACATTAAAAGAATCACAGAAAAGCAAAACCTTTTAGAAAACCACAGTAACTCATTTATGGAGAATTCCTGTTGGAAGATATCTCTCTGCGTTTCCCCAAACCAACTGTGAGGAAGAAACAGTGTTCTTTTTCACTACAATTTTAATTTTCTCCTCATTTGATAAATGATCACTGTGGAAAAGTCAAGAATATGAGTCAATGCAGAAACAATATAGAAATTAATTGTGAGTTTGTCTTGTGCTCTTCAACTTAAGTTTGGGTATTATCTTTTATATTCAAATTATAATTTTAGAGTTTTATATACATAGGACTTTCTCTGTTAAACCTGTCAGTTAAGATTATTCAGAACATATATCAGTATGAAACACTAATTTGAAGGGTTATGTCTCTTTCTGGAATTAGAAGTAATCTTAGTTTCCTTAGGAAACTCTGAGCTCTACTCTTGGCTTTCCTCATATTTATGCTAAATAATTTCAGACAAATGTGGGGAATGATAGAAATTGGCAAAAATTTATACTATATGGACTTTGTCAGGACTTCATTTAAGCCACCTATAGTAAAGACTTTTTTTACTTTTTCCATAGTTCATGGGAACAACACATGTCCCTGTTGTTCTTCTGTTATTTTGGTCATGTTCAATTCTTTGTGACTTCATTTGGCTTTTTCTTGGCAAAGATACTAGAGTAGTTTACCATTTCCTTCTCTTATTTTACAAATGAGGAAATGGAGGCAAACACAGGTAAGTGACTTGCCCAGGGTCACAGAGCAAGTAAATGTCTGAGGCCAGATTTGAGTTCAGAGAGATAAGATTTCCTTATTCCAGGTCTAATATTCTATCCACTGTTCAACCTAGCTGTCTAAAATTCCTTATAGTCTATTTTTATAGCAAAGTTATTTCTTTCATTGCAAATAACCCCCTTTAAATTTATTTTTATATATGTATCTTTTGGAAGATCATCAAATAACAGAATTTTAGAATTGGAAAGGCCCTCAATAGTCATCATGTTTCATTTTCCGCAGTTCCTACCAGCTACATAGTTTTTGGGCTACTCTGGAACTTTTCAACATGACTTCCTTCCCTAGGAATATCATCATTGGGAAATTTAATTATGCTGCATGATAAAATCTTTCAGGTTTTTCATCTCAGAAGTCCCTGCTGGCCTTCTGATTGGACCTTGTGACTCAGGGACATGGACTCCAGGACCTATATTTAAAGAGTTTGGTCAACAGTTTTCCTCCCCATTTCCTTCCAGTTACACTGCTTTTTAGACATTTCTGCAACTCTCCACAATGCCTTGTCCTTTCTCCCTTAACTCCCACTTTTCAGGGTCCTTTTGTGGATTGTTTCCCTCCATTATAGCATGAGAACTTTGAAAACAGGGACTGGTTTTGCTTTAGGTCCCTAGTATTTAAAGTGCAGGTTGCCATAATAGACACTTAATACATGGTTACTTACTTACTTACTTAATTAATTAATCATGGCCATCTAACCTATAGCTGAAAAAGAATCCTGCCACAACATATTTCTAAAGTAAGCATTCATCTTTGACTTGATGACCTCCAATGAGAAAGAACCTAATAGCTCTTAAGGGAGCCATTCCAGTTTTGTAAAGTTCTCATTAATAAGGTTTTTCTTTCTCCTTCTTTTTCTCATATCAAATCCACAGCTGCCTTTTTGCCTCTTCCAATTATTGGTTCATTCCTCTGGGGGGCAAATAGAAAAAAAAAACTTAATCCCTTTTCCATATGAAAGTTTTTCAGACACTTGAATGTAACTATTATGGCCCCTGAATTCTCTCTTTTTCCAGGCTATACATTCAAGCCCTTTTGCCATCATGGTTTCTATCCCCTGGAAATTTTACAGTTTATTAATGTCCCTTTTATTAAGGCTCCTACTTCTCCAAGTCTCAATGACTAGTAGTAGTAGTAGTAGTAGTCTCTCGGTAACCAGGATGACGATTGTCTTTGTGCATTATCATCTATGGTGTATAGATGAGTGTGCACAAAGACACTTGTGCGTGAAGGAGATTTAAGTGGAAGAGTCCATGCACAGAGACAGTCCCACTCTCTTGGCGTTGGAAGCCTGGGTCCAGTGGCACGAAATATCATTACACCTGGAGACTTCCTCAGCTGCATTGGATGGCTGTGTTGTCCTTTGTGCTCCAACACGCCCTAAGCACTCCACAGTGCTTTGCTGCATCACCCTCTCAGCTGGTTCAGAAGGTTCAATTCTTATTGGTTTCTTCCATCTGTTCAGTCGAAGCAGTCTTCACATGCTGGGTGAGCAAAGCCCTGGTTCACCAGGGGTCGATGACAACCTGATGGCTACCCTCACAAGGTTTAGCTGGCCTGTGGAAGCCGTTGCCCAGGGTGTGGCCACTGCCGCATGCTAGCAGCTACTAGGAGCCACAAGTGAGAGCTGGGTGTCAGGTGAGGGTCAGAGGTTGGAGAGCTGCCCTAGGAGGGCATGACAAGCCCTCCATACCAGAGATACTACCCCTACCTGAGCACCCCATACACCCACAGTGTTGACCTTCATAAGGTTTCTCTTCAGTGTGGATTCTCTGATGTGCAGCAAACTCTGAGTTCCAACTGAAAGGTTTCCCACCCTTATCACTCACAGAAACCATCAATACACATTTACTTTTGTTATGTCTATTAAGGTCTAAACTCCAGTCACAGGCCAATCCCTCCAGATTTACTTGGTACATGGACATTTCAGGATGTTTCTCAGGAAACAGAACATTTCCTTCTTCATCAGGAAAGCATTTGTTATATTCACTATCCCGACAGCAGTCATTTTCTGAGGTCAATTTCATATACTGATTTAGGACTGAATATTGGCTGAATTTCTCTGAAGTTTTACCAAATTCACAGTACTTTTTGGATTTTTATTTAAGTTGATAGTAGAGTCACAGTTTTCTCTCAAAATGAAGTCATGGGGACCCTCATTCATGCATCTTTGAGGGCAAGATACTTCCACAAAAAAGCTCAAATTCTTAGATATTTCCTTCACTTCAAAATTAGCCTCTGCTTCTGGGCAGGAGTTTCTTGGGCCTTTTGTCCTGACTACTGATTGGGTAAATGCATAATTGCTTAAATCATTTAAATTGGGCCCTGATTCAAGGACCTATTATAGAGTTGTTTTTCCTTTACTTAGATTTTTTAGACATAAGACATTTACATTTTGTATTTCATCCTCAAGTTATATTTCTCTTTTATTTGGATTTTTCATATATTTAATTTTCTTTTGCATATTGATTCATATACCTCATAACTCAGCCATGAATCCCTGAGTGATCCCTGTGTTTGTTATTATTCACCTCAGGGGGAACAAGTTATTGTTGTGAACTTTGATTTAAACTTAAGCAATTTTAGGATAAGAAACTTGCTACCTCCCAGAATCCAGAATGCAACATGAAAAGAGATGCCTCTAGAGTCCACATGCTGCACCAGAAGATCCATTTTGGGATGTGAATTGAACTATGGGGGGTTGAAATACCTTTGTTTTGAATGTATCCTCACATATGAAAGGGAACTGCCCCCAAATTGGCTTTTTGTCTACCTAGCAATCATTGTTTTTGTTCTCTTTTCCCTTTATCCACAAATTATAGCAATTTTTAAAAGTTGATCATGTTTCCATGATCCTTTTGGGGAAACTGGTTTCCCAATAGGATCAAACAGGAATTATGCATAAATGGAGACTTTGAGCCTTTCGACTTCATCCCCTAGAAGTCCCTTAGTATATCCCAAAATTCCCTTTTCCTGCATTCTCACATTTTGTGCGATTGTATTTAAGTGACTGTAACTCCTCCCTCATCTCTCTCTTAGACTTGGGACCTACAACTGGACAGAAGTCAGGCAGTTCTTTTGTTTTAGTTATTATTAATAAAACTTTATAAAATTTAATATTTCATTATTGATTATTAATTTTAAAACACACATAAAGAAGATCTTTCAATGAAGAGGCTCAGGTAATTAACGGACAATTGCTTGTAAGAATTTGGTATGTAATATTACATATTCATATTGCAATGCATTCAGCAGCATGGACTTTGGAGAAGAAGAGATTTCATCAGAGAAGATGAGAAGAAGGATCTGAAGTTGTGATAGGTATATAAAGTACTATATAAATCATCATCATCATCTAAACTGAGACAAACTAGATGACTGGTGAGGAACTGTGTGTGGTTTCAGAGCAGTGATATCTTGGGGGTACTCCTATTAATGTATCATATTATAACCAATTTTTGTTTGTTTTATTTTTATTTTATTTTATTTTGGTAACCCAACATTCAGTTCTTGAAAATTCTATTGCACTAAATGCAATGACAACTAGAAATGAACAAAAATACTCCAAATGTTGTCTGATTGGACCAGAATATAGTGAGACATTCACTACATTATTTTTGGAAGCTATGCTTCTATTAATACAAAGTCAAGATCACATGAGCTTTATTGGCTACATCAAGTGAGAACTTCCTTGAAATTTATGTAAAACCCTGAAGTCTCTTTTTTTCAGACACGTTTCTGATCAAGTATCCACTCTTATACTACTGATTTTGTGAACTCAAGTATGAACTTTATATTCTAATAGGAACAAATTAATAAAAGTGAACTGACCAGTATGTGGAGTGAGGATGGGAGATGAAGGTACTTTGGGATGGGGAATAGACCAGAAAGTACAGAGAGGGAGAATTAAGAATGAATCTTTGACATGAACAGAGACATTTTTGCCTCACAAAACCTCTTTAATATGGAGTTTTCTGGAGTAACTAGCTAATTAGAGGGAGAGGTCACAGGAAGGAGAATATTTCTGATGTAATAAGGAATCCAAAGTTAGAGTGAGCTTCTGGGGTAAAGAGGTTTCTCTGACATGGCACAGAAAATCATGTAAAAATGAGTCAGAAGTGTATCCTGGGGAGGGATAAAAATGTTGCTGGCACAGACCTCCTCTTCACAATGGTGGATCTGTAGCCATTGACTAGAAACAGTAACAGACACACTACTAGAAATCTTCAGTTTCTTGTCTAAGACTTCAGAATCCTTAAATTTTTTTCTATATTAATTTTCATTGAATTTATGTATTTTCACAATAGGCCTCATATATATCTCCTCTCTGATTACACAGTTAGTATTCTAGAACAGGTCTTCATTATCTCGTGCAGATCTGACCTTATCACTTCTCCTTTGTCCTCTATTCAACAATTCCAGTGTCCCACACATTACTTCCAGGATCAAATAGAAACTTCTTTGTTTGGCCTTTATAGCCCATCATATAAACTAGTCCATTCCTACTTTTCCTATATTCTCACACTTTCCTCTCCTTCACATACCTTATACTCCAGATACTTTTGCATATTTGCTGTTCCACCCACACAACATTTCATATCCTTACTATGTCTTTGAACATGTTCTCCCCTTTCTCTTTACCTATCCTGCTTAGTTTCTCTGATTTCCTTCTTTTGTCATCAAATTACACCTTTGTAAGAGGTTTTTCCCTGGTCTCTTATCCTTCCTTGTCTTTCTTTTGAAACTACTGCACATCAACTCCCAATACAAATTTTACATATATATTTCATTAAACATCTTCTACCTGAAATTGTGCCCTTCTTGAGGGCAGAGACTGTGTTTTTGTCTTCCTTTGTATCTCTCTGTCTTGAACTTACCTGCCAAGCATTCCATCTCTTCTGTAGAAAGTGTGAATATGATGGACTGGCCATATTGTTCAAATGCCAAATGCATATTTGCCTAAAAGACTATTTTAAGGAGAACTCACACTAGGCTGGTACTCACACAGAAGTCAGAAGAAGCGCTAAAAGGACACTCTCAAGGTTTCTCTGAAGAAGTTTGGTACCAGTTGTCTGAGATGGGAGACAATGGCACAGGACCACCCTACATGGTGTGCTTGCATTAGAGAATGAGCATGCTTGATGAGCAAAGCATAACTGCAGCAGTTTACAAGAAACATGAGATGCACAAACTTAGAAACATCACAGTGTTCATATAGGCCATTCTGTGTTCACATGTGGTTAAGCCCAGTCTGAGATCATATTGATTTGATCAGCCCCAGTAGGACACACCCCTCAAAAGATCTTTCTTCTGACCCCAACATAGTGATGCCATTTTGGTCCTCTTCAAGTAAGGACACCATCTACCAAATCCCCCAGTAGGAGCACAATGTCTGGTGCACAGGAGTTACTTAATGAATGGTTGTAGTCTGACATATATTAATAGACAAAGAAACAGGGTCATAGAGCTTGATAATAGAGTACTACTAGATTAGAATAATTCAGGCTCAGAGAGGAAATATATAAGCCTGTTTACCTCAGTTTTCTTATCTCTAAAATGAGCTGGAGAAGGAACAGGGAAACTACTTCAGTGTTTTTGCCAAGATGTAGTCAGGAAAAATCAGATGTCACTGAAAACTATTGAACAACAATAACAGGTTTGAGTAATAGACTAATGGTATTAGAATCAGTTATAGTACACATTTGCCAAATTGCAAAATTTTCTTTTGATTGAACTATTTAGGTAGTCTAATGTACTTATTACAAAATGGAAATTAGATTGTCACATGTAAATGCAGTTGGAAATCTTTAGAATTTTAGAATTAAAATTTAGAATTAAAAATTTTAGAATTAATGTGTAGAAGGAGGTACTGCCATGGTTTGTATTTAGGTCAATTCCATTATATAATATGTTTGACCTCTACTTCATAATATGGTGACCTCAGTCAGTTACAAAAAAAGTGATCATTGAGGCTCATGGGTAGCCACCCTGAAAATCAGATATTCCACCACATATATTCCTGATGTTGCAAAAGAGAAGTTACTCAAATACAATAACAAGGTGAGAATTTGGGGAATAAGAAAGCAAAAGAGGAATATTGTTTTGCTTTTCATTTTAGGAATGTACAGTCCATAAGTAACTTTTGAAGAAATGTCTTTAAAGTTTAAAGGCAAAAGAACTTCTTTATATATGTTTCCATTGATGGACAGAATTGAATTACCCTTGAAGATCTTGCCATTTTTGGTCAAGAACTTTGAGGCAACTTGATTCTCTGCAGTTTTCGAAGAATAAAGGAAAAAAAAATATTGGTCTGTATTTCTTGGAATCTCTCTTCCTAAGAGCTTAAGCCTACTAAGAAAGGAAATATTCCTATCTATTAGGTAGAGTAGATTAAAATTTATTGAGGCTTTATTTTATTTATGTGGGGATCACAGTTAATTTAATATTTTTGATGAAGTGATCTACTTTTCTCCCTTCTCAAATTATACAAGTTTCTTTTTTTGTATTACAAAAAAATGAACATATGCTGAGATTTCAAATGAAAAATAATCTAGCAAAATAATTTTGCCTATGCTTATGTGTCAATGAGAAAATAACAGAAGTGAAAATATTAGAAAAAAATGAAGAAAGAATAGCTTTTGGTCTCCATTCAGAATAAACATTGTTCATTAAGAGATCATGGAAAGTAAACAGCATATTTCTATAAGGGAAAGAAGTCTTATACTTGGTGTCATCTAATTGGTCTTGACAATCATCTAATAACATGAGTAGCCAAAGTGCAGACATGTAAGAGGGGAAGAGGAAGGTTTTATTTTTTCTTTCCTCCAAAATTTCAACTTTCATATTCTTCTTTTGTACTTTTCTTCTTTCTTTCTTTTAGACCTCATGTCTTCTTAGCATCATTTCCTTCACTGCTACCTTTCTAGCAACAGAATAAATATACTTATTTACATTTTTAACAAATGAGGAAATAGAATACTTAAATAATCCCATTTCAGAAAAGGAAATTAAACAAGCTCTCAATCAAGTCCCCAGGAAAAAATTGCCAAGGACCAGATGAATTCACAAGTGAATTCTATAAAACATTTAAAGAAAAAAAACTAACCCCAATATTATACAAACTATTTGACAAAATAAGCAAAGAAGGAGTATTATGAAATTCTTTTTATGAAACAGATATGGTACTAATACCCAAGCCAGGAAGACTAAAAACAGAGAAAGAAAATTATAGATCAATCTCCTTAATGAGCATAGATACAAAATTCTTCAATAAAATACTAGCAAAAAGACTACAGCAATATATTATAAGGATGCACTATGATCAGGGAGGATTTATGCCAAGAATGCAAGCCTGATTTAATATTGGGAAAACCATTTGCATAATTGACCATATCAATAATGAAGCTAACAGAAATCACATAGTTATCTTAATAGATGCAGAAAAAGCTTTTGACAAAATGGAACACCCATTCCTATTGAAAATTTCACATTAGACCATTCTGGAGGGTAATTTGGAACTATGCTCAAAGGGCGATGAAAGACTGTCTGCCCTTTGATGCAGCCATAGCACTGCTAGGTTTGTACCCCAAAGAGATAATAAGGAAAAAGACTTGTACAAGAATATTCATAGCTGCACCCTTTGTGGTGGCCAAAAATTGGAAAATGAGGGGATGCCCTTCAATTGGGGAATGGCTGAACAAATTGTGGTATATTTTGGTGATGGAAAACTATTGTGCTCAAAGGAATAATAAAATGGAGGAATTCCATGGAGACTGAAACAACTTCCAGGAAGTGATGCAGAGCGAGAGGAGCAGAACCAGAACATTGTACACAGAGACTGAAACACGGTGGTACAATCAAACATAATGGACTTCTCTATTAGTGTCAATCCAATGTCCCTGAACAATCTGCAGGGATCTAGGAGAAAACATACTATTCACAAGCAGAGGACAAACTGTGGGAGTAAAAACACTGAGGAAAAGCAACTGCTTGACTACAGGGGTTGAGGGGATATGACTGAGGTGAGACTCTAAATGAACACTGTAATGCAAATACCAACAACATGGAAATGGGTTCGAATCAAGGACACGTGATACCCAGTGGAATCGTGCTTCGGCTATGGGAGAGGTGGGGGGGAGGGCGGAAAAGAAAATTATCTTTGTTCCCAATGAATAATGTTTGGAAATGACCAAATAAAATTATGTTAAAAAAAGAAAATTTCGCATTAGAAAGCATAAGAATAAAAGGTCCTTGTCTCAAAATAATAAGTAGTTTATTCATTTAAAACTATCAACAAGCATGTGATGGGGATAAGCTAGAAGCCTTCCCAATAAGATCAGGAATGAAGCAAGGATGTCCATTATCATTTTTATTTATTGTATATTGTATTATGTATATTGTTCTAGAAATGCTATTGGTAGCAGTTAGAGAAAAAGAAACAGTCTGGTACTGGCAAAGAAATAGAAGGGTGGATCAGTGGAATAGATTAGGGGTAAAGGACCTCAGCAATCTAGAGTTTGATAAAGCAAAGAGCCCAGGTTTTGGGAAAAGAACTCACTATTTGACAAAAACTGCTGGGAAAATTAGAAAATGGTATAGCAAAAATTAAGTTTAGGCCAATATTCCAATAATGATAAATGATGAAAAGAATGATTTCAGAAAGAACTGGAAAGACCTACATGAACTAATACAGAGTAAAATTAGCGGAACCAGGAGAATATTATACACAGTAGATGATATATTGAGGGATGATCAAATAAGAAAAGCAAAGAAAAAGGAAAATATCATTCAGAAATTTTTCTTTCAAAGTCACTGGTGATGCCTTAATCACCATATCCCAAGAGCTTTTATCTGTATTAATCCTTCTTGACTCCTCTATAGAATTTAATATCAATGTTCTCATTTTAGTAAATATTCCCTATATAACTCTGGAGACACTTCCTTTTCCTGATTCTACTCTTACCTTTCCACTCTCCTTCATTAACTCAGATCTTATTTCCTTCCTCTAACTGTGATTATTTCTTGTTCATCTCTTTCTATATACTCTCCAATGGAAATATCAATCTTTCCCTCTTGTCAAATAACTTTTAATCATATAGTCAATTATGACCTCTTTTTCAGTGTCATATTCTTATATTAAACTGACTTTAGGATATCTCTACCTAGATATCTTTTTGCACTTCAAACATGTCTCAAAATTATAATATTATTTTTTATGCCAATCTATTCTTTCTTTTATTTTTTCTAGTGCCACTTCTATTAAGCACAACTCTTGTCTTCAAAATTTTGGTGTTATATTTATCTTTCCTCTACCTCATCTTTATTCATACTTAATACATCTCTGAAAAACTACTTACATTAGTCTCTTCCTTTGTATTCCCATTCCAACTTCCCAACTACAGATCTTCATTAATAGCCATCTGGATTATTGAAATGATTTATACTTAGGTCTTCAAACCCATGTTTAGGTCTTTCTACCTCTACCCTTTCTTAAATCATTTTTTTTTATTCTGTTACAAAGTTCATCTTCCTTAGGCATAAATCTGGTTATAATACATTGCTCAAATGTTTGTAGTGTGTCTCTGTTGCCAAATTAAAACGGTTAAAATCTTTTTGCTTAGAAACCAATGACCTGCCATAAGATATGGAAAAACACGATGATCACAAAAAACATTGAAAGACTTATATGAAGCGATGCAAAGTGAAGTGAACTGAATCAGAAAAACATTTTACACAGAATTGAAGCATAAAGATCAACTGTGAATGACTTAACTATTATCAGCAATGCAAAGATTCAGCACACATTCAAGGGACACTTTATGAAAAAGGCTATCCACCATTATAGAAGGAACTGATGGAGTCCAAATGCAGAGTGAAGCATGCCATTCTTCACTTTATTTCTTCCTTGATTTTTCCTCTGGTGGAAGCGATAGGTGTCTTCTTTCACAACATGATAAACATGAAAATAAATATGTATTGTATGATAACATATGCACAACCTATATTATATTACCTGCTGTCTTGGGGGGGGGAGTGGGAGGGTGGAATAGAACATGTATCAAGAAATGTCAGAAACTTATAGTTGGAAAACTATATTGATATGTAATGTAGAAGAATTTAATTAAAAAAAGAAGTCAATCCCCTTCACAAACTCATGCCACTTTTATTATTCTAGCATTAGCTCAGCCTAGCTTAGTCAAAGATTTACTTCTGTTAGATTACTTTCTTTCTCCCCTAACATATGCTATGAATTTCCACTTCTGTAGCTTTGTTTGCTCTTTCCCTTATGTTTGGATTTTCTAACTTTTGTTTATTTGTTGGATTTCTAACCATCCTTTAAAGACAAAAATCATATGGTATTTCCTTTCTATAACCTTCCATCATACTCTTGAATTATAACAAATATTACTCTAAAACCTGTCAGCATTTTATTTTCATCTCTATAATACATTTCTCATTTATTATGTACTATACCTATCTTTTTATTGTTGTTCAGTCATTTTTCAGTTGTATCTGACTCTTCATGACCCCATTTGATGTTTTCTTGGTAAAGATACTAGAGTAGTTTGCCATTTTTCCCCCAACTTTCTTATGAATGAGGAAACTGAGGTAACCTAATAAAATTAATTGACCTGGCCAGGGTAGCACAATTATTTAGTGTCTGAGACCAGATTTGAACTTAGGAGGCACATCTTCCTGACTCCATTCCCAAAACTCTATTCATTGTGCCACCTAGTACACTTTTTAAAAAATCTCTATTATGCATTTCTAATGTACTCATATAATATAGTTATCTGTGCATGTCTCTTATTTTACTAATAGACTATAAACTCTATGAAACTAAAGGATATATCTTATATAAACCATGTACTTCTCTGAGACCTAGAAGATTACTTTGTACATGCTAGATGTTTAATAAATACTTCTTTCCATGGTGAAAATAAGGTGAAAAACAGGATGTCATTCCTCTGACAGTTCCTTCTGTATCTGTGAATAGCATTTTTCATTCTAAGTCCTTTGAAGTTGTCTTGTATCCCTAATAGATAATAGTTTTGTTCCTCACTACTGATAATGATACAATATTTCTGTTACTGTATAGAATGCTTTCCTAGTTCTGCTCAGTTCACTTTGTATCAGTTAATGAGTCTTTCCAAGTTTTTCTGAAATCATTCTATTTTTTTCATTTGTACAATGTTTTTTGTTTCTGAACAAAATAATATTGCTTTCTGTTAATATAAGATTTTTCTCTACAAGTCAGGCAGATATCAAGACTTATTGCATGCACACTGTATGCAGAGTCTGGTGAAACATTTACAAGGTAGATAAGCCAACTATACCTACTCTCAAGGAACTTGAGACATACAAAGAAAAATGAAACAAAACAGGAAATACACATAAACACATGTATCAAAAATGACAAGAACAAAATGTTTATGTAATCAATCATAATTTTTATTTATTGTTTATGTTATTTAAATTTATTATAAATTAACTTATTATTACATGTATTGGGTTATATAGAACAAGAATAATATATGTAACAGAATGTTTTATATTATAAATTACTATAAATTTATTATAAAAAAATACTTCTTTCCAGAATGGAATTGAGTAGTATCTTTTTAAAAATAGTGTGTATGACAGGATCTATCTGCCCATATTTTGGAAAAAATTGATTAACTCTTATGTAGAAGTAGTCATGAATGAATCTTTCCCAGACGTGGCAAGAGAGATGTTAATGAAATTAATGTTGCAACTGAAGTCAAATTCCAATTAACATAGATATATAGCACATTTCATTTTAGTATGGGCAAATGCTAAATTAATTATTGCTTTCAGTTAATGCATATTCCAGACCTTGTGACATTATGGTTGAAATCTAGATCCCTTTGTTGTTTTTGCAGAGTTACATGGAAAAGTTTATTAAGTCCACATGAAATCCTGGCTTAGCTAGCTATAGATGCCAAATGGCCCAAATCACTTCCTGGAAGGGGAGAGATGAAAAATCTTCACTAAGCCATCATCTACAACACATTTGTGATAAAAATATAATGGCCATTTGGTTATTTCATTTTATTAGATCGATGTAGTACTATTGTGGGAAATAATGAGTTTAGGAAACATTTTCTGAAATTAAAAGAAATAAAAACAAAATTTTCTTTTTTAGATGACTGGACATGAATGTTAAGGACTGATTTCTTTTCTTCAGAGTCTAAGAGATGACAAATCTCAGTATTCCAAATATAAACTCCAAAAAATCCTTGAGAATTCAATAAATAAACTGTCCTGGAACCAGAATATTATTAAAGAATTATCATGTCCAATTATTTTAACATTAACATTGACTTGTAAAAAATTCCAAAGGTATAGCAATAATATATGTGTGTAATTTTTACTATAAATATCAGGAGGCAAAGCATTCTAGGTATGAGGGACACCTGGTACCAAAGCACATAGAAATTATATAGAATGTGTACTACAACAACAAGGAGGTCAATATGAATTGAACATGACATGCATGGTAGGGTAATATGTGAGATGAGAAATATTAGAAAAGTACAGATTATAAGGAACTTTAAATATGAAAAGCAGTTCATATTCAATCCAAAATAATAGGGAGTTTGCTGAAGAGGGGGGTGATATGATGAGATACAGTCTTGAAAATCACTTTGGCAACTATGTGAAGAATTAGAATAGGGAGAGACCTGAGAAAGGGAGAAGACCAATTGGAAGTCATTGGAATAATGAAGGCAAAAGGTGATGAGAGTCTGGATTAGGATAATACTTGTAGGAAAATATCTGAAAGATATTAGGGAAATATAAATAATAAGATAGGACAACTGACTGGATGAGGAGAATGAATGAAAAAGAGAAGTTGAAGATGATATTGAGATTGTAAATCATAGGAGAATAGTGCCTTTGAGAGTAAAAGAGAAGTTCAAAATTGGGGTAGCTGGAGTGCATATGTGTATGGGTGGGGCTGAGTGGGTAGGGTAATGATTTCTCTTTTGGAAATGTTGATTTAGAGGTGGATCAGTTCAAAATGACTAATAGGAAACTCTTGATGTGTGACTAGAACATAGGAGATGGATCAATATTGCACATAAAGATCATGTAGTCATTTGTCTAGAGATGATATTTGAACCTATGGTAGCTGATAAGATGATCAAAAAAGAAATTATAGAAAGAAAAGAGAAAAGGGGCTAGTGCAGCCTTAATGTATTAGCACAGTTAGTGTGAATGATCTGAATGATCTAGCAATTTTATCAAAGGAGTCTGAGGAGCATTCTGATAGGTAAGAGGAGAACCAAGAGAAATCAATGTCATAAAAATTCAGAATGGAGCATATGCAGAAGGAGACTAGTGTTCATTGAAGAAGAGGGCTATAAAGGAATGGGGTATGGAAAAGGTCATCACTTTTGTCAATTAAGAGATAATTAGTAACTATTGAGAGAATGGATTCAGTCAAATTATTAAATTGAAACTGAAAAGATTTTAGAAGCAAATGAGTGGAAAAGTGGAGGCAAAGAATAAAGAATAAAGAAAAAAGAGAGCTTTTTTGGAGTGAGAGAGATGTGAGGTGATAGCTAGTGCATAATAGAAGGATATAGTGTATGGTTTTTGAAAATGGGGAAGAAATATACATACATTAAAGCAGCAGATAGGGGAGGATAAAGATTTCTAAAAGAGGTATAGACTGTAGAGAGGACAATTTGCAATTTGGATTGAAGGGTATGAATAATATAGTCATTTCCCCCCACAAAATATCAAATTGTTTCCTAGAACTTTGGGACCAATCCACAGTTCTGCCATTACTGTAGTAGTATATCTTTCTTTCCAAGGCTCCTCCATCTTTAGCAACTTCTATTTTTAAAAATCTTTTATCATACTATTATGAAGAATGTGTGTGTTTTTCAGTAATCTCTCTGGTTTTCTGAGCAGTCAATCATGTAATAAGTTGTGTCTGCTGTAGAGAGCCTTTTTATCTCTGTATTATTGTCCCAAAGAATGATATGTTTCAATCTGCATTTTTTTATCAGTGTGTCTCTTCTTATGCAGTTATGCCATAAATTGCATACTCACCCATTCCATGAGATATGTAAGATGTGCATGCATATATGTGATGTTAACATTTATGACACATTCTTACATATCCTTATGATAAAAAGTTCCAAAATTTTAAAGTCCTTTCATGTCCTTTTATGTTGATTGTATAATTCAGGCTTCCTCTCTGGTCCTTCTTCTGGTTAGCATGCCAATCGTCTTTTTCCGGTCTTAATTGAAGATGTGTTCTTCCATTCCGGAACAAACTCAGGAACAAACACGAACATGCATGTGTGTAAGGTTTTAAATGTGCATGTTGTAATATTTATTTTAAAAGGAAATGGGGGATTGAAAAAATGAGAGATAAAGGGACATTTGTATGGGCTATGGAGGAATTAAGGGGAGAGAGGGTATATTGCTTGGTGATGCAAAAGAGGGAGATGCCCCCTGCTGAAAGGAAGCAGCAGGGGTCCGATAAGGACTGTTTGTCCTGGAATGATTGAACTGAAGTTCAGCTCCCTCTATGACCAGAAAAGATAGTCCACTTATCTGACTGCGAATTCAAATAACATAAAGTTTGATAACCAGTTGGGATTGGAGTTCTTTCCTCAGCTTCAGAGTTGAGGCCAGGCCAGAAGCTGGCGGAGGGTTCCCCCACTCCCGTCTACTCTATATCAGTCCTCGCTTTGTCCAATTCAGAATCTTAGCAGTAGACAGAAAGCAAACAAGAACAGATCTGACCTTCAGAAGCCTGTGTCTTCCAGCTGAACCAAGAAGAACATGCCACTCCAGACTGGGCTGAACAAGCTCTTCTCTCCCCCAACACCAGGAAGCCAGTCCCAACCCAGCAGGAAGGAAGTGCTAGTCACAAGACCCTACTGCCACTCCCGGCAGGAAGGAAGTGCTAGTCACAAGACCCAACTGCCACTCCCAGTTGCCCCTTTGTCCACTGTAAGTCTTGTTTCCTTTCCACAATGTATGTAAGAGTTAAATTTACATGTGCATGGAAGTAAGATGAGATCTTCATGAATGTCAGAATTCATCAATCTTCATGTGTAAGCATTATATGTGTCTATTTTCATGCATGGGAGTAAGATTTGCATATGTATATCTTCATGGGTCTGTAGAAGAATTTCTCAGAGTAATGTTAAGAATATGATTTCAAGTTTGCTAATTCTTATTGTTTCATTTTTCACCAGGAGATTTATTGTATAGCTTTAGTTCTGTATCTTGGAGATAGAATTTAGACATTTATGTGTTCATTTGAAATAACATTGTTTCTGTCTGTTCAGTTCAGTGTGGTTTGCAGAGACTATATATAAAAATATATAGAGACTTTTTTATAATGGCTCCTAATCTTTCAAATGCATATTTCTTTTGTTTTACTGGTTTTTCTTTCTGGAACTGTACTATTTGCATCAGGGGTGTTTTCCTGTTGTTACCTTAACATGTGCAATGATCTCTTGTCTGTACTCTGGTGTCAACTACTCTTATGTGGTTTCCTTTGTTTTCAGTAGGGACTGTAATTGCTTATTGATTATTTTCCTAGGGCTACTCAATATTATGGGTGTGATGCAATTTTACATGTGAAGCATGGATCACTTTGATCAACCTTTATAGATGTTGGGGTTGTCATTAAGACTGTAGTTGGTCTGTTTCATCTTGGTTCTGTAGGAGATTCTCTATTAAAGTTCTTGGCATATACCTTATCACCCAGCTTTATCTTATGCAATGAAAAATCTAGTGATTTTCTTTGCACAAGCAAACCCAGTTTTCTTAGTTCTTCAATTCTACATTGTATCTGTTTTAAGTATTCATGTAGAACACATTCCCCTCTTAACATAAAGAAGCAAGGTGGCTTTACTGTCCTACCATGACAAAGTGGCTGACCATATATCAGCATTTTAAATGGTGATATATGCAAGTCAGTCCTAGGCCTGGTTCTTATGTTGAACAAAGCAAGAGGCAAAACATCTGTCCATTTTAAGTGTGTTTCTGAACAGAGTTTACCTATTTGTGTTTTCAATTCTTTGTTCATATGTCTGACTTGCCCAGAACTCTGGTAGTTGTATTTAATCCCCAAGTGATTGTAGATTTCTTGTAGAACCTGGGAAGTGAAGTGGGACACCTTGTCCGAATCTATGGAATTGGGAATGCCATGTCTAGGTATAATCTCCTTCAATAGAAATCTCACTACTGTCGCAGTGTCATTTTTCTTAGATGGACATGCTTCAACCCATCTAGTCAGTCTATCCACAATCATAACTGTATCCCTTGTCTTTAGACATGTTGATATAATCAATTTGAATACACTGGGAAGGAATATAGCTGAGTGGCCTGCCTCCCAATGCTATGCTCTTAAAATGTCCTTGATTATATCTTCTGCATGTTTCACATGCCTGACAATTTCTAATGGCATTTGTTGTAATTCCTGGTGCTGTCCAATACCCCTGTATGATATCCGGAATCCCTTGTACTCCGTAATGGCCCTTTGCATGAATTACGGTGCATAAATGTTGATATAGCTTTTTAGGGAGAATAGGTTTACCCCCTTGAGCAATCCAGACACCTTTGATTAGTTTAGAGCTTAGCTGTTCTTTCCATTACTGTATTTCCTCTCTATCATAGGCTTCAGTGAGATTATACCTTTTGATTAGAGAGAAATTCAGCGTCCGGTGGGGACTGAACAGTGTATTTTGATGTTATGTCTGCTCTGTCATTCCCTAGGGATATTTTGTCCTTTCCATGAATATTTGCCTTACAATGGATTATGGCCACCTCTTTAGAAAAGTCTACAGCACTCATAATACGATCTATCTGGTTGCCATATGCAATTGATTTCCCAGCTGAAGTTTCATACCCTCTGTTTTTCCATATGTATGATGACCAATGTACAGTGGAGAAAACGTATTGTGAATCCAGAAAAATATTAGCTCTTTTCCCTCTAGCTATTCTAAGGCTCCATGGCTTGGCAATGATGTATGCCAAAGCATTCTGTCATTGTCAACTACTGCTGCCCCTTTGAATTTTCTCCCATTGCAAACATAGGAGGACCCATCTGTGTATAACTCTATTTCTGTATCAATAAGAAGTATATCTTTAAGGCGTCCATTTGGCCTATGCATGAGTTCCACTATTTGATCACAGTCATGCAATGTTTCTCCACCCATTGGCAAATCATTGCCTAACATACTGGGATATTCTTGCATCTGTGAATGAATGCATATTCTGGGACCATAACAGTTTTTCAATTTGGTGTGCAGAATACACATGCAATTTACATGCCAGTACTATATTATATGACTTCTTGACCATCAGAGCTGTAACTACTACGCTCCTAAGGCAAGGTGCCATTCCTTGGGCAACCATGTCAAGGATAGAACTGTAAAATGCAATAGCCCTCAGATTCAACCCAAAATACTGTGCTAGCATTCCAGAAGTGATGCCTTTTGCTTCATGAATATGCAAGTGGAATTCATTCTTATAATAAGGAATTCCCAAAGCTGGAGCTGATAGAATAGCTCCTTTCAACTGTGACAAAGCGTGTAAATATTCTTTATTCAATTGTAATGGTTCTTTAATATCTTTCTTTGAATATGAGAATATGCCACTATGTACTGTCTCAAGAAACCATAACCCCTAGAAAAGCTTTAAGTTCTTTCTTAGTTCCAGGGATGCCTAGCTTTTGTATGTCTGCTATCCTCTTATTAGAGATTTTCCTGGTGCCCCACTCCAGGACAAATCCTAAATACCACTGTTGGAAGGACCCATTGAATCTTCTTTTTAGAAACTTTATGTCCCCTCTTATAAAGTTCTATCAATAATTTCTTTGAATCTTCCAAACATGTTTTTGGGTCAGGAGATGCTAGCAGCAAATCATCTATGTAGTGTATTAATCTGCTACATTTGAAAGTTATGGAGGCTAGATCTTTTTGCTACAGTTGACAAAATATTGAAGCAGACTCACAACACCCTTGAACTAATCTAGTATAGCACAGCTGAGTTTTTCCCCACTGGAAAGCAAAAATATTTTGAAAATCAGGGTGCAACAGTATGGTAAAGTAAGCATTGCTCAAGTCTAACACTGTGTACCACCTAGTTTCTGCAGGAATTTGAATAATGATATCATTTGGAGATGGTGTGACAGTGTGTCTTTTCCTTATAAAATTATTCACAGCCCTCAAATCCATCATAAGTCTCCAGGCAGGAGTGCCATCTTCATTTAACTTATTCTTTTTAATAGCTAAAATTGGGTTATTGTATTCAGATACCGTAGGTCTCAATATGCCTTGCTCAAGCAAACTATTTATGATAGGTGTTATCCCTTCCTTTGCTTCTCTACTCAATTTGTATTTCAGTATCTTAGGTGGTATTCCTTCCCTGACCTCAATCCTGACAGAAGTAATCGACTTGATCTGACCCACATCATTTTGATGTTTTGAAAACACCCCTTGTGGTATATTTGTTGGTATGTCATACATAGAAGTTACAACTTGAATCTTTTCAGGTTCTTCTTCTAGCTGTTCTAAGTATAACAATGGGTAGTGCTTCAGTGAATTCTTGGGTAAATGCAAATAAATTTTCCCAGATTTTTCACATTGTAATGTTGCTTGAATCTTACACAAAAAAATTGCATCCTAAAAGGTTGTGTAGGCGTGATGGAATTAACAAGAAGGTATGATCTATGGTGAGAGGACCCAATTTAAACATAGTGCTTTTGAGCTCAGGGACCTGTTGAATTTGTCCCATTGCTCCAGCTACATAAACCATACCCCCTATGTTGGTATCCCCTAGACATGTCATTAGGACAGGTTTTAAGCACCACTATCTAAGAGAGCATTGTAGTTTTTCTTTCCCACCTTAATCCATACATATGGTTCTGGCCTGTGTGTAGCTACAGTATTTATTGCCACCAAATCACTGTTCATTCCTTTGCTACCCTCAGCCAGTTGTATGTTTTGATCAGTTAATTCTTTTATATTTAATTCATTCCCTATGAAGTCTCCATTTGAGATTATATTCTCTACCACATTGGAACATGAATCTAAATCATAGCTGTTGCTTTGTCCAGATTCCCCTCTGCTACTTAGAATGTTGGCTTCAACTGAATCCTTAGGTGTTACTAAGACTTCCATTCCCTCCCCATATTCAAATTTAACTGTTTTATTACATCCATTATTTTGAATAGGATTATTGTTTTCAAAAGTAATTTCAGCTCCATTTTCAGTTAATTTTGTCTTATCTACTTCACTCATTATTGGATGGAAGGCTTCAGTTACTGGATTCAAATTAGATGTCTTTTCTAAGGGTAACTTTGCCATGTAGCTATTGGACGATTTAACTGAGTTTGGTGGGATGTCATGATACAAATCTGTGAATGGTTTCAAAATTTCTAGCAACAGTAACTTTTAGGGAATTGAAATTGTGTCTCTGTATCTGTCACAAACTCCTTGAGTTCTTGTGACTCTTTCTTTCCCTTTTGCACAATTCAATCCTATTGCCCACTCTCCATTGGAAAAACTTCTCTAAGAAAGATTTGATTTCCTTTACACTCTTTTCCTGTGTGGTTACTGTGCAGCTCTTTTCAAAGTCTCTTATATCATTTGCTATTTTAGAAATTTTCTTAATTTCTGCATCAATTTCTTTAATCTCTCTCTGCCTTTCTCTTACTTTATTGCATATACCATCATTCACAGATTCACTTTCTTGCACTGAATTTTCACTATTTCCCAACTTTTTTCTTCCATTTTCAATTGCAGTCTCATTCTCACTCTTTCTTCTACCTCCAAGTGTCACACTAAATACATTAAAGGCCTTGCTTCATAACTCTTTCCTAATGTAATATTTATTGGGAGAGATGGGGAGGATATGAAGAACAGGGGATAAGGAAGGTTGTAGCAGGGAATGGAGGAGTTTAAGGGAGAGAGGAATATTGCTCGGTGAGGCAAAGGAGAGAGATGTCCCCTGCCAAGAGGAAGCAGCAGGGGTCCGATAAGGACTGTTTGTCGTTGAATGACTGAACTGATGTTCATCTCCCTCTATGCCCCAGAAAAGATAGTCCACTTATCTGACTGCGAATTCAAATAAGATAAAGTTTAATAACCAGTTTGGATTGGAGAGGTATCAGGAAAGAGGGGCAAGAGATGTCCCTAAATAAGGTTGGAGTTTATTCTCAGCTTCAGAACTGAGGCCAGGCCTCACAGATTGGTGGAGGGTTTCTCCAATTCCCATCTACTCTATATTTGTCCTAGCTTTGTCAAATTCAGAATCTTAGCAGAAGACAGCAAGCAATCAAGGAAAGTTCTAACTTTCAGAGCTGGTTGGGCCTGAATATTCGGGCTGAACCAAGTAGAGGCACTCCACTCCAGACTGGGCAGAACGAGTTCCTCCCTCCTCCAACACCAGCAAGGAAGTAACACTAGCAGGAAGGAAGTGCTAGTCACAAGACCCAACTGCCACTCCCAGTTGCCCTTTCCCCCACCAACTGTCAGTCTTGACAATTTCTTCTTTCTTGATATTCCCACTGTTGCTTGTTCTAACATAGTGGCATAAAGTTCAGAACTTATTTTTAGTTTCCTTTCCACAATCATCCCCTTTTTTGGTTGTGACCTTCCCAAGGTCACTTATTTTTATTATAGTTACCAATTTACTAAATCTACTCTAAGGAATTCTATGCAGGAAAGTTTGGGTAAGAGTACATTTAGGTTTTTACAATAAATTCAGTACAATAAATGTTTGAACAAAACTATTACAAGAAATTTGAATCCTAGTGCTGATACTACTCTCTCTTTCTAAGTTAACTAAAACAAATAGTTTTCCTATTTTATATATATTATTATTATTTGCAGACTATCTTATCTGTATATATTTCCATTAAACACATTTTCAGCATCAGCTTCAAAATAAACCATTAAAAGTTTACTATCTGCAAATGCAATTTAAGTCTATTCCTATGTATAACTAATTTTCTATGTTATGTTAAACTAACTTAATCCTAATCTATTCCCTACTTATTATAACTATTATCTAAGTCTCTAGTCTAATTTATAACCTAATCTTATGTACAACATATATACATGCTATGCTAAATATTTACAGACTCTATCACTATGTTACTAACCTAATTATAGTATATACATTATTTATAGAGATTTTTTTACATATAATACAATAATATACATTGTTCCACATTCTGATGTCAGTAAAAGAGAAATATCTATTGATCTTTCTATTTGCATAAGACCTTATGGAACTAACTATATATTATTTACATTTTGCATAAATACAATTTCAGACACTTGTTTATTTAAACAAGGTTTCCCAATATTTCAGTTTGTAATTTTGTGTTTTGTGTCTAATAGTGTTATTTTGAATTAATACTTATCAAGTTTCTTCAAATTTCCACTTCTCATGTTGACTGATGGATCGCTTCTTTCTTCCAAGATATGTAGTGATGCATGCTATTTCCCTAATATGTGAAATTACTTTTGTTTTATTATTTCAACATCCAATCTTACATATAAGTCTCATTTTACATCTGTCCTCTTCTTATATAAACAAGTTTACAAAGTTCAAAGTCTTAGTTGTCCATTTCAGCTTTTTTCTTTGTTTCCTCTCTCTAGTAGTTATTAAACAAATTTACAAAGTTCAAAGTCTTAGCTGTCAATTCCAGTTTTTCCTCTTTGTTTCCTCTCTCTAACAGCTTTTATTGATGTTTTTCCTCTGGGGCTAGTTTAAAATCTTTTCCTCTGGGATGCTTTTCCCCTCGGATGCTTTTCCTCTGGGCTGGAAAATTGTCTCGAGCATTATGTGTCACTCTTATTTCTTTGTGGTGTACTTTTTGGTGTTAATTAGTTTTTGTTTTCATTTCTCAACACTATCTTTTGTCTAATTATCTTCTATGTCTGTTACAGTGATGTTGACTTTTTCTGATTTTACATGGGAACAATGGAACCATGAGTCTTTCCTTGCAATTTTTATAGCTGTTGGGGTAGTAAGCAATACTTCATGTGTTCCAGTCCATTTTATGTCTGTAGCCAACTTTCTATTGAAAATTTTTAAGTATACTATGTCTCCTAGTTTGATGTTGTGCAAATTGTAATCCAGGGATACTGTTTGTTGTATCAAGCCCATTTCATGCTGTGAGATTTAAAATGGTTGAGGTCTTAAACTGTAGTGGTTAAAATAGTGGAAGATATAAATTGTGATAGATATAAGAGAGGGTGAGTAAGTTTGACCACAGAAATATGTTTCACTACAGTGTCTTGGGTTTAAAATCAAATATAAAGTGGTCGCCAGGGAAATATTCCCAATTATTCAAATACCCAAGTCAATTGGGTTTTATAGAGATTTTAATTAACAATATAATGAGTAATCAAAGAAAGAGAGAGTAAGAAAGGAATAAGTATGAAGGGCCTCAAGCCAATATGGCCTATACCTGAGTCTTAAAAGAGAAATCAGTCAGTTTTTTATAACTCACCATAAGATCTGTCTAAGTAAGGATTTCTAATAACACCAGGCCAGCAGCATCTCAGCTACTTTCACCAGCTCCCTCCTCCATCTGAATGTTTCAGAATCAGTCTCCTCAGAATGAGTCTCTCCAATCTGAATGTTTCAGAATGACTTCCCAGCTCTTCCCTGAGCTCTTATTTTTAAGGGCAAAATCTTCTCTGTCACCTCCCCTAAGTCCTTACATCTACCAATCATTGTAGATGTTTCTAAAGGACCACCCATTTTGAATTCACAGCTGAGTAGTTTTAATCTCTTTAGTAAGTCAGGAAAAAAATGCTGCTGTGTCGACAAATTTCATTAGAAAAAACCTCTGAATAAGTTATCACCCTTTTAGGTTTAAGTAGTTTACAAGTTGCCCCACCTTTATAGGTACTTAGTATCCCATTGTATCAATTCTAAAACAATCATGACTCAAAGAACTTCCTGTCCCTTCCATAAGCATGGATCAAAGTACTTTTCATTGTTCTCAAGGAGCTCTCTGTCCTAAAGCAGTCCTAAGTAGGGTGGAGTAGGGATATTCCCAAGGCAAGGAGCCCCCACACTCAAGTAGAGTTCTCACCATCTGCTAGGGAATTTT
The DNA here is from genome assembly GCF_027887165.1 of Monodelphis domestica. Lineage (NCBI taxonomy): Eukaryota > Metazoa > Chordata > Mammalia > Didelphimorphia > Didelphidae > Monodelphis > Monodelphis domestica. The sequence goes on from NC_077234.1 coordinate 216,507,842, forward strand.
TTTAAGTAGAAGATTCCCCAATGGGGGAAACCCCTAACATTCATAAGTCTGAGAAATTTTGAGGTTTACAATGCAATTCTGCTATTCTTGTCTGTAAAGCTTATATATATTTTGTTAATTGACAGTCTCCACCTATCATTGCAATATAGGTTGGTTTACAAGTCCTTCCTTGCCAAATTCATTAACCATATCTGAGTACTTAGCTTTGGCGCCAGTTTTTATAGCCTGTTGTATCTCATGCAAGTCCAGAGCTTCCTTTGAGGATTTTAACAAGCAATGTGAACAAGTGAACTTTTTGTACCTTGTTTGTGAATTTTGTGTGTTCTTGTTGTTATTGACTTCATGTTTCTTCTTTAAAAAACCATTTTTAATCAAGTGACCTTCTTGTAGCAAATGAAACATTCCCTAGTTTCTCTCTGCACTGGTTTTTGTCTGTAACTAGGTTTCTTGTAACTAGATGTCGTGTAAGTCTTAACCGTGTTTAGTCTCTTGATTTCTTCTATCTACTTTTGTTTAAGATTCTTCTCTGTCATTTCTAACTTGTCTTTCAGGTCTTGAATTTGTTTGTTTTGTTCTGATTGGTTATCAAACAAGTAACTTGCTGTGTCATGCATTTCTATCAGGCCAACTGATTCATACTTAGAGAAATAGTGCTTGAAATTTTTTTTTAAATTAGGTGTGCATCCCCTTAAAAATTGCCTATGGACATGGCTTGAAGATTCTTCATTCTTTGTTTCTAGACCTAATATTGATTCTGCCAATTCTGATAAATGGTCAATATATGTGGCAGGATGTTCCCCTTTGTTCTATACAATCTTATCAAACCTAGCCCATGCATTAGGTTTTGAGTAGCTTTGTCTTATGGCCTGAAGAATATCTTCCTTGCATTTCCTTAGGTAGGACATCCTAGTAGGATTAGCAAAATCCATATCTACCCTTTGCTTCACAGTGGACCAGCTAGGCAGGCTACTATCAGATCTTATCTTCTCCAGGAATTGCCTTTGTTCATGTGGGCTAAACAATTCTGACAGGAGAAACTCAACATCCTCAAAATCAGGATCAAAAATCCTAAAAGCACATTTCAGTTCCTTTTGATATTTGAAAAGATTTTCTACTAATTTTGGGAAATGTCTTTTTATGGATTCAAGCTCCTGTGAGGTGAATTGCCCGTGAACCTTAGACTATAGGACACCAGTTGTTAGTGATAGCTTAGTGATTTCCTTTAATGGACAGACTTTCTTAGGTTCACAGTCAGGTTTGTTGTCATTTTCACCTTCATTTCCCTTATCAGTGACTTTAGTTGTCTTTTCTTCAGATACAGTCTGCCTGTCAATTGTCCTTGCCAATAACCTGATATAGCCCTTTTTCTTTAATCAATTCCTCAAACACAGTCTTAATCATGCTTTCCAGGTTGTTATCAATAGCCAGTATCTTTTTTGCCTTCAGGGGAATCACAAATGTAAAGATCTTCTTTACTTGGGTAAGCCTGCCAGAATACCAGTTCATTTTGAAAAGGTATCTGCAATATAGAAATGGTCATGTTGCCTATGTAATCAACTGATTCAATGATCATGTGGGTCATTCTACTGTACAGTATGTTGTATGCCCAGAAACAAGTAATTACAGCAATCACCACAACTCCACAAATAACTTGTTTAAACATCCTCACTCTTTTCTACTCTGCCTTTCAAATGATTGTGAGGTTCAGTCAATCTTAGAGGTGCCAGTTGTAATAAAAAGGATACTCTAGGAGATACTTCTAGTTGTAATAAAGGAGATACTGGAGTTTCCTATAGTAATAAAGGGGATACTTGGAGATAGAGATACTTCAGAGATAGAGAGATACTACCAGAGGATCTCTATGGATCAGTACTCTAGATAGCCTGTGGATTTATATTAGAAGGCTTATTGATCAAAATGTTTCCTACCCTCCACCCTTCACCTCCCAGTTTTCCACCCACTCCCTCCTGCCTCCCTTCTGCTCCCCCCTGTGAGTTTCCCATCTTCTAGACAACTTAAGATGAACTATGAGGTTTAGAGAAGATACTCGTCTTTCTCTTTTCTTAAGTAAGGAGGTTTATTAGGGAAGTCAGGACAGGAAGGAGGATAACAAGGTAAGAGGGATGGGATATTCCCTAATCTATACAAAGAGTTAGGAGGATATTGGTAAAATGGCAGTTCAGTCACAATAGTGACACAAAACTCTGTCAGGGAGATGGGAGGACAAATGTTTAATCTTCTTTCTTCTTCCTTCAATCTCAAGTTACAGAGACACCAATATCTTCTTCACCACACTCAGTCACCAGCCAAAAGTTAATTCACAAATTTCTCCCTCAACTCCAAAGCCACACCCATCTCTCAGCCTAGAACAGAAACTAACAGGGGTCCTGTTCAGAGCTTCTTCCCATTCAGTCTGGCTTGGCTCTCCAACTCTATTTCCTGGGAACATTATATTTGGAATGTTCTCTTTTGATTGACAGCTGAGGTCCTTTACTTTGCATTGCATGCTTGTCTTGTCTTGTAAATTCTCTCCTTTACAATATATTTCAAACATTGCACTGATAGAGAATTAAAAATAAATGCAATATTATATAATCAGTGACTCTACTTTTCTTCTACTAACAAGTGACATATTCATCTATCTTATAGAGATATTCACACAGATAATAAATACTAACTTGAGAATAATGGAACATTAATAACTGGGAGAATAAGTCTAATGGTTGTAAATTTATTTTTTCAATGATTCATTTATCTCATGCCTATATTGAACTGAAAGAATAAATGGTATACAGCTTTATCTCAATGACATCAGATATGGAACATTTGCACTGCATTCCTTTCTCAAGGCAAATAAAATTATTAGTCCACTTACATATAGTTTATTGACCTGGCAACTGGAAAGATGATAACTTTGGAAAGTCAGGAAATCTGGGTTCTCATTCTAGATTTCTGTTCCTATTTAATCTGTGGAATTTGAGCAAGATATATAAGTACTTTGGATAGGAGACTGCATTTATATACACTGATAATAATGTTCTTAGCTTGGTAGGCTAAAAATAGTTCACTGCAATTCAATAAATATTTCAAAGCATTATATAAATAAAATAAAACAAAATTTGTGTTCTGTGTGGAGGTTTTACTCTTGAATATATCTATATTTATGTGTGGATGTAAAGAGAAAGGAACACAGATACAAAATCTATATCTACATATAACTATACAAAAAGATGAAATAATATTTAGAAAATATGTCTGAAAATTCCCTGAAGTTCTTTTTTTGGTGTGTTGGGAGTGGACACACAATAGAAGTCCAAGGCTATGCTAGGCTTGGTAATCAAACTTTTGACACAAACTTGGCCTGTCGAGGGAAGTGATAGGTGGAGGGAAGGGGAAACATCTGTGTGGGAGTTGAATGTCTCTATACACAACTTCTCTATATTCTTTAGTTCTAACTGTTGCTAAAACATTGGTTTCTATCATTTAAGAAAAGTGTCCAGAGGAGACAATAACTATATAAAAATAGCTGACCTGGGAAGAATTTTTCAATTATAAACTCTTACAAATAGCTCAGTTCCAGGAGAAAACATGATAGTGTATGAAATAATTTTTTCTCCTTTTGGGGAACATCCAGTTCTATATGAAAGACAAAATGAGGCAGGCAAATAAATCTAAGGGAAACAAAGCTTCCTTGCAAGATATTACTGATTCCTAGTTCTCATACACATGAAATAGCAGTCAATAGTATATTGCTCTGACATATGGAACACATGAATAGTATTTATTTAATACTACACATACCCATGATTCTTTTAGTAGACCCACAATCCTACTATACCTATAGCTACTGTACTACCTGTATACTAGATACACCTATATCACCTGTACCAACTACATCTATAGCATTATATTATATCTTAGCTTACTAGGACATCATTCTCATGAGTAACAACAGCAATAAAGCTGCATCATCTTGTGACTAAATCACTCACCATAAGCTTGTTGATTCTTAGCTTGATTGGTTCTTTGCCAACAGATAAAAGTCCTTATATGTCACCATGACCTTTGAGAACTCAAGTTCTGTTCCATGCCAAGATGAATTATCAGATGAAGACTTATCTTTTGTACTACATTAATATTATTTGTTAGGTAATTAATGTGTCAAAATTTGCAAACAATAGAAAAGGTAGTCAGGAATAGTTGGATGTAGGTGGCTTATGACCAAGCAAGATCAAATTCCAAAACTTTAGAATTAACCTTTCTAATTTCAGTATTATAATTTATATATATATATATATATATATATATATATAATATTTTTCCTGAGCACTTTATCTTGGGGGATATAAGGGACAAGATTGGGGGGAAAGGATGATTTATGAAACTAAGTTATCCTTAAAACCAATGAAACTGTTAATAGGATGACTTAGGAGTCTGTTCTCCCAAACTTGGAACAAATGTAATCAGAACTATGTTAATTATATTGTAGTAAGAATAAATAACAGAGGAAGGACATCTTGCGAATAAAAATTGTTATGAACTTGGGGTCCACAATTGATCTCCATGAGCACAGAATCTTGGAAATTTAATTAGATAAAAACAGTTCCTGTAAAAGATTTAGCATTTATATCAGAGTGGGAATTTATTAAGAATATATAGTATTTCTTGATGGACAAAATACTTGTTCTCTCCTAGGCTTATGCAGAGCAAGAGAGAGAACAATTTTGTTTTATATTTCCTGGTTAAGATAAATTTATATTTCTTTGTTGAGATCTGGAAGTTAAATTTTAGGAAAGACATATAGAAAATAGCACATGAGCTAAGAGTGCAATTGGGTGGTAAGAAGATTGGCAGATACAGTATATGGAAATTACTTGAAAGGACTGGGCTATTTAGCCTAGAGAAGAAAATATTTAGAATTAACAAAAGTATTCATCAATTTGAGATGTATCACATAGAAGAGAGATTAGCCTTCTTCCACTTGTTCCCAGAGGGCCAAACTAGAAGTGAGGGGTGGCAATTAGATCCCTAAGTAGATTTAGGTCAGAATTATAAGCTTTGTTTATGAGAAATTATAAAACCCAACTGGATTGTCTAAGGGTACTTATACCATTTCTATTTTAATGACTCAAAACTTATACTTAAAATAAAAGTTCATCTTTTTAAATGCCAATATTATTTTAATATTGTCATATGCCTAAAAGCATGTAATACTATAAACATAGAATTAAACTTCTATATCCTTTGCTATAGGGTATAGGGTAATTCAGAAATATATGGTAGTGGATCAGGTAGGTTGCTCAATGGATAGAGAAGCCAGTTCTGGAGAAACTGGGTTCTAATCTGACCTCAGACACTTTCTAGCTATGTGATTTAGGGCAAGTCACTTAATCCTGCTTGCCTAGTTCCTGTCCTTTTGCCTTAGAATTGTTACTAAGATAGAAAGTAAGAGTAAAAAAAAAAGCAAACAGGAAAGTAGGTGCTATTATTGTTCCCATCTTACTGATGAAGAAAGTGAAGTAAATAGAAGTTAAACTTTCCCAGAGCCACAAAGCTAATCAGTATCTGAGGCTGGATTTGAACATGGGTCTTTTTGACTCTAGTTCCATTGAGCCACTTGGTTACCTAATTGCCTCAAAGATCTCTAAAGAGGCAAAATAAGAAAGAAAGAAACATTGTTAGCATAGCAATGAAAGCACAGAATTCAAAGAAAAGATCTAACCTCAGTACTAGTATTAACTATGTGACCTCTCTGGGCCTTAGTTTACACATCTGTAAAACATTAAATTGCCTGAAAGAGCATTTAAAAATGTGCTATCTCTGAGCTGGTGGGGGATAAGGGAAGGAAACAAATAATTAAGAAAATGGGAAAAGGAAGAAAGAAAAAGAATCTGCAGAAGCTCTCATTCTTCCTACAATTTTCCAACAACACTTGAAATTTATATCACTCAAATTACAACTCCAGCTGCTTTTCAAACTAAAAGATACAGTCAGAAGAGAGAATGCATGGGGAAAGGAATATGTGATTTGTGAACCTCTCCTCTCTTTTCATTTATAATCAAGAGCAAAGCAACTGAACAGAATACAGTCAGGGTTCTGGGCAGAAAGTCATACAGGAGGGCCATAAAGGAAAAGAAGAGAGGCCTGAGAATTAGAAAGGGTAGATATGCATCTTGATTTAATTACTCTATTTGGTTTATGAGGCAGAGACATACTGTATTGTTTACCCACTGTTTATACTCAGCTTCAATAGGGCTTTGATGATGGGATGGGAAATAAAAAACTCCATCAAACCACAGGCATGTGGTGCTTGTTCTTGTGTGTCTTTTCTCCTCACACTGCTGCTTTCCATTCACTGAAACCCATAAGAAAATACTTAAGTGATGTCAATGTTGTATGAAATTAAATTAAAGGGCAGATGCAAAAGAAAAAGAAAAATAAGAAGATGGAATGTTGGGGAAAGTGAGAAAAATATTAGTGGGATAAGAGAAAGAATCAAATGAGTTAAGCTCTTTATTACACTTATGTTATTTCCTGTGTGTTATATTACCATCATTCTACTCCAAATTGCCTTCTTTTCTTTTCTTTTCTCAACTTTCCCAGCTTGTGGTTTGTGAGTGGTTATCTTCTTTCCTTATGTTTTGGAAAGCAGACCCAGGTAATTTGAATGTCCCTATCCCCTTGTCCTTAGTGAAAATCTCAGCTACTGGAATGACAATTAGGGGAAAAAAATTGAAAGCTTTGTGAAATGCCTAGATAGCCAGAGAATTCTTATTTGGACAGGAGATCCACTGACTTTTTATCTGAAAGATAATAGGTTTTGGAATCACTCCATTTTAACCTGGGGCTTAAGAAGGAGATTAATGTTGATACACAAGGATGAACTGGGTCTCAAGTTGCTGAATGAACAGCTTTAAGTTCCAAAAATGGCAGAAACTTTCAAAAGAGGCTCATGCTCAATAGTGGTGATCCTGAATCAGTTTAGGTCTCAATGATATGGGGATACAGGTTTTCCCTAGATACCCCAAACCTAGATTGTAGGCCAGATCAGAGTGTACATAAAAGACTCATTTTTTCTTGCATTCCTGCAGTGCAAGGAAAGATGACTTTGAGCTATGAAGATCCCTCATTAGGCACCTACCAGCTTGCTCCTGATAAACATCTACTTTCTATTCCAGATATTTGATTATTCCCTAAACTAAGCAGTTCACGCTCTTTTGACTTTGAGATGCAGGACACAACAACATGACCCATTTCGGGTTATGGAGATCCAGTAACATGCCATCATCATCCTATATCTAGTCACACAGGCTTTTTTGCTGAAAGTATATAAAAAGCCCAAAACACATCTCTAGGAGGTAGCATTCCATTTGCTGTCTCCCTCAGCCATTCAATTTGACTTAACCATTTGACTTACATTCAAATTAATAAAAATCTCTTATTTTTAAGCTAGCTATTGGAGTCTGTCATTCTTGACAAGGGCACCCTGTTCAGATCTAGTGTTTTACCTTAAGGCTCTCCCACATCACCACCACACTCGAATTAAAGGAAACTGAATACAAGAGCTACATGATGCTATGTGTAGTTGTGGAAGAAAAGATAAAATTGTCATCATAGGACAGTTTATGTATGAAAATACCTAGTTCTAGAAATTTTTTGGAGTGAGGCAAGAGTGTGACCTTCAAACCAGATAGTCACCAAATAGGTTTTAGAAACAAGGCCAGAAGGCTTCCATCTTTTCAGATTTCCCTTTCCCCTATCAATGATAATCACCTTGGTGTAACTGATAATATATAGAGATGGGTTGTTCCCTGCTTTTGGAAGAAAGGAAGGAATGTGAAAAAAAAATTAAGCTACCAAATCTGAATTTTTAGTCTGTTTTTACAGCTATTACCTTTCATATATTATATATAGTGGAGTGAGAGTTGGAGTACAAATTTACAGTTATGAACATGTGGGCTTTTTCCCATAAAAAGTATGTTGAAGTCAGCTCTATCCACTGTCACTGATAACAGTAGATAAGATACACTCTTTTAAAATAATATTCACAAATGTGGTGTAGATCATAAGAAATTCCTCCAGTCTTAAATTAAATGAATGATTAAAATTTTTTGACAAATAATTATTGCTTGTCCTGTTTCTGAACATGGGGACTCTATAGCCTTCTTCAACACATTTAATATTTATTAACTTGTTCATTCACTGGTTCATTTATTCATTCGAGATACATTTATTAAGGACCAATAAGAGACAATATACTATTGTGTTGTGATATTTTATTTGCTGACTACCAAAAACAACTTCCTTATGTTCAACAAATATGTCTTCTACTCTAGATAATTTTTAGGCCCTTGCTGAATTTGCTGATACTAGAGAACCTACTAAATTTACAGGTGAAGGAGTTTTTAGTAACTTTTCAGATATGAAGGCAAGAATACTGTTGTTAATATATTGCCTGCAGAAAATTATTAAATGTTAAGTCTGAAACCTGAGAATATTCATTTAATTGAAACAAATCTTTATTGAGGTTCTTCTCCACATAAGAAGATACCTTCTGAGATACTACTAGTCAATGCCCTTGGTTTAGAGATTATCATTAATACATGAGAAATTTGCTAACAACATATGATATGAGCCAAATTCATGGTACATAGAATAAGTCTCATTGGAGTTCATTCAGTAACTTTCTTATTTAGACCTCACAATATTTCAAAACTTCATAAGATTAAGTTTTAGAAGAATTGCTCAGTTGATTCATCAAAAAAGTATAATGAGTAAAACAAAGGTGCCAATGTGATTCAATTAAATAATGACTGGTTTTAGAGCTTGGTGAATTTGGACTCTGCAACTTTGCTTGTGTTACCTTGGGCTATTCATCAATTTTGTTGCACCTTCATTTCTTCATCAGTAAAATGATGGGGCTGTACTAACTTCTAGCTCTAAATCTGGGATTTCATAATTTCTAAATACTGCTCTTCTAGGTCATGATTAACTGATTTTACAAATGGGACATTGGGTTCCTAGAAAGTAGAGGATTTGCCAAAGACAAAACTAGTTACTTGAGGGAGGGAAAGCTATATTCTGTGATACAGCGAGGATAGTGTTGAATTTAGAGTCAGAGGAGCTCAGTTCCAGTTCTACATCTGCCAAATACTATGTTGTCTTCATCAAGTCATTTAACTTTCTCAGTCAACATTTCCTCAAATTAATGGTGGAATGGAAAAGAAGGTCCTTTACATCTCTAAATCTATGGGTCTGATTTGTAACTTTTCTGCCACATTTGCCATAATTTATCTGGAGAAAAAAAAAAAACAGTATAAATAGGCTTATAAAAGATATGTGCCGGACTTCCAGTCAAGATGGCGGAGAAAGCTAAAGTTCAGATCTCCGGAAAACCCTTCCCGACCGATCTCAAACTATAAGTTCCTAAGGCTCCAAAATTCAAAACGATCAACAGCATAGACCCTGGGAATCCTCCTCCTGGACCTGGACCTGGATCAAAAGGTACGGCCCCCCTCAAAAGCCAAAACCCAAGATCACTCGGACCTAAGGGGTAGGAGAGCAGAGTCCAAGGCTCCTGGAAGCCGCGGCCCCGCCCCCCTCAGAGAGCAGGGTCCTCTGAAACAACAGCAACCCTCAGGGCCTACAAAACAGCCTCACGGCCAGCTATTCTGAAGGCAACTTCCGGAAAGCAACCCGACCTAGTCCAGTCAAGGGGGCACCTTAGCAGCAGGGAAACAGAGAGAGCCTGGGGAGAGGGTGGCCCCCTGGTCTGACCCTTCCATTCCAGTTCCAGTGAAAGTCATTGCCTTAAGGCATACTCAGTTTAACCCAGGGAAAGCTCATAGAACCGACAATCTGCCCAGGACTAAAGCCTCTGAACACCAGAGATAAGAAAAGCTAATCCTCCCCATTCAGAGATGGTAAACTCCACAGAAGCACAGAAGCCCCCAAATCCCAAGAAAAATAAGAAGAAAGGGGTGACTTTGGACACATTCTATGGAGCCAAAATACAAAATACAGAGGATATAGAAGACGATACATAAGAAAATGCTCCAAAACCTTTCAAAGGAAATGGAAACTCTCCACAAACCCATGAAGAATTTGAATTGGAAATGATCAAAAAGATGGAAGCCTTCTGGGAGGAAAAGTGGGAAATAATGCAAAAGAAATTCACGCATCTACAAAAAAGGTGTGACCAAACTGAAAAGGAAAACCAGGCTTAAAAGGCCAGAATCAGGCAACTGGAAGACAACGATCGTGTAAAAGAGCAAGAATTAATAAAGCAAAGCCAAAATACCAAGAAATTAGAAGAGAACATAAAATATCTCACCAACAAGGTGACAGATCTGGAAAATAGAGGGAGAAGAGATAATTTAAGAATAATTGGACTTCCAGAAAAGCCAGAAATAAACACCAAACTCGACATCCTGATACAAGATATAAACAAAGAAAATTGCCCAGAGATTGTAGAACAAGGGGGTAAAACAGCCACTGACAGAGCTCACAGAACACTTTCTACACTAAACCCCCAAAAGACAACTTCCAGGAATGTAATTGCCAAATTCCAAAGCTCTCAAACAAAAGAAAAAATCCTATCGGAAGCCAGAAAAAGACGATGTAGATATAAAGGAATGCCAATCAGGGTCACACAAGACCTTGCAAGTTCTACTCTGAATGATCGTAAGGCATGGAACATGATCTCCAGAAAGGCAAGAGACCTGGGTCTTCAACCAAGAATCAGCTACCCAGCAAAACTGACTATATACTTCCAAGGGAAAGTATGGGCATTCAACAAAATAGAAGACTTCCAACTTTTTGCAAAGAAAAGACCAGAGCTCTGTGGAAAGTTCGATATCGAAAAACAAAGAGCAAGGAATACCTAAAAAGGTAAATATTAAGGAAAGGGGAAAGGAGAAAAATGTTATCTTCTTTTTTACTCAAACTCTCTTCTATAAGGACTACATTTATATCAATCTCTGTATACTAACATGTGGGGAAAATGTAATGCATAAATAGGGGGTAAAGAAAGACCAAGTAGAATAATCTTTCTCACACAAAGACTGACATGGGAAGGGGAGGGGAAGAAAACTCCTATAAGAAGGAGAGGAAGAGAGGGTTTTTTACTTAAACCTTAATCTCAGGGAAATCAACTCTGAGAGGGAAAAACATCCAGATCCATTGGGATCTTGAATTCTATCTTCCCCAACAAGGGTAGGGAGAAGGGAAAACCAAGGGGGGGAGGGGGAGAGGGAAAACAAAAAGGGAGGGAAAGAGAGGGGGGTGGGGGAGGGAACAAAAAGGGAGGGACTAAAAAGGGAAACATCAAGGGAGGGGACAAGGGGGACTGATTCAAAGTAAATCACTGGACTAAAAGGTAGAGCCAAAGAAGAAAAGGTTAGAATTAGGGAAGGCTATCAAAATGCCAGGGAGTCCACAAATGACAATCATAACTTTGAACGTGAATGGGATGAACTCACCCATAAAACGTAGATGAATAGCAGAATGGATTAGAATCCAAAACCCTACCATATGTTGTCTTCAAGAAACACACATGAGGCAGGTTGACACCCACAAGGTCAGAATTAAAGGATGGAGTAAGACCTTCTGGGCCTCAACTGACAGAAAGAAGGCAGGAGTGGTAATCATGATATCTGATAAAGCCAAAGCAAAAATAGACCTGATCAAAAGGGATAGGGAAGGTAATTATATTTTGTTAAAAGGGACTTTAGACAATGAGGAAATATCATTAATCAACATGTATGCACCAAATAATATAGCACCCAAATTTCTAATGGAGAAACTAGGAGAATTGAAGGAAGAAATATTAGTGGGAGACTTAAACCAACCATTATCAAATTTAGATAAATCAAATCAAAAAATAAATAAGAAAGAGGTAAAAGAAGTGAATGAAATCTTAGAAAAATTAGAATTAATAGACATATGGAGAAAAATAAATAGGAATAAAAAGGAATACACCTTCTTCTCAGCACCACATGGCACATTCACAAAAATTGACCATACATTAGGTCACAGAAACATAGCACACAAATGCAGAAAAGCGGAAATAATGAATGCAGCCTTCTCAGATCACAAGGCAATAAAAATAATGATTAGTAATGGTACATGGAAAACCAAATCTAAAACCAATTGGAAATTAAACAATATGATACTCCAAAACCTTTTAGTTACAGAAGAAATCATAGAAACAATTAATAATTTCATCGAGGAAAATGACAATGGCGAGACATCCTTTCAAACCTTCTGGGATGCAGCCAAAGCGGTAATCAGAGGTAAATTCATATCCCTGAATGCTTATATTAACAAACAAGGGAGAGCAGAGATCAATCAATTGGGAATGCAAATGAAAAAACTCGAAAGCAATCAAATTAAAACCCCCTAGAAGAAAACCAAACTAGAAATCCTAAAAATTAAGGGAGAAATTAATAAAATCGAAAGTGATAGAACTATTGATTTAATAAATAAGACAAGAAGCTGGTACTTTGAAAAAACAAACAAAATAGACAAAGTACTGGTCAATCTAATTTAAAAAAGGAAGGAAGAAAAGCAAATTAACAGCATCAAAGATGAAAAGGGGGACAGCACCTCCGATGAAGAGGAAATTAAGGCAATCATTAGAAATTACTTTGCCCAATTATATGGCAATAAATACACCAATTTAGGGGATATGGATGAATATATACAAAAATACAAACTGCCTAGACTAATAGAAGAGGAAATAGAATTCTTAAATAATCCCATATCAGAAAATGAAATCCAAAAGGCCATCAAAGAACTTCCTAAGAAAAAATCCCCAGGGCCTGATGGATTCACCAGTGAATTCTATCAAACATTCAGAGAACAGTCAATCCCAATACTATACAAACTATTTGACATAATAAGCAAAGAGGGAGTTCTACCAAACTCCTTTTACGACACAAACACGGTACTGATTCCAAAACCAGGCAGGTCAAAAACAGAGAAAGAAAACTATAGACCAATCTCCCTAATGAATATAGATGCAAAAATCTTAAATAGGATACTAGCAAAAAGACTCCAGCAAGTGATCAGAAGGATCATTCACCATGATCAAGTAGGATTTATACCAGGGATGCAGGGCTGGTTCAATATTAAGAAAACCATCCACATAATTGACCACATCAACAAGCAAACCAGCAAGAACCACATGATTATCTCAATAGACGCAGAAAAAGCCTTTGATAAAATACAACACCCATTCCTATTAAAAACACTAGAAAGCATAGGAATAGAAGGGTCATTCCTAAAAATAATAAATAGTATATATCTAAAACCATCAGCTAATACCATCTGCAATGGGGATAAACTAGATGCATTCCCAATAAGATCAGGAGTGAAACAAGGATGCCCATTATCATCTCTACTATTTGACATTGTACTAGAAACACTAGCAGTAGCAATTAGAGAAGAAAAAGAAATTGAAGGCATCAAAGTAGGCAAGGAGGAGACCAAGTTATCGCTCTTTCCAGATGACATGATGGTCTACTTAAAGAATCCTAGAGATTCAACCAAAAAGCTAATTGAAATAATCAACAACTTTAGCAAAGTTGCAGGATACAAAATAAACCCACATAAATCATCAGCTTTTCTATATATCTCCAACACAGCTGAGCATCAAGAACTAGAAAGAGAAATCCCATTCAAAATCACCTTAGACAAAATAAAATACCTAGGAATCTACCTCCCGAGACAAACACAGGAACTGTATGAACACAACTACAAAACACTCTCCACACAACTAAAACTAGACTTGAGCAATTGTAAAAACATTAACTGCTCATGGTTAGGACGAGTCAATATAATAAAAATGACCATCCTACCCAAACTTATTTATCTATTTAGTGCCATACGCATTGAACTACCAAAATACTTCTTCACTGATTTAGAAAAAAACATAACAAAGTTCATTTGGAAGAACAAAAGATCAAGGATATCCAGGGAAATAATGAAAAAAAAAACACATATGATGGGGACCTTGTAGTCCCTGACCTTAAACTATATTACAAAGCAGCAGTCATCAAAACAATTTGGTACTGGCTAAGAAACAGAAAGGAAGATCAGTGGAATAGACTGGGGGAAAGCGACCTCAGCAAGACAGTATATGATAAACCCAAAGATCCTAGCTTTTGGGACAAAAATCCACTATTCAATAAAAACTGTTGGGAAAATTGGAAGACAGTGTGGGAGAGACTAGGAATAGATCAACACCTCACACCCTACACCAAGATAAATTCAAAATGGGTGAGTTACTTAAACATAAAGAAGGAAACCATAAGTAAATTGGGTAAACACAGAATAGTATACATGTATACATGTATATGTATATGTATACATCAGACCTTTGGGAGGGGAAAGACTTTAAAACCAAGCAAGACATAGAAAGAATCACAAAATGTAAAATAAATAATTTTGACTACATTAAATTAAAAAGCTTTTGCACAAACAAAACCAATATAACTAAAATCAGAAGGGAAACAACAAACTGGGAAAAAATCTTCATAGAAACCTCTGACAAAGGTTTAATTACTCAAATTTATAAAGAGCTAAATCAACTGTACAAAAAATCAAGCCATTCTCCAATTGATAAATGGGCAAGGGACATGGATAGGCAGTTCTCAGATAAAGAAATCAAAACTATTAACAAGCACATGAAGAAGTGTTCTAAATCTCATAATCAGAGAGATGCAAATCAAAACAACTCTGAGGTATCACCTCACACCTAGCAGATTGGCTAACATAACAGCAAAGGAAAGTCATGAATGCTGGAGGGGATGTGGCAAAGTAGGGACATTAGTTCATTGCTGGTGGAGTTGTGAAGTGATCCAACCATTCTGGAGGGCAATTTGGAACTATGCCCAAAGGGTGACAAAAGAATATCTACCCTTTGATCCAGCCATAGCACTGCTGGGTCTGTACCCCAAAGAGATAATGGACAAAAAGACTTGTACAAAAATATTCATATCTATGCTCTTTGTGGTGGCCAAAAACTGGAAAACTAGGGGATGCCCATCAATAGGGGAATGGCTGAGCATATTATGGTATATGTTGGTGATGGAATACTATTGTGCTAAAAGGAATAATAAAGTGGAGGAGTTCCCTGGAGCCTGGAACAACCTCCAGGAAGTGATGCAGAGCGAGAGGAGCAGAACCAGGAGAACATTGTACACAGAGACTAATACACTGTGGTATAATCGAACCTAATGGACTTCTCCATTAGTGACGGTGTAATGTCCCTGAACAATTTGCAGGGATCTAGGAGAAAAAAACACTATTCATAAGCAAAGAATAAACTATGGGAGTAGAAACACCGAGGAAAAGCAACTGCTTGAATACAGTGGTTGAGGGGACATGACAGAGGAGAGACTCTAAATGAACACTCTAATGCAAATATTATCAACATAGCAATGGGTTCAAATCAAGAAAACATGTAATGCCCAGTGGATTTACGTGTCGGCTATGGGGGGTGGGGGGGAGGAAAAGAAAATGATCTATGTCTTTAATGAATAATGCTTGGAAATGATCAAATAAAATATATTTTAAAAAAAGATATGTGCCATTTATCCCAATGTTCAGCCATAATCTTCACTTGTACTTTTCTATGCAAACATCCCGATGGGTATAATATCCTTCAGCACTACTCAGATTGGAGTACTCAGAGGGAAAAAAATTGTGACTTGCCAGTGCTTTCTAATATTCCTACAAGAATCTTCAATTTTCCTTCTTCCAAATCTGAAAATTCATAAATTGGAATAACCAAACCATCTGATTTTGTTCATTTCTGTACCATGCTTATTGAACATCACTGTAGCAGGGTAGCTTAGTTAACATCACTGTAGCAGTCAAGGTGAAGGTTGTCCTTTCTGTTGTTGTTGAATACCTAACCCTTCTGCACCTAATATTCAATAATCCTATCAATTGCCAAGAATATATTCAATTACCTACAGCAACTATATACAACCTTTTAAAAATATTTTTTCTCAGATCTCCCAATTTCACTTTGTGTGTCTCACACACACACACACACACACACACACACACACACACACACACACACAAAAGAGTTCATATATTTTGTTTGGAAGTTCAAGACCATCTGATAGAAGTTCAATCAACTTCCTCTCTTCATATTTCAAACTATTTTAGTATATTACTTCTCTACTTTTTTCTGAAAGAACAAGATAAAATATTCTTTGCTAAGGACAATCTATCAGTCTGCTCTTTTGAGACTTGGTGCATCAGTATTTTCCTATGACACCTTCATATGTTCCCTTTCTACCACTTCCTTTTTATCTTTCTATAGACAGGCTTAAATTCTCCTAGAATAAAGAATCCTCTTGCCCCAGTATTTTCTTATTGTAACATTTTTCTTTTCATCCTTTTTTATTCTTGAGGTTCTACAAAGAAAATCAAGTTTTGGTTTTGGAAATACTCAGGATACATGATTTTTATTTGAGAAGAGATAGGGTTAATCATCATGATAAATACATTTTCTGAAGTTGAATCAACCAGACATTTATTTAACATCTGTGTGCTAGTGGATATATAGAAAAAATAAAACATTCTTTATTCCATTAATTTACAAACTAGTTGAGAGATATTACTTCTGTATATATATATATATATATATATATATATATATATATATATTAGATATATATGTAGAGGTATGTTTGTATACATCCATATCTGTCATATATGTGTGTATGAATGTATAATAAATACAAAGTAATTTTGCCAGGGTTAGGAGAGGAACAATAAAGATTTTTCTGTAGAAGGTGGTAGTTGAACTGAGTCTCAAAGAAATTAAGATTTTTGAGGGATTAGAGGTGATAAGGAAGTGAATTCCAGGCATAGGAAATATATAGTGAAAAGGCACAAAGATGGAAGATGGAGTGAAGACCTTTATAAACAGGGTGCTAAAATGATATGTTGTTATCACTAATGAAATTAAATTTTGGGTTATTTTCCCCCTATTTCCTCCTACCTCTCCCATTCTTTGTTTTATAGATCTTTTTACTTATGACTTCTTCCTCTTCAAGTTCATTTTCAATAGCTCCTCATACTGTGGAAGTCACCATGGATAATATGAGTAGAATGTAGGCACTGGGCAACCTCTATTAAGATGCAAAATTCCCCAAACCAAATAGAGACTTGGTATTGAACTATATGTCTGTTGTCTGAGCACTGACCTCGACACATATGCTGAAGATCATTATTTGGTTGACCAAAAGGTGATTAATTTTAAGAAAATAGCAACTCTCAGAGAATATTTCAGAGATTCCAATTCCTTTCAGTGGAAAATGTACTCACATCAAGAAAATGCTAAAAAACTTTTTTCTGAAGAAGTAAATTTTATAGAAAGGGAAAATATTCTTATTTGATACAATCACATTCTTTGAAAGTATTGGCACAGAGACTATTTCAGTAGAATGTCTAACTAATGAGTTACAGTCCTGACAAAGAGGTCAGCAAAAAGTAATATTAGTTTCATACTTTTTCTCAATGCCTGTTACCAATCTTTCCAAAACCAATATTCTTTCTTAATAGAACTTAATTTGTATGTTTTGAAATTTTAGTATGTTTTTTCTTAACTAAGAAATCGCTGGAACACATTAAGAATAATATTTTGCTACTTGGCCTGTCTATATAAAAACAAAACAACATCTCGGTATAAGTGGCACACTGAAAAATATAGACTGTTTGGCATCACTTAGATAAAATAACCCATTGACTGATTTGATCACTTCCATTAATTTATAATATTGGTATAATGTAAGCTTCAGCATTGATCTATATAATATATTCTGAGCATAGATTATTCCTTGAAAGGTTTTGTGAAATTAAAAGATATGTTTTGTTATTGACAAGGTAGTTATTTGGGAAATAATCAGATTCACATTGGATCAGGTTAAATTGCCTTTTCTAAAATAACTCAAAGAGAAATCCAAAGTTCATAGGCAAATCAATAAACTATTTAATATATATGATGAACTTATGAATTCACAAATATTTTCTTAACCCAGGGAATAAGCAAATCTCTTATTTTGATGAAAATATATAAAAATATGATTTAATAATGTTTTATTTTATTAATTGTTGTTATTATAATATTATATTGATGATTCTAGATGATCCCTTACCTGGAGACAGTAGAATAATGAGTCATGATTCAATCCATTAATCAATAAGCATTTTTTAATGCTTTTACTATGTGCCCAGCACTCTGTTAGGTACTGAAAATACATGTACAAAAACAAACCTATACTGACTTGCTATGAGTTTACTTCAAATAAAGGAAACAATAATCGATATATAAAACATAAATAAAGTTAATAAATAAACATAAGTAATGATTTATACACATATATATGTAAATGTATATGTCTTACATCTATGTTTATATGCACATGTGTGTATAACTATTAAATTGAGATGGGAGCCATCAACCAATTACTTGTGGAACTCATAGTACAAAAGATATCTATTCTTTATGGATGGTTGGAGAAATTCAGGTGTTTTTGAAGCAAGAAGCAGACACTTAGGAAATGATCCCAAAGAGGGAGTATATTTTGAAATTATGAGATAATGATATTATTTTTCATTCTTGGAAGGAATTAAAATAATGCTGCAAATAGGCACCTGAGAAAAATTGTGTATTTCATTAAGGCATGAGAGAGTACATTCTGATCATAGGAATGGAGTTTGGGTGAGGTGGCTATAGCAGTTTGTAATAATCACTGATTCTTCCTTTACCATTAGGAGAAGTTTCTGCTCTATGAATATTTATATTTCAAATTCTAATCATAGGTTCATAGATGTAGAGCTAGAGGAACTTTTAAGGGTATAAAGTCAAAAACTATCATATTGCATATGAAGAAACTGAGGCAGAGGGGATAAGTGCCTTGCAGAAGGGTCATATATCTGAGTTTATAATATCTGATTGGTGATTTGGACCTATATCTTCCTAATTCCAGTGCTCTAAATTATGCCATGCTGCCTCACCAACTGAGAAACAGAGCTGAATAAAATTGTAAGAATTTAAAACTAGTTTGCATTTCTTTTTCGTGGTACCCTAAGATCAGTCTTGGGGTTTTTAAAAGAGTGATTCATATTGAATTTGAAAATCCATTTTCTAGGGAATTGGGTTTTGGTTCAGCCCCTACCTTTTGTTTGAATTAAGAGCAAGGTCTGGAGTTTATCTGTATAAGGGGGACACTGTGCACTAGGGAGGATACCAAGATACCTCTTGGCTCTCTGGCCCCCAGAAGACACTTGCCTTTTCTTCCATGTGACTCCTCATGGCCAGAAGACCAGTCTCTGTCTGACCTGGCCTGACTGAGGTCAAGGCTGGTCAAACAGAAAGACCCATAAAAGTGACACCACAGCGAGTATAAATTTTGGATCAAGAAAGCTCTTGCTATCTTGTCTAGACGAAGAACCACAGGGAGCAGAGGAATGTCTATAGAGAGACCTGGCATCAAGCTCAGGGAAGAGTTGCCTAGATAAGGAGGCTTGAGAAGGGAAATAGCCAGTCATACATATTGTGGCTGGTGCTTTTTTCTTCCTCTGACCCACTCTTTTAATTTATTTAATAAATAATTATAAATTTAGATACAATCTCTAGAGAACTTTAATCTTAACAAAATAAATCTCTAAGAAATACCCTTAACAATTAGTTAGGTTTTAGAAAAAAAAATAGATGTATCAGAAAGAAATGGATCAATCTTGAATAATGGACACAGAATCATAAGGTTCTAAGCTCTTTGATTTGGAATCATTGTTGGACCTATCTAAATTAATCTCTTCATCTTATACATGAAGTTCAAAGAAAATAATTGATTTGCTCCCCCCCCCCCAAGGTATCTGGAACTTAAATACAAATTCTAGAGTCCTAAATTGTGCTCATTCTGTTCTCTATGTTTTGTATACTTTCCCTACCTCTAACCTACTCTGTGAAGAAGCATTGACAGGCTCTGGAAATACACAGAAAAAATATCAAAACACAATCCAAATGCTCCTTATCCTGAAAGTGCCTACATTATGTAGTAGAGCTTCCTTGCCCACAATTTTGCTTTCCAAGGTTTCAATCAGTTCAAACCAAAGTTCTGGAGGTCTTTGGAAGTCTACCTGCAGCAGTAGTCTGCCCCCTGCTTCAGTCACTTCTATTTCCACTTTCAGTTTTTAAAAGTTTGTTGCTGTTGTTGTTCTGTGAATGAGGGTTGGGAGGTCATAGAGCTGTGATGATGAACCTATGGCACTTGTGCCAAAGATGGCATGCAGAGACCTCTCTGTGGCCACGTGTGCTGTCACCTGCCAGAATTAGTTACTAGAAAGTCAGAGGGACTTGGGCAGAACTGCTCCACTCCTCCTCTCCACTGTGCATCCCTGTCCCTCTGCCCAGATACCCAATGGAAGTACTTACTCCCTTATCCTAATTGGAGTGCCTGGGCTACTCCCTCCCTTTCAATTATCCATATCTGGGATAAGTCTGGTGGGATTGGGATATGGGTGGGCAATCAGCCTGCGGGGGGGGGGGGGCAGGGCACAGCACATAGTGTCTAAAAGGTTCTAAAAGGTTCACCGTCAGTGCCATGGAGCATCCTAGACAAGGAGCAGAAGAAGCAAGAGAGAGAACACACAATCACACATATACACACATATGGCAAACAGTCTTGTACTAGTTTGTAGTTAATAACAAATATACTTCATTTGTGAAAATACATTAAATTATTAAAATTAAAATTAAAATATCACATGTTCAAAAACATTTGTATGTATGTAAAAAATATGCTATATTTATGCCCTCTATTTACATATATACTCTGGACATATTCTGGACATAAGTGAATACTTGCTTATATATGTATATATATATATATAAATAAGTATTCACTTATGTCTATTATTTTAGTCATCAATGGTAGGTATTGGAATGTATCTTCTATGGGTATAGAGAGCCTGTTGCATAGACAATCTATGAAAGTTAATGTAGGACTACTCTTTGATTTTATTGGAATATTGGGGAGGTTAGAGGAAAACTTGTGGCAATATAAGGGGTTAGCTTTACAAACACCAGACCACAGTTAGTCATAGGCTTGTATAATTATTTGCTGCTATAGCCATGCTGCCTAACATCTCACTTCACTTACCTAGGCTTCTTTCCAGTGGTAATAGTTGGATTAATACAGAGTCTATCTTTTTGTGGTTGCTAGATAGAAATTTGCTATTTTCATATTTTCATTTCAATCAGAGATTAGCTAATTTTCTTAAGTGAAATCACAGTTGGGTTAATGTTATATTTATGCAGCCTTAGATAGTAATGACACTTCCTGCTTTGTAATTAAGTTAGAGAGTAGCAATTAAGAATTTTTTTTTGTTTCTAACACAAATACAGAAACAGAATTAATCAAATATCACATGATTTATGGTTTGGCCTACAAAAACATCATCATCATGATCACCTTCATCATCAATCAGCAGAGAAACCTCAACCATTCTGTACCAAAGTAGAGTAAGACAATAGATAGACACTCAGAGTACATGTTAAAAAACCACAGAAAAAATATTTGGGACATCAGTAACATCCAGTAACAACAATGTCTGATTTTATGTACACAGAAATGTATTAGTTTAAGATAATCATAAGAGGCTTATACTCCTGGTAGAGTCTATGTAATGACTAACATCCATAATTGAAATGTGGATAATTGGTGAAATATGCATGAACTCAACCACCAATATGCCACAAAGAAAAACAAAGTAAAAATCTGGGTCATGTGATTTTATTTATGGAAATGGAGTGATTTATTAATTCATCATCAAGTCACTACAATTACAGGTCCACAAAAGTTCATACAAGGAACCTAGAAGTAGTCATCAATGTAGACTGTGAAAAGGAATAAAAGAGATAGTACACTATGTACTACTAAAGGTCAAAGGATTTAGGTCCTACCTAATGCCTAACAAGTATAACCTGGAGGTCAGAATTATGCATTTAAAGCTCACTGGCTTTCAAAGACTAGCATATGATAAATCTCCATGCTAGAAATACAGACCTCAAAATATATTTAAAAACTAAGCCAATAAACTGCTTTAAAACTAGACCATTGTTAGGAACCCTCCCAATAGGATCAGGAATGAAGCAAGGTTGCCCATTATCACCACTATTATTTAATATTGTACTAGAAATGCTTGCAGTAACAATTAAAGAAAGACTTCCGGTCAATCATGGCTGCAATCTAGACGCCACACACTTCCTCTCCCCGACACCGAACGAAATAGACTGCATCAAAGGAGCATAAATATCACCTTTGGAGGAACAGAAGGACTCCCCAGTACTCCCCAGTACACCACAGAGGCGAAGGTATGTGGGGTTTGAACATTTCCACACAATAATAAGAAGGAGGAAAAGTTTGTACAGAAACGTGAACTGAGCTGCCCTTCCCCCTCCACCACCTCCCTCACCAAACCAGAGTGAGCTACCAGAGCTCTCACTGGGACAGTGAGTGAGTGGGGAATGTTGCTGTCTGGGGGGGCACTCCAGGGTCCTTGGGACCTGGGGGCTGCCAGGAAAAAACGTCTCAGGGAGGTTTCATGGGAGAACCCAGAACTGAGCACAGGGGGTCTGCGGAGCTGTATTCGGGGTGGTTTCACTGAACATCTGGGCAGAGCTAAACACCTGGGCAGTTTGGATGTGATCAGGGGCCCAGCTCGCTAAGAAACCTCAGAGGCTGGGAAGAACTAGTCTGAGGCAACCTAAATTAACAGAAAACCCGCCCATATCACCCAGACCCCAGACCAAAAAGGAAAGGGGAATAAAAACACCAAAGGGGGCTCACATGGCCAAAAATCAAGCCTCCAGGACAAAAGGGAAAAAGGTGACTATTGAAAACTTTTATGGTGGAAGTACCCAAAGAAAAGAAGAGATTGAGGATGAAATCCCCAAAAAATCAGAACATGCCTCCCAAAATGGAAACTATCAACAAGCTCTGGAAGATCTCAAACTGGAACTTATCCAAAAGATGGAAACCTGGAAAGAAAAATGGGAGAAAGAGATCAGCAATCTGACAGATAAGACTGCTCAATTGGAAAAAGAGCTCTAAGCATCCAATAGAAGGGCAGACAAAGCTGAAAAGCAAAACCAGTCCCCAATGACCAGAATTAAACAACTTGAAGGAAGTGAGATCATAAAACAGCAAGAATTAATAAAGCAAACCCAAAAAATTAATGAATTAGAAGAAAACATAAAATATCTCACTGAAAAGGTCACAGACTTGGAAAACACAGGAAGAAGGGACAACCTCCAAATTATCGGTCTCCCAGAAAAAACAGAGATAAACAATAAACTTGATATTCTACAGGAGATTATAAAAGAAAATTGCCCCCACGTTCTGGAGCAAGGGGGCAAAATAGAAATAGAAAGGGTTCATAGAACACCCTCTATACTAAATCCCCAAAAGACAACCCCTAGGAATGTAATAGCCAAATTCAAGAGCTTCCAAGTAAAGGAGAAAATCCTACAAGAAGCCAAGAAGAAGAGCTTCAAATATAAGGGGGCTCCCATAAGGATCACACACGACTTAGCGGCTAACACACTAAGAGACCGCAAAGCATGGAACACGATATTTAGAAAGGCAAGAGAGCTGGGTCTCCAACCAAGAATCAACTACCCAGCAAAACTGACTACATACTTCCAGGGGAAAGTATGGGCATTCAACAAAAGAGAAGATTTCTAAGCATTTGCTAAGAAAAGACCAGAACTTAGTGTAAAATTTGATATCCAAGCACAGAAAGCAAGAGAAACATGAAAAGGTAAATATGAAAGAAAGGGAAAAGGAGATAAATCTTATCTTTTTCTTTAAGTCAAACTCTCTTCTATAAGGACTACATTTACATCAAATTATATATATATTAATATGTGGGGAAAATGTTTTGTGTAACTCTCAAAAATTGTATGCATCATAAGAGTAGTTAGAAGAAACATGCATAGGGAAAGATTGGGGCATTAAGAATATTTGGAGAAAGTGGGGGCAAAGAAAGGAAAAGGGAGGGGGGGAACCATTGATAACACTAAGATTTACTTCAAGAAATGGGGGGGGGGACTTAATAGAATAATCTTTCCCATATAAAGATACACATGGGAAGTGGAGGGGAAGAACTCTCATATGAGAAGGAGAGGAAGAGAGTGTGAAGTGGAATTACTTAAACCTTACTCTCAGTGAAATCAAATCTGAGAGGGAAGAACATCTAGATCCAGAGGAATCCTGAATTCTATCTTATCCAACAGGGCAAGAAAGAAAGGAAAATTAAGGAGGGGGAGGGGGAAGGGAGTATAAAAAAGAAGGGAAGGAGAGGGGGTAGGGGAAGGGAGCATAAAAAGGGAGGGGCTAGAAAGGGAAGAATCTCAAGGGAGGGGACTAGGGGGACTGGCCTAAAGTAAATCACTGGTTCAAAAGGAGATAGCTAAAGAAGAAAGGTCAGAACTAGGGGAAGATATCAAAATGCCAGCAAATCCACAAATGACAATCATAACTTTGAACGTGAATGGGATGAACTCACCAATAAAATGTAGACAAATAGCAGATTGGATTAGAACCCAACACCCTACCATTTGTTGTCTTCAAGAAACACATATGAGGGGGGTTGACACTCACAAGGTTAGAATTAAAGGTTGGAGTAAGACCTTTTGGGCCTCAAATGAAAGGTTGGAGTAAGACCTTTGGGGCCTCAAATGATAGAAAGAAGGTACATGATATCTGACAAAGCCAAAGAAAAAAGAGACCTGATCAAAAGGGATAGGGAAGGTAAATATATTTTGTTAAAAGGGAGTATAGACAATGAGGAAATATCACTAATCAACATGTATGCACCAAATGGTGTATAATCCAAATTTTTAATGGAGAAACTAGGAGAATTGAAGGAGGAAATAGACAGTAACTCCATACTAGTGGGAGACTTGAACCAACCACTACCAAATTTAGATAAATCAAACCAAAAAATAAATAAGAAAGAGGTAAGAGAGGTGAATAAAATCTTAGAAAAATTAGAGTTAATAGACATATGGAGAAAAATAAATAGGGCCAAAAAAGAATACACCTTCTTTTCAGCACCACATGGCACATTCACAAAAATAGATCATACACTACGTCACAGAAACATGGAACTCAAATGCAGAAAAGCAGAAATAATAAATGCAGCCTTTTCAGATCACAAGGCAATAAAATATTGATAGGTAAGAGTACATGGAGACCCAAATCAAAAATTAATTGGAAATTAAATAATATGATACTCCAAAACGGGTTAGTTAGAGAAGAAATCAGAGAAACAATTAATAATTTAGTTGAGGAAAATGACAATGACGAGACATCCTTTCAAACCTTATGGGATGCAGCCAAGGCAGTACTTAGAGGAAAATTCATATCCCTGAGTGCATATATTAACAAATTAGGGAGAACAGAGATCAAGGAATTGGAAATGCATATCAAAAAACTTGAGAACGAACAAATTAAAACCCCCCAGAAGAAAACCAAACTAGAGACCCTAAAAATTAAGGGAGAAATTAATAAAATCGAAAGTGATAGAAATATTGAGCTAATAAACAAGACTAGAAGCTGGTACTTTGAAAAAACAGACAAAATAGACAAAGTACTGGTCAATCTAATTAAAAAAAGGAAAGAAGAAAGGCAAATTAACAGCATCAAGGATGAAAAGGGGGATCTCACCCCCAATGAAGAGGAAATTAAGGCAATCATTAAAAACTACTATGCCCAACTATATGACAATAAATATACCAATTTAGGGGATATGGATGAAAATTACAAAAATATAAATTGCCTAGACTAACAGAAAAGAAATAGATTTTTTTAAAAATATATTTTATTTGATCATTTCCAAGCATTATTCGTTAAAGACATAGATCATTTTCTTTCCCCCCCCCCACCCCCCATAGCCGACGCGTAAGTCCACTGGGCATTAGATGTTTTCTTGATTTGAACCCATTGCTTTGTTGATAGTATTTGCATTAGAGTGTTCATTTAGAGTCTATCCTCTGTCATGTCCCCTCAACCTCTGTATTCAGGCAGTTGCTTTTTTCTCGGTGTTTCCACTCCCATAGTTTATCCTTTGCTTATGAATGGTGTTTTTTTCTCCTGGGTCCCTGCAAGTTGTTCAGGGACATTACACCACCACCAATGGAGAAGTCCATTACGTTCGATGATACCACAGTGTGTTTGTCTCTGTGTACAATGTTCTCCTGGTTCTGCTCCTCTCGCTCTGCATCACTTCCTGGAGGTTGTTCCAGTCTCCATGGAACTTCTCCACTTTATTATTCCTTTTAGCACAATAGTACTCCATCACCAACATATACCACAGTTTGTTCAGCCATTCCCCAATTGATGGGCATCCCCTCATTTTCCAGTTTTGGGCCACCACAAAGAGCGCAGCTATGAATATTTTTGTACAAGTCTTTGTGTCCATTATCTCTTTGGGGTACAGACCCAGCAGTGCTATGGCTGGGTCAAAGGGTAGATATTCTTTTAGCACCCTTTGGGCATAGTTCCAAATTGCCCTCCAGAATGGTTGGATCAGTTCACAGCTCCACCAGCAATGAATTAATGTCCCTACTTTGCCACATCCACTCCAGCATTCATTACTTTCCTTTGCTGTTATGTTAGCCAATCTGCTAGGTGTGAGGTGATACCTCAGAGTTGTTTTGATTTGCATCTCTCTGATTATAAGAGATGTAGAACACTTCTTCATGTGCTTGTTAATAGTTTTGATTTCTTTATCTGAGAACTGCCTATCCATTTCCCTTGCCCATTTATCAATTGGAGAATGGCTTGATTTTTTGTACAATTGATTTAGTTCTTTATAAATATGAGTAATTAAACCTTTGTCAGAGGTTTCTATGAAGATTTTTTCCCAATTTGTTGTTTCCCTTCTGATTTTAGTTATATTGGTTTTGTTTGTACAAAAGCTTTTTAGTTTGATGTAGTCAAAATTATTTATTTTACATTTTGTGATTCTTTCTATATCTTGCTTGGTTTTAAAGCCTTTCCCCTCCCAAAGGTCTGACATGTATACTATTCTGTGTTTACCCAATTTACTTATGGTTTCCTTCTTTATGTTTAAGTCACTCACCCATTTTGAATTTATCTTGGTGTAGGGTGTGAGGTGTTGATCTATTCCTAGTCTCTCCCACACTGTCTTCCAATTTTCCCAGCAGTTTTTATCGAATAGTGGATTTTTGTCCCAAAAGCTGGGATCTTTGGGTTTATCGTATACTGTCTTGCTGAGGTCGCTTTCCCCCAGTCTATTCCACTGATCTTCCTTTCTGTTTCTTAGCCAGTACCAAATTGTTTTGATGACTGCTGCTTTGTAATATAGTTTTAGGTCAGGGACTGCAAGGCCCCCATCATATGTGTTTTTTTTCATTATTTCCCTGGATATCCTTGATCTTTTGTTCTTCCAAATGAACTTTGTTATGTTTTTTTCTAAATCAGTGAAGAAGTATTTTGGTAGTTCAATGGGTATGGCACTAAATAGATAAATAAGTTTGGGTAGGATGGTCATTTTTATTATATTGGCTCGTCCTATCCATGAGCAGTTAATGTTTTTCCATTTGTTCAAGTCTAGTTTTAGTTGTGTGGCGAGTGTTTTGTAGTTGTGTTCATATAGTTCCTGTGTTTGTCTTGGGAGGTAGATTCCTAGGTATTTTATTTTGTCTAAGGTGATTTTGAATGGGATTTCTCTTTCTAGTTCTTGCTGCTGAGCTGTGTTGGAGATATATAGAAAAGCTGATGATTTATGTGGGTTTATTTTGTATCCTGCAACTTTGCTAAAGTTGTTGATTATTTCAATTAGCTTTTTGGTTGAATCTCTAGGATTCTTTAAGTAGACCATCATGTCATCCGCAAAGAGTGATAACTTGGTCTCCTCCTTGCCTATTTTGATGCCTTCAATTCCTTTATCTTCTCTAATTGCTACTGCTAGTGTTTCTAGTACAATGTCAAATAGTAGAGGTGATAATGGGCATCCTTGTTTCACTCCTGATCTTATTGGGAATGCATCTAGTTTATCCCCATTGCAGATGATATTAGCTGTTGGTTTTAGATATATACTGTTTATTATTTTTAGGAATGATCCTTCTATTCCTATGCTTTCTAGTGTTTTTAATAGGAATGGGTGTTGTATTTTATCAAAGGCTTTTTCTGGGTCTATTGAGATAATCATGTGATTCTTGTTGGTTTGCTTGTTGATGTGGTCAATTATGTGGATGGTTTTCCTAATGTTGAACCAGCCCTGCATCCCTGGTATGAATCCTACTTGATCATGGTGAATGATCCTTCTGATCACTTGCTGGAGTCTTTTTGCTAGTATCCTATTTAAGATTTTTGCATCTATATTCATTAGGGAGATTGGCCTATAGTTTTCTTTCTCTGTTTTTGACCTGCCTGGTTTTGGAATCAGTACCATGTTTGTGTCGTAAAAGGAGTTTGGTAGAACTCCCTCTTTGCTTATTATGTCAAATAGTTTGTATAGTATTGGGATTAACTGTTCTCTGAATGTTTGATAGAATTCACAGGTGAATCCATCAGGCCCTGGGGACTTTTTCTTAGGAAGTTCTTTGATGGCTTGTTGGATTTCAATTTCTGATATGGGATTATTTAGGAATTCTATTTCCTCTTCTGTTAGTCTAGGCAGTTTGTATTTTTGTATATATTCATCCATTTCTCCTAAATTGGTGTATTTATTGCCATATAATTGGGCAAAGTAATTTCTAATGATTGCCTTAATTTCCTCCTCATTGGAGGTGCTGTCCCCCTTTTCATCTTTAATGCTGTGAATTTGCTTTTCTTCCTTCCTTTTTTTAACTAGATTGACCAGTACCTTGTCTATTTTGTTTGTTTTTTCAAAGTACCAGCTTCTTGTCTCATTTATTAAATCAATAGTTCTATCACTTTCGATTTTATTAATTTCTCCCTTAATTTTTAGGATTTCTAATTTGGTTTTCTGCTGGGGGTTTTTAAGAAATAGATTTTTTAAATAATCCCATATCAGAAAAAGAAATCCAACAGGCCATCAAAGAACTTCCTAAGAAAAAATCCCCAGGGCCTGATGGATTCACCAGTGAATTCTATCAAACATTCAAAGAACAGCTAACTTGAATACTATACAAACTATTTGACATAATAAGCAAAGATGGAGTTCTACTAAACTCCTTTTATGACACAAACATGGTACTAATTCCAAAGCCAGGCAGGCCAAAAACAGAGTAAGAAAATTATAGACCAATCTCCCTAATGAATATAGATGCAAAAATCTTAAATAGGATACTAGCAAAAAGACTCCAGCAGGTGATCAGAAGAATCATTCACCATGATCAAGTAGGATTCATACTAGGGATGCAGGGCTAGTTCAATATTAGGAAAAGTATCCACATAATTGACCACATCAACAAGCAAACCAACAAGAACCACATGATTATTTCAATAGATGCAGAAAAAGCCTTTGATAAAATACAACACCTATTAAAAACACTAGAAAGCATAGGAATAGAAGGGCCGTTCCTAAAAATAATAAATAGTATATATCTAAAACCATCAGCTAATATCATCTACAATGGGGATAAACTAAATCCATTCCCATTAAGATCAGGAGTGAAACAAGGATGCCCATTATCACCTCTATTATTTGACATTGTATTAGAAAAACTAGCAGTAGCAATTAGAGAAGAAAAAGAAATTGAAGGCATTAAAATAGGCAAGGAGGAGAGCAAATTATCTCTCTTTGCAGATGACATGATGGTCTACTTAAAGAATCCTAGAGATTCAACCAAAAAGCTAATCGAAATAATCAACAACTTTAGCAAAGTTGCAGGATACAAAATAAACCCACATAAGTCATCAGCATTTCTATATAATTCCAACACAGCTCAGCAGCAAGAACTAGGAAGAGAAATCCCATTCAATATTACCTTAGACAAAATAAAATACTTAGGAATCTATCTACTGAGACAAACATAGGAACTATATGAACACAACTACAAAACACTCTCCACACAACTAAAACTAGACTTGAACAATTGGAAAAACATT
This sequence comes from Monodelphis domestica, assembly GCF_027887165.1. Lineage (NCBI taxonomy): Eukaryota > Metazoa > Chordata > Mammalia > Didelphimorphia > Didelphidae > Monodelphis > Monodelphis domestica. The sequence continues at coordinate 216,537,976 of NC_077234.1, forward strand.
AACTGCTCATGGGTAGCACGAGCTAATATAATAAAAATGACCATCCTACCCAAACTCATCTATCTATTTAGTGCCAAACCTATGGAACTTACAAAAATTTTTTTTTACTGATTTAGAAAAAAATATAACAAAGTTCATTTGGAAGAACAAAAGATCAAGGATATCCAGGGAAATAATGAAAAAAAAATACAAAGGAAGGGGGCCTTGCAGTCCCAGATCTCAGACTATATTATAAAGCAGAGGTCACCAAAACAATCTGGTACTGGCTAAGAGACAGAAAGGAGGATCAGTGGAATAGACTCGGGATAAGTGACCTCAGCAAGACAGTATATGACAAACCCAAAGATCCCAGCATTTGGGACAAAAATCCACTATTTCATAAAAACTGCTGGGAAAATTGGAGGACAGTGTGGGAAAGATTAGTAAACCTAATCAACACCTCACACCCTACACCAAGATAAATTCAAAATGGGTGAATGACTTGAACATGAAGAAGTAAACTATAAGAAAATTAGGCAAACACAGAATAGTACACATGTCAGACCTTTGGGAAGGGAAAGACTTCAAAACCAAGCAAGACAGAGTTACAAAATACAAAATAAATAATCTGGAATACATCAAATTAAAAAGGTTTTGTACAAAGAAAACCAATGTAACTAAAATCAGAAGGGAAACAACAAATTGAGAAACAATCTTCATAAGAACCTCTGACAAAGGTTTAATTACTCAAATATACAAAGAACGAAATCAATTGTACAAGAAATCAAGCCATTCTCCAATTGATAAATGGGCAAGGGACATGAACAGGCAGTTCTCAGCCAAAGAAATCAAAACTATTAATAAGCACATGAAAAAGTGTTCTACATCTCTTATAATCAGAGAAATGCAAATCAAAACAACCCTCAGGTATCACCTCACCCCTAGCAGATTGGCTAACATGACAGCTATGGAAAGTAATGAATGCTGGAGGGGATGTGGCAAAGTAGGGACACTAATTCGTTGCTGGTGGAATTTTGAATTGATCCAAACATTCTGGAGGGTAATTTGGAACTATGCCCAAAGGGTGATAAAAGACTGTCTGCCGTTTGATCCAGATATAGCACTGCTGGGTTTGTACCCCAAAGAGATAATAAGGGGAAAGACTTGTTCAAGAATATTCATAGCTGCACTCTTTGTGGTGGCCAAAAATTGGAAAACAAGGGGATGCCCATCAATTGGGGAATGGCTGAACAAACTGTGGTATATGTTGGTGATGGAATACTACTGTGCTAAAAGGAATAATAAAGTAGAGGAATTCCATGGAGACTGGACAATCTCCAAGAAGTGATGCAGAGCGAAAGGAGCAGAACCAATAAATCATTATACATCGAGACTGATACACTGTTATACAATCGAAGGTAATGGGCTTCTCTATTAGTGTCAATGAAATGTCCCTGAACAATCTGCAGGAATCTAAAAAATACTATCCACAAGCAGAGGATAAACTGTGTGAGTAAAAACAATAAGAAAAGCAATAAGTAAATGACTACAGGGGTGGAGGTGATAGGACTGAGGAAAGACTCTAAATGAACACTAATGCAAATACCAACAACATGGAAATGGGATAGAAATAGGAACACATGTGATAACCAGTGGAACCGTGTGTCGGCTATGGGAGAGGGAAAAGTGGGGGGGGCGAGGAAAAGAAAATGATTTTTGTTTCCAGTGAATAATGTTTGGAAATGACCAAATAAAATAATGTTAAAAAAAAGATCAGGAGTCAAATAAGAATGCCCATTATCACCTCTATTATTAACATTGTACTAGAAACACTAGCAGTAGCAATTAGAGAAGAAAAAGAAATTGAAGGTATTAAAATTGGCCATGAGGAGAACAAGCTATCACTCTTTGCAGATGATATGATGGTTTACTTAAAGAATCCTAGAGAGCCAACCAAAAAGCTAGTCAAAATAATTAATAATTTTAGCAAAATTGCAGGATACAAAATAAACTGCAAGAATTAAAAAGAAAAATTCCATTTAAAATAACCCTAGACAATATAAAATACTTTGGAATCTCTCTGCCGGGACAAACACAGGAACTTTATGAACACAACTATGAAGCACTCTCCACACAATTAAAACTAGATCTAAACAATTGAAAAAACATTGACTGCTCATGGGTGGAATGAGCTAACATAATAAAAATGACAATTCTACCCAAAATAATTTATTTATTTAGTGACATGCCCATTGAACTACCAAAAAACTTTTTTTACTGAATTAGAAAAAAACATAACAAAGTTCATTTGGAAGAACAAAAGATCAAGGATATCCATGGAAATCATGAAAAAAAGAAATGTAAAGGACAGAGGACTTGCAGTCCCAGATCTCAAAATATAATATAAAGCAGTGGTCATCAAAACAATTTGGTACTGGCTAAGAGACAGAAAGGAGGATCAGTGGAATTGACTTGGAGTAAATGACCTCAGCAAGACAATCTATGACAAACCCAAAGATCCCATTTTTGGGACCACAACCCACTATTTGATAAAAAAAAAAAAAAACTGCTGGGAAAATTGGAAGACAGTATGGGAGAGATTAGGTTTGGATCAACATCTCACACCCTACACCAAGATAAACTCAGAATGGGTGAATGACCTGAATATCAAGAAGGAAACTATAAGCAAATTAGGCAAACCCAGAATAGTATACTTGTTAGATCTTTGGGAAAGGAAAAACTTTAAAACCCAGCAAGAGCTAGAAAAAAATCACAAAATGAAAAATCAATAATTTTGATTACATCAAATTAAAAGGGTTTTGTACAAACAAAACTAATGCATCCAAAATTAGAAGGGAAGCAACAAATTGGGAAACAATCTTCATTACAAAAACCTCTGACAAAGGTCTAATTACTCAAATTTATAAAGAGCTAAACCACTTGTACAAAAAATCAAGCCATTCTCCAATTGATAAATAGGCAAGGCACATGAATAGGCAATTTTCAGGTAAAGAAATCAAAACTATTAATAAGTACATGAAAAAGTTCTCTAAATCCCTTCTAATCAGAGATATGCAAATCAAAACATCTTTGGGTTATCACCTCACACCTAGCAGATTGGCTAACATGACAACCATGGAATGTAATGAATGCTGTAGGAGATGTGCAAAGTGGGAACATTAATTCATTGTTGGTGGAGTTGCGAATTGATCCACAATTCTGGAGGGCAATTTGGAACTATGCCCAAAGGGCGATAAAAGACTGTCTGCCCTTTCATCCAGCCATAGCACTGCTGGGTTTGTACCCCAAAGTGATAATATGGAAAAAACTTGTACAAAAATATTCATAGCTGTGCTCTTTGTGGTGGCAAAAAAATGGAAAATGAGGGTATGCCCTTCAATTGAAAAATGGCTGAACAAATTGTGGTATATGATGGTGACAGAATACTATTATGTTATAAGGAATGATGAATTGCTTGATTTCAATATTATTTGGAAAGACCTTCATGAACTGATGTGTAGTGAAATGACTAGAACTAAGAGAACATTGTTTGTAGTTACTGAAACATTGTGGGACAATCATATGTAATAGACTCTGCTACTAATAGCAACGCAATGCTCAAGAACAATCCTGTGGTACTTATAAAATAGAATGCTATCCACATCTAGAGAAAGAATTATAGGAGTAGAAACACAGAAGAAAAACATGATTTATCACTTGGTTATTATACAGGTATATGATTAGGGACTCTATTACAAATACAAATAATTTGAAAATAGATTTTGAGTAATTAGACACATATAAACCAGTGTGATTGCATGTCAGGTCTGAGGTGGGAAGGAAAAAGGGGAGGGTGAGAACATGAATCATGTAATTATAGGAAAATATTCTAAAAAAATAAATTAAACAATGTGAAAAAAACCAGAGCATCATCACAGACTGAACTGTTGCCTACATTTTGTTGTTATTAAAAAATAGTACTGTTATAAATAATTCAAAGTTTTTCTTTTAGTATTATTTATTTTATATTCATTTAGAATCTATCATCTTGCCTTATGGAGAAAATAAAGAGATCAAACTTTCATCATAAATATGCACATTTGAGGGGAAAATCCACATTGGCAGTGCTTCTATGGATAAATAAGTAAACAAACATAAAAACACATCTGCATTTTTAAATTTAGCACCACTCTGACAAGAGGTAGTGAGTGTAATGTTTCATGTAATGTTTCAGACTTTTGACCTCAGATTTTGTCATTGGATTGGTCAGTGTTCTAAAATCTTTCAAAGTTGACCATCCTCCCCAATTCTGTTACACTGTTAATCTATAAATTGTTCTCTCCATTCATTTTGATATGAATCAGTTCATAGAATTCTTCCCAGTTTCTTCTGAAATTGTCAATTTTATCATTTCTTTTGGCTCAATAATTTTATGTAATCGAAATTGTCTATTTTATCTTGGGTGAGTCTAGCCATGAACTCTTTCTGTAGATTTGACAAGTTATTTTTTCCTTACTCCATTTTTACATGATCTTATTTTTCATACCTTTTTCCTAATAATTTTTTCAAGCTTTTGATTTTTATTTAATATTTATATAGTTTTCTTTCTGATCACTTCCAGCTTTCAGAACATGATTTTCTATGATCTGTTCAAAGATGTCACATCTTGCAATTCTTTCCTCCTTAGGTATTCCATTTTGTATCCTGCCTTAGTTCATCTAGAAAACCCTATAATTCTTCAGTTCAGAGAATTTTTTTCCTACTTTAAGGCTTTACATTATCTTGCTTTAGGATTACTGTCCTCCTCAAATTTATTCCCTAAGTATCTTTCTATAAAAGGGTCTTTTTCATGACATTCAATCAGGTAGTGGAAATGGAGAAAAGCATAATTCTTAAACATTTCTTATTGATCATAGTAAAATAAAATATATGTAATAAAGGTTCCTTACAGAGAGAACTAAGTATAATTGGAGACTAAATTACCTAATTCTGAAGATCTAATAATTTAAAGAACAAAGAAGAGAAAACAATTTGGCCAAAGAAAATGATAATGATGAAATGAGATTAAAATCTCAGAAATAAGGTGCTATTAGGCCCATTTTATATTTGGGGAAAATAAAAGCTAAGTGACTTGGGTGACTTAGGGTCATATCCATAGTATGTCTAAACAGCTCTAGTACCTCAATCAATCCTATTCTTTGTCCAGACTCCATATCTTAATGCAATGACCTGGGTCTACTAGGTCCAGAGTATGGTAACCAACATAAGGGACTTTGAGACTTTTCACATTCTGGCCTTAGCATGATATCTCTCTTTTCCCAGGATTCCATTATTTCCTGTGGTGATATGCTGTCTTCTGTTCTTGTTGATGGGCTCCTACCTATTGAGCTCCAACCCAAGGTTTAGTAGACTGAGATAATATTTGTTTAGGGATATACTCATGCCTTTGGTATCAGGGCAATTATCATTCCCTTCCAAATCACATATTTCTGATTTTTAGAACATCAGAATAAATTATTGCCTAAGGCTTTTCTTTAGCCTTGAACTATATAGAGCATTCCAAGGCTTCTCAGGAATTCATGAGGTCTTCTTTATACCTGTTCCTGCTTGTCAACCTCATGGTATCATGAGGATTCCTAGTGGCGTCCTTCTGTAGATCCCAGATTAGGAAGAATCTACAGTTAATTCTTTTATTTCTTTTTAGTTTTGTGCTTTTCTAAACCCCAAAGGGTCATTTGAAGAAGATGTAGACTCTTTTATGTACTACAAAATCCTGGTGATATATTTCATTTTTAACATCTTTGAAGTGTAATTTCTGGGCTAAAGTATATAGATATTATAGTTACTTTCATTGCATACTGGAACAATTTATATAATCTCTAGTGACAATATATTAATAAAGAATGTTGAACATAAATGGTTGAATTGAGAATCCAGATATATTCAGAGACAGATTGATTGCAAAAGTCAGGTTATTCTTATGATAAATTATAAGATATTTATCCTTAAAATGCCACATATAGATTGCTGCAAGATTTTCAAAGAAACCAGTAGAAATTGTGCAACATCATTTCTTGGTTGTGAGAATGTCACCCACTACATACTTACAAAGAGACATTCAAGCAGAGGAAATTTTGTACTAGATGATTTCTTGTCTTCAGAGTCTAAGAGATGACAAATCTCAGTACTCCAGATTCAAACTCCAAAAAATCCTTAAGAATTCAATAAATATACTGTCCTGGAGCCAGAACATTATTACAGAATTATCATGTCCTATTATTTCAACATAACATTGACTTATAAAAAATTAAGAACAATAATTTTAAAGAAGTTTCCATCCTAAGCACTTATAACTCCCAAACACTACATCAAAATTAGTTCAGTCAGAGGAAAGTATAACCAGGTGAGAAAGTACGTAGTATATCTTTCTCTTTATTGGTTATTGGAAGAATCCCAAAGTAACATTCAGTAAGTTTATAGATAATAAGCTTGTATCTCAACACATCTAAAAATAAGTTATTTTCATTATTTGTTTATTTTTTTCAGCAAATGTCATCATGAATGAATAATATTAGGAGCTACTTGAACTATTTCTATATGAATACCCTTAAATATAAAAAATTTAAAAGGAAATAATATTGATATCTTCCTAATCAAATCATTTTAGTTCATTGTGAGGAGGTCTTCTTTGTACATTTCAGATTATTCTAATTTAAGTTACAGTTTAAATTTTTTTAAAAAGATGGTTGTATTGGTAAGAGTTCTGAGTCTGGAATCAGAGACCTTGGTTAAACTTGGTATGCCATTTACTCTCCAGATTATGTCAAGTCAAGAAATATTTACTAAACACTTAACTAAGTACCAGACACTATTAGTCATAGTGTCTACAGAGAAATTAAAAATAAAAACTAATTAAAAAGCCACCTCCTGGAGCCACAGGGACCAGCTTTTGCATCCAGCTTCCCCCAGACTGCCTATTAGGCTATGACCTACATGGTGGTGGGAGTAGGAGGCAGAGAGAACACAATTAACCTTTGGGGGGCTGGGTCACCAAGAAGACTGGTGGGTGGCTGGGAAGGAAGAAAGTAGAGATCTTTTGAGGAATGGACCTGGGCTGGGTGGTGGGAGAGGATACCCCCTCCTCTAGCTGACCCCCTGTAGCTCCTAGTACCAGACAGGGGAGGGAGAAATGGAGGGGCCCTGTAATAAACGTGACTTGTAATGAATGCAGCTACATGTCCATGAGCAAGTCATTTAACTTATCTAAATCTGTACACATCTAAAATGATAGGGTTGAGCTAGAGTGTAAAGAGAGGCATCATGCCTAGTGGTATTCGTGAACCCATGGCATGTATGCTAGAGGGGTCTGCTTCCCTCTCCTCTCCACAAGCACCTGATGACATTTTTCTCATCACACACCTCTCTGCCCAGCAGCCCTATGGGAGTTTTTCCTCCCTCCTCTGTCTGGGGTAAGGTGGGGGATCACATATGGCATGAGGATTGCAGTTTGGGCACTCAGTATCTAAAAGTTTCACCATCACTGGACTAGATGAACTCTAGATGAATTCACTTTCATAAGCCTTTGATTATGTCTCATACCACATTCTTATAAATTCCTTAAGAGCAGGGTCTATACATTTAATACTCTGTGTCTTGCAAGTAGCACACAATAAATAGTAGTTTAATTAAATTAAATTCCTGAAGAGTCATTTCAAATAGGAAAGAAAAGTATTAATGTGCAATTAGATATTCAGTCTATAGTCAATGCTGATCACAAAACAATGATTCTATGACTCTTTAATGAATTCTGCAGAAATATGCATCATTAAGAATTCATTTCATAAGGATAACTTGTTAATTACTTGAAGTTAGTAGATGAGATTTATCAATCAAATTTTCAGCATGTTATTTCCCACCTAAAGTTAGCGATAAAATGAGATCATATTTCCTCTGCTATATAAATTAACTGAAAAGATAACCTCCATATAATTAATCATTTTCATCAAAGACAGCTAGCTGTTAGACAAAGGTAATTTTTTAAATGGAAAGGCATTACTTGTGATTAAGTAATGCCCCAATTGTTTCTACTAAGTTTGTTATCTATGTGTAGAGATAGCCACACCTATCATTCTTCACATATATTTCCCAAACCATTTGAGACTAATGGAGAATTGGAAATGACAATCACAGAATTCATGGCCTCTACAGTCAGTATAGAATTTAACTTCTTTTTGTTCCCTCATAGGCAGCAAAGTGGCAAAGTGATTTGGGCATGAAGTTGGTAAGATGTATTAATCCAGGCTCATACTTTTACTAGCTGTGTGACCCTGGACAAGTCACTTAACCTCTGTCTTCATTTCCTCAACTGTAAAATGGGGAAAATAATAGCACTATCCTCACAGGATTATTGTGAGAATCAACTGAGGTGATATTTAAAGTGGTCGGGCATATAGTAGATACTATAAATGCTAGCTATTATTTATTATTATTGCTGTTGTTGTTATAACCATCACTATTTCACTGCCTAAAGTGGAACTTCTATAAAATTGCCCTGAAATTATCACTGTAGCCACCATTTCACATCTTTCATGTTATGATATCTGGACTATCAAGTGACTAAAATTTATCCATCTTCATCTCCTCCCCCTCCCAGATCTGATAGATTAGAAAATTGAAAGGATCTGAAGTTAGTAAAGATCTGAGTTGGAATCTGACCCTATGTGACCATTGCTAGTTCTCTTAATCTCTCAGGGACTCAATTTTTCTACCTATAAAAAGAAAGTGTTATAAGGATCAAAAAAGTTAATAAATATAAAATGTTTTGTAAAACTGAAAGTGCTACTAAATGTCAGCTATTTCTATTTTTGCACATTGCATGTGTTCAATCAATATATGTTAAATGAGGGGAGAAAGGAATACTTTTTCTATATATTGGCTGAAGTAAAGATTAGGGAAGGGGAATTCAGGTTGCTAGGGTAGAAAGAAATGCATTTCTGGCATGCATCATAGAAGCTTGGAAAGCATCACCCCCACAGAAACAATATTATAAATGATGGTTAGGTTCTCCATAGTAACCAGGAATTCAACTACGTTTTGGGTTAAATACATTTTTGTGGACTCCCCTAACCACCATTTGTAACATGATTTCTGTGGGAAAATGTGTTCTGAGATCCATCAAATGAGTTGCAAATAGTCTGTTCATAAATAGCCAACACCAAGAAAACTCATGACCCCATTTCCAAAGAGGAAGAGATCTTTCTTAAATTCTTTCTCATCTTTTTTGTGTACCAAGAAAACTCATGACCCCATTTCCAAAGAGGAAGAGTTCTTTCTTAAATTCTTTCTCATCTTTTTAAAGGTTCCTCCATGGTCCCTGGAGGTCCTAACATGATTTGAGATTGAAGGTTTCCCATGGTAAAAGGTTAGAAGTCCTCTCAAATACTAGAAAAATATACACTTGAAAGGACTCTCCAGCACCTGATGGGTCTTTCACATGCAATGGTCAGTTAGCAGAGAGATAAGTTGCTAAACAGAAGGCTCATAAATGTGAAAGACTCCATCATGCAATGAGAGCACCAGCTTCTAAAGGAATGCAAAGAGTTTCAGGCAGAAGAATAAGATATTTGGAAAATAACTTATCTGAAGTGCTTTACCACTGCTTTATACATTTATATGTTCTTTTAAAGTTTGTAAAATAAATTTCCAATCATAAGCTCATGTGAATCTCATAATTACTTGATAATTAGCTACTGTAGATATGATTATCTCCATTTTATGGATGAGTTGAGAAAGGTTAAGTGATTTGTTTATATGCAACTGTTGAATTGGTTTCAATTGTAGTCTGACTTCATGACTCCATTTGAGTTTTCTTGGCAAAGACACTGGAGTGATTTGTCATCTCCTTTTTTATTTTATTTTATTTTATTTTATTTTATTTTATTTTATTTTATTTTATTTTATTTTATTTTATTTTATTTTATTTTATTTTATTTTATAGATGAGAAACACAGTCAAACAGGTTGTGTCTTGCCCAAGGTCATATACTAGTAAGTATGGGAGTTCCCTACTGCAGGCCCAGAAACCTATCCACTGAGCCACCTATCTTGCCCCAGTGATTTGCCCATAGCAATGATTAGAAGCAGGATTTGAACCTAGGTCTTCCTCCCTCTAGTTTAGCATTGCATCTGCCACAGAGGGGTCAAATTTTTTCCATCAAATGACTCTCAGCTCTCAGTGTTTCATAATGCTTTAATGCCTGGGCGTGGAAGCCTTCTAGATTATCTGAAATGAACTTCAGCTAGAGAGCTCCCTGCCAAGGTTAGTTATTACCCACAAAGGAAATGGCCATCTACAAGGAACAGCAGCAGAGATTTCTTCCCACAGCTTCAGTTTGCAATTACATAGTTGAAGGCACTGAAACTTCTCTTTTTGTGTAAACTCCATGAAGGCAAAGTCTATTAGGTGCAATGTTTAGGTCAGACATCCTTAGGGGCCATCTTTAGGTAAAAATACAGGAGGTGACTGACTCCTGACAGAGATAAGGATTGTCAGCAAAAATCAGATCTTGTCCCTTTATTGCAGAGGCCTTATAAAGGTCGGGCCGAATAATAGATATTAGTTACCACCTATGGTGATGATTTTTGTAATTTCCAGTTTATTCAGTACTTGCATCATTAATTAAGACCGGCCCGCATGGAAGATTTATGTTGATTTTATTCCCATTATAACTGTATCTGACACTGTATCATCAGATTTCTGTGCATAAAAAGGCTCCATGTCTTTGTTCTTGACCAGAGTCTGGCTTTATTGTGAGACTGGCCCTCTCTCAATAAAACTATTTTTTTTTTAAACTTGGAGATCTTGTTTCTCTTATTAGCATTTCTGCTAATAAAATTTTCCCTACAAAAACCACACATTAGCATTATCCATATGCTATTGCATTGTAATTTTTTTCTTAAATATTTTCCAGTTGGATTTCAGATACAGTTCTCACTGGGGAGTGTCTGCTCAGCAATACATTAGCAGCCAGTGTTTGGCACCTATGCTATCTAGCGTAAATTTAAACTCCATGAAGGAAGGGTTCATGTTTGCTCTGAATTTTATATCATCAGTGTAAGTTCTATGAGTGTAGGATCTATGTCTTCTTTAAACTTTATACACTCTATTTTCTGCATCTAGGAGGCATTTAATACATTTTTGTTGTAATTTTTAAAAATGACAGTTTAAAAATTTGAGATGACTGTGGAAGTGTGAAAATATACTTGCAGAGATGCCTAGATCACAGTGATTCCAGGGAGAAATTTAGGGATACTAATAAGAAAATTTATAGACTGCTTTGAGGATATTACAAGCCACTTTGCATGAATTAATTCATTTTATCTCATTTCAGATTAGTGTGCCTGGTAGAATTTTATCAGCAAATCCAACAGCTATGCTCTACTGTAAGTCATAAGTCCCTTCCATCTCAATTTACTTATAAAGAGCCTCTGAGTATCCCCCAGAAATAAAAGGAAAAGACTTACTATTACATGCTTTTTATAAAAATAAGTTTGATGAAAATCAGTTAATATCTTCAAAAAGTATCTTGACATATACAAAAAACAGATTTAGACTCTCAGGCAAAAGGAATATGTCTTTGCTCATTGATTAGCTTGCCATATTTTATGACTGATTTTAATAGAATGCAGTATCTTCATAAAAAGTGTCTTTTAATGAATTATCTGGACAGATCTGTGATTAAAAACAACAACTGCTTTTGATATTGAATGAGCAACAAGTATTTTATGCCTAGGTGTGGAGGTATAACTATCATGTGTGTATATCACTTATCTATGTAACTGATGAACAAAATCTCAATCAAAGCACATAACTGAATAGTTTCTTTTCATCCTTTTAGGATTGAGATCTGTTCTAGTGCTTCTCTTCAGGGAATATTAACATTTTCTAGTCATACCTGACAAAACCCTAGCAAAAACCCAGTGAATGGTTTTAGAGGATAAGGTAATCTCATGTGGACAGATTGTTGTTATCCAAATCAGTTTCAAAACCCACAATTCCTCAAGATTTCTTAGGGAGTGGAACAGGTAAGAAAGAGAACATGCCCCAAGACTCTGACTTCTCAGTAGGAGGTCAGTAAAGTTTTTCCACAGGAGGCAACTTTATGGTGTCTGACTGCCAAAAATGAGCTCATAGTGTAAACCCTCCTTCCTTGAGAGGATACTTCTCTCTCCAATATTTCATAAGTCAAATACCTCTTAGTTACTTGAGGGGAAGATGAGGAGGAGGGTTAAGGAATGTGGCTGTCTTAAGTATAATCAATCTTTATTCAGTTTCTAGAATGCCCCCCCTGCTCTTGAGTCAACAAATTAACTTGTAAATTTTCTTCTTGATAACCAAACTTCTTTGACATCACTCTGAATCAAAAAAAGAAAAAAAAATAAACCTCTACACATTAAAACACAATGTAAATCAATTCAACAAAATCTCCCTTAGTAATTATCCAAAATCCACCTCTCTCCCCCAGTTAATCTCCCCCATTCCTATAGAGGTCTATCAGTGCTTCCCAGGAGAGAATGTTTAAGTGTGAGAATAGAGAGGAAACATGCTGTTTTATAGTTTAGAGTATAAATCATGTGTATTTTCTTTTTCTTACCCTTGCACTGTAGGCTGTTTTGAAACAGTTCGTTGAAAAAAATGAACTGTGTGAGAAAAATCTGCTGCTCCACTCAGTTTACAAGGCTGAATACTACTGTTCTTTGTCTTTCTTGTTATTTCAGCCACCCAGGGAAACATTCTCTTTCAATGGTCAAAATTCTTGAGAAAATAAGGTACTATACTTGGTTCAGTAATATTCATACCTGTCCTTTCACCAAATGATGATTTATTTTATTTTGGAAGAAAAACATGTATTTTCCATAAAAATTGCTCAATAAGTATTTCACATCATCTGTACTCTGGGTCTTTTCTGATTAGGCTTTTTAAAAAATTATTTTCCATTTTTCACAAAAGGAAAGGGCCTCAAAAGATTCTGTCTCCCAATGTTTAAATTAGCTTAATCCAGGATGTTAACCTTCTTCTAGATGCTGTACTAATACAAGACCACAAGGAAAAATAACTATTCCCCTTCCACCAGTAACCACTGTAAAAATCTGTCCCTTAGTCTGTGAATAAAGCCCTTAGATAAAAGGGAAAAGATATGGCTCCAAGAAGGAGATAACCTGTTCAGTCATGGTAGGAAGATAATTAGTGAAATGAGATAAATAAATCTTAGAATTAAGTAAAGAAGCAATTCATTGAAAAAATATCTTTTTTAAAATATCTTTGATTAAGTTATAATTTTAAAGGTAGAAAGGGAATTGCTAAAATACATAAGAACAAGAGTAATATGCAAGTAAATGTTTTTGAAGGACACTGAATGAACAGTTTTCAAAAGAATAAATGCAAGCTGTCAAAAACCATATGGAAGAATGATCCAAATAAATAATAAAAGAAATGAGAGTCATAACACATATGAGGTCCCATCTGTGAGGAGCAGGAACCTATAAGACAGTAGACTCCTCTCAGAAAGATGCAAAATGGAGTCAAGGTAGGAAGAAGTCAGGCCATGCCACCCAAGTTTCAATCTAAATAAGTTAAAGTTTTTCCCAGCTTAAACTCCATTTCCTCAAAACACTGAACTGATAACCTATCCCCATAAAAGGCTGTGGGATGTGCATATAGAAGAAAGGATTAAAACAGTCCTTGCTTTGATTGGCTAAAAATGACTTACATAATTAGGATAATTGGTTTTGTAAATTGTACATTCCAATTTGCTAGCTTTAGAGATATGATTGTCACTCATAAGTAACCAGCCAATGGTAAAGAAAGGGAAAGACCATCTTTGATTAGGGTCTAGGACTGTGATGGTGAATCTATGACACACATTCCAAAGAAAGCACACAGTGCCTCTCCCCCAGTTTGCTACCTTTCACCTCTCCACCACATTTCCCTGTGCCTCTCTGCCCCTCTGCTCTTACTCCTTCCAGTGAGAGGAGTACTCAGGCCATACCCCTCCATATGTCCCTCTCCTGTCTGGGAGGAGGGGCTGCAAGGGGGTTGTAGGAGGGGGTTTCCTTTCGCACCACTTGGCCCAACCCCATCCCCTAAAATATCTCTACTTTTTTCCTTCCCAGCCCCCTGCTAGTCTGGGGTGGTGACCCTGCCCTCCCCAAAGTTAACTGAGTTCCCTCCTCCCCTTGCTCCCACCCCTCTGTGGAAAGCAGCCCAATGGGCAGTCTGGGGGAAGCAGGATGCAGGGGTGGGCCCCTGTAATTGCAAGAAGCAGCTTACCCTGGAGAAGGCACAAGACAGTAGGGAGCTAGTCTCACCCCTCCATGCAGAGAGGGGGTATTCCATCTCTGAACTGCACCCTCCTGGATTCCCTCACTTCCCACCCCTCCCTCTGATCCAAGCAGAGCAGCAGTCCTCTCCCTTGGCCCCCCACCCCAGAGAGGCTGCATAAAGGGGTGAGTCCCTGAGGCTGTAGGAGGACGCTTTCTCCCGGGTATGTGAGAGTCTTCTGGAAGACTGCCTACCCCTGAACTTAAGGAGGGGGGCACTCAAACTCTGAGACTCCTTTGCCTCATTCTGTACCCCGCCCCCCATGGCCAGGTTCAAGGGCAGGTTCCCATGACCTCAGGAGACAGCTGGGGTGGGGGGGGACTTGGAGCACAGCCCTGCACCTTCCCCAATCCTTGGGATACTGCATGCAGTGGTGATGGCGGGGCTAGGCACAGTATATAGTCTAGGGACAGGGTGGGGCTCAGCACGGGGTCCCTAAAAGGTCCTAAAAGGTTTGCCATCACTGGTCTAGGATACCTTATACTTGCTACCTGTAACACTTGAGAGTACTCATTCTCTGGAAGATGAAATAAAAAGACCTTTTGACAAGATTCTTTTGAGTAGGTGGTTGTTTCTCTCACATCTCTAATTCAAATGGCTAAAGGTTACAAAAGACAAAAATGCTGAAATGTTGAGGGTCTATAAGAGGAAATTAGAGTTATTTAACAAAACAAGTTACTTTGTTCCAATGATCACTACTAGATATCATAGATTCAGGGAAATGCTACACACACATACACATAACAGAATATTTTTAGTTAAAATATATATAAAATGGGTGCTTCTAAATTAAAGGAATAGTTGAACAAATTGTGGTGAATGAATATAATGGAATATTATTTTAAAATAATTCTAATATTTGGAAGACTTGCATGAAATATTGAAGTGTGAAGTGAGAATCAGAACAATTTATTTAAAAATCACATAATGGTCCAGGAAAATAGCAATAAAAGACCTCAGGTCTATAATTATTGCACTATTCATTCATGATTTGAAAAATCCAATCACACTTTTCATTTATTA
Source organism: Monodelphis domestica (assembly GCF_027887165.1). Taxonomy (NCBI): domain Eukaryota; kingdom Metazoa; phylum Chordata; class Mammalia; order Didelphimorphia; family Didelphidae; genus Monodelphis; species Monodelphis domestica. The sequence goes on from NC_077234.1 coordinate 216,553,357, forward strand.
TAAGAAGAATAATGGACTATAATTAAGGATTGAGGCATACATTTTCATCTATGAACACTATATTAATTTATTTTCCTTTACTCTGTTTATTACAAGAGGCAGAAATAATATTTTCTTCATTTTTATCTCTACTGTTTTGTTCAACCACCTCTACTCAGGTCCTGATGGAGAAACCTAGGTGTTTCTGAATGAGTTTCAGTTTCATCTCCTGTGTTTTAACACAGAAAAGAAAGTCTTCTTCTTGACTTCAACATTGGAAATTCATTTTAGCAGTAGAAATGACTCTAAAGAAGAAATAATACAATTTGCTTTGCTGTTGTTCCCTAAGAATCACAGGACAATACCATCTGACTTGCACCTGAAAAAATTTTATATATGTTGTCTCCCACTGGCATGTGAGTTCCTTGAGACCAGGGATTATCTTACTTTTATTTTTTATAACTCCTGTGCTAATCAAAATGCTTTGGACATAGGAAGTATTAAAAATTGTTTATTCATTAATTCTTGAAGAATAACTGAATGAATTATGGTACCTATTCCTGGGACCTAATGGGTTTACTTTTTATGGATACTCAAAATACTTGAGAGCATATGATTTAGACTTGTTCCATTTGACCCTATTTGACACAAACAGGAACAATGGGTGGATTTCACAAAGAAGCCAATTTGCTAATTCTGGAGAAAGTTATTCATGCAGCCTTATGTAATTTATTATTGAAATACATTGATTTGCATATGCAGTCATGTATTGCTTGTTATATCCATTTTTATTATTCATGGTGTTCCATAGGTTTTACCCCCTTTCATATACTGTTGTAATGTCTAAGTGTATTATGGTCTATGTGAATTTAAGCGGCCATGTGCATATATGTATACACCATAAACATATAAACAGTGACAAACTAGTTCGACATTGCCTGGAGGCCAGTGTTTCATCTTACCACTCCCCCAGAGTGTTCTTGTTCCTTTAAAGGGGTTTAGCATGTCTAGACAATCTGCCTTTGGCTATAGCATAATCAATTTTCCCTCTCAGTTGTAGGGGTGTATCTCCTGCACTATTTAAACACTTAACAATTGGATTAATTTTCTATAAATGAATATTTATGCCAAAAGCATAGTAATAAATCTCCATATTTCCCAACACAAGGGATATAACCTTCCTACCCGGCCCTAATCACATACTCTGGGATGAGGAAGGGGAACAGCTTAGCTCAGATCCTCTATAATGAAGTCCCAAATTCCTAGTCGAAAGCCCCCCTCCAGCTTGTATCCCAGTAACCCACCTTCTCAAGGTTTCTCTAGTGGTTTGGTTGTTTTAGAGTGTCCCACCTAGAATCCTGCTTCTTAAGTTTCCATGAATCAATGATTCCAAGTCCGATGGGCATTCTAGTTCTTGTTCCTGAAACCTGTCAATAAACAAATTAAATATGACAAACATAAGTGTCCCAAATCTGTTTCTTGGAGCCATGGGGCAAAGAAGGGACAGGTCAATTTATGAATCTGGACTATAAAGTGTGCTCAGGAAAGAATACCTATCGCATTTGTAGCTCTAAAATTCACACCTCTATGAAGTTACAAAAGAGGCTATTGCCAGGCACATAAGAGGGCATTCAGGATGTCTTCTTCCAGAAGTGCTGGATCATGCTAAGTGGTTTAGATATGTTCCAACACTCTGTGAATGTACATCCATGCATAATGAAAGTTGAATATATGTCAATGTATATAAGTCATATAATATATTTATATATGGATTTATGTATATATCACGTATACATGTATGTTATTATATATATTTAAATTTTATTCAATTAATTAATTCAGAATATTTTCCCATGGTTACATGATTATTTTTCCACGGTTATATGATTATATGCTTTATTAAACATCAAGATTACATACATTTTCAGGGATCTGCTTTATGTCTTATGAGAGGTAAAAAAGGATGGAGAGAATGTTAACAAGGGCCAAAAGGTAAGAAAAGGCAATATAGGGTGATGTAGATGTTTTGGGCCCTAGCCTAAGCTAGTAATAAGACTGAGCCAGAAAATTTTCAAAGTCAGAACTGAAATAAAACAACTTTCGGGAATAAAATTGTTCAAGAAAGTGATGAAAGCAAAATATTCTTGAATCAGAATGCTTTGGAATATTTCTCCTAATGATGATAAAAATTTGACAATATAAAAGTAAAATATTCTTGAGTAATTATATTTAAATAAAGAAGGAAAATAAAGGGGGAAAACATTAAGTAGTTCTGACCTTCTTTATAGTTGTAAGGCAAATGCTTTTCTGACAGAAAAGTGAATATATCCTATAAGGATTCTATAGATCAAGCAAGTTTCTAGAATTTATATGAAAATCTTATATGTTTTGCATGGCTTCAAATGTATAACTGATTTCATATTGCTTACCTTCTCAATGATAAGGGGAGGGGCTAGTGGGAGGGAGAGAATTTGAAACTCAAATTGTTTTTAATGAATGTTAAAATAAATATATTTACTTTTTAATCCTTAATGATTTATGAAGACAAAGAAATATAATTCCATTTCATTTAAATGAAGAAAAAATGCTTTTGAATTTTCCCCTGACACTGGTACTTTCTCTGTGATTGTACTAACTAAGAAGAGGGCCTCTAGTGTTAGAATACTTGGTTCTTTGTCAGCAGCAGAACCAAAGATCAGAAATATCACTGAACAAACACAGAAGCAGTCCAATATTTCTTGGAGAAGGGCTAAAGACTTTAAATTCACAATGAGTCAAGTTTTGGTTTTTTTCCCAAAATTGTGTTTATCTAAATGGAAAAAGGCATTTATTATCTTAAATTGGTTAAAAACTCTGAGTCAAAGTCAAATCCAAAAAAAAAAAAGATAAAGCTTCAGCATTCACCCGGACAAAGACCTCTTCTTACTTAAAAAAAAAAAGGGGGGGGGCTATTACACTAAAAAAAAAGAGATTTGTAAAGATACAGTCACAAAGAGTGATTGCAAAATTCTGGTAATTCCTTAGAAATGGCATTCTGACATTATTTATTTTAACCTGGGAATACCCAAATATGATATGATTTGTTCCAAAAGAGTTCCATCTGAATTTTCTTTTCATACTGATTAATTTAACCAATTAATCACCTAATTTCACTTTGTTTTTAAAATAAATAGCAAAGTGAATACAAGATTATAATTTTAATGTGAAATCAGTGCATTGAGTATCAACTCTTGGATTAGAGAACAAAGGATACAATTCTGTTTCTAATATATATTGCCTATAGAGAACAAAGGATACAATTCTGTTTCTAATACATATTGCCTATATGACCTGGTCAAACTCTCTGGGCCTAATTTTTTTTTTGTTTATAAATTGAAAGGTTTGGATTAGATGGCCTATCTGGCTTTAAACCAATAATTTTGGTGTGGTTTAAAAAATTATATGATCTGGAACATGATCTTCAGAAAGGCAAGAGAGCTGGGTCTTCAACCAAGAATCAGCTACCCAGCAAAACTGACTATATACTTCCAAGGGAAAGTATGGGCATTCAACAAAATAGAAGACTTCCAACTCTTTGCAAAGAAAAGACCAGAGCTCTGTGGAAAGTTTGATACCGAAAATCAAAGAGCAAGGAATACCTGAAAAGGTAAATATTAAGGAAAGGGGAAAATGTTATCTTCTTCTTTTACTCAAACTCTCTTCTATAAGGACTACATTTATATCAATCTATATATACTAATATGTGGGGGAAATGTAATGTATAAATAGGGGGTAAAGAAAGACCAAATAGAATAATCTTTCTCACACAAAGATTCACATGGGAAGGGGAGGGGAAGAAAACTCCTATAAGAAGGAGAGGAAGAGGGGGGGGGGTTTACTTAAACCTCAATCTCAGGGAAATCAACTCTGAGAGGGAAAAACATCCAGATCCATTGGGATCTTGAATTCTATCTTACCCAACAAGGGTAAGGAGAAGGAAAAACCAAGGGGGGGAGGGGGAGAGGGAGAACAAAAAGGGAGGGAAAGAGAGGGGGGAGGGGAGGGAAGATAAAGGGAGGGACTAAAAAGGGAAACATCAAGGGAGGGGACAAGGGGGACTGATTCAAAGTAAATCACTGGACTAAAAGGTAGAGCCAAAGAAGAAAAGGTTAGAATTAGGGAAGGCTATCAAAATGCCAGGGAGTCCACAAATGACAATCATAACTTTGAACGTGAATGGGATGAACTCACCCATAAAACGTAGACGAATAGGAGAATGGATTAGAATCCAAAACCCTACCATATGTTGTCTTCAAGAAACACACATGAGGCGGGTTGACACCCACAAGGTCAGAATTAAAGGATGGAATAAGACCTTCTGGGCCTCAACTGATAGAAAGAAGGCAGGAGTGGTAATCATGATATCTGATAAAGCCAATGCAAAAAATAGACCTGATCAAAAGGGATAGGGAAGGTAATTATATTTTGTTAAAAGGGACTCTAGACAACGAGGAAATATCATTAATCAACATGTATGCACCAAATAATATAGCACCCAAATTTCTAATGGAGAAACTAGGAGAATTGAAGGAAGAAATAGACAATAAAACCATACTGGTGGGAGACTTAAACCAACCATTATCAAATTTAGATAAATCAAATCAAAAAATAAATAAGAAAGAGGTAAAAGAAGTGAATGAAATCTTAGAAAAATTAGAATTAATAGACATATGGAGAAAAATAAATAGGAATAAAAAGGAATACACCTTCTTCTCAGCACCACATGTCACATTCACAAAAATTGACCATACATTAGGTCACAGAAACATAGCACACAAATGCAAAAAAGTGGAAATAATAAATGCAGCCTTCTCAGATCACAAGGCAATAAAAATAATGATTAGTAATGGTACATGGAAAACCAAATCTAAAACCAATTGGAAATTAAACAATATGATACTCCAAAACCGTTTAGTTAAAGAAGAAATCATAGAAACAATTAATAATTTCATTGAGGAAAATGACAATAGCGAAACACCCTTTCAAACCTTTTGGGATGCAGCCAAAGCGGTAATCAGAGGTAAATTCATATCCCTGAATGCTTATATTAACAAACAAGGGAGAGCAGAGATCAATCAATTGGAAATGCAATTGAAAAAACTCGAAAGCGATCAAATTAAAAACCCCCAGCAGAAAACCAAATTAGAAATCCTAAAAATTAAGGGAGAAATTAATAAAATCGAAAGTGATAGAAGTATTGATTTAATAAATAAGACAAGAAGCTGGTACTTTGAAAAAACAAACAAAATAGACAAAGTACTGGTAAATCTAATTAAAAAAAGGAAGGAAGAAAAGCAAATTAACAGCATCAAAGATGAAAAGGGGGACAGCACCTCCGATGAAGATGAAATTAAGGCAATCATTAGAAATTACTTTGCCCAATTATATGGCAATAAATACACCAATTTAGGAGAAATGGATCAATATATACAAAAATACAAACTGCCTAGACTAACAGAAGAGGAAATAGAATCCTTAAATAATCCCATATCAGAAATTGAAATCCATCAAGCCATCAAAGAACTTCCTAAGAAAAAATCCCCAGGGCCTGATGGATTCACCAGTGAATTCTATCAAACATTCAGAGAACAGTTAATCCCAATACTATACAAACTATTTGACATAATAAGCAAAGAGGGAGTTCTACCAAACTCCTTTTATGACACAAACATGGTACTGATTCCAAAACCAGGCAGGTCAAAAACAGAGAAAGAAAACTATAGGCCAATCTCCCTAATGAATATAGATGCAAAAATCTTAAATAGGATACTAGCAAAAAGACTCCAGCAAGTGATCAGAAGGATCATTCACCATGATCAAGTAGGATTCATACCAGGGATGCAGGGCTGGTTCAACATTAGGAAAACCATCCACATAATTGACCACATCAACAAGCAAACCAACAAGAATCACATGATTATCTCAATAGACCCAGAAAAAGCCTTTGATAAAATACAACACCCATTCCTATTAAAAACACTAGAAAGCATAGGAATAGAAGGGTCATTCCTAAAAACAATAAACAGTATATATCTAAAACCATCAGCTAATATCATCTGCAATGGGGATAAACTAGATGCATTCTCAATAAGATCAGGAGTGAAACAAGGATGCCCATTATCACCTCTACTATTTGACATTGTACTAGAAACACTAGCAGTAGCAATTAGAGAAGATAAAGGAATTGAAGGCATCAAAATAGGCAAGGAGGAGACCAAGTTATCACTCTTTGCGGATGACATGATGGTCTACTTAAAGAATCTTAGAGATTCAACCAAAAAGCTAATTGAAATAATCAACAACTTTAGCAAAGTTGCAGGATACAAAATAAACCCACATAAGTCATCAGCTTTTCTATATATCTCCAACACAGCTCAGCAGCAAGAACTAGAAAGAGAAATCCCATTCAAAATCACCTTAGACAAAATAAAATACCTAGGAATCTACCTCCCAAGACAAACACAGGAACTATATGAACACAACTACAAAACACTCGCCACACAACTAAAACTAGACTTGAACAAATGGAAAAACATTAACTGCTCATGGATAGGACGAGCCAATATAATAAAAATGACCATCCTACCCAAACTTATTTATCTATTTAGTGCCATACCCATTGAACTACCAAAATACTTCTTCACTGATTTAGAAAAAACCATAACAAAGTTCATTTGGAAGAACAAAAGATCAAGGATATGCAGGGAAATAATGAAAAAAAAACATATGATGGGGGCCTTGCAGTCCCTGACCTAAAACTATATTACAAAGCAGCAGTCATCAAAACAATTTGGTACTGGCTAAGAAACAGAAAGGAAGATCAGTGGAATAGACTGGGGGAAAGCGACCTCAGCAAGACAGTATAAGATAAACCCAAAGATCCCAGCTTTTGGGACAAAAATCCACTATTCAATAAAAACTGTTGGGAAAATTGGAAGACAGTGTGGGAGAGACTAGGAATAGATCAACACCTCACACCCTACACCAAGATAAATTCAAAATGGGTGAGTGACTTAAACATAAAGAAGGAAACCATAAGTAAATTGGGTAAACACAGAATAGTATACATGTCAGACTTTTGGGAGGGGAAAGGCTTTAAAACCAAGCAAGATATAGAAAGAATCACAAAATGTAAAATAAATAATTTTGACTACATCAAACTAAAAAGCTTTTATACAAACAAAACCAATGTAACTAAAATCAGAAGGGAAACAACAAATTGGGAAAAAATCTTCATAGAAACCTCTGACAAAGGTTTAATTACTCATATTTATAATGAGCTAAATCAATTGTACAAAAAATCAAGCCATTCTCCAATTGATAAATGGGCAAGGGAAATGGATAGGCAGTTCTCAGATAAAGAAATCAAAACTATTAACAAGCACATGAAGAAGTGTTCTAAATCTCTTATAATCAGAGAGATGCAAATCAAAACAACTCTGAGGTATCACCTCACACCTAGCAGATTGGCTAACATAACAGCAATGGAAAGTAATGAATGCTGGAGGGGATGTGGCAAAGTAGGGACATTAATTCATTGCTGGTGGAGCTGTGAACTGATCCAACCATTCTGGAGGGCAATTTGGAACTATGCCCAAAGGGCGACAAAAGACTATCTGCCCTTTGATCCAGCTATAGCACTGCTGTGTCTGTACCCCAAAGAAATAATGGAGAAAAAGACTTGTACAAGAATATTAATAGCTGCACTCTTTGTGGTGGCCCAAAACTGGAAAACGAGGGGATGCCCATCAATTGGGGAATGGCTGAACAAACTGTGGTTTATGTTGGTGATGGAATACTATTGTGCTAAAAGGAATAATAAAGTGGAGAAGTTCCATGGAGACTGGAACAACCTCCAGGAAGTGATGCAGAGCGAGAGGAGCAGAACCAGGAGAACATTGTATACAGAGACTAATACACTGTGGTATAATCGAATGTAATGGACTTCTCCATTAGTGGCGGTGTAATGTCCCTGAACAACTTGCAGGGATCCAGGAGAAAAAAACACCATTCATAAGCAAAGGATATACTATGGGAGTGGAAACACCGAGAAAAAGCAACTGCCTGAATACAGAGGTTGAGGGGACATGACAGAGGATAGACTCTAAATGAACACTCTAATGCAAATACTATCAACAAAGCAATGGGTTCAAATAAAGAAAACATCTAATGCCCAGTGGACTTACGCGTCGGCTATGGGGGGTTGGTGGGAGGAAAAGAATATGATCTATGTCTTTAACGAATAATGCTTGGAAATGATCAAATAAAATATATTTTAAAAAAATTATATGATCATCTCATCCAACCTTTTCATGTTACTGGTGAGGAAACTAAATTCAAAGAGATTAATTAACTTGACTAAGTTTCTTGGACAGAGGGTGTCAGGACCAGGATTCACTCTCAATCCTCTCAATTCAAAATGTATTACAATTACTTCTGCATCTGAATTTACCTAGCTACATAAAAATAATTTTCACTATTTTCTAATATTGTTACTGTGAAGCAGAAAAAGCCTAAGGTCACCTGGTAAAATCAGAAGTATTAGAACATTTGTATAATGGAGGACTGTCTAGGACTAGCCTTCTGAGGAAGTACACAGTGCTAATGGTGAAATTCCTTACTTGGAAAAAGCTGAGAGACCTGCTACTGAGGCTGATAGATGGTATGATGGATAGAATGCTGGGCCCAGAGGCAAGAAGACTGCCTTACTGAGTTCAAACTCAGCCTCGGACCTATTTGATTTAATTAAGTCATTTGTAAAATGATCTAGAGTAGGAAATGGCAAATTATTCCAATATCTATGCTAAGAAAATTCCAAATAGGGTTATGAAGAATCAGATATGAATGAATGAAATGACTGATACGTACGTAATTGTATAAGAAGGATTCAGTATATGTTTTTAAGGACTGAGTTCAGTAAACAATTTTCATTATATATGTTGCATTAAAAAGCTGTTGCTTATCTCTTTTCATACACTGCATACTTATATTAATCTATAACTGCTACCCAGAGTAAAACTAATGTAAAACACATTTGATTCAATACAGTTTGTGTGTGTGTGTATGTGTGTGTATTTGTGTACAGAGACTCCTATAATATCAATGCTATGGAAGTGAAGAGTTTGGTTCTGATTTAATCTTTTAACTGCACAGTTTAGCAACCATACAAGGACCAGTGATATAGAATAGGCATTTTAGACTTGTTTCACTTGATCTATGGATGGAAGTTGGTTTTTTTTTTAATAATATTTTATTTGATCATTTCCAAGCATTATTCATTAAAGACAAAGATCATTTTCTTTTCCTCCCCCCCAACCCCCATAGCTGACACGTGATTCCACTGGGTGTCACATGTGTTCTTGATTCGAACCCATTTCCATGTTGTTAATATTTGCATTCGAGTTTCATTTAGAGTCTCTACTCTGTCATGTCCCCTCAACTGCTGTAGTCAGGCAGTTGCTTTTCCTCAGTGTTTCTACTCCCACAGTTTGTCCTCTGCTTATGAATAGTGTTTTTTCTCCTAGATCCCTGCAAATTGTTCAGGGATATAACACCGCCACTAATGAAGAAGTTCATTACGTTTGATTATACCACAGTGTATTAGTCTCTGTGTACAATGTTCTCCTGGTTCTGCTTCTCTAGCTCTGCATCACTTCCTGGAGGGTGTTCTAGTCTCCATGAAATTCCCCCACTTTATTATTCCTTTGAGGACAATAGTATTCCATCACCAACATATACCATAATTTGCTCAGCCATTCCCCAATTGATGGGCATCCCCTTGTTTTCCAATTTTTGGCCACCACAAAGAGCGCAGCTATGAATATTTTTATACAAGTCTTTTTGTCCATTATCTCTTTGGGGTACAGACCCAGCAGTGCTATGGCTGGATCAAAGGGTAGACATTCTTTTGTCACCCTTTGGGCATAGTTCCAATTTGCCCTCCAGAATGGTTGGATCAGTTCACAACTCCACCAGCAATGAATTAATGTCCCTACTTTGCCACATCCCCTCCAGCATTCATTACTTTCCTTTGCTATCATGCTAGCCAGTCTGCTTGGTGTGAGGTGATACCTCAGAGTTGTTTTGGTATGCATCTCTCTGATTATAAGAGATTTAGAACACTTCTTAATGTGCTTATTAATAGTTTTGATTTCTTTATCTGAGAACTGCCTATCCATGTCCCTTGCCCATTTATCAATTGGAGAATGGCTTGATTTTTTGTACAATTGATAATTAATTGAGTGATTAAACCTTTGTCAGAGGTATCTATGAAGATTTTTTCCCAATTTGTTGTTTCCCTTCTGATTTTAGTTACATTGGTTTTGTTTGTGCAAAAGCTTTTTAATTTGATGTAGTCAAAATTATTTATTTTACATTTTGTGATTCTTTCTGTCTTGCTTGGTTTTAAAGTCTTTCCCCTCCCAAAAGTCTGACATGTATACTATTCTGTGTTTACCCAATTTACTTATGGTTTCCTTCTTTATGTTTAAGTCACTCACCCATTTTGAATTTATCTTGGTGTAGGGCGTGAGGTGTTGATCTATTCCTAGTCTCTCCCACACTGTCTTCCAATTTTCCCAGCAGTTTTTATCGAATAGTGGATTTTTGTCCCAAAAGCTGGGATCTTTGGGTTTATCGTATACTGTCTTGCTGAGGTCGCTTTCCCCCAGTCTATTCCACTGATCTTCCTTTCTGTTTCTTAGCCAGTACCAAATTGTTTTGATGACTGCTGCTTTGTAATATAGTTTAAGGTCTGGGACTGAAAGGCCCCCATCATATGTGTTTTTTTTTTTCATTATTTCCCTGCATATCCTTGATCTTTTGTTCTTCCAAATGAATTTTGTTATGGTTTTTTCTAAATCAGTAAAGAAACATTTTGGTAGTTCAATGGGTATGGCACTAAATAGATAAATAAGTTTGGGTAGGATGGTTATTTGTATTATATTGGCTCGTCCTATCCATGAGCAGTTAATGTTTTTACAATTCCTCAAGTCTAGTTTTAGTTGTGTGGAGAGTGTTTTGTAGTTGTGTTCATATAGTTCCTGTGTTTGTCTTGGGAGGTAGATTCCTAAGTATTTTATTTTGTCTAAGGTGATTTTGAATGGGATTTCTCTTTCTAGTTTTTTGCTACTGAGCTGTGTTGGAGATATATAGAAAAGCTGATGACTTATGTGGGTTTATTTTGTATCCTGCAACTTTGCTAAAGTTGTTGATTATTTCAATTAGCTTTTTGGTTGAATCTCTAGGATTCTTTAAGTTGACCATCATGCCATCTGCAAAGAGTGATAACTTGGTCTCCTCCTTGCCTATTTTGATGCCTTCAATTTATTTTTCTTCTCTAATTGCTACTGCTAGTGTTTCTAATACAATGTCAAATAATAGAGGTGATAATGGGCATCCTTGTTTCACTCCTGATCTTATTGGGAATGCATCTAGTTTCTCCCCATTGCAGATGATATTAGCTGATGGTTTTAGATATATACTGTTTATTATTTTAAGGAATGACCCTTCTATTCCTATGCTTTCTAGTGTTTTTAATAGGAATGGGTGTTGTATTTTATCAAAGGCTTTTTCTGGGTCTATTGAGATAATCATGTGATTCTTGTTGGTTTGTTTGTTGATGTCGTCAATTATGTGGATGGTTTTCCTAATATTGAACCAGCCCTGCATCCCTGATATAAATCCTACTTGATCATGGTGGATGACCCTTTTGATCACTTGCTGGAGTCTTTTTGCTAGTATCCTATTTAAGATTTTTGCATCTATATTCATTAGGGAGATTGGTCTATAGTTTTCTTTCTCTGTTTTTGACCTGCCTGGTTTTGGAATCAGTACCATGTTTGTGTCATAAATGGAGTTTGGTAGAATTCCCTCTTTGCTTATTATGTCAAATAATTTGTATAGTATTGGGATTAACTGTTCTCTGAATGTTTGATAGAATTCACTGGTGAATCCATCAGGCCCTGGGGATTTTTTCTTAGGAAGTTCTTTGATGGCTTGTTGGATTTCATTTTCTGATATGGGATTATTTAAGAATTCTATTTCCTCTTCTGTTAGTCTAGGTAGTTTGTATTTTTATATATATTCATCCATATCCCCTAAATTGGTGTATTTAATGCCATATAATTGGGCAAAGTAATTTCTAATGATTGCCTTAATTTCCTCTTCATCAGAGGTGCTGTCCCCCTTTTCATCTTTGATGCTGTTAATTTGCTTTTCTTCCTTCCTTTTTTAAATTAGATTGACCAGTACTTTGTCTATTTTGTTTGTTTTTTCAAGGTACCAGCTTCTTGTCTTATTTATTAAATCAATAGTTCTATCACTTTCGATTTTATTAATTTCTCCCTTAATTTTTAGGATTTCTAGTTTGGTTTTCTGCTGGGGGGTTTTAATTTGATCGCTTTCGAGTTTTTTTATTTGCATTTCCACTTGATTGATTTCTGCTCTCCCTAGTTTCTTGATATATGCACTCAGGGATATGAATTTACCTCTGATTACCACTTTGGCTGCATCCCAAAAGGTTTGAAAGGATGTCTCACCATTGTCATTTTCCTCGATAAAATTATTAATTTTTTCTATGATTTCTTCTCTAACTAAAAGATTTTGGAGTATCATATTGTTTAATTTCCAATTAGTTTTTCGTTTGGTTTTCCATGTACCTTTACTGATCATTATTTTTATTGCCTTGTGATCTGAGATGGCTGCATTTATTATTTCTGCTTTTCTGCATTTGTGTGCTATGTTTCTGTGACCTAATGTATGGTCAATTTTTGTGAATGTGCCATGTGATGCTGAGTAGAAGATGTATTCCTTTTTATCCCTATTTATTTTTCTCCATATGTCTATTAATTCTAATTTTTCTAAGATTTCATTCACTTCTTTCACCTCTTATTTATTTTTTGGTTTGATTTATCTAAATTTGATAATGGTTGGTTGATAATGGTTGATAATTAGTCTCCCACTAATATGGTTTTACTGTCTATTTCTCCCTTCAATTCTCCTAGTTTCTCCATTAGAAATTTGGGTGCTATATTATTTGGTGCATACATGTTGATTAGTGATATTTCCGCATTATCTAAAGGCCCTTTTAACAAAATATAATTACCTTCCCTATCCCTTTTGATCAGGTCTATTTTTGCTTTGGCTTTATCAGATATCATGATTAAAACTCCTGCCTTCTTTCTGTCAGTTGAGGCCCAGAAGATCTTACTCCATCCTTTAATTCTGACCTTGTGTGTGTCAACCCACCTCATGTGTGTTTCTTGAAGACAACATATGGTAGGGTCGGGATTCTAATCCATTCTGCTATTCATCTACGTTTTATGGGTGAGTTCATACCATTCACGTTCAAAGTTATGACTGTTATTTGTGGACTCCCTGGCATTTTGATATCCTTCTCTGGTTCTAAACTTTTCTTCTTCGGCTCTACCTTTTATTCTAGTGATTTACTTTAAATTGGCCCCCCTTGTCCCCTCCCTTGATATGTTTCCCTTTTTAGTCCCTCCCTTTTTTTCCTTCCCCTTTCCCCCTCTCTTTCCCTCCCCTTTTGTTTTCCTTCTCCCCCTCCCCCCCCCTTAGTTTTCCCTTCTCCCTACCCTTGTTGGGTAAGATAGAATTCAAGATCCCAATGGATCTGGATGTTTTTCCCTCTCAGAGTTGATTTCCCTGAGAGTAAGATTTAAGCAAAAATTCTCTTCCTCTCCTTCTTATAGGAGTTTTCTTCCCCTCCCCTTCCCATGTGAATCTTTGTGTGAGAACGATTGTTCTATTTGGTCTTTCTTTACCCCCTATTTATACATTACATTTCCCCCACATGTTAGTATACATGGATTGATATAAATGTCGTCCTTATAGAAGAGAGTTTGAGTAAAAGAAGAAGATAACATTTTTCTCCTTTTCCCTTTCCTTCATATTTACCTTTTCAGGTATTCCATGCTCTTTGTTTTTTGATATCGAACTTTCCACAGAGCTCTGGTCTTTTCATTGCAAAAAGTTGGAAATCTTCTATTTTGTTGAATGCCCATACTTTCCTTTGGAAGTATATAGTCAGTTTTGCTGGATAGCTGATTCTTGGTTGAAGACCCAGCTCTCTTGCCTTTCTGAAGATTATGTTCCATGCCTTACGATCATTTAGAGTAGAACTTGCAAGGTCTTGTGTGACTCTGATTGGCATTCCTTTATATCTAAATTGTCTTTTTCTGGCTTCCTGTAGGATTTTTTCTTTTGTTTGAGAGCTTTGGAATTTGGCAATTACATTCCTGGGAGTTGTCTTTTAGGGGTTTAGTGTAGAAGGTGTTCTGTGAGCTCTGTCAGTGGCTGTATTGCCCCCTTGTTCTAGAATTTCTGGGCAATATTCTTTGATTATATCTTGTATCACCATGTCCAGTTTGGTGTTTATTTCTGGCTTTTCTGGGAGTCCAATTATTCTTAATTATCTCTTCTCCCTCTATTTTCCAAATCTGTCACTTTGTCAATGAAATATTTTATGTTCTCTTCTAATTTCTTGGTCTTTTGGCTTTGCTTTATTAGTTCTTGCTTTAAAGCCTTGTTTTCCTTTTCACTTTGTTCAAACTGGTTTTGTAGATGCGTGAATTTCTTTTTCATTATTTCCCACTCTTCCTCCCAGAAGGTTTCCATCTTTTTGATCATTTCAGATTCAAATTCTTCATGGGTTTGTGGAGAGTTTCCATTTCCTTTGGAAGGTTTCGGAGCATTTGTTTGTGTTTCCTCTTCTATCTCTTCTGTGTTTTATATTTTTGTTCCATAAAATGTGTCCAAAGTTGCCCCCTTCTTCTTGTTTTTTTTTTTTTTAATTTTGGGACTTTTGTGCTTCTGTGGCGTTTGCCATCTCTATCTGAGTGGGGGGGGGGAATTTTGGGACTTTTGTGCTTCTGTGGCGTTTGCCATCTCTATCTGAGTGTGTGTGTGGGGGGGACTAGCTTTTCTTATCTCCGTCTGGTGTTCAGAGGTTTTAGCCCTAGGCAGATTGTCTGTTCTATGTAGTTGTTGTTCTGTCTTCCCAGGAAGCCAGGAATTGCTGGTGTGTCCCTGTTACTGCCCTCCTCTCCTCAGCACCCTCTTGATGCCTCTCCGTTGCTTTACTTCCACGCTCTAAGCCTGGCTTGGCCCTTGTTCCTGTTCCAGCACTTTGCGGGGGGAGGGGCCATGGCTTCCTGGAGCTCAGAGGGCTCCTAATGAGATTAGCTTTCCCTGGGTTGAATTTAGTATGCCTTGAGGCAGGGACTTTTTTCGTGAGACTCCCATGGAAGGATCCAGTCAGGGGGTTATAAGCTCCCCCCTCTCTCTGTTTTCCTGCTGTCTGGGTGCCCCCTCATCTGGGTCAGGTTGTTTTCAGGATGTGGCCTTCAGAATAGCCAGCTCCCGAGGCCCTTTTGCCAGCCCTGAGGGTTGCTGTTGTTTCAGAAGGCCCTGCTCTCTGAGGGGGAGGGGCCGCGGCTTCCCGGAGCTCTGAGGGCTCCTCCCAGGGGGTTACAGGCTTCCCCAGTCTCTGTTTCCCTGCTGTCTGGGTTCCCCCTTGACTGGGTCAGGTTGTTTTTAGGAAGCGGCCTTCAGGATAGCCGGCCCTAGGGCTCTGAGGTTCTTTCTGCTGCCTCGGACTCAGCGCTCTGGGTTGGGGGGATGGGTCCTGGGACTTTCCTTCTGCCTACCCCTTAGGTCCAAGTGGTCTCGGGTTCTGGCTTTTGGGGGGGGGGCTGTACCTTTTGATCCAGGTCCAGGTCCAGGAGGAGGACTCGCGGGGTCTATGCTGTTGATTGTTTTGAATTTCGGTGCCCTAGGAGCATTCGGTTTGAGATCGGTAAGGAAGGGTTTCAGGAGATCTGAACTTTAGCTTTCTCTAAGATGCCATCTTGACCGGAAGTTGGAAGTTTTGAAGAGGCTGATTTTGCCTGAATAAAGTGGGGGAAATATAGCTAACAATGGTAGTTATCTAAAGGTGTGAGGGTTGATGTAGTAAGTTGATGAAGATCATTGACTATCAAGAATAAGCTTAATGATTTTTTCTCAGAGATTCATTCCCAAGTCTAGGTTTGACTAAATGAACCATAAAGTTCTATAATTCTTTGATTTGAACTTCCATGGGATGGAAATTCTCTTAGCGGATCTCTTCTAACTTTTCCATATGAACTACCATGATGCTTTAATTATGTGAAGGAAGGCTGGCAAGAGTTCTTGCTGTCATTATTCAACTGGGAAAATGTCTAGTAGACTGCACAGAATTGTCTCACCATTATCTTGAGCTGTATTCTGAAAAGTCATTAGAGTGTAGAAGTGAGGAAACTATAAAGAACAGAAAGATACTTCTTCCTTCTATAAACCTATAGAGTAGCAGGGGCACCAGGTTTAAATTTTTTTATTTAACCAACTTGGTTTTAGGGTGCTTTCTGGAATTGTATGTTTTGGAGGTCCCTAAGTGACGAGAGTCAATGAATGCATTGAGGGATTGTTTCAACAGTTACACATTCTCCTTATCTGCTACCCTTTTGTCACTGAATTAGACTTAATAAATATACTATACAATTTAACAGAAATATACTTCCTTGGTCATGCAAGGTAGGTAGGAATTTAGGTTGGACAAATAATGCAAAATCTGGTTTTATCTATTTAAAAATTTACATATTCGGAAACAGCATGGAAAGATAATTTATGATTGATGAGATGATGTTAATAGCTAACATTTACATAGCAAGTGACACTATGTGGTATTGTAAGGATAAGGGATAAGGGATAGGAAAAATATAAAGATTGTCTTTAAGGGGAAGGAAGATAATTTAGCCACAAACCCTGGGAGAAGATTCTGGAAGGAGGGCACTGCAGAGGAGGATCTTGAGAGTTAATTGAGATTAACGGCTTGCTTCTCTCTGAGCTAGAAGGGGTTGTAGCAGTTTTATCATCTCCTGGCTGGCTCGCCAACTGAAAAAGAAATCTAATTCCAAAAGGATTGTTTGGGAAGGATCTAGATGGATTAGTGATGGAAAAACCCAAACTAAGGACCTCCCCAAGGCCAGTAAAGCATAAACCCTTGAGATTATAGAAAACAAAGTTCATTGAGATTAGGGAAATGGTAGATAAATTAAACAGGGTCCCTGCCTCTAAAACTCAATCTCACCCACTCCCCTCATAGGGAATGCTCTTCAGGTCTTCTCAATCCCTCCTTACCAGCTAGCTCCCTGATCTATATAGGCCCCAAAACTTTCTTACTACCTTACTAATCTAAATATCCCAGATTCTCTCTAAAAGGCTAAGGATACAGGACCCACAGATGGACTGAGACCTTCCTCAAAAAAAAGTTGGTTTCCTATGTTGGCTTCCCAAAGTCCAGATATAAAAAAAAACAAACAAACAAACAAACAAAAAACCTTGAGTTTACCTTAGCCAAGTTGTCAGATTATTCTCAGCATTTCAGGGAAACACAGATCTCCTCCAAGGTATTACTCCAAACCCAGGAACATATTAATCTTTCCATAAGACTAGCCAGTTCCCAGGAGATGATAGAGGCCTTTCAGCTCAGAGAGAAGCAAATCAGGAGACACAGTTAATCTCAGTTAACTCCCAAGATCCTCCTCTCCAATGTCTTCTTCCAGAATCTGCTCCCAGGGTTTGTGGCTCTTCCTTTTCCTTAGAGAAAATCTTTGCATTTTTTTCCTATCCTTTATCTCTTATCCTTATACTATAGTAGACTGAGAACTATCCTTGAAGCCTAGAAGGCCTAGGTTAAAGTTCTTTCTGCAATACTGAATTAATCACTTAATCTCTGAGTGCTGTGGGAGAATCTACAAGATGGTGAGAGCATGATAAGGAGAAGCAATGAGTCAATCTGCTTTAATAGAGTCATTCTTCACCAGACACTCTCCATACCAGTGAAATCTTCAATCCAGAGATATATGTATATGTAAGGGCACACACACCAACCTTCCCTCCCAACACATACACATGGTTTATAACTATTCCTTGGTGCTCCTAGGGGATGGATTTAAATGGATATGTGTGTGTATCCCACATACATGTAAATACACAACTATTTATATATCCATATAAATAATATTAGCTAATATGTTCTTGTATAATATATTTATATACACGTGTAGCTTTCATGTTTTCCAAAGATTTTCCAAAGGTAATTCATAGCACAGGACCCTCAAAAATTCTGGGCTCACAGATTTCAAACTCTGAGGCAACCCAAAATTACCACTTTGCTTTTTTGATCATTTATTCTCAACCCTGGCATTTATTCATGAAAATCTCAAAATGCAGCTTGTGTCTAGGGTTCCATATTTGTAGCTAATAGGGTTGTCAGTTCCTATATAAATAGTCAATAGCCCATAAGCTCTTTTCAGAAGGGAATTGAACTTGGGTTTACCAGCAAAGGGACATCCTTATATTTAGGGGAAATGTCTCTCTTCCATAGGGTCTTATTTAACAGTCTTTCTCACACTCCTATTGTGATTTGTGGTATGAATTTCCTCTAGAAGGAAATACTTTTGGAAACTGCCAAAGTAATTCCCTTCCCATTACACCTACTGCATCAGTAGCTTACTGTCATAGCAGAATGACCTTGAAAACTTTCTTTATCTTTCCAAGTTGGTAAGTTCCTAAACTCTTAAATTTGCTATTGCATTTGAGAGAACCCCAAAGACTGCAAGTATCTTTATTATCTGTAAAGAAGAATGGATTTTAACTTCAGGTTACCAAGGAAATCAGGTTTCTTCTTGTTTACTCAAAGATTTAGAGTTGCCCATGTAGATTTCTGAAGCCATATAAATAAGTCATAGGATCACAGATGAAAAATGGAGCATACTTTAGTCATCTATTTCAGTCTTTTCTTCTTATAGATGAAGAAAATGAGAGCATAAAGAAAGATATCATAAAGGAGTAGACATGGAGACAATAAGATCTCTTTAGACACAATAGCTGTGTGACCCTGATAGAGTCATTTAGCCTTTCTGCCTCAGTTTCTTTACCTATGTGTAATTAGAATTTACTCTCCAGGACTCTCTTTCCCAGAATCCCATTTGGGTATTTACACTAACGTACTAATGTAGGGAAGATATAAGTTTTGTGTAGCTCCATCTTCTCTCTCTGCTCCTGGAACATGGCAGTAGAGGTTGGGTAAGAGTCAGACAGGAGAATTTTACCCACATGTTTTTACTTAGGCTTTCTAATTTTGTTCTTTTATTCCTTCTACTTCAAGTGATTATTAATAAACTTTATAAAATATAAATCTTGGAGTTATTGGATATTAATTTAAATTTTACACTTATGACATAAGATTGGACTTGCTGATTTTTGAAGTTCCTTTCAGCTCTGAAGCTACAATCCTATAATTTATAATCCAAGTGACTTACCACCTATCACTATCACATATTGTCTCATAATTAGGGACAGAGACTGGAAGTCTCTGCAATATATTTCCTTTCTTTTTAAACCCTTACCTTCTGTATTAAAATTTATACTAACAATTGTTTGCAAGGCAGAAGAGCAATAAAGCCTAGGTAAATGGGATTAAGTGACTTGCATGGGTCACACAGCTAGAAAGTAACTGAGACCACATTTGAACCCAGGTTCTCCTAACTCTAAGCGTGGCTTTCTATCTACTGACCCAACTAGTTGCCCCTATGCAAATGTATTTCATGTAAGACTTTTTGATGTTCTACCTCTGTCCATCTGTTGCTGGCTTTTGAGAGTAGTAGAGAAAGTCCATTTTCACTTCTTATTCTTTGACTATGCCAGAAAGCTGTGAGTGAACACATCCTCCATGCCCATATGTTTCTGACCCAATGCCTTAATTTATGACTCTGGGGATAGAAGATGGTGAGATAATCTCTTCTCCTTGCTTTCAAATGCTAGGACTGTTCTATCACATTATATGTCTATTGAATGGTTAAAAGTAAAAATGGAATAAGAACTAATTCTTGCCTCCTATAGGCCTATAGGCCAATATAAAGATGTGTGCTCTCTGACAAAAGCCCATCCTCTTTTAGAGTCCTGATCAATGCAATCATTTTTGGGGTAGCCCCCACATTTTTCTTTTTTTTTAATCCATGCCTTCAAAGCACTAAGGGGTATCTAGAAACCAACTAATTCATCCTGGAGCTATCTCATTATGACTGGGAACTAATCAGAAATTGTTTTTGTCTTCTCGCCATGGCCAAAGAGTATATTCATGATCTGTTGAACAAGTGTTTTCCTCTCTGAGGTTAAAATGGACCATTCTATAAGATTATCAGTTTTCATGAGTAAGTAACTTCAATTTCTTCCCCCAATACACACACATGCCATTCCTCACCATAATGACACCCACACCCACAAACATGATCTCATCTGAACTTTCTTCAGATATCTCTGTGAAGTAGTTGTCATGTTACTGTTATTCTCATTTTTTAAACTCTTACCTTCAGCCTTGGAATCAATACTAAGTATTAGTTCCAAGACAAAAGAGTGGTAAGGGTTAGGCAATTTGGGGCCAAGTGACTTGCCAAGGGTCACACAGCCAAGAATTGGCTAAAGCCAGATGTGAATCCAGGACCCTGCATCTCTAGACCTGGCTATCAACCCAATGAGCTTCTTATTCTTCTTATCTCATTATTCACTTCAGTTCCATATTCTCATTTTTAAAACAAAGAAACAAGTCCAGAAAGTTTCAGGGATGGGTTCACTAGTATGAGTATTTGATGGGATCCAAAGCTCAGTGTTTCTTAATTCCAAATCCAACACTTCATCCACTTTATTCATATTGAGTCTTTTCAATTGTTTCCCATTTTAAGACCCTATTTGGGGTTTTCTTGACAAAGATAATGGAAGGGGTTACCATTTACTTCTCCAGCTCCTTTTATAGATGAGGAAACTGAGACAGTAAAGGGAGCTGTCCAGGGTCACCTAGCTAGTAAGTGTGTAAGGTCTTTCTGACTCCAGATTCAGCCCTATATTCACTGTACCACTTAACTCTACTTTATCCACTACACTAAACTAACTACTTCTAAACTTATGGACTTAAGTTATATTTTTTTTATTTCTGAAAAGCTAATATTTATGAGAAACTACATCAAAATTTGTAATGCTATAATGTTTTATGTTTGTTTGAGTTGGCTATAGCTTAAGTATCTAAAAAAAAATGAAGTCCTAGATCAATATAATGTATCAGAACTCTTTCTCTCTGCTGATTTCCCTAAGACCTCAAGGGCACATTCCCTGTGGTGGAAAGGAAGACAAAAATAGGGCTCAATAGCTCTTGAAATCTTGGAACAGTCCTGTGGGATGGTTAAAGAGGGTTATTATTTTCATATGGGAAAAATTATACACACTAAAATTGTATAGAGCAAAGGACATAAATTATATAGGGGCCATGAAGGGAGGAAAGCAGTTTAACATTTCTTCTTCTACAGGAGGATAATTTTTCAAGTTAATGAAGATTATAAAATTAAATGCCAGAATATAAATAGAAGACAATTTATTTTAAAGCATTAGTTAATGTCATACAATTTTAAGCAGTTGGGTAATTCAAAATCTTTTCACTCTTTTGATTACTTTGGGTATTTCACATAATCAATCATCCTACATTGGACTGACATGAATTCACTAAACAGTTTCGATTGACCTCACACCTTTGTAAGCACTATGTAG
The DNA here is from genome assembly GCF_027887165.1 of Monodelphis domestica. Taxonomy (NCBI): domain Eukaryota; kingdom Metazoa; phylum Chordata; class Mammalia; order Didelphimorphia; family Didelphidae; genus Monodelphis; species Monodelphis domestica. Next base: position 216,575,014 of record NC_077234.1, read on the forward strand.
GATTCAAGAGAATTATAGAAAAGGATCCCTGCTCTTTAGATTACCAGTGAATTGGGAAGATTACAGTAGCAAGAAATCACTTTAAAAAGAATTAAACATTAAATATTACAGTGCTAATAATAAGCAATGGAGTTCTAGAAACAAGAGAGGTCACTGTGAGCTGAATCAGGCAAAGAAGACTACTGGATAGAATGGAATTTTAACCAGGAGTTTAAGAATTGGTAAGAATTTCATAGATGGGAGGGAACAAAATATAGGCTACATTTCTTTAAGAGAAAAAAATGCCATTACAGTTCTCCACTTCTTATGTTTGTTACCAAAAAATTGCTTTATGAATTTTGACTTATTATAGAGGGGGTACCAAAAGTCTTTAATAATTTAGGGCTGCACTAAGACTTTTGGGATACTCTATGTAAAAGTGAACCATTACATCATTGTCTGAACAAATAGGCTATTTTATGAATGGGCATAATTACATTTCCTTTAAGTAGTTTCACAGGACTTTCTAAGGTAAATATTTTATTGATCCACCTTTGATCCACATTGATTCCAAGAACAGATTTTACTTATGTGATGACAGCTCTGGTGTACACAACTCAGTATGCTTCTCCAATAAACTCAACAAACAACTCCTTTGTCTTATGTTATGGTTCAACATAATCCAAGAAAAAAGTGCACATCTGTAGTTGAAGGAGGAGGGAAATCTTAATGTACAAGCCCTATGTATTCCCTTGTGACATTTTAAATAATACAATGCTTTATTTTGACTGCAAACAAAACTCTCTCCATATGCAAGGTGGCCTTTAGCCTAGAACATGGTAAAAAAGAATGAGTTTGCCTCTTATTTAATTTGTATGTGTAGTCAAGAGAGTATTGATGGACAATCTCAGATAAATCTGATTGCATTTCAGAAAAGTGTAGAAATAGTGTTGATATTTTTCTTGATGCTAATACACATAAATGGTTCTATAAAGATGATTCACAGAAATGGTTTCAATTTGGTTGATTATTAAATGTAAGAGCTTTTGTTAGGATACTTGTTGGGCAGATTACTAACTATAGTTTTTATTGAGTCAGTTAGCAATTTCCCTAATGCCTCTCTTGTAAAAGAGTGAGACAGTTCTTTGACTGAACTGTTGTAAAGAATACCCCATAAAAATGATTCCAAAGCAGAGTGCAATTAGAAATGTTATGTGAATAATTATATTTTACAACACAGAGGAAACTATGAATAAGGCTAGACTACTTAATTCAGTTAAAGCCAAGACCATTGTTTGAGACATTACTTTGATTACACTCTTTTCAGAACTGTACATTTTTCTCATTGTTATCATTGAGAATGATTTGATTTGAACATGTTTTTTATAGGTCTGAGCCACATAGATCTTTGAGAGTAAATAGATAAATCTGTAAGAGTAAGAAAAGATCCAGGCAAGGCTGAGATAAGGTCAGACATATAATACATGCTCCAGTCTTCCCTGAGGAAGTTCTGAGCATGATCCAAAGAGATGAAATTTTTGAGACCTGTCAGAACAACATCAATCTGTTTAAGAAGCCTAGATCTTGAGATTCTGGGAAACAGGTTACATAAGACCATGCTTATCTTGTTTCCTTTTCTACTTAAAGGCTAAGTATTTTATTCTACAGTCTCTATTTTTCCAAATTTCAAAGGTATTAAAAATTGGCAAGTTTGATCTAGGGTCTCCTTGGCCAAATCTAATATCCTATTCTCTCCATAGACATTAATGACCTAATATCTTAAGGATCACAGACTAAAAGCTGGGAGTACTTCAGAGGTAACTGAGTTCAACTGTCTCATTTTATAGATTAAAAAACTGAGTTCTAGAAAGCTTAAGCATGCCTTGAGGGTATCTAAGGATGCACAAAAGGTAAATATCTAATCTGGGATGTAGAATTAGAGAGAGAAAACTCCTGTAATTCTGCCTTGTAAAAAGCAGATGTCTCTCCAACAATACATTAAGTCAAAGGATTTAGGTCAAGAAATTATGATACAACACAGGTTAAATAATGGCAAAATGTACTTTTTAATAGGATTGAAGATTTATAGTAGAATGGGAGTTCAAAAATCATTAGATCTTAAATAAATTTTGTCCTCGGTTGTACTTTAGAGTGGGGTTTCTCATCATAGCATCTGTGAACTTGAGAGAGAAACACAGAGAAATATAGAGAAATAGAGACAAAGAAACAAAGGAAAATAGAAACAGAGACAAATTTCAAGATAATAATTTCATTGGAAATCACATATATTTTCTTTCATTTAAAAGTATTATTCCACAAAAGGATCCATTGTCTCCACCAGATTCCAAAAGAATGCAAGAAATAAAAGTGGTTAAGAAACACTGTCTTAGAGGCCATGCATTCAAACACCCACATTTAAAAAAAATGAAGATAGAGATGGTGAGTTTCAGTGCTGGGATTTAGATCTAAATCCTCTACTTTCAAACCAACATAACTATCACCACATTATAATGCTTTTTGATTATTCTAGCTATGGCTTCCATTTTGAATTTCTGTGAAATACCTTCCATCAATAAAGTCCAATTTTACCTAAAGAGTTGTTCAAAAATCCTAGTGTGTCCCTTCTTCCATTCTACTTTCCTCCATCTCAGTAGTGGCTGGAGACCAACCAGCTTTAGTTATAATAAAATAGGTCAAGGATTACACTTGGATAATGTGTCCCAGGTGAAAGCCCAGGAGATTTACAACTTAGAAAGAAAACTTTTTTATAAAATTTTGCTCACATGTAGAATTCACTCCTGTAAAAATTTATAATGCTAATAAAAAGACCACACTGCATTCATATAGCAATATTATATACATTTCAGCACTTCACAATGTCCCAAGAAAAGAGTAAGAAATTTGCTATGAGGTTGAGCAGTGGCAGAAAGGAAAGACAAATAGAATTATGGCTTACACACACACACACACACACACACACACACACATCTTTTTCACCAGGGACCATTTGTGTTACTTTTCACTGCATAAGGCAAAGCAAGAGGGGAGAAGTCTGTAAAGAATTAGAGAGCATAAATAATTTATGTAGGATGCTTTATTTCAATCTAATTTATGCTTTTTATATGTTTGACTAGGAATTTTTCACCTGATTATCATCCTGAAAAGAACAATGATACAATCTATAACTTCACTTATTGCTATGACCGTTCAAAATAATTGAAATTTGTGTGAGATTCAGTCAGTCAATCAACTAGCATTTAAATAACTACTGTGTGTCACACACTATACTAAGGTATAGAGGTACAGAAAAAGGAATTCACAGTATAATGGAGGCAACAATATGCAGATAACTTTGTATGAAATGATATATAATGGATATATTTGGGGTGGTCTCAGAAGGAAGACACTAAGATTAAAGAACTTGAAAAACCTTTCAGAAGAAAGTGAGAATTCAACTGAAATCTAAAGGAATCCAGGAAAACTAGAAAGTCCTCTATCCTCTTAGCCAGGTGGGCATGTTAAATGGGGAGAAGAGGAGAAAAGTAGGAGGGGAGGAGAAGGGAAGGGAGGAGAGAATGACAGGATTAAAGTACTACATTCAAAATTCCCAAGTCTATTTTTTAAAATGCTGTTTAATGTAAAATTTTACATATCATGTTTTCTGGAGAACCAATTGTTAAACATTTAGCATATGCTTGACAAGCTCTCAGGTTTCATCTGCATTATTAACATTTTCTCCTAACTTCTCTTAGGTCTAGACAATCAACAAAACAACAAATCAAGATCAAATTTGGAGTATTTGCCAATTATTAAGGTGAGAATTTGTGAAGAGTTTTCACATCACAAATTCTCCACATTGATGAATTTACTGGCCCATAACACACCTCTTCTTTACCTAGACTCCATTCTCATTTCCACCACACAGAAACAACAACAACAAAAAAGTCAACTTTTTTTGGCCTTCATGTCACTTTGTTAAGTCATATAAATATACTAAATTTGCACTTTACAAAAGCTGCTAAATATTTCTTAAACAAACTCTTGTCAAACTAATCTTCTCCCACTTCCTGTAATTGTTCTCTTGGTTTTTTTTTGTTTTGTTTTGTTTTTAACAAGCATAGGGTTTTATTTACTCCTGTGCTCAGGGAGGAGTAGTATCTCTGGTATGGAGGGCATGTCGTGCCCTCTTAGGGAAGCTCTCCAACCTCTGACCCTCACCTGACACCCAGCTCTCACTTGTGGCTCCTAGTAGCTGCTAGCATGCGGCAGCGGCCACACCCTGGGGAATGGCTTCGACAGGCTGGCTAAACCTTGTGAGGGTAGCCATCGGGTCGTCGACCCCTGGTGAACTAAGGCTTTGCTCACCCAGCATGTGAAGACTGCTTAGGCTGAACAGACGGAAGAAACCAATAAGAAGGTTCAACGGCTGAGAGGGCGAAGCAGCAAGGCACAGTGGAGTGCTTATGGCGTGTTGGAGCACAAAAGACAACACGGCCATCCAAAGCAGCTGAGGAAGTCTCCAGGTGTAACGACTTTTCGTGCCAATGGACCCAGGCTTCCAACGCCGAGAGAGTGGGACTGTCTCTGTGCATGGACTCTTCCACTTAAATCTCCTTCACGCACAAGTGTCTTTGTGCACACTCATCTATCATAGATGAAAATGCACAAAGACAATCATCATCCTCGGTTACTGAGAGACTACTACTACTACATATCATGAAAAGAATAGGCTGTTTCTAAACATTTTCTATAAATTTATGATTTATAAAAAAATTTAAATGTTGAAAAAAGTAGTGCTGATTGGTGGATTCACTAATAGTGATTGATAAATACATTAACATCAATGTACCTGTTCACAAGGAATTTCTTATAGAATAAAGAAATAAGGAAGAAAGATTTAAGTTATACCAGATTACAAAGCAGGAAACTCACAGGAGGAAATAAGGAAAAAGAGGAAACAAGAGAGAATAAAAAGGGGACTTGAACCAAAGACAAGGGACCTGAGTTCCTGTTGAGATTGGAGCTTTGAACTTCCTGGGGGTTAACTGAACTGCCTAGAGTCTCTGCTGTCCTGTCAGTTGAGCCCTGAGACGAGTTCCCAGTTTCTATTGGCTCCTGCCTCTTGGTTCCTATCCTGCATTCAAGATACCTTTGTGTTTCCTGAGAAGCCAGCCAGCCTGAGGAAGACTTTTTGCCTGTCTGTATTCAGCTTGTGCCTATAGGGCTGTGGTAGCCCTGTCATCTGGTTATTATCTTTATCCAGCAACCTGAACTATATTTGCCTTTATCAAAGCCTGTTTTTAGAGTGGTCTAGTCAGAATAGCTAGAACGGGGATTATTTTGGGTACAGATAGAGTAGATTGTTACTTAGCATCAAGAAATCAAAGGCAGGCCTTTGCAGGCCTCTTAGATTTGGAGGATGGAATAATAGAGATATTAGCAGCAAGGAACTACCTTGGCCCTCCTCCCTATCCCATTCCTTGTATATTTACATAATTAAAAACTTTTGTTATTATATATCAGGGATCCCCAAACTTTTTACAGAGGGGTCAAGTTCACTGTCTCTCAGACCATTGGAGGGCTGGACTATTAAAAAAACAACAAACAAAATAAAACTATGAACAAATCTGTATGCCACTATCTGGGATAGCAGAGGCTACAGTGCTGACTGTGATGGGCCTGTCACACCTTACACAGGCCCATCACCTCCATCACTAAACCAGGCAGCAGTATACACAGTGCGGAATCCCCTCTCCCAGATCGCCACTCACCATGCTGATGTCTTCCATTGTGCAGCCACATAGTCCTTTGTGTGGCACCTCATTCTCGTTCAGTTACTTTCAGAACAAGGCACCATGCAAATGATTATGTCACCGGAAGTAGTACTGTATGTGAGTGATGCCACACTTTGTGGCGCTGCCACATACAGTGCTCCTCTCACTGACCACCAATGAAAGAGGTGCCCCTTCCAGAAGTGTGATGGGGACTGGATAAATGGCCTTGAGGGTCTGCACATGGCCCGCAGGCCATAGTTTGGGGACCCCTGCTATATATAAAGTAGTCAGATTACATTACTGAGAGATCTAGGACTGAGGGCCGCCATCTTGCCCTCTGAGCCTAGGACAGACAGAGAGACTAGACTTTCAAACTTACCATTTCTATAAGTGTTAATATACATCTCTTTCATGGTTAAGTCTCAACTATGTGTAAATACCTAGGCAGTAGAGATACAAAAATGAAGCAGTTGGTGCCCTCAAAGACATTATATTACATTAGGGGAAACAATATGTATAATCTGACTCCAATCTCCATTTCAAGTTTTACTGTACATGACTCTTCTTCACACTCTCTATGGCTCAGACAAATTAGCTTTGCCTTTTTCTGTTCCCCTTATATATTTTTTTCCAATCTCCTTTTTCTGAATACCTTTGCATAGGAAAACCTAGATTGTTCTCCTATTTCACTTCTGACTCAGATAATCCATTATTTCCTTACAAACTCAGGTCAAAGATCATCTCCTAGAGCAGGTCTAAATTGTTCTATTACACCTTCTCTTATTATTGCTTCATTACTGAACTGACTTTGTCTTATTTTATAATTAAATTTCTACATACATATTATATTCCTCAAATAGAAAGTAGGCTCCCTAAGAGCAAAGGTTTCTTGGCTTTCATTCTTGGTCCCCGAGATAGAAAGTGGCTCATAAATATTTGTTTAATTGTGTAAGACATGGTACAAGTGTACTTTCACTGTCTCAAAACTGCTACTTGTTAAATTTTCATTAACACCTTATAGTAGTAGTAGTCCCTCGGTAACCGAGAATGACAATTGTCTTTGTGCATTTTCATCTATGATAGATGAGTGTGCACAAAGACACTTGTGCGTGAAGGAGATTTAAGTGGAAGAGTCCATGCACAGAGACAGTCCCATTCTCTCGGCGTTGGAAGCCTAGGTCCATTGGCACGAAAAGTCGTTACACCTGGAGACTTCCTCAGCTACATTGGATGGCCATGTTGTCTTTTGTGCTCCAACACACCATAAGCACTCCACTGTGCCTTGCTGCGTCGCCCTCTCAGCCGTTGAACCTTCTTATTGGTTTCTTATTGGTTTCTTCCGCCTGTTCGGCCTAAGCAGTCTTCACATGCTGGGTGAGCAAAGCCCTGGTTCACCAGGGGTCTATGACCTGATGGCTACCTTCACAAGGTTTAGCCAGCCTGTCGAAGCCATTGCCCAGGGTGTGGCCTCTGCCGCATGCTAGCAGCTACTAGGAGCCACAAGTGAGAACTGGATGTCAGGTGAGGGTCAGAGGTTGGAGAGCTTCCCTAAGAGGGCACAACAAGACCTCCATACCAGAGATACTACTCCTCCCTGAGCACAGGAGTAAATAAAAACCCTATGCTTGTTAAAAAAAAAAAAAAGAGAACAATTACAGGAAGTGGGGGGAGATTAGTTTGACAAGAGTTTGTTCAAGAAATATTTAGCAGCTTTTGTAAAGTGAAAATTTAGTATATTTATATGAATTAACAAAGTGACATGAAGGCCAAAAAAAGTTGATTTTTTTTTGTTGTTCTTGTTTCTGTGTGGTGGGAATAGGAATGGAGTCTAGGTGAAGAAGAGGTGTGTTATGGGCCAGTAAATTCATCAATGTGGAGAATTTGTGATGTGAAAACTCTTCACAAATTCTCACCTTAATAATTGGCAAATGCTCCAAATTTGATCTTGATTTGTTGTTTTGTTGATTGTCTAGACCTAAGAGAAGTTAGGAGAAAATGTTAATGCAGATGAAACCTGAGAGGTTGTCAAGCATATGCTATTGTTTTCTGGAGAAACAATTGTTAAACATTTAGCTGCAGACCTTTGGATGAAAATATATTTTTAAACAAAATCCATACATGTGATATCTGTGTTTGTGTACACACACACAATATTACTTTAAGTTCATTTTCCTACCCTTTTCCCTTAGGGATTTGTGCTTGAGTTATAGTAAATACACTCTATCGGTATGCAACACCACATTTATTAAGAAAGAGACTCAATTATACTTATTAATACCATTTACCCAATTAATCTAGACAAATTATAAATACCCTGTGGAAATGTCTTTATTCATAATTGTAAAAAATATACCTCACTTGCTTTTCCAGAAAAAGGAATTTCTCATAACACTATAATGGAGAGGAGAAGAGTAGTGGAATACTGAATATTAAAATACTGTTTTTAAAGAAAAACTAAAAATTCCCCAAAGGAAAATTATTTCCCAAGCAAATGATAGTCTCATTTTAAAAAATTGTCAGCTAGAGGGAATGTATATGATATAACCTGGAAAGGCTGATTTCTTCCACACAGTTTGGATCCAATTAAAGCATTAGGAGCAAAGGAAATTTCCAAGGCTGAGCTATACATATTTGTAGTTGCAGGCTAGAGAACAAGATATAATCAAAAAATTTCTGAGTCCCATGACTAACTTTAACTAAAAGGATTAAAAGTACTTCAATATATAATTTCAGCAAAGGAACAAGTTTTTAATTAAAAAAAAAACTAGTTGTGGAAATGCGGATTATAAAAAGAATGTTAGATTTTCTAGACTGATTGGATTTCAATCTAAATATTAACTATATTCTGATGGATTCATAAAGTTAACTTTTTAATTTCTTTACTTTGGAAAATATTTTTTCTCATTTCTTTAATACTATGATACAACTTTGCCTCAAATTCATAATCAGAAAAGAGGAGTAATGAAGGATATCTTTAAATGGGTCAAAGTGAAGAGGAAACTGAAAATCTGTGAATCCATAACTATGTTTCTTACATATTAAGAATATTGAAGTGAATAGTAAAAAATAAAATATTAGCTGTGGGATATCTGCTCATTTCACAAGGTTATAAATCTATCCTTCACATTCAGCTAGATAAGGTTGATCCTGGTTAAAGTGAATAAATAATAAGTTAATTTCAAAAGTAATTATGTCTTCACAATAAAAGGACACATTGTAATTACACAATGAGGTTAACTGGAATAGGAATATAATAGCAGGAAAAATATCATTATAAAGAATAGTAAGCTTTATATGGCTTATGTAAACCTTAAAATTTCTTAGACTTATAAATGTTGGAAATTTCACCATTGGGAAATTTCATACTTGGAAAATTTCTTACTGATAGTGTATTGGAATGTGAACCCCATTGGCATGGGAGGTTCCCTCTCCTCCCTTCTTAAGATTACTTTAGGTCAGAAACCTTTTGCTGAACAATGGAAAGGGCTTTGACCTATGCTTAAGCATAGAACAGGAAGTTCTTTGAGTCATGATTGATTTTAGAATTGATACAATAGAGATACTTGGAATGACAGAATCAGGTCTTGGAAAATACAATTTCCACCCCACTCAGTCCTAACAGGATTTAGGAAGGGCTGCAGCATAGATCAAAATTTAATTATTTGAGAATATGTCCTCCAACAGACATGTGCAAAGCCACAGACCTCTGGGCGGTCCTGGGTTAAGCTAGAGCCACCATTGGCACAGGGAAAATGATGGACAGTGATTGGTAGATGTGAGAACTGAGGGGAGGGAACTTGGATGGTTTCCTTAAAGATAGGGGGGTCTGAGGACTGAGGAGGTGGTTGGAGAGTTTGGCGGAGTGGTTGGAGAGGTGCTCTGAGAAGCTTGCTCTGAAGGAAGCTGAAGGTGGGGGCCTCTGAGACTGTTTCTCCATTTTGGTCACGTGAGTAATAGGGACTGATCTCATTTCTTTGCCCCAGCTATCTAAGGGCTTGGGCCTTTTGGCCCAGCCTAAACAGAGGGGGTATTTAAGCCCTATTCCCTTCTCTCCCCTTTCTCTCTCTCTCTCTCTCTCTCTAATTCCTTTCTTCCTCCTGTTTGTAATTAAACTCTATAAAAGGCTGACGGCTGACTTGAGTTTTCATTTAGGAATTACATAGCTGAATTCCTTGGCGACCTTAAATTAATATATATCAGTCTTTTAAAGTGATTTCCTTGTCACACTTAGAAAAAAATCTTCAATTGTGAAAAAAGTGGTTTTGATATTTGGGTGTTTAAATATGAAGCATGACTTGATTATATTTGTGCTTCAGTGAAGTTTTGGTCAAGTCCTTCTCCTGCTCTAAAATCTTCATAGACTTTGTATTAGACTTCAAGTAAAGTTCAAATTTCTTTGTCTGCCATTTATAATGATAGCTTAACCTAAACTTTAAGGCTTGTAAACATTTTATGTATATTATCTCATTTGACCTCATATCAAACCTGTAAAATTGGCATTACTTAGTATAAATAGCATTATTCTAATTTTTCAGGGGATGAAACAACCTGAATATAATTTATTTGTCCACTTTCCTACAACTAGTAAGTATAATTGTCCCTCACTATATCACAGTTCACTTAACAGCTAATTCTGTACCACAGAATTTTTGCTTTAGTGCAGGATTTTGTGGATACCATACTGTACACAGTGGAAATGCAGTATGCCACTACCACTTGCCCAAATTTGCCGACATGAGACTGTACATGGCACACTCTTGGCTAACGAAAGGCAACCAACCATAGTACTATGTTCTATATCCTGAGTACTGATTGGCTCAGTGACTGTAGCAGCAGTCTGTTTGATCTCCTGCTACTTCATGGATTTTCCCCTATTCATGGGGGTGTCTGGAATGTAACTCCTTCAATAGGTGAGGGATCACTTTATCAGAGGCAGATACTTACCAATACTATTGAGCTGACCATAATATTATTTTTATTGAAAATTCACCACAGGGACAGCTAGGTGACTCAGTGTATAGAGTGCCAGGCCTGGAGAAAGAAAGTCCTAGGTTCAAATATGGTCTCAGATACTTCCTAGATGTGTGACCTTAGGCAAGTAACTTAAGCTCCATTGCCTGGCCAAGTGATTGTGAACCTTTTCGAGACAAAGTGCCAAGCTCCACCCTCAACCCACACCCCAGACCTAGTGCTGTGCCCCTCTACCCATCAAGGTCCAGACACATCCCCCTACCCTTTACTTAACAGAGGGGAGGGAGAAAGGATCCCCATTGAACTGCTTGGTAGAGGGGTGGGTAAAGTGAGGAATGTTGTCAGGGAGTACGATGGAGGGGCAGGGAAGTGGCCAAAGTGCTCTGCTACCCTCCAACTCTGCTGCCTGTGAGCTGCCCATTTTACCCGCTGTGTAGTCCTACTGGACTGTTGGATGGAAGGGTGGGTGATGTGAAAAAAATGTCATTAGGCATGTTGGAGAGGAGGAAGGGAGCAGCTCTTCCAAAGTCCCTCTGCCTTTCTAGTAATGAATTCTGGGGGTGGGGATGGGAGAGGAAGGGCAAGTGTGTGCCTACAGAGAGTGTTCTGTGTGCACCATGCCATAAGTTCATCATCACTGGCATAGCCCTTTCTGTTCTGCCTTAGAACAAATGTACAGTTTTATTGATTCTAAGACAGATATTAAGGGTTTAAAAAAAAAAAAGAAAGAACACTGGCACAATCTGGTATTTCCCCTATCTTTCATGCACTGTCCTAAAAAATGGCCATCCATGATAATCTTCTGTAGATGCTATTGTTCCATTTCCAGATTAATAAACCATCAGTATTTTGTTTTCTACTACTACAAAACCTGGAAGTATTTTTTCTTCTAATATCATCCTCAGAAAGCTCTATCCTTGATGGAATATCTAATGATATTGAGGTTCAATTTCTCTCCACAGCTCTACCCTCCATTGTCAGATCTAGCTCTCTTTTCTATTCTCCAAAGTCTGACTCCTGGAAGCTGCTTCTCTTCTTCTTCTTTGTATCTGTGTCTTTCTGAAATGTGTCTCTGCTCCTTGAAATGTATTTTGAACTATCTTTAACTGACTTTGCAACCAATTGGGTTTTAAGTAGTTTAACCTAAAGAAAATTTGGTAGTTTTAAGGACAATTAGAGTATCAATCATTTTGATGAGAGCAATTTACTTTTTTATTCTACTTAAAACTTTTGAGGAGGGGAGAATGGTTAGCACGTATTCAATTCATACACAGTTTAATTGCCCTTTGGGCATAGTTCCAGATGCTCTCCAGAATGTTTGTATCAGTTCAAATGTCCATCAATGGTGTTTTAGGGTCCCAATTTTTCAACATCCTCTCCAACATTTATCTTTCATTTCTCAACTCTGAGGTTGCATTTCTCTAATTAATAGTGATTTTGATGCATTTTTTTTACACATGACTGAAGATAGTTTTAATTTCTTCATCTGAGAATTGCCTGGTCATAACATTAGCCATTTTTAAATTGGGAATACTTTTTGTCTTATACATTTGACTTAGTTCTCTATATAATTGAGAAATGAGAGCTCCTTCTAGAGGTAGAGTCAAGATGGAGTAAGGCAGGGCAGCTCAAGGTTACCATCAGAATCCCCCCCCCCATTAACATTAAACAAACACCACAAAACAAATACAGGAGTGAAAGAGCCAACAGAGACAGACAGAAACAACTTTCAAGATAAGAAAGACTTAAAAGATAGGTAGAGAACATCTGGGGCACTGGGGTGAGAAGGAAGCACAGTCAGCTAGACTATAGCAAGGAGTAAAGAGTAAGCCAAGAGCAAGCCAAACACCACCCCACATCTGCTGTCCCAGGTTTGAAATCTAAGTCCCAGCCAATATTCAGACCCTGAGACACTGCCTGGACAAATAAAGGTCCAAGCCACTCCACACACTTTGAAGTTTCAAACTTGTGATGAAGCCAGGAATCTCATCCTAGGACAGTCTGTGCTGAAGTGGACTGATCTGTGAGGGCTCAGAGCAATCCAGAAGTCCTCGTCTGAGTCTGTGGTGAGGACATATACCCAAACTTGGGGTAGTTGGTTGACCCAATGTGGGTCCAGATATTTTTCCTAGGGGCTCAGGGTGGATGTCCAGGACAGGAAAAACAACTGTGTGCCTGATTGGATCAAGTATACAGTGAGACCAAACAACTGTCTGGGGCAGAATTTGATTAGTTCCTGACCTGATCAAGTTCAGAGTGAGGTCAAAAGCTCATGCCCAAACCTGAGGCAAGTTGTTAAGCTATCAGCATCTCAAGGATTAATTGAACCTGAAGTGGGAGGAGGCCCTTAGAACTCCCAGCCCTCAGACCATCATACCACCTTGCAAGAACTAAAACTGGTAGAAACCCCAAACACAAGCTAAGGGCAGCATCAAGGAAGGACTGAAGTTCAAGAGGGTAACCAAACCTCCCAGAGAACAGAGCCTACCTACAATAAGGCAGGAAAAATGAGCAAACAACAAAAATATGTGCCTAACTCTAAAAACTTTTTAATGGAGACAGAGAGCAAGGTACAGACATAAAAGGGCACAGTGACATCAAAGCAAACACATGCAAAGTTCAAAAGAAAAATATAGATTGGAAACAGATTCTGGAACAGTTTAAAAATACTTCAAAAACCAATTAAGAGAGGCAGAGGAGAAATAGGGAAGAGAAATGAAGGCAATGTAAGAAAAAAATGGGCCAGTTGAAAAAGGAAAACCAAAAACTGACAGAGGAAAATCAGGTCTTAAAAATCAGAATTGGCCAACTAGAAATTAATGATTTCATGAGAAATCAAGAAACAATAAAGCAGAATCAAAGGAATGGGGGGGGGGGGGGAGGGAGGAAATCATGAAATATCTTATTGGAAAAATAACTAATCTGGAAAATAGATCCAGGAGAGACAGTTTGAGAAATACTGGACTATCTGAAAGCCATAACTAAGAAAAAAGCTTGCACTGGTGTGCAATATATATATACATATATATATATATATATATAAAATATAAGAAATTATCAAAAAAAAAACCTCCCCAGATATCCTCAAACAAGAAAATAAAATTGATATTGAACGAATTCACAGATCAACTCCAGAAAGAAATCCTCAGATGACAACTTCCTGGAATATAATAGCTAAATTCAAGAGAAGCACCCCCCCCCCCCAAGCCAAGGAAAAGATACTACAGGCAACCAGAAAGAGAAATGAGGTTTCTGTCAAAGACACTTGCTATAAAGTTTCCCCCCAGTTTGTTGTTTCCTTTCTAATCTTGGTTGCATTGTTTTATTTGTATAAAACCTTTTTAATTTATCTATTTGATATCTCATAATCTTTTCTATGTCTTGTTTGGACATAAGTTCTTTCCTTTATGTGAAATAAATTACCTAAGAAGACCTATCCCAAGTACTCCTAGGTGGGATTTAGGTGTCACAGTGTGACAAGGAAATCACTTTAAAAGACTGATATATATTAATTTAGGTCGCCAAGGAATTCAGCTATGTAATTCCGAAATGAAAACTCAAGTCAGCAGTCAACCTTTTATGGAGTTTTTAATTACAAACAGGAGGAAGAAAGGTATGAGAGAGAGAGAGAGACACACACACACACAGAGAGAGAGAGAGAGAGAGAGAGAGAGAGAGAGAGAGAGAGAGAGAGAGAGAGAGAGAGAGAGAAAGGGGAGAGAAGGGAATAGGGCTTAAATACCCCCCTCTGTTTAGGCTGGGCCAAAAGGCCCAAGCCCTTAGATAGCTGAGGCAAAGAAAAGAGATCAGTCCCTATCACTCACGTGACCAAAATGGAGAAACAGTCTCAGGGGCCTCCACCTCCAGCTTCCTTCAGAGCAAGCTTCTCAGAGCACAACCTCTCAGAGCAAAACCTCTCCAACCACCTCTCAGTCCTCAGACCCCGCTATCTTTAAGGAAACCATCTCAGTTCCCTCCCCTCAGTTCTCACATCTACCAATCACTGTCCATGTCTTCCCTGTGCCAATGGTGGCTCTAGCTTCACCCAGGACCGCCCAGAGGTCTGTGGCTTTGCACATGTCTGTTGAAGGTTATATTCTCAAATAATTAAATCTTGATCCTTTGCTGCAGCCCTTCCTAAATCCTGTTACCCTGAGCAGGGTGGAGATTGGAAGTTCCAAGACCTGGTTCTGTCATTCCAAGTATCTCTATTGTATCAATTCTAAAATCAATCATGACTCAAAGAACTTCCTGTTCTATGCTTAAGCATAGGTCAAAGCCCTTTCCATTGTTCAGCAAAAGATTTCTGTCCTAAAGTAATCTTAAGAAGGGAGGAGGAGGACCCTCCCATGCCAAGGGGGTTCACATTCCAATAGACTATCAGTAGGAAATGTTTCAAGTATGAAATTTCCCAATGGTGAAATTTCCAACATTTATAAGTCTAAGAAATTTTAAGGTTTACAACAGAGTAACATGTCATACATTGGCATCCCTGGTAATGACATCATGTGGTCACGGTGGAGTTATTGGAATCTAAAAGGCAAGATCGGGAAGGAGAGTGGATTTTTTTTTCCTTTCACTCTTTAATATACTGACTCCCTGAGCTGGAGCTTGACTAGCAATAGCAGAGATTGGAGGGAGGCCTCACTGGGCTGAAGTCTGGGATCTGATCTTTTCCTGTATTAGTAAAATTAAAATCTAACTCTCTCTTTTCTCTATCTCTTTTCAAATAAATGCTTATAAATTGAGTGATTGAGCTTCCAGATCAATTTTCCTCATCCATACATGTGACAGATAAACTGTTACCTATTCCCCTAATTCATTTGTAGCATCACCCTTTATTTTTTAAACCATGTGTCCATTTTAACCTTACTGTGGTATACAATGTAAAGAATTGTTCTATGCCTAGTTTGTGCCACACTATTCTCCATTTTCCCAGAAGTTTTTGTTGAATGGTCAGTTCTTCTTTAAAAAAATTGGATCTTTTAATTTGTCAAACACTAGGTTACTATGATTATTTACTATTTCATATTTAGTACCTAATATATTCTATTCCTGCACTACTCTATTTCTTAGCCAGTATCAGATTGTTTAAATAATTGCTGCATTATAATACAGTTTGATATCTGGTTCAACTAAGCCACTTTATTTCAGACTTTTTTAAAATTAATTTTCATGATATTCTAGTCTTTTGTTCTTCCAGTTGAATTATATTATTTTTCTAGTTCTATGAAATAATTTTGAGGTAATTTGATATGGCACTAAGTAGTAAATTAATTTAGATAGAATTGTCATTTTTATTACATTGGCTCAATCTATGCATGAATAACTAATGTTTTTTCCAATGAAGATCTGATTTTTTTTTTGTGGGAAAAGTGTTTTTAGTTGTGATCATACAGGTCCTTGGTTTGTCTTGGAAGGTAGATTTCTAGGCATTTTATATTGTCTATAGTTATTTTTAATGAAATTTTCCTGCCTATCTCTTGCTTTATAGAGAAATAATGAGTAAGTCAGTTTATTGGCATACTAGCTATGAAACCAGGGATGTGTCACTTAACTTCTCAAGGTCTCAAGAAGATTTCTAAGATGGTAAGATACAAAGGCATTGAGAATTTGCGAAGAGTTTTCACATCACAAATTCTCCACATTGATGAATTTACTGGCCCATAACACACCTCTTCTTTACCTAGACTCCATTCTCATTCCCACCACACAGAAACAACAACAAAAAAATCAACTTTTTTTGGCCTTCATGTCACTTTGTTAACTCATATAAATATACTAAATTTGCACTTTACAAAAGCTGCTAAAGATTTCTTAAACAAACTTCCTGTAATTGTTCTCTTTGTTTTTTTGTTTTTAACAAGCATAGGGTTTTTATTTACTCCTGTGCTCAGGGAGGAGTAGTATCTCTGGTATGGAGGTCTTGTTGTGCCGTCTTAGGGCAGCTCTCCAGCCGCTGACCCCCACCTGACACCCAGTTCTCACTTGTGGCTCCCAGTAGCTGCTAGCATGTGGCAGCGGCCACACCCCGGGCAATGGCTTTGACAGGCCGGCTAAACCTTGTGAGGGTAGCCATCGGGTCATTGACCCCTGGTGAACTAGGGCTTTGCTCACCCAGCATGTGAAGACTGCTTAGGCCGAACAGGCGGAAGAAACCAACAAGAAGGTTCAACAGCTGAGATGGCGATGCAGCAAAGCACTGTGGAGTGCTTAGGGCGTGTTGGAGCACAAAAGACAACATGGCCATCCAATGCAGCTGAGGAAGTCTCCAGGTGTAACGACTTTTCATGCCATTGGACCCAGGCTTCCAATGCCGAGAGAGTGGGACTGTCTCTGTGCATTGACTTTTCCACTTAAATCTCCTTCACGCACAAGTGTCTTTGTGCACACTCATCTATACACCATAGATGAAAACGCACAAAGACAATCGTCATCTTCGGTTACCGAGAGACTACTACCACTATACTTTCATGTGATTAGGTTTGGGCTATTAGTTTAGTCTTTTTGAATTTTTTGGCTTTCTGATTCTGTCATCTAGTAGCTATATGTTTCTTTCTGCCTTCTGAAATTTGAAAAACTATGTTTTTCCTCAAGACATTGGTGAACATATAGTGGTCTTGGCCTAATTCTATTCTATAATTAAACTGAACAATGCTAACCACAGATTCCTGGGACTCTCTATTAGAGACATACCTTGAAGATAACATTGATCCATTTATGATGATTTTTTTGCTCCAATTGTTTAACAAGTCCCAAATATACCTGATTCTCTTCAACTTAGCCACATTGCATCTCAGAATTCTAGGTATGTTATCAGATACTAACTTGTTTGACCAGATTTGTCATTAAAATAAAATAGATTGTGTCTTAAATGATCAGTTCTTGAAGAAGCCAAGTAAGTTCATAGTAATGAATACTTACCTCACTAGAATTCTTACAAATCATCCATTACTAATATGACCTATAAATTTTCCTTTGATTAAAGTCATGATCACAAAATCAATACACTTTTAAAGGGAAAAATGAAAATATTTGCTTATTGGCAATCTCGTGATAAATTTCCTTTGCTCTATTATTTTCCAAAATAGCCATCAGACTGTTCTGCAATCAGATTCACATTTTTTTCCTCATAGGAACTCACTATGTAGTTCACCACAGTCTGCTTTAAACGTATTGAGAACAGTTAGTAGTCCAGCTGTCTTTACTTCTTTGGAGTTTTAACTCCCCTTTTACAAATTCAGTTCGATCCTATTTTAATCTAATGAGAATTCTCTTTAATAGAGAAACAACAAACAAGCAGATTAAAAAATAAAATAAAATAAAGAAAAGAAATGGTAGTATATTTCTAGCCTTTTTCTGTTGTTGCTCAATTAGCACTTTGATGGCACAGTGGATAAGCACTGGACCAAGTCAGGAAGACTTGGATTTAATACCAGCCTCAGACAGTTACCAGCTGTTTGCATTTAGAGAGTAATTTATTTCTGTTTGCCTCCGTTTTCTCAATTATAAAATGGAGTACCCACATGATTTTATTCTTAACTATCTAAAAATCCTTACATTCTTCCTTATTTGAGGATTCAATTGTATTTCTGCTTGTATTGTCATTGTTCCTAATCCTACTACCCCTTGGTCTAACTTATTCTACAGAACTGAAAACCATAGAATCCTATGTTTCTCTCCTCTTTCAAAATTGAAGGTTTAGTCAAAACATGCATCAATTCCTCCCTTTTATCATAATTCTACCATTGCAACTCCATCTTTTTGCAAATAAGAAGTCAAAGAATGACTAAAATATTTTATGTGAATGTCACATAGCTAGTGACAAAGTTTGATCTAAAACCTATCTTATCACCATCAGGGCAAAACTTCTCTAATTAATCCCAAAGAGTCTATCAACTAAATGATCAAAATAAGCTAATTTTACAGTAAGTTAAAAAGAAAGAAAGAATATAGATCAAATGAAAGCACCTTTATCTCTGGATAATTCTCTCCCAATACTCCCAATAATATATCAGAAAATTCCAGATTTTAGAGTTGATGTTTAAGAACTTCCCTTAACTACCTAGTTGCATGTAGCTACCAATTTTCTTCTTGTTATTCCATTATAAAAGAGAACCTAGATACAGATCCAAGAATGAACATTAATCATCCTTGAACACATGGTCTATTACAGCAGCTATTTTTTTTTAGGAGACTACACAATGGAATTCAATAGCTTTAAAATAAATGATATTACCTATTTTGATTTTAAGATCAAAAATTTAGAACCTTATAACCCAAAGAGAATTACTGACATGACTAATGATAAGGAAATAGTTAAGTTATAATTATACTAGAGTATCACCAGAACTCTGTCCTGGGCATCCTGCCACTTATTATTTGGCAAATAGGAGCAATGACCTAGGCCCTTCCCTTCTGTGAGGCCCTGAAGCAGTTTCAGAAGGAGGAAGCAACTAGCTACAGTTACAAAAAGCATGCACAATACAACTAGGTTCAGCATGCAAGCCACAGCTTCCAGGGAAACTCCTTTATGTTCTCAGTGCCCAGCCCTGAAACCGTATTATGATGTAGTCTCTATTTATCAAGATTCTCCTTTATGTTTGTTTTACCTAGATTTTCTTCCATATTTAAATCGTAAACTGGAAAGACAAACCTAACACAGTCAGATTTACCTCCCTCTTATGTCCCTAGGCAAATATGCAATATTGCTATGGCCCAGTACATGGTAGATCTTCGTATATATATAACATGTACTGTTGAGAAGAAGGTATACTCCTTTTTATTCCTATTCATTTTTTTCCAGATACCCATTACCTCTAATTTTTCTAGCATTTCATTCACTTTCCTTACTTCTTTCTTGTTTATTTTTCAGTTCAATTCATCTATTTCTGAAAAGGGAAGGTTGAGATTCCCTACTAGTATGGTCCTACTATCCATTTCCTACTTGAGCTCCTTTAATTTTTCCTTTAGAAATCTAGATGCTATGCCATTTGGTGCATAAATATTTAATAATGTTACTACTTCATTGTTTATAGTACCCTTTAAAAATGTAATTTCCTTCCTTATCTCTTTTAATCAAATCAATTTCTACTTTACCTTTGTCTGGTATCATGATTTCTACTCCTGCTTTTTTTTTTAACTTTAAATGATGTATAATAAATTTTGCTCCAGTCTTTTAAGTTGAATCTGTTTATGTCACCCTGCCTCAAATGTATATCTTGTAATCAACATATAGTAGGATTCTGGCTTTTAATCCACTCTGGTATCCACTTCTGTTTAAGGGGCGAGTTCATCCCATTCACATTCAGCATGATGATTACTGTGTATTGCCCTATGTCATATTATCTCCTTTAGATCCTAATCTCTTCCTTTTCTCTTTGTTCTTCCTCACCAGTGTTTTCCTTTTTGTTACCCCTCCCCCACTTCCTCCTCCTTTCAGTTACCACCCTCTTCTTTTTTATACCCCTCTACTTCTCTGTGGGAAAAGATAGAATTCTATACCTCACTGAATATACATGTTTTACCCTCTCTGCACCCTTTACAATGAGAGTAAAGTTTTAAGCATTGCCTCCCACCACCCTTATCCTCTCCTCTCTATAATGTTTTTTTCACACTTCATTATGCTACATTATTACTGTATTCTATCTCTCTTTCTCTTTCCTATAAATGCAAACCTCTCTTTTAGCACTTGATTGATTTTTAACATACCATTCATATATATGCATATCATAACACACATATATATTATTCCATATCATCATAGTTACATATATATATATATATCATATCATCATAATTAGCTTCCTTTTCCCTCTTTCTGAATAAATTCCTTCTATCTTCTGTACTAAGAGTAATTTTTGAGAGTTACAGAAATCTTTTTTTCCATGTATACTTATAAATATTTGGGCCTTAATGAGTCCCTTAAATTTTCTCTTTCTTATTTACCTTTTTGGGCTTCTCGTGTGTCTCGTTTAGGACTTCAAATTTTTTATTTAGGTCTGACTTATTCCTGTGGAATGCTTGGAAATCTATCTCATTGAATGTCCATGCTGGATAGGTGACCCTGGATTGTAAACCCAGTTCTTTTGCCTTCCGAAATAGTATATGACATGATTCTTGATCCTTTAAAGTAGAAACTGCTAGGTCCTGTGTAATTGTAGCTCCCTGGTATTTGAATGGTTTCTATCTGTCTGCTTTCTGTATTTTCTCCTTGACTTAGTGGCTCTTGAATTTAGCTATTATATTCCTGGAATTGGTCATTTGAGGATTTCTTTATGAAGTGATCTGTGCATTCTTTCAATTTCTATTTTATTTTCTTGTTTGAGGATCTCTGGGCAGTTATCTTTAATAATTTCTCAAAATATGATATCCAAGGTTTTTTCTTGATCGTGAATTTCGGATAAGCCAATAATTCTCAATTTGTCTCTCTTACATCAATTTTCTAGGTCAATTGTTTTTTCAATAAAATACTTCATGTTTTCTTCTATTTTTTCATTCCTTTGATTCTGATTTATTGTTTCTTGATTTCTCATGAAATCATTAGTTTCTAGATGGGCAATTCTGATTCTAAGGCCTGATTTTCCTCTATCAGTTTCTGGTTCTTCTTTTTTGAATGGCCCATTTATTCTTACATTGCTTTCATTTCTCCTTGCATCACTTTAATTTCTCCTTCTCACTTTTCCTCTGCCTCAAATAATTGGATTTTGAAGTTTTTTTTAATTATTACAGAATCTGTAATATTTGTCTTTTATTATTATTTTTATTATTTTATTATTTTTTATTATTTTTCTTATTATTACAGAATCCATATTTTTCTTTTGGGTTTTAGGTGTGTTTCCTTTGCTTTCACTGTCTCCTTCTGTGTCTGTACCTTGCTCTTTGTCTCCATAAATTTCTTTTGGAATTAGGTGTTTTTTGTTGTTTGCTCATTTTTCCTATCTATTTCTAGGTTGGGGGGATGATGGTCTGAGGGCTGAGAGCTCTGAAAGCCCTCTCCCCTGCTGATTCAATTGACCCTTGAGATGTTGATAGCTTAAAGACTTGCCAGAGGCTTAGGTGTAAGCTTTTGATCTCACACTGATCTTGATCAAGTCAGAGGCTGGTAAAATTCTAGCCTCAGACCTAGTCTCAAGTTTTTGGTTTCACTATATACCTGATCCAATCAGGCACACCCTTAATTGTCCAGTCTTGGAGTTCAGCCCTGAATTTTGGCAGAAAGATCAGTACTTAGTACCATCATCTACCCAAAAATGTGAATTAAATCTTTGTCCCAATCCCAAACTAGATTTCCCGGGGCTAGGGCTCCAGACTTCTCCACAGGCTTGAAATTTCAATGGATATAGGTTGGCTTGTACCTCTATTTTCCCAGGCAGGGTCTCAGGACCTGGATGTTGGTTCAGGCATAGGTTCCCAAAGCTTGGACAGCAGATATGAGCGGGGGGTGGGGGGGGTGCTTTGGCTAGTTCTTTCCTCTTTGCTGTAGCTTCTTGCTGGGTCTGCTCTCCTCTCACCCCAGTGCCCCAGTTGTTCTTTACCTAACTTTGAGGTCTTTCTTTTCTAGAAAGTTGTTTCACTCTGTCTCCTTGTTGGTTCTTTCACTCCTGTACTCATTTTTTTGTGCTATTTTAATCTTGGGTGAAGAGGATTCTCATGATGGCATGGTTCTGCTCTGGATTACTCCATGATCTTGACTCTACCCATAGCAGTCTCAGATAAATTGTTTTGAAAGAATATAAAGAACATGGGGAAAATGTATAACATTTTTCTTTGATAAAGGTATAGTTTCTAAATTTATATGGAACTGAGTCAAATTTATAAGAATACAAACCATTCCCCGATTGACCGATGATCAAAGGATATGAAAAAGCAAATTTTGATTAAGAAACCAAACCTATCAATAATTATATAAAAAATAAATTTGAGGTACTACTTGCTTTCTATCAGATTGGCCAATATGAAAGTAAAATGTGAAATGTTTTAGGAAATGTGACAAAATAGATGGTTGGTGGAGTTGTGAACTGATCCAGCCATTCTAGAAGGCAAGTTGGAACTATGACCAAGGAGCTCTAAAACTGTGCATACCCTTTGATCCAGTAATGCCACTACTGTGTCCCTATCCCAAAGAAATAATACAAAAAGGTGAAAGAATATACTGGTACAAAAATATTTATAGCAGCTTATTTTTTTGTGGTGACAAAAATTTGGAAACTGAGGGGATGTCCATCAATTGGGAAATGGATAAATAAAATGTGTTATATGTTGATGATGGAATACTGTTGTGTTGTAAGAAATGATAAGCAATATGACTTCAAAAAATCCTGAAAAGATCTGCATTTGCTGATGCAGAGTGAAATAAACAGAATTGGGAGAACATTGTACACAGTAACAGCAATATTATGAAATGATCAACTGTGAAAACAGGGCTACACTCAGCAACACAATGATTGGGACAATTATGAAAGACTTATTATAATGCAGAATGCTATCCACCTCTAGAGAAAAAACAAAACAAAACAAAACTATTGTGCTGAATGGATGTAGACTAAAGCATACTATCCTTCACATCAATGTATTTATGATTTTACCTTGAGGTTTTGGTTTTCATTGAGTGTGCTGTTACAACAATGACCCCTATGGAAATGTATGTTGGATAATACAAGTATTGCCCAGATCAAATTGCTTACCATCTGAGTGGAGGGAGGAAAGAATGGAAGGAGATGCTTTGGAGTTCATAATTTTGGTAAATGTATATTGAAAATTATTACATGGAATGGAGAAAATAAAATATCTTCTGATTAAAATAATTAAAATTAAAAATTAAAGCATTAAGTTTTGTTTAGAGGTTAGAGAAAGCAAAGATGTATTTATTTTTTCCTCATTCAAATTCATGGACTCTCTGAAATCTATCCATGGACATCAGGTAAAAAACCCCTGCTTTAAGTAAAGAAGAGTATGTTTAGTCTTAGTCAACTTAGTAAAGCCAACAGAGAAATCCACCAAATGTCCTAGTTATTTTCTCTTGGACCATTTTCTGTCATATTTCAACTTGGTAATAGATGAAAAACTTATGTCTAATTAATTATTCCTTGGGACCTGAATTAATGAATCTATGTCCTTTAGATTCACTCTAATTGACAACATAATGAGGTTTTCCATCACATAATTCCCTTCTGGACATCTGTTAATATTGCCCGTGAACTGGATTCTCATGAGAAATCTTTCCTTTAATGGGCCCTCCTCTTGACCTTATCCTCTCACAAGTAGTACATAGGTCACCCTTTATAAAAAATAAAAACAATAAAAGCCTTCATCACAAACCATTAGCAGATATTTTATTTCTTTTCCTGTCTTCATCATCCTCTTTTCTTTTGTGCTTCCTCTCTCAAATTTATAGAATTCTATTTTTTTTTTTACCTTTTCACTACAATTCATAGTTGACTTGATTTTCCCACTTTTTGATTCCTGGGGTGGGGGGACAGTTCTGGATTCCACATCTTCAAGAATAGAAGTGTTTCTTTATTTTAAGCAGGTCTTTTGGCCATTACATGCATTTGTAGTCTCCTTTATATTTTATGTCTTCGGCAGCCAGTCTTAGGTGCTTCAAGTGTTACTCCAACATGACTTCTTCAAAGAATTACAGAATTTCAGAGCTAAAAACGAAGGAAGTAGTCATCTAATTCAACCCATAGATGAAAAAGAATCAATTTCATAACATTGCCAACTAAAGATCATCAAACCTGTTGGTTGAAGAAGTCCAATGCAACCCAAACCACCATTTTCTAAAGCAGTCCTCTCAAGTTATGGATAGTTCTGTTAGGAAGTTCTTTATAACAAATTTTTTTTTTTTGTGGCTTCTACTGATTCTTTACAATTTTGCTATCTTAGACAAACCATGTATATGACATCCAGCTTCTAGTTGACAGCCCTTGAAATATTTGCAAGCAACTAACTTGTGACCCTAAACTTTCCTTTCAGGAGAGATATTTCCATTTTCTTCAAGGTGTTCTCATATGCTTTGAACTCTATATCATCAATCTGATTGCCTTCCTTTCAAGACTCTGTAACTTATTAATTTGTTTCCTTAAATGTGGTGGCCCGAACTAAAAAATTTATTTCAGATATAGTCCATTAGACTGTGAGCTCCATTAGACCCCAGAGGCTATTTTGTCTTTGTGTCCTTCATTTAGTACAATATTTGGTACATGAAGGCACTTAATAAATATTTACTGACTATAGTTTAACAGGGAAGAGTAAAGCAACCAGTGAAGCCTATCTTCTAATTCCTCAAAACTATTCCTCAATTAATATACCCTAAAATCAAATTAGCCAACAATAGTGCTATTGTTTCCTTCTCAGTAGCACCAAGGAAAATGCATAGTGCACAATAATAATGACAGCCACCCCTCACAATCTAATTCAAGATCATTATTAACATTTCACTGTCTACTTTTTTAAAAAATTCTTTGACGTTTTTATCAAAGTAAAATTTCCTTGTGCTTTTTTAACCTATGGAGAAATTAGATGTAGTAGTTAAAAGAACATCAGATTGGGGACAGCTAGGTGGCTAAGTAGATTGAGAGCCACACCTAGAAAAGAGAGGTACTGGATTGAAATTTGGCCTCAGGTAGTTTCTATCTATATAAACCTGGGGCAACCAGTTGCCTAGCCCTTAATGTTCTTCTGCTTTGAAATGGATACAAAGTATTGATTCTAAATAGAAGGTAAGGTTAAAAAAAAAAGAATTGTGGATTTAGAGACAGATATCTCTAACTTAAATCCTGGCTCTTTCCTTTACTATTCTGTCAATGTACAAGTTGTTTAACCCTTTGTGGTCTTAATTTATCATTTCAAAAATAACACAGAGATAAAATGTGATACATATTTCTAAACCATAAAGCTTTATGCAGTTAGTGTCAGTTAAAAGAACCAGAGATTTAGTGTAAAGTTATCTTAGAATCCATTTTAGTACAACATCTTCATTCTATATTAGGAAATATGGATTATTTATAAACCCTTCCCCCAAACTCAGTTAATATATTCACAAACAACAAAATATAGATAAAAAATAAAAGGAATTAATGTAGTGGTGAGGTGGTAACACCAATGATCTAATTATATAAGGTGAATAGTTTGGGTGAATTAGAAGGTTTAAGATTATTAGTATAGTATAGTAGTAGTCTCTTGGTAAACAAGGATGATGTGCGTTTTCATCTATGATAGATGAGTGTGCACAAAGACACTTGTGCGTGAAGGAGATTTAAGTGGAAAAGTCGATGCACAGAGACAGTCCCACTCTCTCGGCGTTGGAAGCCTGGGTCCAGTGGCACGAAATATCATTACACCTGGAGACTTCCTCAGCTGCATTGGATGGCTGTGTTGTCCTTTGTGCTCCAACACGCCCTAAGCACTCCACAGTGCCTTGCTGCGTCGCCCTCTCAGCCGTTGAACCTTCTTATTGGTTTCTTCCGCCTGTTCGGCCTAAGCAGTTTTCACATGCTGGGTGAGCAAAGCCCTGGTTCACCAGGGGTTTACGACCTGATGGCTACCCTCACAAGGTTTGGCCAGCCTGTCGAAGCCCTTGCCTGGGGTGTGGCCGCTGCCACATGCTAGCAGCTACTGGGAGCCACAAGTGAGAACTGGGTGTCA